>NC_086444.1:241380764-242002431 GCF_028390025.1 Pseudophryne corroboree | reverse complement strand
CTGCATCACACGGAACCCTCAGTACAGTATATGCAGTATGAGAATGCTGCTGTTATAGTATGGACCATATCAGCAGCATAGCTGGGCCCACGCAGCTTGCTAAAGAAAACCCACATGTAACAGCGAGAACTTTGGGCAGGGGTGGAATGAGGGTCAGCAATGGCCCTGTAACTCGCCTTCCACAGGAGGTGACCCCCAACCTTCCCCAGACTAGGTGGGTCTGCCCTCTGCCAGGGACAATCACCCAGGACAGTGCAGGACAAGAGCCATAGACCATTCAGTCAGGATGTAATCAAGTTCCTAGAGATGAAATAAAAGAACAGGATAGATCCTCAGTAGCTGAGCTTGTGGGAGGCATATACAGATGGGTCCACGGTTATCTTGGCTAGTTTGCTGCGCCTAGGCACAACATAAACCCTTGATCTATTGTTCTCAGCTACAATACAATACAGAGAACAATACAGTAGGGGATTAAGTCATTACAGCAGGGGATTAACTCCGACTGCCCAGTCTCAGTTAATCCTATTAAAGGTCAAGATAAACATGGACCCATCTGCACATCACATATATCATGCTTGTCCCCACAAATGTGGGTATTATGCTGGCCGGTGCAGCAACCCCTGAGAGACAGAGGCAGCACAGCAGCGGCGCACATTACACATAGGGCCGGAGGGGGGGTGATTTACTGAACAAAGGGGAACCTGAGGGAGAGCGGTGATGTGCCAGCAGCATTAGCCCCCACTACACGGGAACCGATGCCACAACCACCACATAGCACTGTGCTGTAGACACTTACCTGCGACTGCAAAGTGTTCTACAGCAGTGAAGCCAGGGCAGAGATCTGGCTGCAGGCTGCAGCCAGCGCTGTGTGATATGTAAACTGTGTGGCAGTGTGCACAGCAGCTCTCACACACTGTATAAACACCCCAGGGCGGACCAGCTGCAGAATAAGTAAGTGGGCATAGCTGTGACTGTGTTTTAGGGGGGGGCGTTAGCCCTGATCGGCTCCCCCTAAATCCGGCCCTGCCACAGACTACACCACAACTGCAAAAGCTCTTACCTGTAACTTGCGGCTTTTCCCCTTTTACCAGTGTGCTGCTGCAGCAGGCACGTCAGCTGTAAGTGTCCCGAGCAGCTCCGACTCTCTCTGTCCTCACTGATGCTGGGAGGAATCGGACTAAGTAATGCCACACCTCCTCCTAGAATCAGTGAGGACAGAGAAACTGAGCAAGCAGTGACGCTGACAGGATAAAGTACCAGCTAATCAGCTCCTGGCTGTCATGTTATAGGCTGTTTGAAAAATTACAGTTAGGAGCTGATTGGTTAGTAATTTATCTTTCTCCTAGGCTTAGTACATATCCCCCTAAATCTGTGGTAAAGCTGCACAGGCTGTTCATTAGTATTTTGCTATTTTAGCTACAGTATAATGAACATCTGCTTTGATATGAATTAGTTTAATATTATTTTAATTTACTATATACAGATGGGTCCACAGTTATCTTTACTAGTTTGCTGCGCCTAGGCACAACATGGTTTATTAACATAAACCCTTCATCTATTGTTCTCAGCTGCAATACAATACAGAGAACAATACAGCAGGGGATTAAGTCATTACAGCAGGGGATTAAGTCTGACTGTCCAGTCTCAGTTAATCCTATTAAAGGTCAAGATAAACTTGGACCCATCTGTACTTAAACATACTGTAGGATGATAAACCATGGCGAGCTACAACTATAGAACAGTACCAGAAATAGTGGCCTAGGAAAGCAGAAAATTGAAATCAAGGCCTGTGCATACAATAATTTGGCTATTGCATGACACACTGAGATCATGCAAAATAGAAAGAGCCAATAAGAATAAGGGAACCTACTGGAAGAGGAAAATTAATAATGAGTTAAACCTCACATTTAAATAATAACTTAGGTCATCAGCTGATGTTCTTAACAACTACTCAGAATGACTGTAAGTGGAGACAATGATATCATACATTATACAGCAGAGTTTCCCAAACTTCACCAGGTTTTAAGGATTTCCATGCTGGAGCACTGGGGACTCAATTAGTACCTTGGTCACTTTGATTTAACTATCTGGACTCAAGCATGGATATCCTTAAAGCCTGGACTGTAATTGTGGAGTTTGGGTAACTCTGTTATACAGTATTCATAATAGTATAAACAAGCAGCTTATAAATTAGTAAGTTCTGCTGAAAAATGGTGTATGGTTGCTATGCAAATACATTAATTTTATTTATTTTTCATGAATAACTAAGAAAATAAGAATTTACTTACCGATAATTCTATTTCTCGGAGTCCGTAGTGGATGCTGGGGTTCCTGAAAGGACCAAGGGGATAGCGGCTCCGCAGGAGACAGGGCACAAAAAGTAAAGCTTTAGGATCAGGTGGTGTGCACTGGCTCCTCCCCCTATGACCCTCCTCCAAGCCTCAGTTAGGATACTGTGCCCGGACGAGCGTACACAATAAGGAAGGATTTTGAATCCCGGGTAAGACTCATACCAGCCACACCAATCACACTGTACAACCTGTGATCTGAACCCAGTTAACAGTATGATAACAGCGGAGCCTCTGAAAAGATGGCTCACAACAATAATAACCCGATTTTTGTAACTATGTACAAGTATTGCAGATAATCCGCACTTGGGATGGGCGCCCAGCATCCACTACGGACTCCGAGAAATAGAATTATCGGTAAGTAAATTCTTATTTTCTCTATCGTTCTAGTGGATGCTGGGGTTCCTGAAAGGACCATGGGGATAATACCAAAGCTCCCAAACGGGCGGGAGAGTGCGGATGACTCTGCAGCACCGAATGAGAGAACTCCAGGTCCTCCTTAGCCAGGGTATCAAATTTGTAGGATTTTACCAACGTGTTTGCCCCTGACTAAATAGCCGCTCGGCAAAGTTGTAAAGCCGAGACCCCTCGGGCAGCCGCCCAAGATAAGCCCACCTTCCTTGTGGAATGGGCATTTACATATTTTGGCTGTGGCAGGCCTGCCACAGAATGTGCAACCTGAATTGTATTACACATCCAACTAGCAATAGTCTGCTTAGAAGCAAGAGCACCCAGTTTGTTGGGTGCATACAGGATAACAGCAAGTCAGTTTTCCTGACTCCAGCCGTCCTGGAACCTATATTTACAGGGCCCTGACAACATCTAGCAACCTGGAGTCCTCCAAGTCCCTAGTAGGCGCAAGGCACCAAAATAAGCTGGTTCAGGTGAAACACTGACACCACCTTAGGGAGAGAACTGGGGACGAGTCCGCAGCTCTGCCCTGTCCAAATGGACAACCAGATATGGGCTTTTTTGAGAAAAAAACCACCAATTTGACACTCGCCTGGTCCAGGCCAGGGCCAAGAGCATGGTCACTTTTCATGTGAGATGCTTCAAATCCACAGATTTGACTGGTTTTAAACCAATGTGATTTGAGGAATCCCAGAACTACGTTGAGATCCCACAGTGCCACTGGAGGCACAAAAGGGGGTTGTATATGCAATACTCCCTTGACAAACTTCTGGACTTCAGGAACTGAAGCCACTTCTTTCTGGAAGAAAATCGACAGGGCCGAAATTTGAACCTTAATGGACCCCAATTTGAGGCCCATAGACACTCCTGTTTGCAGGAAATGCAGGAATCGACCGAGTTGAAATTTCTTCGTGGGGCCTTTCTGGCCTCACACCACGCAACATATTTTTGCCACATGTGGTGATAATGTTGTGCGGTCACCTCCTTTCTGGCTTTGACCAGGGTAGGAATGACCTCTTCCGGAATGCCTTTTTCCCTTAGGATCCGGCGTTCCACCGCCATGCCGTCAAACGCAGCTGCGGTAAGTCTTGGAACAGACATGGTACTTGCTGAAACAAGTCCCTTCTTAGCGGCAGAGGCCATAAGTCCTCTGTGAGCATCTCTTGAAGTTCCGGGTACCAAGTCCTTCTTGGCCAATCCGGAGCCATGAGTATAGTTCTTACTCCTCTACGTCTTATAAGTCTCAGTACCTTAGGTATGAGAAGCAGAGGATGGAACACATACACCGACTGGTACATCCATGGTGTTACCAGAACGTCCACAGCTATTGCCTGAGGGTCTCTTAACCTGGCGCAATACCTGTCCCGTTTTTTGTTCAGACGGGACGCCATCATGTCCACCTTTGGTATTTCCCAACGGTTTACAATCATGTGGAAAACTTCCCGATGAAGTTTCCACTCTGCCGGGTGGAGGTCGTGCCTGCTGAGGAAGTCTGCTTCCCAGTTTCCATTCCCGGAATGAAACACTGCTGACAGTGCTATCACATGATTTTCCGCCCAGCGAAAAGTCCTTGCAGTTTTTGCCATTGCCCTCCTGCTTCTTGTGCCGCCCTGTCTATTTACGTGGGCGACTGCCGTGATGTTTTTCCCACTGGATCAATACCGGCTGACCTTGAAGCAGAGGTCTTGCTAAGCTTAGAGTATTATAAATTTACCCTTAGCTCCAGTATATTTATGTGGAGAAAAGTCTCCAGACTTGATCACACTCCCTGGAAATTTTTTCCTTGTGTGACTGCTCCCCAGCCTCTCGGGCTGGCCTCTGTGGTCACCAGCATCCAATCCTGAATGCCGAATCTGCGGCCCTCTAGAAGATGAGCACTCTGTAACCACCACAGGAGAGACACCCTTGTCCTTGGATATAGGGTTATCCGCTGATGCATCTGAAGATGCGATCCGGACCATTTGTCCAGCAGATCCCACTGAAAAATTCTTGCGTGAAATCTGCCGAATGGAATTGCTTCGTAGGAAGTCACCATCTTTACCAGGACCCTTGTGCAATGATGCACTGATTTTAGGAGGTTCCTGACTAGCTCGGATAACTCCCTGGCTTTCTCTTCCGGGAGAAACACCTTTTTCTGGACTGTGTCCAGAATCATCCCTAGGCACAGCAGACTTGTCGTCGCGATCAGCTGCGATTTTGGAATATTTAGAATCCATCCGTGCTGTTGTAGCAGTATCCGAGATAGTGCTACTCCGACCTCCAACTGTTCCCTGGACTTTGCCCTTATCAGGAGATCGTCCAAGTAAGGGATAATTAAGACGCCTTTTCTTCGAAGAAGAATCATCATTTCGGCCATTACCTTGGTAAAGACCCGGGGTGCCGTGGACAATCCAAACGGCAGCGTCTGAAACTGATAGTGACAGTTCTGTACCACGAACCTGAGGTACCCTTAGTGAGAAGGGCAAATTTTGGACATGGAGGTAAGCATCCCTGATGTCTCGGGACACTATATAGTCCCCTTCTTCCTGGTTCGTTATCACTGCTCTGAGTGACTCCATCTTGATTTGAACCTTTGTAAGTGTTCAAATTTTTTTAGATTTAGAATAGGTCTCACCTAGCCTTCTGGCTTCAGTACCACAATATAATGTGGAATAATACCCCTTTTCTTGTTGTAGGAGGGGTAATTTGATTATCACCTGCTGGGAATACAGCTTGTGAATTGTTTCCCATACTGCCTCCTTGTCGGAGGGAGACCTTGGTAAACCAGACTTCAGGAGCCTGCGAAGGGGAAACGTCTCGACATTCCAATCTGTACCCCTGGGATACTACATGTAGGATCCAGGGGTCCTGTACGGTCCCAGCGTCATGCTGAGAGCTTGGCAGAAGCGGTGGAACGCTTCTGTTCCTGGGAATGGGCTGCCTGCTGCAGTCTTCTTCCCTTTCCTCTATCCCTGGGCAGATATGACTCTTATAGGGACGAAAGGACTGAGGCTGAAAAGACGGTGTCTTTTTCTGCAGAGATGTGACTTAGGGTAAAAACGGTGGATTTTCCAGCAGTTGCCGTGGCCACCAGGTCCGATGGACCGACCCCAAATAACTCCTCTTCCTTTATACGGCAATACACCTTTGTGCCGTTTGGAATCTGCATCACCTGACCACTGTCGTGTCCATAAACATCTTCTGGCAGATATGGACATCGCACTTACTCTTGATGCCAGAGTGCAAATATCCCTCTGTGCATCTCGCATATATAGAAAATGCATCCTTTAAATGCTCTATAGTCAATAAAATACTGTCCCTGTCAAGGGTATCAATATTTTTAGTCAGGGAATCCGACCAAGCCACCCCAGCTCTGCACATCCAGGCTGAGGCGATCGCTGGTCGCAGTATAACACCAGTATGTGTGTATATACTTTTTATGATATTTTCCAGCCTCCTGTCAGCTGGCTCCTTGAGGACGGCCCTATCTATAGACGGTACCGCCACTTGTTTTGATAAGCGTGTGAGCGCCTTATCCACCCTAAGGGGTGTTTCCCAACGCGCCCTAACTTCTGGCGGGAAAGGGTATACCGCCCATAATTTTCTATCGGGGGGAACCCACGCATCATCACACACTTCATTTAATTTATCTGATTCAGGAAAAACTACGGTAGTTTTTTCACATCCCACATAATACCCTCTTTTGTGGTACTTGTAGTATCAGAAATATGTAACACCTCCTTCATTGCCCTTAACGTGTGGCCCTAATAAGGAATACGTTTGTTTATTCACCGTCGACACTGGATTCAGTGTCCGTGTCTGTGTCGACCGACTAAAGTAAACGGGCGTTTTAAAACCCCTGACGGTGTTTCTGAGACGTCTGGACCGGTACTAATTGTTTGTCGGCCGTCTCATGTCGTCAACCGACCTTGCAGCGTGTTGACATTATCACGTAATTCCCTAATAAGCCATCCATTCCGGTGTCGACTCCCTAGAGAGTGACATCACCATTACAGGCAATTGCTCCGCCTCCTCACCAACATCGTCCTCATACATGTCGACACACACGTACCGACACACAGCACACACACAGGGAATGCTCTGATAGAGGACAGGACCCACTAGCCCTTTGGAGAGACAGAGGGAGAGTTTGCCAGCACACACCAAAAACGCTATAATTATATAGGGACAACCTTATATAAGTGTTTTCCCTTATAGCATCTTTTATATATTTCTAACGCCAAATTAGTGCCCCCCCTCTCTGTTTTAACCCTGTTTCTGTAGTGCAGTGCAGGGGAGAGCCTGGGAGCCTTCCCTCCAGCCTTTCTGTGAGGGAAAATGGCGCTGTGTGCTGAGGAGATAGGCCCCGCCCCTTTTTCGGCGGGCTCGTCTCCCGCTCTTTAATGGATTCTGGCAGGGGTTAAATATCTCCATATAGCCCCCGGAGGCTATATGTGAGGTATTTTTAGCCAAAAAAGGTTTTCATTTGCCTCCCAGGGCGCCCCCCTCCCAGCGCCCTGCACCCTCAGTGACTGCCGTGTGAAGTGTGCTGAGAGGAAATGGCGCACAGCTGCAGTGCTGTGCGCTACCTTAAGAAGACTGAGGAGTCTTCTGCCGCCGATTCTGGACCTCTTCTCGTTTCAGCATCTGCAAGGGGGCCGGCGGCGCGGCTCCGGTGACCATCCAGGCTGTACCTGTGATCGTCCCTCTGGAGCTAATGTCCAGTAGCCAAAGAAGCCAATCCATCCTGCACGCAGGTGAGTTCACTTCTTCTCCCCTAAGTCCCTCGTTGCAGTGATCCTGTTGCCAGCAGGACTCACTGTAAAATAAAAAACCTAAGCTAAACTTTTCTAAGCAGCTCTTTAGGAGAGCCACCTAGATTGCACCCTTCTCGGCCGGGCACAAAAATCTAACTGAGGCTTGGAGGAGGGTCATAGGGGGAGGAGCCAGTGCACACCACCTGATCCTAAAGCTTTACTTTTTGTGCCCTGTCTCCTGCGGAGCCGCTATCCCCTTGGTCCTTTCAGGAACCCCAGCATCCACTAGGACGATAGAGAAATATATGTATGTTTCTTATGAGAATGTACAGGTTATATTATAGGCCTAGGATTCCTGGTTTCTAGAGCACTGTGAAAGCAGTGCTCCCAGCACTTTCAAAGAAAATGAACAGTAGGAGAGCTAGCTTTCTGCATATAGTACGTCTCAACATAAGAACATGCAAAATTGGGACAAAATAAGCCCCAATGTGCCCAGTGAGTGACTCAATTGGCAAGAGCATTATGTATGGTAACACAATTTGCATCATCATGGCCGTAGCGCCTGATATGAAATATCACGACAGCAGCATACAACAGAGGCAGGATTATAATAATGCAAATTACAAATCACATCATGAAGGGCGGCCCACTTCTCTAGGGAAGTTTAAGATCCTGGAACTCTGGGAGAATGTCCCAAAATGTGGGAGTCTAGTAGTCTCGTATTTTATACGTTTAGATGACATGCAACCCTATATCTCTTACAACACTGTACTGAAATGACTCCATATTTTGAAGTATTGTTTAATATGTGGGCATTATGTGGGTAATATTCTAATTTAATAGTTGTCCTAATTAACTTACTAAGAAGCATTGGGACCTCTCTGCTCTGCAAGACCTTCACAGAATCAACTTACTAGGGGTCTTTAAGAATGAAAAAATAGTTCATAGGGGGTTGAACTTGTTATAGATAGCAAATTAAAACTTGAATACCTAAGTAACCTAAGTACCGACGAGCAATCACCCACCATCACTAAGAGCTAGTTTGCCGATCTCGCAATTTATGCGAGTTCTGAGGAACAACACAGACCCGATGACTGCTGAGGAACAGATTGTGGAAATGAAGACTCGTTTTATTCAGAGGGGGTACAGTATGTGCACTATCAATAAGTGTCTGGATAAGGCACGATCAAGAATGGTTGAGGCTAAACCGACCTAGGAGGCGCGGATGTTATATGTCACACAGTTTGATGCAAAATCGCCTGCTGTCAGAGCGTCAATAAGGAGGCATTGGCCCATATTGAACTCAGATCCAAAGTTCAAAAATTCATTCGAACATCCACCAATGTTGGCCTACAGACGTGGGCGTAATTTGTAGCAACTATTGATGCACCCAGCTAGACAAACGGCTGGCTCTGAGAACAACTGGCTAAATAAGATAAGAAAAGGCTGCGTCAAATGCCTAGGCTGTGTGACATGTCGCTCGATGTTGGTTGGTGAGAAGTTCCCACACCCCCTCAGTGGACAATCAATTACCATTCGGCACCGACTGCACTGTCGGATGGACCACGTGATTTATATGCTACTATGCCCGTGCGGTCTTCCATATGTGGGGATGACCACCTGTTCATTCAGAGAGCGGATGGCCAACCACCGCAGTTCAATCCATCAAGCGCTGCAAACAGGCCGTACTGACAAACCGGTGGCTCAGCACTTTTTGAACGAGGGACATCAAGTGGCATCACTGAAGTGCAGGATCATTGACTGGGTCCCTGTCCCCAATAGAGGGGGTGATCGCTCCCTTCTCCTAAGAAAACTCGAAGCAAGGTGGATACACAGATTGGGTTCAGTGACACCTAATGGACTGAATGAGTCAAACCCACTAAACGTTTTTCTACGATGATAGAGCTTTGTGGAATTTAGTAGGAGATTTTCTGTCCGATGCATCCCAATATCTTTTTTGTTGTTTTTGTTAGCTATATGTTAATTATATATAATCTAGGCCATACTTGGCTTGTTTTATCTGTGTAGTTAGGATCAGTGGGGTGCAATGGAGGTGCGAAGGGAGGGCCGAATTAAACCATAATTGATTATGCCTTGACTGGGTTATTTACTTGAATGGGGTCGCTGTCGCCCGGCCATTGCACCTTGCTGATCTAATTATATTTACAGGTAAGGGGTTTTATGTGGGGTATGTTTTTAATTGCACTGCCTGGGCTCTTGTACCCTCGATATTGTAAATGATATGCACGCTGCCATATTTACATTCATACACCTGCCATATATTGGTGGGTGATATTAGTTGGCTATGTGGGAATGACAGTCCGCTTTGTGACATGAGCTGTAGTTACTCTGTCTAGCAATACCTTTCGCCGGTGGGACTGAGCGTGTCACTTCCTGTTTGCGTTCCACCCGGCGCACGGACACTTCCGGCCTGATGACGTTTGCGTTCCACGGACCGGAAGTGCTCGGCTCCGGGACGCGGCGGATTTTAAAGCTCTGCTATTGCGGCTTTGGTGCTTTAAACATTGCTTAAGAGGTCTATTGAGATAGGTACTTGCTGGTGGGGATCACTGTAGTAACATATGATCTCTTTAGATGTGACTAATAAGCATGAAAAATCGCTGTCTCACCTTGATGACATCACAGCACCTTTGGCGCCTTTTTTGAATGATGAGGGTATTTAGAGCCAGTCAGGCAGGACCAGCGTTGCTGCTGGATGTTTGGATTTCTGTTCCTTCCCTGTTGGAAGTTGCTATTGATGTGCAGTGCCTCCTGAGGAAGGCCCGTGCAGGGCCGAAAGCGCTTGAGGAATATCTTGCCATTATGCGGAATATGTAAAGTATATTTCAAATAAATGAACTGGTGTATTTATGAAAAAGTCTGGAGAGTGCCCCCTCTGAATTTTATCTAAGTAACCACAGTAGATATGGTACAAGTAAATAATGAAACAAGAACATACAGGAAGTACAAAATATATATTAAATAATTATAAAAGTTCCTCGTCTCCTTTCCATGCCGCTTTGTGGACAAAGTATGTCTCTCATTCCCCGTGACACTACATGAATGTCACACACAATTCATATGGTCCAAAACCTACAATAAAAGGTTACTGTATTCCAATTACTGAGATTTGCGTCCAACAATAGTCACAAAATACTTTTACATAAAGATGACTGAAAATGCTCTGAAATTTCACGTGTTCTGGGATTTGTGGCAGAATATGCCCCTTTTTGGTGGTGTGAAGTGTCAGCAATACAATTTTCACATCATGCCTTTGGTTTGCCATTTAGTGGAACAAAAATATTCTAAAATAAACATTGCAGAAGTACATAGTTGTGATATACTTATATGGGAGTATGAGCTATTAAGTGTAAAATAAAGTTCTGGGATTGCAATATGAATATAATTCTCTTTATGTTTACCGATATTAAGCCCATAACATCTAAAAATATTTATTCCATAACACTTCCACAATAAAGTACTATTTGAAAAAAACAAAACACTGTAGCATTTGCTTGGGTAGCCTAAAAAAAGATAGAAATATTATTCCCAGCTAAAAAAAAAACTCTCCAAAACATTAAAATGTGTCAGATGAAACCCTTTAGTTATTCAGCGGTTTAATTAGCTTTTACTAAACCCACACACTTTCCTTGGGAATAATACCATTTTCTTAATGCAGAAGGGTCCGCTGGGACATCTGCTGGTTAGCTGTGGTAAAGTGCTACAGTATGTATGCTGAAAGGAGCGAGGAATCCAACACACAAGCTTGAAACAACAGCTGACTTCAGATTCAAGTGCACAGCCGCATGAATTTTGCATAGGCCAAAGCTCACAATTGCATTTCAAAAATATTTGTAATGTTCTTCAGAAATATTATTGCACTTACACACATTATTAAAAGAACAGAGGAGCAAATTTATTAAACAACGAGTTTGTATGTAGTTTGCATACCCACAAACATCACATGTAGTTTTCAGAGCGAATCTAGTGGATTTACTATTCTGTGGATTGGAGCCTGAAAATTAACTGCATCCGATGTGTGGCTGTTTGCAAATCCAAATCCACATATGGTTTAGTTACTAAGGCAGCCAACCCGATCCTCATGAGCAGAGCTGTAACTAGACTTTTTGGTGCCCTGTGCCATAAAGAAAATTGGCATCCTGCCATTTTTCCAATAGGCACATAAGGCGCATGCCTCATGGGAAACGGGTATGACAAAATTGATGCCAGAGAAAGCCAATGCTGTAAGACATTTTGTTTTATATATATATATATACACACATATTTACAGAACACTGCAAGAAAATAGATTTGGACACAAATCCTCTTTATAACACATTTGTGCACTTACTGTAACTTGAGAGCTCGCTGTTATTTAGTTACAAAACCCTTTATTACAGTACATAACACATTTCAATACACAACCATACCCAGGATTTAAACCTATAACCTGTTGCATTCCAGTCAAACACCCTACTCATATTTGATCCTGCATAGAAACTATGAGATTTCTAACAATATGAAACTACTTGTACTTCATAAAAAAAATCTGCATTGCAATTGAGCAGATCTATGTAGTCTTCAGCCACACATCCACTCCCAAGCAGCCACACACTGCATAGATCTGCTCATCTGCAATGCTGATAATTTTTTCACAAAGTACAAAGTAAGCTTCAAATAGATATATTTCTCAAGCTTAGAATTCTCTATTGTTCTATGCATGGGCACATAACGCAATGAATAGATTGTCTGACTGCAATGCCACCGGCAATGGGTTTGAATCCCGGGTATGTCAGCATCTTGAAATGTAATGAAGGACAGTGTGACTGAATAACAACGAGCTATCAAGTTAAGATCATGAATGTTGTATAGAAATTAGCAATGGAAGGGGTAAGGTAGGAGACAGGGGCGGTCAGGAGTTGCTGGGCTTCAAAAGGGAGGGGGAGCTGCAAGTGAAAGTAATTAAAACAGATAATTGACAAGTCTGCCAACAGCACCCCAAACCCTGCAGCGCTATGTGCAGTACACATTCTGCACACAAATAGTTATGACCCTGCTCGAGAGCTACTAACAGCTCACGTTTTCTAGACCACCTAGCTGGTGCACAGGTGTTGTCATTACTGTCACTTTTTTAAACATGTGGTGCATTCATTCCTAACAGACACATTCTACAGAGCCACAGGTGACCCGGAAAACATGAACTTGTGGTAGCACCAGAGGAATAAGGTTGGCTAACCCAGGACTTTAAAATAAACCATTGTTTTTTCACGTTAAATGTCAAAACTCATCATCTTAGACTGGCCTTTTGTAATTCCTTAATTTTGTAAAGTTCTGTACCTTACATGAAAGGTTTAAGAATTCAAACCGATCCTTTGGCAGCATACTGTACCTGAGATTTGAGAAACTATAAATGTGCACATGGACAGGCAACCAAAAAGAAAAAAATGTTTTTCTACATCAGATTAACAACATCCCTATTGCCCCTTGTTTCTCACAATTTCTATCACTTGAGCAGTTGTGTTGCATTTGAAACAATCTGGAGGATTCAGTTTGTTTTCTTGGAGTACAAGATCTAACTCATTGGTGTATGATCGGATCTACAATGTGTGCAGTTTGTGGAGTGCACATAGACACCTGGGCCTAAGGGGACACACAGTGCACACCCTGCACCCATATTTTTGTTGATGTTGCTGCAGAAGAAATCACCAGGAAAATGGTGCCGCAACTATTTTCCCGGTGATTTACACGTGCACAGTAGAGATTAATCTCTGGTAACATGGTGGGTGCCAGGTTTCCGGCGACCTGGGCATTTGCAGGAGACTCTGGCACTATTTAAGAGAGTCTATTGCATCGCAGAGAGGAGAGGGCCCCACAGAATCTGCACGTGGGCCACCTCTACTATTAAACCGCCCATGATCTTACTGCAAAGAGCTCCCTCCGTTGAGAATATAAGCAAACAAATACATTATAATAATGTAACTCTATGTTGTTGTGTTCATAATATCAGTAGCAGAAATGTTTATTTTTATAGCTATCATGCTCACCTGCACCAAGAGAAATCTTGGCTATCAGAGCCATGTGTATAGGTGGGTACACATCTATACAAACTGTTGTCTCGTTCTCCTGATATCGGGAGAATGGACCGTCCATTCTATATCTGTACGCTGCGCCGATGGAGGAACCTTACCCAATAAATAACTTGTAACGATCCTGTAACGCTCGGGACCGGGAGGTTGCATTTCATGTGCAGTACATGCGACGTCCCTATACCCATAGAGCCACTACCACCACCTCAGAGCGGGTACTGCTTGTCACACACAGCCCTCCTGATCAGGAGCTTTTAACCTGATCAGCCAGGGATCGAATAAGGATTGAATGCACGTGTACACACCTTAACGTATCTGGATTTTGATTCTGGAATCAAACATTTAGTAGACAGCAAGAAGGATAATGTATACCCAAGGGTATTCGGGCGCTGTGAGGCGAGATGCTCGGCTAAGCAGCAGCCAAGTTTGAGAGGGAAGTCACTCCCAATATAATTACGAAAGAAAAAGAAAGAAGGCTGCGCTGCAAGAGGGAAAGAGCAATGATCCACTAAATGTGTACAATTTGATAAATTTATTAAAAGCGCTGATTAAAAAACAGCAATATTCCGTACAATTAAATGTGCCATGTGCATACAAGAAAAAAAAATTTGCGGTAATTGGATGGTGCCTCTCTGGGACTCCTCTGGAAAGCTGGAAAGGATTGGTAAGGGCTGGTCCGGATCCAATTGAGAAGAAGTCCTGCTCCAATGGGTAAAAACCTGACGCGTTTCGCTGCGTATGCCTTGCAGCTTTTTCAAAAGTATATACCGCACTGCATGAGGTACCCACTGCACATGGGACATTGTATTCCATCTCCAATCCTCTAGCGGCATATGGAATTTACAAAGGACTCTCTAAATACCATATAAAAGGGACTTTCCACAGTGGATTATAACTGGACTTTTAGCACTCCAGGGCAATATTTGGAACGGATCCTATAGAGCTTTATGACACATGTCCTGAACCATTATTCTGGGTAAAAAAATTCTTTTTATATATATATATATTATTTTCTTGTATGCACATGGCACATTTAATTGTACGGAATATTGCTGTTTTTAAAACAGTTAGCGCTTTTAATAAATTTATCAAATTGTACACATTTAGTGGATCATTGCTCTTTCCCTCTTGCAGCGCAGCCTTCTTTCTTTTTCTTTATTTAGTAGACAGAAAGGTTTAGAAACTGAACATAAATATGAAAAAAGACTTGCTTTTTGGTGAAACTGGACTGTATCCCAAGCAATCTGTTTATTAAATCAAAAACCTCTGAAATGTACTGTAAGCTGTATTATATTTTATATATATATATATATATATATATATATATAAAATATATATACATATATATATATATATATATACACACACACACACACACACACACACACACACTTATTACGTTAATCATGGTCGAAAAGTTTGAAATGTGCAATGAGTTTGGCATATAATATGTAATATCTCTTTTATTACTAGCTGATTCAGTGTACCTTTATTATGCATCTTCATAAGTACGTACAGAGCTAAAACAATGAATTAAAGTCATTGTACCACTAAATTTAAAGAAAAAAAAAAACAGATTTATCATCGATCATTTTGCATCCCACAAGTATTCTCTAAAGTGTAAGGAAAGCTGCCTTTCCCACATAACTCTGACGCAAACTGAATGAATTGTGGTTTGTGAAGTGGGATTTATCTCTCACTCAGAACTTTCTGTACAATATTGGTCTTAAGGGATCAAAAAAGTAGTTTAAGTAAAATATTAAACACTGCAGCTGTGAAAACATTAAGTATAATATCAATCTCTGATTTCAAGTTCCTGTTCTACAATACAAATGTAGTGCTCACTTTATTTTGAATTACTGGAATGTCAAGATAATCAATTATTTAAATGGTTAATACTTTTCTCTACATTTTACCATAAAATAGAATCAAAATGAAAATGTGATGAAAATGGATTACTTTTTAAAAGTGGGATGGTAGGCTCTATATTTAGGTAGAGGGTTACAGGAGGAGGATTATCAGGGTTTTTCACCTTCAGAAGGCTTTTATTTATGTCTATCATGAGACTGAGTTGTTAATGTCCTCAGTGATACAATACAATGCTGCTCTCTTGTAATGCACAGTATCCAATGCATATCCAAGGGCAACACAAATAAACAACTCTGCATATTCATATAAAGAAATGGAACAAAAGCACAGTACGATAGGCAATGTACCTAAAAACTGTTGAAGATGTCCTGTTCTAGCCAATAAATGAAAGCAATCTGAATGTACAAATACCTTCATAATGGTAAGCCATGTTTATCTCCTACCGATAATGCTCTCACCTAAATACAGAGCCTACCATGTTAATGGGTGGCATTCGATATGCCGGCGCTCAGCATACCGGCACCACGATCCCGACACCCGGCATACCGACAACTATTCTCCCTCTTGGTTTGTCCACGACACCCCTGGAGGGAGAATAAATAGCGTGGCCCGCATAGTGCGCCACCGTGCCCGCAAGGGGCACTTTTGCGCTCACCCCGCTACCGGCATGCCGGCGGTCAGGATCCTATCACCGGTATGCTGGGCGCCAGGATCCCGACAGCTGGCATAACATAGTAGACCCCATGTTAATGGTATTCTTGTAACAATACACTCACAGTATTTAACAAATCACTTTATGTTCATCACTATGATGCAGACACAGGATAAAACCCTTGTTAAACAATTTCCAATTGCATAATAAATCAATGTGAAAAAATTGTCTAATCCACATCTTACATGTGTTCATATGCTAAGCTGGAGACGTGGCTTTGGCATACTAGTTTAACAAATAATTTTTAAACTTGTGTGTTGCTTTTCCTGCAATCAGTTCTCTTTAGTGTGTTTCCATTTCCATTCTGTTGTCCCGGCAAGAAACAACACATTGGGGGGCGCGGATTAATTGTTCTTTTTCTTAATTTTTTTTATGGAGGGAGGGGAGCGCGACCAATTCCTACCTTTCCCTGGGTGACAAGATTCCTAGTTTCGGCCCTAAAATACTTTTATATTATATTAGGGGCAGAGACTAAATAATGCACTTAACAATCTTGTCAATATGCCCTGCCCCCACAGAACACGGATTTATGTTATTGTTTTCCCCATTCTGCCCACTTCCCTAGGACTACCCGAAAAATCGGGAGCCCCTCGCAGGATCTAGGAATATGTCATTATCATCTTGAACTATGTTTATTTGCTTATTAGGTAGTACACTGTGTAACATAACAGGTGTCAGTAAAGCTTGGTGGGAATAAGTGTTTCCAATTAGCCCAACTTTGTAAGTGCATAGCCCAGGGCTGTAACTAGAGAAGTGCAGTAGGCTGAGGAGACATCACCTCAGACATGAGGACTGGTTCTGGGCCATTCTAAATTTGCAATTACAACTTCACATTTACAATGACTGAGTAGCTCCAAGCCATTCTTCACTCATATCATCACTGTCTCTGCGAGCCAAAAAACACATCCAGTCCTGTCCCTTTTCTCACTCCCATACATCCCTGACAGCAATTATTGTGCTACTCTTAGCTGAGATTTTTATGGGAGAGTATTAATGGTACATGGGTGGTGTTAGCAGTAATAGTATTGTGGGGGTATTAATGTAATATGTGGTTGGAATTGTTATTGAATACAGTGGCAAAAAAACCCATGTTGGTGAATGCTACTATCTTCATACTGAACTGGTTGTGGAAAGTACACCTATGTATTATATGGGGAAGCTATAAATCTAGGAGGGGTATAAGTTTTTTTATTCAATGGAAACGCTACTAATTTGGTGTCAGGACTTGTGGAAGTTGGGGGTGGGGTAAGAAGGTCTGCTTATTAAATGAAAATGCTATAAAATTAATATCAGGACTGATGGGGAAAGATATGTCTACTTATAAAAACTGGAATGCTATAAATATAATATTGGAGGTGCTTGGGAAGAATAGGTGTGTGTGTATTCAATGTGAACAGTATTTATTTAATTTTGGGGCTGGTTGGAAAGAGTGGGCCATTGTTGACATAGTTGTCTCTTATCCAAACAGGACCCCAGCATTTCAGGATTCAGCCTTGCACAAGCTGAGTTTACGACATGAGCAGTATTACCTGGCAGTCAAAGCTGCAAGAACAGGTAGGAAACAGCAGTGTATGGTTGGGAAGTTATATAGTGCTTCATCGGGGCTAGGCACACTCCCACAGTACATGACCATGCCATCTCCAATTGTGTGCCCTTGCTAGGAGGCATCATCTACTCCTACCAATATACAGAAGGTGGGGTGACAGTGATCTCTCACTCACTGCAATACAAAGTCTAGTTAGGCTGTTCCCAAATTACAGGGACAAGGACAAGCTCTCATACAGTAGATTTGGTAGCTGGTAATAATTCTAAGACAGTCAAATAAAAAAATGAAAATATTAATGGTGCAAAATTTGTAGTACAGCAATGCAATGGGGCCGAGAGGGGGGGGGGAGGGGGTACACTTTACCAGGGCATGGGTCCCCCAACCTGCCCCCCCCTCCCTTGTAGACAGCACCTGCATAGCACTTGGGTTTGGGGAGAGAGAGGAGTGACTACCTCTGCTGATTGTGTGCTGCACTGGGGAGAGAGGCAGTTGCAGAGGCAGTCAATCCTCTCTCTCCCTGCGTGATGTGTGGGGTGGATGACCGATTATGCCTTTCGCCAGTAGGCAGTGCACATCAGCCCCCATGCGGACGCCCCCTTTGCAGCCACACTAATAGTAATTTTTTTCAATTTACTAAGGAGGGAGGATGGCAATCCCTGCATTTGCCATGACCCCTCCCATTACCTGGGGTGCCTCTACAGCAATGGCATTGCACTGCTTTAGATGTACAATTTCAAATCTTGAGTGTAATATTTAACTTTTCCTTCAATTTGGGGATTGCCCTGCTAGATATTCTTGTAGAAATTGCCGCCATTAAAAGCAAGCACAGTCCTACACTGGCATTGCCTTCTTTACCCATCCTCACACTGCTATGGTAGGTGTAATTCACAGGCCTAATCATTTTGTGTCTGCACCCCAAAGAAGAAACACTAACGGGCTGCCATAAAGTTATCTTCTTGCAGCACATTCCAAATAATCCATCCTATTCCCAGGGCAGTACAGATGGTGTATTGGTTAGCATTACTGCCTCACAGCACTGAGATCAAGGGTTCGATTCCCACCATGGCCCGTACTTGCGTGGGTTTCCTCCGGGTATTCCGGTTTCCTCCCACAATCCAAAAATATACTGGTAGGTTAATTGGCTACCAACAAAATTAACCCTAGTGTGAATGTGTGTACATGTGATAGGGAATATAGATTGTAAGCTCCACTGGGGCAGGGACTGATGTGAATGAGCAAATATTCTCTGTAAAGTCCTGTGGAATATGTGTGCGCTATATAAATAACTGGTAATAATAAATAAATTATAATATTTATAGGCATGGTGCACCCCTACAGCGCAGATGAGTAGAGATCAGCAGAGTAAACATAAGTGAAAGAAAAGGGACGAGCATTAATTTGTACAACTTTCCACCCTAAAAGTTGAATTATCCTTTAACAATTATCTGCTGAAGTTGGAAGACACATGCAAAACTCTGAATCACAGCAGTTACACAAAGATAACTGGCTAATGTTGATGTTATTGCATGCTGCTATTACAGTCGCTCCTGTTACCTATTATAGAACAGGCCACAATATTGCTATAAACCTGGAATACATTGAAGCATTATGACACAGCTGTGCATCCTGGGAACATTGGGTGGGGAAAAAAATCACTCAAAAAGCAGGTGCTTATGTTTTATACTGATACACTTAGCATGGTTTGTTTTCATGAATACATCCCTAGTTATGTGACCATCAGGCTTTGAAACGTAAGTGCTCCTACTTCAAAGGTGTGAATGAATTTATATGGACTTAAAAAAAAAATCACATAATCGGCTCAATTTGAATTCAAAAGGGCCATCTCCTCGAACACCATGAAATGTAAATGAAAAGCAAAGAGGATATGACTGTAACATGTACGATCACTTTATATGCTATGATTTGCTTACGTCTCTGTGAGTTTAATGAAGATATTTCAGACCCCACCTTCAGCTACTGTTGACTAATACATATCCTGGTGTGGTGAGGAGCGTGCCATATTCAGTACAAAAGATTCTTGAACAATTAAAAAGGACATTTAGGCTATGTGAACACAGGGGTTAAATTAGTTTCTCCTCCATTCATTTTTTAAACAGCCAAAATGGAAGGTCATACTGAGGTCAATGATCTCTATGAATAGATGTCAGTCAGATGAGGGATGGGGAAAGTGGAACATGTTTAACTTCCCCCCAGGCCTGATCTGACATATATTGTTGAAAAGATAGCTGTGAGCATTACACCAGTGTCTTTCAGTATAGTTGCCAGGGTTGGCTCCAGGCCTACTAGCACCCTGCACGAGAATTTTAGGAGCGCCCTCCAATGGGATATTGAAAGAGGGCACCCTTGGAATGTGGGCGTGGCCTCACAATAATAGTGTGGCCTCAAAGGGAATGCGTATCCATATAATGGGAAGAGAGTGATGCTTTGGAAAGGCAGAGTGTAACAGGAGAGAAAGGGCTATTAGGAGATAGTGACGAGGGGGGAGGCAGAAGGTGAGGCGGTGGGTTGCACCTTACACCTACACAGTAGTAGTGCCTGTCACGCTCCTAGCGCTGCGATTCTCCAGATACGCCAATCTGAGACTGCTGCCCGTCACACCTTACTTATTACTTCAGCGTGTGTGGGAAATCCACGTGGTAACTGCCACCAGTAGAAGTACCAGTCACTGCGCCAGCCAGGCCAAGCGACTTTGGGGGACCACACCCAGGGTGAGCTTCTGCTCTCACCCCCACACAAAATTATTAATATTTAAAAATTAGGTAACCTGAACCTCTGTCGAGGCTTTGGGTTGAAAAGCACAGACATTCATAACTAAAATTAAGAGAATTTAAGTAAAAAACGTCAAAGCTTATTGTTACAGAAAAAAGAAGTTACAAGAATATAATATTTGGAAAGTCACACACGTAAATACAATTTTCAAATAAAATAAAAATAAGGGGAGAAAAAAAGAGCCAATGCTCAGATCACCTGAAGCGTCTAAACGCTGGTTTTGAGTGAGGCCTGTCTGTTTCCTGGACATTATAGGATCCAATCTCTCCCTGGATGCCACCTCAAGGTAATGACAATTTGCAGCCAGCAGGTCCTCATATTTAACTACATGATGCTGCTCACTCACAGGCCCCCCTCCCTCTGGAGAGTTCGTTTAACCCGTCCAAAGCCAGAGTGAATGGATTCTTAGCTTATACTGTGGGGTCTCTTAACCATACTAACAGGGGTGGATGGCCTTTATTGCTTGGTTGATGCTTAGAGAGTTGATCTGTTTTTTTCATCTTTTATGGCTTGCCTTTACAGCTGTAGTATGAGGCCTGTGTACACATCCTGGCCTTTTACAAATGGATCCCAGGAAGGCCAGTCACACCCTGCTGGCCAAAGCATCACTGAGGGAACCCCCACAGGCACTTAAATGCATTCTCCAAGCCATCTCTGGTTCCCTGCATCAAAGGGTCTCTGACCTCTCTGTACTGTAAACCAGCTCTATACAAGCAAATAAATGAAGTCTCTACCATTTAACATGTAAAGACATTTGACTGGTATTATAATGGTACATTGAAACATCACTCAGAATAATACAAATTTCAATCATGCCCATTACGATATAACCCAGATGCATTGGCATCACATCCATTGATACACAACGCAGATATCCTGCTATCACCTACATTGATATCACACTACTTATTAACAGGCCTATTCCTACTTGAAATAGCCTGGATCATGATAGTGCCTCTTACATATTATGCCCAAACAGCAGTATTCCTTATACACATTACACCACACATTAGTAGTGCACCATACACATTATATGCCACACAGTGTTCCCCAAACACACATGCCAGATGGAACCTCCAATTCACAATATATGCCACACAATGCCTCCGAACACATCAAATGGCACACAGTGCCCCCAATTCACAATATTTGCCACACCGTGCCCCCAAACACATTATATGCCACACTGTGCCACCCAAACATAATATATGTCACACAGTGCCCAACAAATTATATGTAACAGAGTGCCCCCAAAACACATATACCACACAGTTCCCCCTAAACATCATATGCTACACAGTGCCCCTAAACATATTATATGCCACACAGAGTTTTCCATTACCTCCCCGTGGTCAGCACTGTACCTGCTGTAGAGGGTGGGCTGTGTGGAAGGACATGTGAGCAGCCACTGCTCTGTAGTATCCTGTATTCCACCTCACCGGCCATACCGTACACCCCCCCCCCCCCCGCTAACCTCCCTCCATCGCGTAATAATAATGCTCATGGTAAGACTTTTAGTAAAAACATATCACTTTATTACCATAAAAATCTGGGAATAATACTAACTGAAACACAGGAGGAACAGAGGACTAACCCAGAGGTGACAGTCACATGACTACCAGGAACCAGAAGCTGCCGTAACCATCAGAAGCAGATTAGTCACTGCTGGACCACCCGGGACAATATGTTAACATTCTAAAATTTTAGATTTCATACCACATCTGCTCTTGTCATACCATATGTTGTCCTCTTTCTCAGACTGCTTATGATCATGGTGCTTATGTCAACTTGGTTATGCTTTTCATTTTTCACTAGTCCTAGATAAAACTCTTCCTCAACAATAACATAATCAATAACATATACAGTTGTTGCCTTACAGCAGGCATGTCCAAACTGCGGCCCTCCAGCTGTTGTGAAACTACATATCCCAGCATGCCCTGACACAGTTTTGCTGTCAGAGAATCCTAAAGCTGTATCAGGGCATGCTGGGATGTGTAGTTTCTCAACAGCTGGAGGGCCGCAGGTTGAACATGCCTGCCTTACAGTATGCAGGCGTCCATATTCTCTTCTCTACAGTTCTCACTATCACCACCATAAAAACCAGTTGATGTTTCAGGTTCAACACTTTTATATTTCTTTATAGCTTCCTCAATACTAGGGATGTGCGCCGGCCTAAATCTCGGGTTTTGGGTTCTTATTTTAGATCTGTATTTGTTTTGCCAAACCTCCCTTGCGAGTTTTGTATCTGTATTTGTTTTGGATCTGTAATTAAAAATCAATCAATCATAAAAACAGGCTAAAATCACAGAATTTGGGCCTGCTTTTGTTCCTACAGTATTATTAACCTCATTAACATTATTTTCCATTCATTCCAAGTCAATTTTGACCACATCACAATATTGTTTTTATCCAGTTGAAGCCAAGAGGTTGCACTGAGGTAGCTGGATGACTAAGCGACAGCAGTGGGCAGCACAAACATGTTGCACTTAAACATCCAACATGGCACATCTAAGAAACAGAATGGCACTGCAATGGAAGACAGGGTCGCCGTTTAATCAAGTAAACAAATGTTTGTCATCTATACAAGTAGACAGTCAGCAATGCTTTAAACAGCACTAATGCAAAGAAAAGAGGTGCAAGATGGAATTGTCCTCGGGCCCTCCCACCCACTAGGAATAATAATAAAACAATGCGGTTTAATTTCACCAACAGTGTCACACAATACATGTATGAGTAGGAAATAAAATATATTACTGTGGTAACACCTTCACCCACAGCATCACAAAATAAGTGTATGAGTATGAAATAAAATATACTACACTGTGGTTGACCATCACAAACAGTGTCGCACAGTACAGATGTGTGCACATGCAGCTTACTGAAAATGGTGCCATGGCACTCAATTTGGCCTAACATGATGGATTCCTGCCGTGCAGTCAAACTGAGTTCAAGTTGCAATTCTGAGTTTCACCACTGGGTGGCCAGTGTATCATGTAATATACAACAAAGAGCTTTGCAGACCATGGACTGCATGAAAAGATATAAAAAAAAAGTGTTTTTACAAAGATGTAAAAAAAGAAGAACTACAGTATAAGCCTAATCTGGAGCACACTTTAAGATAAATTAGTTTAAAAAATAACTTTTATTAATTATTTTAAAATCCTAGGCATTGTGTGACATAATGGATTAATACTAAACAATGTGATCAATAAATTATTTATATCATAGGTAGCAAAAAATATGTTCGACATCTGGAAAATCTCCCAAAATATTTATCACCTAATAGATTTAGTATGTGGAGATATGGCTGCCCCCCTCAAGCACTTATTCTATACATGTCCAATGTGAATAAATTCAGTTTTTTCTAAGTAGAG
Source organism: Pseudophryne corroboree (assembly GCF_028390025.1). Classification (NCBI taxonomy): domain Eukaryota; kingdom Metazoa; phylum Chordata; class Amphibia; order Anura; family Myobatrachidae; genus Pseudophryne; species Pseudophryne corroboree. The sequence goes on along the minus strand of NC_086444.1, from coordinate 241,978,559 downwards.
CGATTTGTTGGAATTTGTACGTACTCTCTATGCAATAAATATAAAAAATACATATGCCTATTCAAAAATTGAGGCATCTATAAACAGTCTCTGTGGAATCATAACATCATAGAACATTGATACATAAATGTACATAGTTTTTACCATGTGAGCACTGTTGGAGTTTGTACGTGCTCCTTGTACAAAGAATAAAGGTACGTATATTCAATCACCAAAAATTATCAAAACCCCATCTCTACAAGATTCTAACATTTATACAACATAGATACAGTTTGTGATCCTTTGTACAGTCACCCCATACAGTGACGGACCTTGATGATGGATTTACACACTGAAAGCAGTTACAAATTCAAAAAAATCCTCTTTGCACAACCTCACAGACCACCAAAAAGTGACCATGAATTCAGTATTTAATGGTTTAGTATCCTTGGGATTATATGTTCTCTCTTTGCGTTTATTACAAACCTGCGTTGGTGCCAAGAACCAAAAGTAATTTTGGGGTTAATAGAGGTATGAAAAAGCATCAATCCTAATTATGCACCGGTGCATATTTAGGACTGATGCTATTTCATATGGTGCATATTTAGGATTGATGCTTTTTCATACAGTGCATATTTAGGATTGATGCTTTTTCATATCTCTATTAACCCCAAAATTACTTTGGTTCATAGGTGGGAGTCTTATAGGCCCTACACACATGCCGATTTGTTTGAAAGATATGAACGAGAACTCGTTCATATCTTTGAGTGTGGAGGCACCAGCGATGAACGATGCGCGGCCCCGCGCTCATTCATCGCTGGTCCCCCGTAGGTTGTACATGCAGGCCAATATGGACGATCTCGTCCATATTTGCCTGCACTTCAATGGAGCCGCGTGACGGGGAAGGGGGGGGGGAGTGAAGAAACTTCACTCCCCCCGTCACTGCCCCCCCGCCGCCGGGTCGCCCATCGGACGTATCCGCCGTCGGGCAGCTCGGCGGCGGATCGGCATGTCTGTAGGGCCCTTTAGTGATACACATATAATCACAGTCATTAGTCATTACAACTCTCAGCAGCTGCACATAGCTATACTATAGCCTGCAGTGTCTGTTTTGCTTAGGTAATTAAAACAATTACTACAACTTTCAGCAGCTGCACAGTGAACTAGGATACTATAGCCTGCAGTGTCTGTTTTGCTTAGGTAATCTGGAGTTATTGTTATATGCAGAATTTAGCCTGTTTAATTGTTAGATATTTGGGGAATTTGGGATGTCCTTCTCCCATATCATTATTTGTTTGTTTTAGCTTTATTGCCCACCAGTGGGTGTTGGGCAATGGGTGAAGTTTTAATCAGTGAACCTATACCTTACACATGTTAATGTTAGTTCATATTAGAGTTTAGCAGGCTGATTAAGCCTGGCTGATTGATCCAGAGTGTAGGACTCGAAGGGAGTAGGCTCCAGGGGCAAACTCAGGATTTGTGAAGGGGGGTTTCCAATGTGGGTGTGGAGCCATGCATACAGTAGGTGGGGGCATGGGAAGGACTAAAGTGACCATATATATGTACAAAAATATATAGCACACATACCTCTTTCACGTTATACGCACACAAACACCTCTTTCACTTATTACGCACACACACAATCTCTTTCACTTTGTATATGCACACACACACCCCTTTCACTTTATACGCACACCTTTCTCTTATTACACACACACTTTTCACTTATTACGCGCACACATGCACATCTCTTTCACTTTATACGCACACACACCCTTTTTCACTTTATACGCCCACCCCTTTCACTTTATATGCACACCGCTTTCACTTATTACGCATGCACACACACACACCTCTTCACTTATTACAAACACACACTTCCACCTTAATAACACACACACACTTCACCTTAATAACACACACACACTTCACCTTAATAACACACACACACACACACACACACACACACACACACACACACACACACACACTTCACCTTAATAACACACACACACACACACACACACACACACACACACACACACACACACTTCACCTTAATAACACACACACTTCACCTTAATAACACACACACTTTACTTCCCCCTCTCCCCTATATCTCTTAATAATATGCACGCACATAAACACAGGTGGATGCGATGCCTCCCCTGCCGTCCCCCAGCACCCCTTACTTCCGCCACACATGCTTGATCCGCAGGCTCATACTTGTGCCTATCGCTGGCCGGGACGGAGGAAGAGAGTGCTTCTCCTGGTCAGCATTGTTACCATGGGCACTGCTGCTCCTGAGGAGCTGTGCTCTCCAGCGCCACCTATAGTAGAGTCAGCCCGTTGCCGGCGGCTCTATGAATATAAGGAGGCAGCTGCCGTGTCATAGACCGGCAGCTCCTCCGTCTTATTAAAAAAACAAAAACGAATCGTTCAGCTGGGGTGATGGAGTGGAGAGCAGGGGGGGTTTCTAGGTACTCAGAAACCCCCCCTGCGTGCGCTAGTGGGCTCAATGGGAGCAGATATATAATTTTAATATCAAAGCCTGGACTTAAACTGGACGAAAACCTCAAACAACAACAGATGAACTACTTATCAATATCAACTGTATATGCAAATTTATCACCCTCCAACTTTCATTCTGCGAACACTATGCAACCCATTTGCAGAAAAGAACATATGTAAGATCACGTTTCCATCCATAATCAGGATCACAAAGATCTTCTTTGGGACAATTGTGAGTTCATCTTCTCATCTACAAACACTTAAAAAATCAAACAGAATTACCATTGCTTCTTAACCCTCTCACAATCCTTTAATTTCTTACAGCCCAAATACGTTTCTGCACCCACTTTATCTACGCTTTTGACTCATTTCATACTAAATCTACACACATTGGGGGTAATTCTGAGTTGATCGCAGCAGCAAGTTTCTTAGCAATTGGGCAAAACCATGTGCACTACAGGGGGGGCAGATATAACATTTGCAGAGAGAGTTAGATTTGGGTGGGTTATATTGTTTCTGTGCAGGGTAAATACTGGCTGCTTTATTTTTACACTGCAATTTAGATTTCAGTTTGAACACACCACACCCAAATCTAACTCTCTCTGCACATGTTATATCTGTCCCCCCTGCAGGGGATCAGTACTAAATGCCGCCGGTCGGAATCCCGGCGGTCGAAATACCGACGCCGGAATCCCGACCACACAATCCCGACAGGGGTGGTGAGCGGAACGAAGCCCCTTGCGGGCTCGCTTCGCTCGCAACGCTGCGGGCACGGTGCCTCGCTACGCTCGGCACACTATTATATTCTCCCTCTATGGGTGTCGTGGACACCCACGGAGGGAGAATATGTCGGGATTGTGGCGGTCGGGATTCCGGCGTCGGTATTTCGACCGCCGGGATTCCGTCCGGCGGCATCCTGACCGCATCCCCCCTGCAGTGCACATGGTTTTGCCCAACTGCTAACAAATTTGCTGCTGCGATCAACTCAGAATTAGGCCCATTGAGCCTACACTGCTTTTCTCACCTGCATTTCTGCAATTCCTCTGCTCTGATTCCCTTACAGTCTCCTCTCCTACTTCCACTTTCCCTCAACCTATTTACCTACTTAACACTATGTCAAGGCTTTCTTATACTCCCCACATCACTCAGTGTCTACCTAATAATGTATCTTTATCCTTCCACCCTAGTCTCCTACACCTCCTCCTCTGTCTCCCCTCCATCCCTCTGTTTCCTTCCCCCTCCTTTCCTGTTACCCCACTTTCATTTACCTCTGCCCCATGGTCCTGCTACTCCACAACTCCCTCTCTCCCTTCCCTGTCACCTCCCCACACCCCCATCACACTGACCTCCCTCCCTGCCCACCTCCACCAGTCCATCTTAGAGTAGCTGTCATTTACCGCCCCCCTGGCACTGCTTCCAAATTCATCGACAACTTTGCTTCCTCACTTCCTCTCTTCTGACATTCCCTCCATTATCCTAGGTGATTTCAACATCCCTATTGACATCCCCACACAATCCCCTGCCTCTAAACTCCTTAACCTCACCTCTTCACTTGGTCTCTCCCAGTGGACCTCCTCACCCTCCCATGTTAATGGGAGCTCACTGGATCTGGTCTTCACTCACAGCTGTGATATTTCTGATTTTTTCAACTCCCCATTTCCCCTCTCTGACCACCACCTGCTCTCCTTTAACCTATCTCTCTTGACTTCCCCATCTCTACCTCCTAAGGCTACCATCACTAAGCGTAACATTGAAGCTATTGACACCACATTCCTTTCCTCCCTGTTTGACTCACTTCTCTCTCTCTCATGCCCTGCACAAGCCACTTCCACATACAATGCATCCCTTACTTCTGCTCTTGACTCTGTTGCTCCACCAACCACTATTCACCCTCGCAAATTAACACCTCAACCCTGGCACACCAAATGCACCAGATATCTGCAAAAATACTCACGTACTGCTGAGCGACACTGGAGGAAATCACGCTCTAAGGCAGACTTCCTCCATTTCAAACTTATGCTCTCATCCTTCAGTGCTGCCCTTTCTCTTGCTAAACAGTCATACTTCAAGAACCTCATCTCCTCCCAGTCTTTCAACCCCCGGCGCCTCTTTGCCACTCTCAACTCACTCCTCTGCGCACCTCCACCTAGTCTCCCTTCCTCACTCTTTGCTCTTGACTTTGCCACTTACTTCACATCCAAAATTGACACAAAAAAAGTGAAAAAACTCACGTCGACCTAGTATATGTCGACCTATGTTGACCTAGAAACCCTGTCGACCTACTGCATGTTGACCAATAGTGGTAGACCTAATGACTGTCAACCTAAGTCTGGTCGACCCCTTGCTATAATGTCATTGATACTAACCATCTATTTTAAATGCACTGATGGCCATCCCTAGTGTGTGTGTGTGGGGATCAGTGTGAGTGCAGTATGTGAATAGGGGTTAGATGGTGAGGAAGTAGTGTGTGTTAGATATGGCCATCACCCATTGATAATTCATAATCATCAATGGTTTATGGCCGATGTCAAATGCTGCTGCCATCGATGGGGGAGAACCAGATGGTTACACGCATTACACCACAGTAGAGCAGAGCATTTTATACACATTACGCCGGGTATTTAGTATGCTTATAGCCTTCAGTATTCCACATTTTGTAAAAGTGTTATTTACTGTGCTTACAACAGTACCACGTGACATGCCACTGTATATACCTCATACACTAATATACACACACAGCACTGCAAGCCCTGATCTCTGTTATATTACATATTATATCACTATTATACCTCATACACTGTCATATCTACGCAGTATGTAAACAATTATCAGGGGAGGAGAAATAAAACCAAAGGCCAAACTGGGGTATGCTGAACATGTCATGAATAATTAAGAAGGGGGGTTATACCCTGTAGCTGTGTAAGCAGGGCTCTTATGAGGGAAGTGCCAGGAGGAGGGCTGCATAGATTGGGGAGCTTCTCCCCTTACAGCAGCTGGAATGCTTTGATCTATTTGAGCTAAACAGGAACTTGTTTGCGAAAACCAATATCATACCTCCCAACTGTCCCGATATTCGCGGGAGAGTCCCATTTTTTTAGGACTGTCCCGCTGTCCCACCCGCGGGCCACAGCGTCCCGTGGCAGTGGTGGGCAGTTGGGAGGCTCCTGCACTCGCTGCTCTGTGGTGAATAGATGCTGTGCGCACATTACAACACACAGTAGTGCCTCTTATACATGTTACGTCACACAGTAGCATTCCTTATATACGTTATGCCACACAGTAGTGCTCCTTATACACGTTATGCCACTTAGTAGTGCTCTTTACACACGTTATGTTACACAGTAGTATTCCTTATATATGTTAAGCCACAGAGTAGTGCTCCTTATACACGTTACGCCACACAGTAGTGCTTCTTATATACGATAACACACACTGTAAATGCTCCTTATACACGTTACGCCACACAGTAGTGCTTCTTATATACGATAGCACACACTGTAAATGCTCCTTATACACGTTACAACACACAGTAGTGCTCCTTATACAGGTTACTCCACACAGTAGAGCTCCTTATACACATTATGCCACACAGTAGTGCTCCTTTTACATGTTATGCCAATATAGTAGGCACTAGGTGAAGTTTAGGGTTAGACTGCGGGTGGAGGGGGTTTAGGCAATGGGGGGTGGCTGGTGTTAGGCTGTGGGGGGAGAGGTTAAGGTCAGGCACTAGGGGGAGGTTTAGGGATTAGGGATAGCTGGGAAAATACTCACCAGAACACTGCTGAGACATCGTCGCTGCAATGTGATCCGTAAAAAGGCACTGCTGCCACTGGTACAAAGCACAAAATTGCTAGATCATAAGGGACTGTTTGTTGACAATTCTTCATGTCGACATAATGAATGTCAATATGATAACTGTCGGCCAATCATATCCAACTCACACAAAATATCAGGAGGCTTCTCACTGTATAAAGATGGGACAATTCCTTTGTACAAGTATACACAGGGCCCATGGAGACAGATGCCCACACTATGCATCATGCAGCAGCACATGCACCCTGGGTGACAACACATGACCCTGTGCCTGGCTGCCTTAGTGGGGTCACTCTATGCTGTGCTGTATGTGATAGGTCACTGCACAGTCACCATTACTGTTTACAGAGAGCCCAGCTTACTGTAACAATCCCACCCACCACCTCCCAAACTCTGCTCCCTCAGTGCAGGCTCCGCCTCTTCAAGGTCCGCGATTTAGAGTTTGCAGAATGAAATGTACAATTAGAAACATTTTAAATAAAACTTAATAAACACACACCTGCCTGACCGCCACACAAGGAATACTGCTGCACTCCCTCAGCTACTCTACAGTTTAGCTGCATGGTCACATGATGCTCCGGCGCCAGTAGCAAAAAGAAACAGCCGAGCTGTCCTTGGATGAGACGAGAGGATGGCCCCCCTCCTTCTCCATACTCCTCCATTGCATCCTCCTCCCCTTCTGGCCAGACGCAGCTCTGCACAGCAGCTCAGCCTCATTATGTTAAGGGGGGCAGCAGCTTGCAGCGTTCCGGCTGGTGACATGTAATGAGTCAATTTGACTCATTGTAGTGCCTCCAGCTGTGGGCCCCTTCATTACGGCGGAGTCTCGGGGCATTGCATTGGCTGCACCACTGCAAGTTCCGCCCCTGAACCTACGATAATAGCCCACCAGACCAAAGAATGTCCTGAGTTGCGACTTACATTTTGGCTTAGGCCATGGTAGGACTGCTTCCACCTTGCTGTGTTGATATTTAACTTGCCCTTGGTCTACAATATACCCAAAATACTTTGCCTCCACCATTCCGATGGCACACTTCTCCCAGTTAGCTGTGAACCCGTGTGCCCGTAGAGACTGTAATACTGCATCCACCTCTGGAAGGTGTGACTCCCAGTCAGAGCTAAAAATTATAATGTCATCTAAATATGCTGCTGTGGATTTCCTTTGCAGCCGGAGCTATATATTAATAGCTCTCTGAAAAGTTGCATGGATGCCATGCAAGCCAAAGGGCCAATACTGGAACAAACCCACTACGGAAGAGAAGGCTATAGTTGCTTGGGCAGCTTCCGTCTGAGGAATTTGCCAGTACCCCTTCATTAAATCTAATGTGGTGAGATACTAGCTTATTGCTAAGTTTTCTACCAGTTCATCAACCTGGGGTATAGGATAGGAATCAAACTGAGGAACTTTCTAAAGTCATTACAGAATCTCATAGCTCCAAAAGGCTTGGGCTCTAAAACAATGGGATTATTCCATTCACTGTTTCACTCCTCTATGACCCCTGGGCGCAGCGGCTCTTCCAGTTCCCATTTTACTGCTGCCTGTTGGGCCTCAGATATACAATATGGCAGTGGTTCCCAAATAATTTTGAGTCACGAAGCCCTAGAGTATCAGAATTGTTTTCAAGGCACCGCTAGGCCAAAAGTTTCTTATTTAGAAATTCAGAAAAAAATGTAATTAAGTAATTTGTGTTTATATATTGTCCTTAGGTTCAGTTATGAGGGACAGGGTTCACGTCTGTTTGTCCACATATTTTATGACTGTAAGACACAAGCACTGGTTTTGTCTATTAAATTGACCATAAATAATTTGAATTGGTCGTGGACCACCAGCTAAGGGCACCCCTGCAAGTACCATGAGGTACCCCAGGGTGCCACGGCTCAGTTTGTGAACCACTGCAATACGGCCTTTGTTTTATCACCAGCCTGGGTGGAGTAACAATGTCATGCTGTATGATTTGAGATTTCCCCGGGGAGGGCAGAGAATACAACCTGGTACTGTGCTACTAAGTTTACCACTTCTTGTTACTGGCTAGGACTCAAAGTGACTTCAATGGGCACCTGATCTTTTGGGGTTTCCACAGCAACTAAATAGGGCTGACTGGCACTTTATTTTCAAGACTCCTGCACCGAGGACATCTCATCTCCAGCACTCCCGCATTGCCGACACTCCTGCACTGAAGACACTGCTGGCACTCCTGCACTGCCGGTACCCCTGCACTGTAATCAGCACCCTGACCCAGAGTTTACACTATTATTAAGTGTGTATATACTGTATGTGTAAGTGGCACTTAGAAACCTTTTTAGGTTTCTCTTTGGTGTCTTTTGCAGGGGAGCTGTGCACAAACGGTTTGTGCAGTTTTTGAGTAGCTCTGAACTTACTCAGTCACTGCAATCACTTCTGCCTGTCTGGTCCAGGAACTGACGTCAGATGCCCGCCATGCAAACGCCGCGACACGCCTGCATTTGCCTCACCACTCCCAGAAAATGGTCAGTTGCCTCCCAGTCATGCCTTCCTGCTGTCAATCTTCTAGCGTTCACCGCTGCAAATGCTTCATCATAGCTGCTGTTGCTGGGCAACAACGCACCTGCGCATTGGTGGCCGTGTGCATGCACAATTCGGACCCGTTCGCGCGGCTGTATTCTGTGTGCAACTGCGGCTGTATCTGAATACAAAATGCTTCGTTACAGTGTTTTCCTATGTTACAGTTTTTTTTTAAAACACTGTAAAGGGGGGTACTTACGGGAGAGATGTGTGCTGAGCGATCTTAACACAGACCGCTCAGCACACATCTCTCACCCCGCTCAGCACATCGCGACAGATACACTGATATTGTCTTTGTGCGCACAATTAGGCGGCTCTAGTTAACCATGAGATATGGGATCACACCCTAGACCCCAAACAATGGATACAAGAAAGAACAAATTATCTCTGGTATACAAGTGCGCCTAAACTAAAGAAATGAATAAGAGAAAAGAATATGTACTCCCCTGATTCGTGTAGTTCTTTGAGGTGTTCCACTTGTCTCTTTAGATGATGTATGATAGGAAAACTATGTTGCAGCGCAGATATAATATGTGCACAGAGAGATAGATTTGGGTGGGGTGTGTTCACACTGAAATCTAAATAACAGTGTAAAAATTAAGCAGCCAGTATTTACCCTGCACAGAAACAATATAACCCACACAAATCTAAATCTTTCTGCACATTACATCTGCCCCACCTGCAGTGCAACATCACTTTGTTCAGTTGCTTGCTTTTTTGGTTTGCTAACAAACGTGAATAAACCCCATAAAACCTTGTAATTGCTATGGTGTCAAAAGTATTTCCGATCTGTTGTACAGTGTATATTCATGACACTTCTTCTCAGGGGCATAAGTAGAACTTTGTGGGCCCAATAGCAAAAACCAGGTTGGTTTTGCCTTGTAAATGATTGCCGCTTTAAAGAAAACGTACAAGTTCTGCCAGAATCTCAGAGCTCCGGCCGTCTCGCACTTCATTACATTCAGCCCAAATGCCTTTAATTCTTAATAAATAAAAATTCACAATTCCTTGCACCAGAAAATAAATTACATTACATAATCTGATCTTTTGAGAATTTCAAAACAATGTTGGGTTTGGATTCATTTAACTTTGGAAACTAATATAAAAAGATTAACAGCATAAAAAGTGAAAAAAAAAAAATCAATTCCCATTTGTACAATTCACTGCCAAATGTAAGATTTTTTTATATTTTTATTTTTAAGTGTAGTTCTCTTTGGTCAATATGTAAAAATCTTTTAATCTCAATCCGATGGTCCCACAATGATCCCCTGTACACCAGTGATTTTGCAGGGTGTATAGAAAAAAAAGTATTTTCTCTCACAACCTGGCGCCATGTTGGAGTCAGCCATGTAAGCTCATGCTCGCACACCTAACAGTCTTCACTGATTGCCGCTCATACAGTCTAAAGCCTTTTTATTTCAATTAATATATTAACAACATTTTTAATATTTACTAATTATGAAAAATAAACTACAGTATTTATAGCACTTTATAAAATGTAATTTCACTTCTCGCATATACAGTATGTGGTACGGAAGATTCAATTAAAATAGTCAAAATGTATATAAAATATGTGTATACTGTATATATTGTGACAAGAACACTGGGATAGTGTTTGAGGGCAGGTATATTTGTCCCAGGTTCTTGTCTTACATGTTTAAGAAAATGTTAACTTCTAGGAAAAATGCTTTTTGTTTTGTCTGAACCTTTTCAGTTTGCTGTAAAAGCTGGGTAAAGGCTCTGAGAGAGAGATAAGGCGAGTTCTAGACATTGGGCCCAGTTCGGGTCTTTGGCCTCACAGAGGGCTAATCAGGGTTTCAGCTGTGTAAGAGTGATATAGTGCTTCTAACCTGATTAGTATGGGCAGACTGCCTGGGAAGGCTGCAGGATCTGTGTGTGAGAGACACGCTTTCTGATGCAAGTAAGCTATACAGTATGTACTGAAGAACTCTGTGTTTTGTTTAGTGACAGTTAGGAACATCTTATGTTTAGTTAGTGCCGGACAGGCAAGGTATTTTTATTTTGGGGTTTGTTTTATTTTCTGTTTCAATAAAACTGGCCGGGGTCAGTTGTACCAGAAACTGGACTTGTGTTGTTCCTCAGCTGCTGCGTGCGGCCATATTCCCCAGGAAAAGGCGCCTTGCACCCCTACAGTGTTACAATATATATATATATATATATATATATATATATATTTATATGTATATGGTGCATAATTGCAGTCTTCAAATAGTATTCTGTCACTCCTCTACTAATACTTCATTGAGATGTAATTTTAATAGAGAACCCATTACAGAGTCCAAATAGTAACGAGAGGTTACTATTAGTAAGCGTTCCAGTGTTGTACAAGATGTTTGGGAGTGAGGAGACCAAGGCTAACCTATGAATGTATGTACATAAAGCAACGCATTAATCAATTATGAAATGTACTGGACAATTCATAGAATATGGTGGGGGGGGGGGGGGGGCTTTTTCATAAACATAAGTTATGTTTTGTTCAGTAACAATTATCTTACTGTGTATTAAATATAAACTCTGTGTAACCCTTCTCTTTCACTTATATGCATTTTTTATGTTTATGTTTTTAGAAGCCCAAAGGTGTATTATATAAGAGAATATTTAATAACCATGAATATTAAATAAGTACTATTAATTAAAGGCACTTTGAAGTTCAATTTAAGTATTACTGCTTAAACTTTAAGCCTTAAAGTAATGGTTTACACAGATCCCAAGTGTTTCTTGATTTCTTTTACATTTTCTAAAAACATCTATAATCATTTAATTTGGACCTGTCAGAGCCATTACAGTACCGGTTGAGTATCCCTTATCCAAAACGCTTGGGACCAGAAGTATTTTGTATATCGGATTTTTCCGTATTTTGGAATAATTGCATACCATAATGAGATATCATGGTGATGGGACCCAAATCTAAGCACAGAATGTATCTATGTTACATATACACCTTACGCACACAGCCTGAAGATCATTTTAGCCAATATTTTTTATAACTTTGTGCATTAAACAAAGTGTGTGTACAGTCACGCAATTCATTTATGTTTCATATACACCTTATACACACAGCCTGAAGGTCATTTAATACAATATTTTTAATAACTTTGTGTATTAAACAAAGTTTGAGTACATTGAGCCACAGAATACAAAAATTTCACTATCTCACTCTCACTCAAAAAAGTCCGTATTTCGGAATATTCCGTATTTCGGAATATTTGGATATGGGATACTCAACCTGTATTAGTAATATCTGGCCTGATTCATTGACAGACGCTATGGTGACTGCACCTGCGATTGTACACATTGAGGATGTACAAAACCCAGCAGCCCTGAGAAGTACACAGATGCCCAGTGGAGCCATTGCAAAGGCAAAGCAACTGCATACACATTCCCTGCACATAAGCAGATCAATCGATAATCGTCAGCTTGCAGCATGGCAGACTGATAAAAGACACCGGAGACACGTTGCTTGAGTACAAATTTGCACGTGCACCCAGCGAAAGGCCCCCAAAACGGGCGCATCATGCCTGCTTTTTTTGCATCCACTCCCTTGTCAACGTCCATTACTATTAGACTTTGGCGCATGTGCAGTGTAAAACATATGTATGCGCAATTTACCAATAATCACTCAATTGCAAAAACATTGGCATAGCGTCCGTCATCTCTACTTTTATAGGCATCATATTGAAGGTTTAGGGAACAGAATGTTGTCTAGAATATAAATTTGACTGTCTGCTATTAGTCTATTATTTTGGGGATTTGTAGTCCGATTTTCAATTTGAATGCTAGTAAATCAAGGGATCCTATATTTGTCTACAGTATGTAAAAGTACCGGTTTTTCAGATATTTGATTTAGAGTGGGATTTGGTTTTACAGTATATTGTATTTTACCCTTCGCAAATCTCCAAATGCAAAATCACCAAAAACCAAAAGTAAAATATATCAAAAGAAAATAAACCCCTAAGTAGCAATATAAGACCTCTGCCTGTGTGCCTAATGGCCCATACACCGATTTTGAGCTCAAAGTAGCTCACTTTTGCCATTTGGAGCTACTTTGAGCTCAAACTCAGCCAGTGTGTATGGCCGGGCGATGAGCGCTGATGCGCGCTCCCGCATCATCGCTGGCTGCCACCGTCTGTCGAGCTGTTTGAACAGACGAGTGAAGCACTTTCCAGTCTCCTACTGTGGAAAGTGCTTCACGCCCCCGTGAACATCGCTGGGCACAGGTAAAATAGCCCAGTGTGTATGCACCTTTAGACTTCTGCCTGTGTGTCAATATCAAGATACAGTGACTTGCAAAAGTATTCAATCCTCTAAAACAGGGGCGGCCAGACTTTTGGAGTTGGCGATCTACTTCGAAAGCTAAAAAGCTTTTGCGATCTACCTAGGAGGAATAATAGCGCGCGCCGCAGGCGCGCGCGCAAAAAAAGGGTCGTGGTATAACAAACAGTGGGCGTGGTATAACAAAAAAAGGGACGTAGCCTTGCTGCACAGAGTATAATGACTGCCTCACACGAAATAACACATTGGACCCCACAGGTAAAAACCTCAAACACATATGCCCCCACAGTGCCAGATACACATGCCCCCACAGTGCCAGATATGCCCCCACAGTGCCAGATACAGATATGCCCCCACAGTGCCATGTGCCCACAGTGCCAGATATGCCCCCACAGTGCCAGATTACAGATATGCCCCCACAGTGCCAGATATGCCCCCACAGTGCCAGATATGCCCTCACAGTGCCATGTGCCCACAGTGCCAGAAATGCCCCCACAGCGCTAGATTACAGATATGCCCCCACAGCGCCAGATTACAGATATGCCCCCACAGTGCCAGATATGCCCTCACAGTGCCATGTGCCCACAGTGCCAGATATGCCCCCACAGCGCCAGATTACAGATATGCCCCCACAGTGCCAGATATGCCCTCACAGTGCCATGTGCCCACAGTGCCAGATATGCCCCCACAGCGCCAGATTACAGATATGCCCCCACGGTGCCATGTGCCCACAGTGCCAGATATGCCCCCACAGTGCCATGTGCCCTCAGTGCCAGATATGCCCTCACAGTGCCATGTGCCCACGGTGCCAGATATGCCCCCACAGTGCCAGATACAGATATGTGCCCACAGTGCCAGATATGCCCCCACAGCGCCAGATTACAGATATGCCCCACAGTGCCATGTACCCACAGTGCCAGATATGCCCACACAGTGCCATGTGCCTTCAGAGCCAGATATGCCCCCAGTGCCACATATGACCCCACAGTGCCAGATATGCCCCCACTGAGCCATGTGCCCACAATGCCAGATATGCCCCCATAGTAGAGCTCACCGGAGTGGAGAGCGCAGCCTAGCGCGCGCTTCTCCTGTGTGCCGCCCTGCTTCTCAGTCTAATCTCCGGCGGTGACGGCAGTGTGTATTGCTCAAATCAGGCGCCGGTCCGCGAGCTCTCATTGGCTAACGAACCGGCACCTGATTGAGCTATACACTCTGCCGTCACTGAGGAGGCAGAGCGGCAGGCAGGAGAGGCGCGGCTTCGGGTGGCGGATCGCGATCGACTGGTCGCATGTTCGCGATCGACCAGTCGATTGCGATCGACTGTTTGGCCACCCCTGCTCTAAAAGGTTTTACACAGATTTGCGTATTACAAATGACACACAGATTCTTCAGACAGTAGGCTTTTAAAGCAATTAATCTATATTAATTGTCTGCAGTATTATTTGTCTGCAGATATATATATATAATATATATATATATATAAATAAACTTAAAAAAGCTGCTTGCATAAGTATTCAACCTCTGCAGGCTAGTACTTGGTGCAGCCACTCTGCCTTAAAAACATCTTTAAATGTGTTGAGGTAAGTTTATCTTAGTTTTGCATTATTTCAGTGACTTTTGCCAATTTTTCTTAACCAGATTTGCTGCAGGTTGGTTGGATGATGATTGCAACCTGGAAATAGTGTCACAGGTTCTCAATTGGACTGAGATCTGGGGGTTTATTTACTAAGCATCGGGTTCTAAAACCTGGAAGGGGGGGGGGGGGGGTTATATAATGGGGTGTGAAAACCAGGATGTGAGAATTCTCCAGTTTTTTACATGGCAATGTCAACCTGCTAGGCCATGTAAAGGATTGCCACTTTATAAAAAAAAAAAAAACAGGAGAACTCTCACAAACTCTCTCACATACCCTATTACATTCCCCCCATGGTGCTTCTGACCGTGTTTATGCCCGAAATTTTAAGATAAAAATTTTTTACAAGCAAAATGCAGCTACCAAAGGCATTGCCCTTTTACATTTTCAAAGGGCATAAACACGGTCAGAAGCACTGGGTTTTAGAACCCGATGCTTAGTAACTAAAAAAAATAAAAAAAATGGACTTTGACCATTGTGATACATTTATCTTTTTGTTGTTTAATTATGCCAGTGTTGTTTTGGCCATGTGCTTGGGATCATTGTCATACTGAAAGGTGAACTTTAGTTTCCTCACAGACTGAAGCAAGTATCTCCCTCCCTGTCCTGAGAAAGCACAGTTGTCATAGTAGTTAGTGATACTGCCTCATAGCGCTGAAGTCGTGAGTTCCTTCAGATTCAGATTATTACGAAAGTAATTTTAATTACCTTTTGCAATGATTCACAGCTAATTGAAAGCCAATTGTTAGGCCAAGATCCTTAATTTGTGTAAACTTGGAGCTTCTACATCACAGGGGTTAAATACTTCACAGTTTAAGAAAATATACAAACAAATAATGAATTATTCGTTTAAAATCTCACTGTAAGAACCTACTGTTTCACAATAAAAATCATGACTGAAACAATCTGTGCGTCATTTGTAATACAGACAAATGTGTTAACTTTTTATGTGGTGAATACTTTTGCAATTCACTTTATATGCAGAGGGATAAAAATAGGTAAATCAGCTAGCCATCATGCCTGAAAAATGTACAGTTTAAAACATACCAATATTTGAAAATGTGAACTCAAATAAGCTCCACCCCCAATCAGGCCAAACTCCACCCCAGTTCAGAGGTAAAACTCTGTCCCTTTTAAAGTCTGCAAATTGTACTGTTCCACTAAAATCAGGACGGTTACGAGTTATTTAAAACTAGGATGCGTACAGCAGGGCCGTAACTAGGTGTGGGCGGATGGTGCTTAGCACACAGCGCAGTTTCTGTGTGGGAGCACCATCCGCATCCACACTGATTGGTCGCCACAGTTGTAGCGCTGCCCGCTCTAGTGTACACTATATTAGTAGTGGTGCGCCCGGCTCCTTTCCTGCCTCAGACAGCACTGCTAATATACATTACAAGCACGGCACGCAATGCTGGGCTGAGTGTTTGAGAGTTCCTCTCTCTTCTCCGGTGACTGCCCCACCCCCCCTCCTCCTCCTTTCCTGCACTGTACACAGACTTCTGGGTAATGAAGAAGGATCCTGCTGCTCAGCCCGTGAGGTAAGGGGTCATTCCGAGTTGATCGCTCGCTGACGTTTTTATCACAGTGCAGCGAACAGGTTACTACTGTGCATGCGTATGCACCGCAATGCGCAGTAG
This sequence comes from Pseudophryne corroboree, assembly GCF_028390025.1. Lineage (NCBI taxonomy): Eukaryota > Metazoa > Chordata > Amphibia > Anura > Myobatrachidae > Pseudophryne > Pseudophryne corroboree. The sequence continues at coordinate 241,962,151 of NC_086444.1, read as the reverse complement.
TAACCTACGGGTACAAAGCGGATCATTGCTGGCCGATGGATTTAACGAAGAATCCATTCGCACAGCCGATCGCAAGGAGATTGACAGGAAGAGGGCGTTTGTGGGTGGCAACTGAGGCGTGTCCAAGCGTTTGCAGGGTGGGTGTCTGACGTCAATTCCGGGACCAAAAAGACTGAAGTGATCGCAAGGGCTGAGTAAGTCCAGAGCTACTCAGAAACTGCAAAAAACGTTTTCGTCCCGCTCGGCCGCACAAAAAAAAGCGAAAATACACTCCCCGTGGGCGGTGACTATGCATTTGCACGGTTGCTAAAAGTAGCTAGCGAGCGATCAACTTGGAATGACCCCTTAAGTTTGTATCTTTCTCCCCCTCCCTGCCTTCCTTCCCCCCCTCCTCTCATGTAGACATGTAACTAAATGTCAGATGACTGTTCAGTGCAGTCATATTGCAAAGGTCTCAATATTGCTTATAATGTAGGTATGTGATTGATTTTTTTTTTATGTAACATAAATAACAGTATGAGTGACTGGCTTCAGTGTAGGATTGTGTAAAAAAAAAAATGAGTACGAGTATTCTGCTGCCCATTACATATATAATTACATACATACATATATATATATATATATATATATATATATATATATATATATATATAATTTTTTTTTTTTTTCAATATGTGCGGTATAATGTGAGTAACTAACGGACGCTACTGTGCGGTATAATGTGAGTAACGGATGCTGCTGGGCGGTGTAATGTGAGTAATGGACGCTGCTGTGAGGTGTAATGTGACTAGCAGACACTACTGTGCAGTGAAATGTGACTGACGGACACTACTGTGCGGTGTAATGTGACTGACGGACGCTGCTGTGCGGTGTAATGTGACTAGCAAACACTACTGTGCGGTGTAATGTGACTGACGGACGCTGCTGTGCGGTGTAATGTGACTAGCAGACACTACTGTGCGGTGTCATGTGACTGACGGACGCTGCTGTGCGGTGTAATGTGACTAGCAGACACTACTTTCGTTGAAATGTGACTAACGGATACTACTGTGCTGTGTAATGTGACTGACAGACGCTACTGTGCGGTGTAGTGAGAATTGGTACTATTCTATGGTCATGCCCCTTCCCCATGAGGCCATGCCCCTATATATTTTTTCATGTGCATATTTTAAACATGGGGGGGGGGGGGGGCGCCGATGCTGTTTCTTGCACACAGCGCTAAAATGTCTAGTTACGGCACTGGTGTACAGATTAGTATTATTAGGTAGCAGTGCACACATAATTCAAACAATTCTTAAAGCATACTTGTATAAGAGACTGCAAATTTGAGATCAGGCCATCCCACAAGAACCCACTTCACTTTCATCAGAAGTGTGTGGTGCCTTGAAGCAATGATCAGATGTGTATTGCATCATAGTGGTGCTACTATCTGATGATGTCATGTATAAGCAAATGGCTAAGCTGTGCTCATTCTAATTGCATTGCCCCTCCCCCCTTCCCTTGGCCTTCCCCTGCTGGATCTCTCACAGAAGAAGTCAAAAAGCTACCACATATGCCTTAACACTAAATATTTCATACCAGAGGTTCTCAAACGCGGTCCTCAAGGCACCCGAACGGTCCAGGTTTTAAGGTGTGTACACATGGTGAGATGGTGAGATCCTTGCTATGCCCGATTTTGACTATGCGATTTCACTTGGACTCCCCCCAGAGCCCAGATTTTGACTATACTGTACTTTCAATTTTGACTATACTTTGTACTAGATAGTACACTAGATATTCAAGACTGACTTGCCTGAACAGTCTATCTAGCCTTGCGATACCGACCCCACATGAGTGCGCATCAGGACTGAATCGGTATCACAAGCTGCCTAACACCTTGAGATGTGCACTAACTTTCCTTAAGATTTTGACTATATAGTCAAAATCTTACAGATTTATCTGTGTGTACATACCTTTAGGTGTATCCATGGCTCAGCACAGATGGTTAAATCAAATTCACTGAGGTTCTAATTAAGTCAATTGTGGCCAAGCATGGACATACCAAAAACCTGGACCATTTGAGTGCCTTGAGGACTGCGTTTGAGAACCCCTGCTCCATACTGTTGTACTGTATGTGAATTTCCTATTACAACACAGCATATCATGAAGATGCTATTACACTGAATTTATCAATTTTAAAAGACAAAATAAAATTTATTTTATTATTTATTTACAGTCTCTTATATAACGCATCATATTCCATCGCGCTTTACAATTGGAAACAACAGTGATAAGACAAACTGGGTAATAACAGAAAGACACAGAGAGGTAGGAAGGCCCTGCTCGCAAGCTTACAATCTATTTATTTGTGCACTGCATTATTGGTCTAATGATATCTTGAAGTACAATATTCATTATGATAGATGTCATAAGGGCTGTTTTTCAATTAATTACATTTGTAAGAAAACAATTAATTCTCATTTCCACAGTTATGATTATTTAATATCCCTGCAGTTTCTTTACTATGATATTTGTGTTTTAAATACTATGCTGTATATTTTCCTTGCTCTTTATTATTTTTCTTTTCTTTTTTTTGAGATACATATTGTTAATCTTGATCTTTTCTTGTCATTTGCATAATGCTGATCTCATGTTTGAAATCACTGATGTAATAATAAGAATTTACTTACCGATAATTCTATTTCTCATAGTCCGTAGTGGATGCTGGGGACTCCGAAAGGACCATGGGGAATAGCGGCTCCGCAGGAGACTGGGCACAAAAGTAAAAGCTTTAGGACTAACTGGTGTGCACTGGCTCCTCCCCCTATGACCCTCCTCCAAGCCTCAGTTAGGATACTGTGCCCGGACGAGCGTACACAATAAGGAAGGATTTTGAATCCCGGGTAAGACTCATACCAGCCACACCAATCACACCGTACAACTTGTGATTTGAACCCAGTTAACAGCATGATAACAGAGGAGCCTCTGAAAAGATGGCTCACAACAATAATAACCCGATTTTTTAACAATAACTATGTACAAGTATTGCAGACAATCCACACTTGGGATGGGCGCCCAGCATCCACTACGGACTATGAGAAATAGAATTATCGGTAAGTAAATTCTTATTTTCTCTAACGTCCTAGTGGATGCTGGGGACTCCGAAAGGACCATGGGGATTATACCAAAGCTCCCAAACGGGCGGGAGAGTGCGGATGACTCTGCAGCACCGAATGAGAGAACTCCATGTCCTCCTCAGCCAGGGTATCAAATTTGTAGAATTTTGCAAACGTATTTGCCCCTGACCAAGTAGCTGCTCGGCAAAGTTGTAAAGCCGAGACCCCTCGAGCAGCCGCCCAAGATGAGCCCACTTTCCGTGTGGAATGGGCTTTTACAGATTTTGGCTGTGGCAGGCCTGCCACAGAATGTGCAAGCTGAATTGTACTACAAATCCAACGAGCAATCGTCTGCTTAGAAGCAGGAGCACCCAGCTTGTTGGGTGCATACAGGATAAACAGCGAGTCAGATTTTCTGACTCCAGCCGTCCTGGAAACATATATTTTCAGGGCCCTGACTACGTCCAGCAACTTGGAATCCTCCAAGTCCCTAGTAGCCGCAGGCACCACAATAGGCTGGTTTAAGTGAAATGCTGAAACCACCTTCGGGAGAAATTGAGGACGAGTCCTCAATTCTGCCCTGTCCGTATGAAAAATTAGGTAAGGGCTTTTATAGGATAAAGCCGCCAATTCTGATACACGCCTGGCTGAAGCCAGGGCTAACAGCATTACCACTTTCCATGTGAGATATTTTAAGTCCACAGTGGTGAGTGGTTCAAACCAATGTGATTTTAGGAATCCCAAAACTACATTGAGATCCCAAGGTGCCACTGGAGGCACAAAAGGAGGCTGTATATGCAGTACCCCCTTGACAAACGTCTGAACTTCAGGAACTGAAGCTAGTTCTTTTTGGAAGAATATTGACAGGGCCGAAATTTGAACCTTAATGGACCCTAATTTGAGGCCCATAGACAGTCCTGTTTGCAGGAAATGCAGGAATCGACCCAGTTGAAATTCCTCTGTAGGGGCCTTCCTGGCCTCACACCACGCAACATATTTACGCCAAATACGGTGATAATGTTGCACAGTTACATCCTTCCTGGCTTTGATCAGGGTAGGGATGACTTCATCTGGAATGCCTTTTTCCTTCAGAATCCGGCGTTCAACCGCCATGCCGTCAAACGCAGCCGCGGTAAGTCTTGGAACAGACATGGTCCCTGCTGGAGCAGGTCCTTTCTTAGAGGTAGAGGCCACGGGTCTTCCGTGAGCATCTCTTGAATTTCCGGGTACCAAGTCCTTCTTGGCCAATCCGGAGCCACGAGTATAGTCTTTACACCTCTCCTTCTTATGATTCTCAGTACCTTGGGTATGAGAGGCAGAGGAGGGAACACATATACTGACTGGTGTTACCAGAGCGTCCACAGCTATTGCCTGAGGGTCCCTTGACCTGGCGCAATATCTGTCCAGTTTTTTGTTGAGGCGGGACGCCATCATGTCCACCTTTGGTTTTTCCCAACGGTTCACAATCATGTGGAAGACTTCTGGGTGAAGTCCCCACTCCCCCGGGTGAAGATCGTGTCTGCTGAGGAAGTCTGCTTCCCAGTTGTCCACTCCCGGAATGAACACTGCTGACAGTGCTATCACATGATTTTCCGCCCAGCGAAGAATCCTTGCAACTTCCGTCATTGCCCTCCTGCTTCTTGTGCCGCCCTGTCTTTTCACGTGGGCGACTGCCATGATGTTGTCCGACTGGATCAACACCGGCTGACCCTGAAGCAGAGGCCTTGCCTGACTTAGGGCATTGTAAATGGCCCTTAGTTCCAGGATATTTATGTGAAGTGACGTTTCCATGCTTGACCACAAGCCCTGGAAATTTTTTCCCTGTGTGACTGCTCCCCAGCCTCTCAGGCTGGCATCCGTGGTCACCAGGACCCAATCCTGAATGCCGAATCTGCGGCCCTCTAGGAGATGAGCACTCTGTAACCACCACAGGAGAGACACCCTTGTCCTTGGAGACAGGGTTATCCGCTGATGCATTTGAAGATGCGATCCGGACCATTTGTCCAGCAGATCCCACTGAAAAGTTCTTGCGTGGAATCTGCCGAATGGAATCGCTTCGTAAGAAGCCACCATCTTTCCCAGGACCCTTGTGCATTGATGCACTGACACTTGGCCTGGTCTTAGGAGGTTCCTGACTAGGTCGGATAACTCCCTGGCTTTCTCCTCCGGGAGAAACACCTTTTTCTGTACTGTGTCCAGAATCATCCCTAGGAACAGCAAACGTGTCGTCGGAATCAGCTGCGATTTTGGAATATTTAGAATCCATCCGTGCTGTCGTAGTACTACTTGAGATAGTGCTACTCCGACCTCTAACTGTTCTCTGGACCTTGCCCTTATCAGGAGATCGTCCAAGTAAGGGATAATTAAGACGCCTTTTCTTCGAAGAAGAATCATCATTTCGGCCATTACCTTGGTAAAGACCCGGGGTGCCGTGGACAATCCAAACGGCAGCGTCTGAAACTGATAGTGACAGTTCTGTACCACAAACCTGAGGTACCCTTGGTGAGAAGGGCAAATCGGGACATGGAGGTAAGCATCCTTGATGTCCAGAGACACCATATAGTCCCCTTCTTCCAGGTTCGCTATCACTGCTCTGAGTGACTCCATCTTGAACTTGAACCTTTTTATGTAAGTGTTCAAGGATTTCAGATTTAAAATGGGTCTCACCGAGCCGTCCGGCTTCGGTACCACAAACAGTGTGGAATAATACCCCTTTCCCTGTTGTAGGAGGGGTACCTTGATTATCACCTGCTGGGAATACAGCTTGTGAATGGCTTCCAATACCGCCTCCCTGTCGGGGGGAGACGTTGGTAAAGCAGACTTCAGGAACCGGCGAGGGGGAGACGTCTCGAATTCCAATTTGTACCCCTGAGATACTACCTGCAGGATCCAGGGGTCCACTTGCGAGTGAGCCCACTGCGCGCTGAAATTCTTGAGACGGGCCCCCACCGTGCCTGAGTCCGCTTGTAAGGCCCCAGCGTCATGCTGAGGACTTGGCAGAAGCGGGGGAGGGCTTCTGTTCGTGGGAAGAGGCTGTCTGCTGCAGTCTTTTTCCCCTTCCTCTGCCCCGGGGCAGATATGAGTGGCCTTTTGCCCGCTTGCCCTTATGGGGACGAAAGGACTGACCCTGAAAAGATGGTATCTTTTTCTGCTGAGAGGTGACCTGGGGTAAAAAGGTGGATTTCCCAGCCGTTGCCACCAGGTCCGATAGACCGACCCCAAATAACTCCTCCCCTTTATACGGCAATACTTCCATATGCCGTTTGGAATCCGCATCACCTGACCACTGTCGCGTCCATAACCCTCTTCTGGCAGAAATGGACATCGCACTTACTCTTGATGCCAGAGTGCAAATATCCCTCTGTGCATCACGCATATATAGAAATGCATCCTTTAAATGCTCTATAGTCAATAATATATTGTCCCTGTCCAGGGTATCAATATTTTCAGTCAGGGAATCCGACCAAGCCACCCCAGCACTGCACATCCAGGCTGAGGCGATTGCTGGTCGCAGTATAATACCAGTATGTGTGTATATACTTTTTAGGATATTTTCCAGCTTCCTATCAGCTGGTTCCTTGAGGGCGGCCGTATCAGGAGACGGTAACGCCACTTGTTTTGATAAGCGTGTGAGCGCCTTATCTACCCCTAGGGGGTGTTTCCCAACGTGCCCTAACCTCTGGCGGGAAAGGGTATAATGCCAATAATTTTTTAGAAATTAGCAGTTTTTTATCGGGGGAAACCCACGCTTCATCACACACCTCATTTAATTCATCTGATTCAGGAAAAACTACGGGTAGTTTTTTTACACCCCACATAATACCCTTTTTTGTGGTACTTGTAGTATCAGAAATGTTCAAAACCTCCTTCATTGCCGTGATCATGTAACGTGTGGCCCTACTGGAAAATACGTTTGTTTCCTCACCGTCGACACTGGAGTCAGTGTCCGTGTCTGTATCGACCTGAGGTAACGGGCGTTTTATAGCCCCTGACGGTGTTTGAGACGCCTGTACAGGTATTAACTGATTTGCCGGCTGTCTCATGTCGTCAACAGTCTTTTGTAAAGTGCTGACACTATCACGTAATTCTTTCCATAAGACCATCCAGTCAGGTGTCGACTCCCTAGGGGGTGACATCACTAACACAGGCAATTGCTCCGCCTCCACACCATTTTCCTCCTCATACATGTCGACACAACGTACCGACACACAGCACACACACAGGGAATGCTCTGATAGAGGACAGGACCCCACTAGCCCTTTGGGGAGACAGAGGGAGAGTTTGCCAGCACACACCAGAGCGCTATATATATATATATAGGGATAACCTTATATAAGTGTTTTTCCCTGATATAGCTGCTTTAAACTTTTACTCTAAGCAGCTCAGGAGAGCCCCTTAGTATGCACCCTTCTCGTTCGGGCACAAAAATCTAACTGAGGCTTGGAGGAGGGTCATAGGGGGAGGAGCCAGTGCACACCAGGTAGTCCTAAAGCTTTTACTTTTGTGCCCAGTCTCCTGCGGAGCCGCTATTCCCCATGGTCCTTTCGGAGTCCCCAGCATCCACTAGGACGTTAGAGAAATTTATTTAGTCACATCTAAATACGTGCACCATGTGTCGGAGGTGGTTGGATGGTGCTGCTCTTACTGGACACAGTCACATTGTCTTTGTAGATCGCTGCAGATGGAATAGTTAATACTTGAGCTTATTTCCTTTCCTGTTCTCTTGTTCTCAACACTGCATACAAATCTATTGTCTGATTTCTCACCATCTTTTTCCCACATTTGCATATTTGTGCCCTGTCGTGCTGTGATAACAGAAATTATTTATGTAAATCCAAGAGTGTACAACTTGAAATATGTGGTGTTAAAAAAGTGGGTTGCTTAAACACTTATTTTCATTTTCTAAATATTTTTTTATTTAAGGAGATTAATATAATGCCACCAGTATATTTAATAAGCTCAATTCATAAGATTTCTTCGTAAGCAACATTGACTATGTATATTATTAATTTGGCTAGAGAAACGATGTATTTACAGCTAGAAGAAAACAACCTTACAGTATGGTAATAATGCACAGGGAATAGCATTGGTATTCCTCAAAATAACCATATTTGCTAAACTCATTTGAATGTTAATCTCAATAGACTGTAACAGCATACTGTATACATGCTTACCCCCAAAAAAGTAGATGATAAAACTTGGTATTATTAAAGGTTCAATACCCATTTTGGGAATCATTGGAACCCTAGTTTGAGCAGTGATGACCCCATATAAAACCATCTTTAAGCCTGGAAAAGCACACATACAGTGCACTATTGCCACTCTCTGAGAATGACTAGGAGATGCATGAATTTCAGGGGCTAGGCCTGGACTCCTCACACAGCTTGCTCACTTCCCTAGTGTGGTAGGCAGGGCTTAACAACATGATTTTCTGCAAATCACACTATCATATCTCAGGCCCCTCCTTCTCCCCCCTGCACAATTTCAGGACTAGCAAGGCCATGATGGAATAAATGACAGTGCAACACCCCCTGCCCTAGCTCAGTGGACTTCCCTTCTAGCATCTTGCAGAGGAGATGCCAGAAATGATTGAAAGCATGCAACCCCTAACCACTTAGCTGACGATTTTTCCCCTTAAAGCCATTCATAACATTGTTAATTTTTTACTGCAGAAAGTTTAAAAAGTATATTTTTTTTAAATATTTAATGCACATCTGCAGAACGGATTTCCTTGTCAAAAACGGGGGGGGGGGGGGGGGGGGGAGGAGGAAACAGTGGGGCAGCATGGGCGCCTGTAATCCGACCATGCCAGTTAAGTGGTTAAACCACCACTCCAGCAGCCTAACTCTACCTGTCCCCTCCTGCAGCTTAACCCTAACACCCACCATTTTGATGGAGGCCTGACTACATCCTGTTCCAAAAACTTCCAGCTATATAAATGAACTTGAGCCCTTTTTTAACGTAAGTAGAATGCTGCCCTTAGGACTTGTGACTCTAGGTATCTTCTATTTGTATTTGTGTGCTTGTTGCCCCTTCTAGATGCAGGATAAGTAAATTATAGGCTGGTTTAGTTATAGCGGTTTTGATACTTTAACATTCTATGCACCAGGGCTGACACTGTTGTTTATGTTTTGTGTTGTAGTTATCACTATGGTAACTGGCATCTCCCCTCCACGCCGCCGGACTGACTTTGGTTGACGTTACCTCGCATTAGAAAGACATACGCACTTATTGCCTCGTCCACTTCCTATGGGGTCTATGTATCCCATCACCATGGCAACTGGCTCCGCCCACTCTGCTCGCTGATTGGCAGCAGCATGACGTCACCACTCCTACCCCGGGAAGCGTGATGCTCACCTACTGGGGTTATAAAGGTATGTTTTTTGTTTGTTACTACTGTATCCAGATGAAAGGTGCCAATAAAGCGCACCTGAAACGTTGATCTAATATGCAGCAGTTGTAGCTGTCTCTTTCTTTTTTATAAGTCCGTGGAGTGCCGCCCGTTGTGCAGTGTGTATATCCTGGATTCTGTTTGATCTGCAGTTACTATTGAAGTGGAGTGCTGGTCTTCTCAAATTATATATATATATATATATATATATATATATATATATATATATATATATCTATATATATATATATCTATATATATATATATATATATCTATATATATATATATATATATATCTCCAGCAAATTGAATCAGAAGGCGCTCTCAATCACTTTAACTGGTTACCAACTAAAAATTGACCAAATGATTATGGCTTTACACAATTTATTAAAAGCAATGTATTGCCCAATCTAGACAGAGGTAACCCTTTTTCACAATTACAGATCACAATATATGTCAAATGTACAATAGTGTAGGGTTTCTTTTCTCTCTGTCTTCAACCCTGACGCGTTTCGTCCTTCGTGGACTTCTTCAGAGGGATGGTCAACACAGCAAATAGTCAGTCCATGAAGCAACCATATATGAATTCAATGGGTTGAAACACTCTAATGCTCAAAAATGTTGAAACATGCTGGTCCAAATGGTCAATGGGTAAATATCCCACTTTGGGTGAGCCTCAAAATAATGATGTGTGAGAGAAATAGGCCACAGATACAGCAGTATTTCCTATGTGCTCTCCCAAGTGCAAGGGTTACATTAGAGTGTTTCAACGCGTCAGGGTTGAAGACAGAGAGAAAAGAAACCCTACACTATTGTACATTTGACATATATTGTGATCTGTAATTTTGAAAAAGGGTTACCTCTGTCTAGATTGGGCAATACTTTGCTTTTAATAAATTGTGTAAAGCCATAATCATTTGGTCAATTTTTAGTTGGTAACCAGTTAAAGTGATTGAGAGCGTCCTCTGATTCAATTTGCTGGAGGTGTTGTTTTGTATGGTCCTCACTAACAGGAGGATCGAATTAGGGGGCTGCCGCACCAGCGCAGTAATTAGGTATAATTGTGTTTTGATATATATATATATATATATATATATATATATATATACACACACACACACACACCGTTCCACCGTAGGGTAGGAGGGTGCACTCTCCAGGAAAAACTCCAATGCGATTAATTCAAGTCGTCATCAATTTTATTCAAAGTAGCCTCATGGTAGCTCAACGTTTCGATTCAAGAATGTGAATCTTCATCAGGAAAAGGCATACAGCATTCCAACATTAATAAAATCCAGATACATGTAATTCAAATGAAACACAGCGTCTAAACTCCTATCTCCAAGATTTTTCACGTGCTGCTCCCTTCCTCTGGAATTCTTTACCTCTCCCCCTCAGACTCTCCACCTCTCTACAAAACTTCAAACGGGCTCTTAAGACCCATTTCTTTACCAAACCCAGCCAAATCTCATCCTAACCCTCTGTTCCACACTCTCTATGTACCCCATCTGTGTCACCCCTGTCTGCCTACCCCTCCCCTTAGAATGTAAGCTCTCACGAGCAGGGCCCTCTTCCCTCATGTTCTTATCCTTTTCTTACTTTAATAATCCTCAACTGCCCAAATCACGCAGTTTTTTGGCCACCTGGAACTTATCTCTGTCATCTACTGGTGTAGTTATGCTTAGTTACCCTGTACTTGTCCTATATTGTCTTCAATTGTAAGTCACTGTTTTCCTGTTTTGATTATGTGCATATGTACTCTGTAATTGGGCGCTGCGGAACCCTTGTGGCGCCATATAAATAAAGGATAATAATAATAATAATAATAATAATAAACAGAGAAAAACATATGAAAAAGTCAGACTCAGCCTGCCAGGCCACCTCTAAGCATAAGACATCAATGAGACAAAATACCTCCCCCAGTCTGGTGCACTATACCAATATCACCTCTATGTGGTAAACACCGAAGATATAACTCACTCAGTGTCATATCCATAGGTACATGGCAAAATACCGTAGCAACTCACGACACAACCAGGAAGGCCAGCATGCTTCTAAATACAATGTACAAACAGCTGCATATGAATACACAGCGGAAAAACAAATGGACCAATGCAACCTGTAAAGAAGAAAACCACTCACGTATAATAGTACGCCACCTGGACCACGTCATACACCATGCGCAATAAGGTATTAAAACAGCCCAATGTTAGAACACTCACCAATGCAGTACTAAATAACAGGATCCATGCTGACCGTGTGGAAGAAGAAAACTACCAGATATTTTTGGGGCACTAAACAGGACGTGCTCGTTAGACCGGAAGTACGGCGGCACAATACCAAGATGTACACCAAAAACTATTATATGACCATAGACCTCTCCTATTGAGACACACTAGCCACCTCAAGCCACATGTCTGCTCCACACATCATAATAGAGGGGAGAGCGCTCAATTACTACACAAGGACCACTATCTATGCCGCCACCGGAAGCTGGCTGTTCCACGGGTCCGCCGGCTGGAAGTTACCGCCGCAGACAGCCTTACAAAAGCCTAACTGGAAGATCCTAGTGCTCCACTCATAACCAACTAGACACGAGGTGCGTTCCTCCTTGATAGGTGTACCAACAGTGTAATATCCGATACTTCCGTGCTGTGACATACAGCGTTTGGCTGATTTATTAAGGGGGAATAAATAAAAATGACACTATATATATATATATATATACATACATACACACACACACACACACACACACACACACACACTATATATATATATATATATATATATATATATATATATATACATACACACACAGTGTATATATATATATATATATATATATATATATATAGTGTCATTTTAATTTTTTTCCCCTTAATAAACCAGCCAAACGCTGTATGTCACATTTATTTTTGTAGTGGAGGTAGCAGAAAACATTAGATTTCAAGGAACAAGTCTTCATTTTTTCCCCTGATCATTGCGAAAAGCTAATCCAGTTTAAATTGCGCCATCTTTATGGGGCATAATAACTTCTAGCCAGTGCTGTATATGACAAAGCTCATCATACACACACATTTCCTTAGTGCTACATACATGTTTTGTCACTAATACTGAAATTTATTAGAATGTATCCCATTTTTGTATTCCTGCATTTCACATATAAAAGGTATAGTACCACACACTGCCTAATATAACAATTTAATGAAATCTGGATATGAAAGAACCCTCCACCTACAATAAACCATTACCTTTAACATTACATTTTATAAGCAATGAGATTGTTTTTCGTTCTACAAATTACGATAAGAAAAAACGGCAATAAAACCACAAGAGTCTCAATAATAGAAGGTATTATGCAAAGGATTAGTGTCAAGAAAAGCCCTAAATTCAAATGCCAAATATGTTCTATAAATCAACACTAAAGAGCAGTTAACAGTAGTTTAGGACTTTCTTCATATAGCTGGCACAACAGGCACTATACAGAATGCTGCAGGATGAGTGGCTTGCTAGTAAACAAACAAAAAGTACACATTTTTTTTCAAAGTGGATCTTGAACCAGTTCATTGACTCAACTGTAATGTTTGAACATTCAACAGAAAGTCTCAAACTTTAGATAGACTAAAAGATTTGAGCCAAGACCAAGCATAGTGAACAAGTTCTAGATAGATAAACCATGTTCAAGCTAAAATGTTTCCAATAGTTTTTATTCAAGTTTTAACAGTGCTTGGGGTACAGAATAAAGAAAAAGGAGGTGGAAAAGAAGCAAAGTAACAAAAAGAGACATCTTCATTGAAACTGAACTGGAACAGGTCTGATAGTGAAGGTTCGTGAACAAATTGTACACTATCGCCATCTGTGACATACTCATGCCATGGCCACCACTTCACAAACGGAGAGGTGGTTAGGGTCGAATAAGGCATGGAGGCCATCTCCATCTCAAAATGAAATTGTACTTGGAATACAGATGTGTCCTCATACATCTTGCCTCAATATGCCACACAGCAGAAAATTCCCGGCTTGAGTGAGCTCTGACAGGTACCGTGCAATGCCAGTGGCGTCAAGCGTCTTGTTTTGCTGAAAATGCATCTTATTCACATTGCTATACACACAGACAGACTCTGCAAATTAAAATTATATACTCTATGCCTATATTCTGTGTGTATCTGCGGCTTTATCTGCATACAACAGCACAGGAAAACACTGTAGAATTGCATTTTGTATGCAGGTACAGCCACAGTTGCTCACTGAATATAGGCATGCCGCATATCATTTTAATCAGCATAAGCTGCTTGTGCGTCCTATTTCCGTCATTTTGCAAATAAAACAAATGTAAATGGAAAAAGTTGCATGAAAAGTCTCTTGGCACTACAGATTCATGGCACAGCATGGTGTCATGGCTGTGGTTTTTGTGAACCCAGCGTGTATGTGAAGTCCGTGCGGGTAACTGGAGGACTATGTATATATTTGGCTGGTCTGTGGGAATCAGTGAGATGAAGTAGTAAGGAGCAATCCCTGACCAGGGGTCGAACCCGGGCCTCGGCAGAGGGAGCCTTATCCTAACCACTGGATAACCAGGGACATGGTGTTGATAGCAGGATGGTGAATGTATTGGTGAGCATGAACTGGATATACTGTCACAGGAGTGTACTCAAGGTTACTATGAAATAGGTTCTCTGGAGTTGCACAGAACTGGGAGGAGAGCTGAAGACATTGAACCGGACTGGTTACCGGTGAGACTGAGAACCGCACTGTGAACAGGGCTGTGTACCGGTATACTGGAACGCAACTGTAATCCGGGCTGGTACCGGATATAACTGGAAACGCAACTGTAAGTAGAACAATGACTGTGACTTTAAGACAAGGCTGAAGAAGCAATTTATTAAAATGTTTAAAAAATAATAATACATGCAATCAATAAACAAGAAATTAACTGATTAAGGAGCATAAGATCGACTGACCATCCTAGTAATTAATAGGGTCAATTAATCAAGGGTGGCGTCTAATTTCCCTTTTAATACATACCTTTTCCAGTACAACCTATACGGAGGCATTTTAATCCACGGTGGACTTTGTTTTCCAAACAGAGTTTGAAGTGAGACGTCTCTTCATTAATACTCTGTATTAGTTCCACTAATATCAATTGGATACTCCATGCTTCACAAAAGATGGGACATTCCTATTAATTACTAGGATGGTCAGTCGATCTTATGCTCCTTAATCAGTTAATTTCTTGTTTATTGATTGCATGTATTATTATTTTTTAAACATTTTAATAAATTGTATTTATCCATTCAGCACCTTGCGCTCTCTTATATAGTTATAATTATAATTATATCGAAAAATATACTGTGTTTTTAGGTGTTGCAGACACCTTATATGGGAGCTGCAGTTTATGTACTAATATATTAGTGTGAACACACTTATTGTTCTTAATTTATTATAGCGCCTGTATTGATTTTGCTTTAATAGTAACATCAATTAGTTGTTATAAGGCTGAAGAAGAACTGAAGACTGTAGCTGTGACTGTAAGACGAGACTGAAGAATACTGCGGCTGTGTCTTTAAGACGAGACTGAAGAATACTGCGGCTGTGCCTTTAAGAGGAGGCTGAAGAATACTGCGGCTCTGCCTTTAAGACGAGACTGAAGAATACTGCAGCTGTGCCTTTAAGACGAGACTGAAGAATACTGCGGCTGTGCCTTTAAGACGAGACTGAAGAATACTGCGGCTGTGTCTTTAAGACGAGCCTGGAGAATACTGCGGCTGTGTTTTTAAGACGAGCCTGAAGAATACTGCGGCTGTGTCTTCAAGACTAGACTGAAGAATACTGTGGCTGTGTCTTTAAGACTAGACTGATACTGGATATAACTGGCAACACAACTGTAATCCAGACTGGGTAGCAAAAGAGCAGAGTTTTACAGGAACCAAAGTAAAAGTGTTACCTTTTAGGGAGCTCAGCTGTGAAGCTCACACAGAGCTGTGTGACTCAAGGAACGGGCATATTCTGTAACACAAGTCTCTTTACTTATACTTCCGGGTCCTTGGTGATTGGTGAACAGAGTAAGGTGATTCAGAGTCTCAGGCCGGCACAGAATTGGATAACTCAAGGTCAGGTGATCAGACCCTGTCACGTGAGTACTCCAGGTTAGGCTCTGATGTGGAGTGAGGCCTAGCAGGCCGAAAAACCACTGAAGCCTGAACTTCTACAAATGAACAGAGGATGCTGACTTATAGGCCTAAACTCCAGATTGCTGAGCACAGTGGAGAATGTATCTGTGACCACTGGAGTCAGAGAGGCATATAGTATAATGACAACAATGATTGCTGTGTAGGCACAGCATAGAGACTTGCTGAATTCACACAGAATGTTAATCACCACAGGTGGAGCTCGTTAACTCTTACCTTCCAGGCAGAGAACTCAGCACTCAGGAAACTCATGGTACTGACAAGCTGTTTATCCCAGTGAGCAGAAAGATGCAGGATCCAGGACAGATGGCAGAGGTAAGTCACCAAATATGAGAACTACAGTCAGGATCGTGACAGTACCCCCCTCTTCAAGGGTGGACTCCGGACACCCATCTTGAATCTTAGAGGAACTTGAAAAATTAATTCAGAAGAACTTAGGACCTTCGTCGATGCATCTTCTTCTTACGGGAACATCTGGATTTAACCAGGGAGAGTGGAATTTCCTGTAAAGAAAAAACTTCCTCAGAAAACACAGGACCTCCCAGGAAAGTAGTAGCATCAACTGGATCAAATTCAGAGTCTAAGTCCAAGTCTAATGGACGATACGAATCTCCCTTAGATACACAGTTTGGAGATGACAGAGAAGTGCACTGGAGTTTTAAATTCTTTGGTGGAGAACTTCGTATCATGCTAGGAGTGACTGCTAGATGACCAGTTTTAATGACCAGATTCTTACTGGTGGAGATACTTAGATTATCCTTGGAAGGACAGCACAAACTTCCTTTTGTATCAGACTGTTGTAGTTTGAATGAAGACGGACTGGAATTCTTTTTGGAGCATGATTTTTTTTTTAACAGAGTCAGATTCCGAGGGTTTAGGACTAAACTCTTTAAACACTGCATTACTAAAAGTCTGTAAATCATGGAGCACAGGATCATTACTCTCAAAAAGCGTGTTAGCCCACTCCAAAGCTCTTCCTTTGAATGCCAGGAACAGATATCGAGTAACGTTGGAAGGAGTTACTGCACCCGAAGGATCTGACTCCATCAGAGTGAGAAAACGATCGACTAGAGCGATATATTGCAATAAATCTCCATCAAAGAAAATAGGTGCTAAAGCATTGGACGAAAGCTTAAAGGCTGAAACTGATGATGCACTCTCAGAACCTGGATTGGAGTTAGTTTGAGGGACATTAGACTCATTAAAAAATATCCTTTCTGAAGTTGTCTGGCTGAAATCCTCACCTGAAAAATCACTTGAAATGTCCTTCTGGATGGAGACGCTAGTAATTCTCCCTGAAGCTGCGACACTCGTGTCTGTGACTGAGGCAAATGACGCCGGTGACTGGATTGAGGAAGCAACATCAGTATCCCTCTCACACAGAAGGTTAATCACCAGAGGTGGAGCTCGTTAACTCTTACCTTCCAGGCAGAGAACTCAGTACTCAGGAAACTCATGGTACTGGCAAGCTGTTTATCCCAGTGAGCAGAAAAGACGCAGGATCCAGGACAGATGGCAGAGGTAAGTCACCAAATTTGAGAACTACAGTCAGGATCGTGACACATGGTATGACTAAAAGGGCAGTAACGTGCCAGGAGGCTAGATGTATGTGGACACATCTGTACTTTAAGCAATGAGGGAGGGTGAGACTGCTTCAAGTTCTGGGTGAGAGTAATCTGCACTACTACACATTCAGATATATCCCCCCCCCCCTCAGATTACAGGCTTTAGCGGATAATCATGGTTTATTTGCCATGATTAGTGTGCCCACAGGATTGGGGGGAAGGGGGCGAGAGCACTGCATATGCACCCACAATCCATAGGATCACATGGCGTAATCACTCCTGTGACCGAGCCACAGCTTAGCACAAAAAAACGCACCTGTGATGCATTCGCAAATGGCTGTATAGATGATGGTGGACACATCTGTCTATGGCCTAACACATCTGTAGGACAACTACTGAAGCTGGGTACAGATGGGGAAGTGCCAGGTCAGGAGATGGGAACAGAACAATGCCCAAAACTTTAAAGTGCAGGGAAATATGATAAATATGTCCCCACATTTCCACCAGAATAATATTGATTGAGTTGGCCATATGCTATGTAGGTGGTCAGGGGTAAGATACAGTCTATACAATAACTCAATATGCATTTCAGAGTGATTCAAACATTTAGACATTTGATAGGGTGTAGAGTAGATCAGTCCCCACTGAGCATTTGAGACAGGGTAGCCCAAGTCAAATTCCCATCTAGCTTGGGAAGTGGACTTAGCAGACTCTTCCAATTGAATCCTGTACTTATACCAGAAGGAAATATCACTCCGCTCACTACTAGATGTAGGATGGGAGAACAGGTAACTAGGGAGCATGCCCACTGACCCTGGGAGTTTAGTGACACTCCTAAACCAGTGGTTAATCAATGAGGGTGGTGAAACCAGAAGACCACCAGATACACGCAAATTGGAAAACAATTTAGAAAGGGCCAAATGGGAAAGATTACTAGTAGGGAGAGATACAAGTTTAAGCTGAGAGAGAAACTTATCCCAAACCTATAGAGAAACTTTTGCAGAAGAAAGAATCAGGCAGCTACAGGGCAGAAGACTTAGGTGTCCATAAAACGTCCACTAAGGTATAGGCTATACAGTGTTGCTTTTCCAAAAGTACCCATCTTTTAAATATGGAGATTGAACCTAGTCCCGGGGCTGAGCAACAGCTACACCACGTACAGATGTAGAAACGCTTATCGTTGCTGTGATGAATACGCATTGCGGAAGCAAAGGTGCAGCAAGTGTGCCCACAACTATGTGCGTGTGCATGCATATGCATGCGCACATATAGAAGCCTACAGGGCATATGCCGTCTGCGACCAGTCACAGCCAGGCGAGTTCGCACTATGCCGCGATGTGTATGTCCATGCGTACCTATCGTGACATAGATGAGCAATGCTACATCTGTATGGCTCATTTTTAGTGGAATTTCAACTGTAGAGACACTTTGAATGCTAGGAATCTTTGTATATATCAGGTGATCTCTCTTTGTTTTCCTCTTATTCCATGCTCTGAAAATATTGGATTAAGACTATCACATATTCCTCAAATTGACATCTACAGAAGTCACTTTTTGTTTATTTTTTTACTAAGTAGACAGAATAGCTTGGCATTTATCTAGATGGGATTTGGGAAAAGAACAAGATTGTTCAGAATAAATACCTAAGTTTAGGGAGCAGGGACAGTTTAAATGCTGCTAATCAGTCTAACCAGAAGTTATCAAAGGACAGCCAGGATTTAGTGAAGATAACTGCAATCAAACAGTAGTGGATTTTCCACAGTAGTTCTTACAATATGCCAGATCTTTCCCTGACTTAGGTAGAGCCACAAATTCATCTCAGACAGGAATTTGCCAGAGTCAGTGACTTTGTTGAAACTAGCCACAAGTGTAGGGAGTAAGGGGTCTTGGAAAGATACATAAAAGTTATTAATAAGGCCATCTGATGACTTTTAACAAACCCAATCATTAAAAATAACCAAACAAGTTGGAAAAGACAGCAAATCACACTTCAAACTAGAGTTTGTGGTTTGCTACAATATTCAAGTAAAGGACAGGCACTGCAGGATAAAATGGGCAGTGGCGGATTTCCCACTAGGCACGTGCCTACAGGCAGCACTTCCTGGGGGGGAAGGGGGGCGGGGGGTGACACACCAGGCTGACAAGGGCCAGGTGATTTCCCCCCCCCCGTTTTTACAACTTATTTTTTTTATCATTTATTTAGCAAATGACGGGGGTGGGAAAATAGGCAGCGAATTGTGGTCCAGGAGTTGGTAGTAGTGAGGCTGGGGCTGCTTTTGTGGTCTTGAGGCATCAGGACTGTCACCCGAAATGAAGGGGGCAATGACGTGATTAGGAGGGGGGGGGGGGGCAGCGGACAATTATGTGTCTGGGGGTGGCTTGACACCTAACTTCGTCCCTGAAAATGGGTACACCAAACCTGTATATTTACAGTTGGCAGGGTCAAAATTTGTGTTAAACATTTGTTCACGTATCCACTCTCAATGGTTCAGGTTTGTGGTGGTGTAATGGTGTAGGGAATGTTTCCTTGGCACACATTAGGCCTTTTAGTACCAACTGAGCATCATTCAAATATCACAACTTATCACATTACTATGGCTGACCATATACATCCATTTAGAGCAACAATTTACTCATCTTCTATTGTTAAATTCCAGCAGGATTACATGCCACATCATATAACTCACATAAACCAAGGCATTGAATATGGATTTTTAGGGGAGGGAATGGGAGATGTAGGCAGCCTAGCACTTTGGAAACAGTAGGCACACATGCAGAGCCAGGTGAGACCTGAATATGCCTCTTACTGTATCCCAATTTAAAAATTTTCCAATGTTGGGAGGTATAAACAGCATATATGTAGACTTTTCAGGAACAAACCACAAATAGTATACTTAGGCACACAGATAAGTATAAAAAATAATAAATTATATGCTTTGCCTGTTTGCAGATGACACAAAGGTATGCAACAGGGTAGACACACTGGGAGGGGTAAAACAAATCACTCGATGATCTAGGTAGACTTGAGAAATGGTTAAGAATGTGGCAACTACAGTTTAATACTAAAGAATGCAAAAATAGGATTTTAATAACCTACCGGTAAATCCTTTTCTCGTAGTCCGTAGAGGATGCTGGGGTCCATTTTAGTACCATGGGGTATAGACGGTTCCGCAGGAGCCTTCGGCACTTTAAGACTTTTTAACAGTGTGAACTGGCTCCTCCCTCTATGCCCCTCCTCCAGACCTGGGTATAGGAACTGTGCCTGAGGAGACGTACATATTCGAGAGAGGATTTACTAATAAACTTGTGGCGAGATTCACACCAGCTCACACCATATACAAGAAAACATGTCGGCTAACATGGCCTTTAAAATAACTCATGCCAACCAGCATGTATAACGCAACAGCAACAGCTGTCAACATCTAAACACATGTGTGCAAAAAGATAAACGTATTCAGCAGGAAAAATGGAGCACTGGGCGGGCGCCCAGCATCCTCTACGGACTACGAGAAAAGGATTTACCGGTAGGTTAATAAAATCCTATTTTCTCGTACGTCCTAGAGGATGCTGGGGTCCATTTTAGTACCATGGGGATATACCAAAGCTCCCAGTACGGGCGGGAAAGTGCTAATGTTCCTGCAGAACTGACTGACCAAATTTTAGGTCATCAGCAGCCAAGGTGTCAAACTTATAAAACTTAGCAAACGTGTTTGCACCTAACCAAGTAGCAGCTCGGCAGATTTGCAATGCCGAGACACCCCGGGCAGCCGCCCAGGACGAACCCACTTTCCTTGTAGAGTGGGCTTTTACCGAAATCGGTAACGGCAATCCTGCCGTGGAATGAAGGTGCTGAATGGTACCTCTGATCCAGCGCGCAATAGTCTGCTTAGAAGCAGGACCCACAATCTTGTTGGGGTCATAGAGGACAAACAAAGATTCTGTTTTCCTTATCCTAGCCGTTCTTGCGACATAAGTCCTCAAGGCTCTGACGACATCCAAGGACTTTGGGACGGCTGAGGTGTCAGAAGCCACTGGTACCACCACTGGTTGGTTGATATGAAAAGAAGACACAACCTTCGGAAGAAAGTGCTGACGTGTTCTCAGTTCAGCTCTATCTTCATGAAATATTAAGTAAGGACTCTTGCGTGACAGAGCTCCTAACTCAGACACTCGTCTGCCTGAGGCCAAGGCCAACAGCATGACCACTTCCCAAGTGAGAAACTTCAACACTACCTCTTGTAGAGGCTCAAACCAGTCCGATTTAAGGAACTGCAACACCACATTAAGATCCCATGTTGCCGCAGGAGGCACAAAGGGAGCTTGGATGCGCAGAACTCATCTCACAAAGGTTTGGACCTCTGGAAGAGAAGCCAATTGTTTCTGAAAGAAAACTGACAAGGACGAAATCTGAACCTTGGGGGTCATTCCGAGTTGATCGTAGCTGTGCAAAATTTTGCACAGCTACGATCAACTTTCCTGACATGCGGGGGGATGCCCAGCAAGGGGCTAGTCCGCCCTGCATGTCAGTGCCGCCCCCCGCCCAAGTGCAAAGGCATCGCACAGCGGCGATGCCTTTGCACTTCAGGAGTAACTCCCGGCCAGCGCAGCTTTAGCGAGCTGGCCGGGAGCTACTCCTCGCTCCCTGGCCCGCAGCGGCTGCGTATGACGTCACGCAGCCGCTGCGGCCCTCCCCCCATTCGATCCGGCCACGCCTGCATTGGCCGGATCGCGCCTACGAAACGGCGGCTAAACGCTACCGTTTTGCCCCCTCCCGCCCATCGATCACCTCTGCCTGTCAATCAGGCAGAGGCGATCGCTGTCCTGCCACGGTCGTCGGCACAAAGGCGCCGGCGCATGCACAGCAGGGACCAGTTCGCTTTGCTGCGTAAAAACGCAGCAATCGAATGGGTCGGAATGACCCCCCTTGATAGATCCTAATCTCAATCCAGCATCCACACCCGCCTGTAGAAATAGGAGAAGTCGTCCTAATTGAAACTCCACCGCAGGAGACTTCTTGGATTCACACCAAGATACATATTTTCTCCAAATCTGATGGTAATGTTTGGACGTTACCCCTTCCCTGGCCAGAATAAGTGTGGGAATGAAATCATTGGGAATACCCTTATGGGCTAGGATCTGGCGCTCAACAGCCATGCCGTCAAACGCAGCCGCGGTAAGTCCTGATAAACTAATGGCCATTGTTGAAGCAGGTCCTCACGAAGAGGAAGAGGCCGAGGATCTTCCAGTAATAACTCTTGAAGATCTGGATACCAAGCCCTCCTTGGCCAATCTGGAGCAATGAGTATTGCTCGAACTCTTGTTCTTCTGATATTGAGAACTTTTGGAATAAGTGGAAGTGGAGGGAACAGATACACCGACTGAAACACCCACTGGGTCACCAGTGCATCTATCGCTATTGCTTGTGGGTCTCTGGACCTGGAACAATATTTCTGAAGCTTCTTGTTGAGGCATGATGCCATCATATCCACTTGGGGAATGCCCCAACGTCTTGCAACCTCCGCAAAGACTTCTGGGTGGAGTCCCCATTCTCCTGGATGGAGATCGTGTCTGCTGAGGAAGTCTGCTTCCCAGTTGTCCACTCCCGGAATGAAAATTGCAGACAGAGCTTTTGCATGTCTTTCTGCCCAGAGGAGTATCTTTGTCACCTTTGCCATTGCCGCTCTGCTTTTTGTTCCGCCTTGACGGTTTATGTAAGCTACTGACGTTACATTGTCTGACTGGATCTGTATGGGACGACCTTGAAGAAGGTGTGCCGCCTGATGAAGACTGTTGTACACAGCTCTCAGTTCCAGAATGTTTATGTGAAGTTGAGTTTCTTGACTTGACCACCTTCCTTGGAAGCTCTCGCCTTGCGTGATTGCTCCCCATCCTCGGAGACTTGCATCCGTGGTCACCAGGATCAATGTCTGAATCCCGAACCTGCGTCCCTCCAGGAGGTGAGAAATTTGTAGCCACCACAGGAGCGAAAATCTGGCTTTTGCTGACAAGATTATCTTTTGATGCATGTGGAGATGCGAGCCGGACCACTTGTCCAGTAGGTCCCACTGGAAGACCCTGGCATGGAATCGGCCATATTGTAGCGCCTCTTAAGCCGCTACCATTTTCCCCAACAGGTGAATGCACAGATGAATTGATACTGTTCTTGGTCTCAAAAGTTGTTTGACCATGCTCTGGATCTCCTGAGCCTTTTCCACCGGTAGAAATGCTTTCTGTACCTTGGTGTCCAGTATCATTCCCAAAAATGATAACCTCATTGTCGGTTCCAACTGAGATTTTGGAAAGCTGATGTTCCAACCGTGCTGTTGAAGTACCGACAGGGATAACGCTATGTTCTGGATTAGTTTGTCCCTGGATCTCGCTTTTATGAGGAGATCGTCCAGGGATGGAATTATGCTGACTCCTTGCTTGCGAAGGAGAACCATAATCTCCGCCATCACCTTGGTGAATATTCTCGGAGCCGTGGAGAGCCCGAACGGTAATGTCTGGAATTGGTAGTGGCAATCCTGAACTGCAAACCTCAGGTATGCTTGATGTGGCGGGTAAATGGGGACATGCAAGTAAGCATCCTTGATGTCCACTGACACTAGAAATTCCTTTTCTTCCAAGTTGGAAATCACCGCTCTTAAGGATTCCATCTTGAATTTGAATCTTTTTAAATAAAGATTCAGAGATTTTAGGTTTAAATTCGGCCTGACCGAGCCATCCGGCTTCGGTACTACAAACAGGCTTGAATAAAAGCCTTGATTCCTTTGTTCGGCAGGAACCAAGGCAATTACTTTGTCTTGACATAATTTGTGTATTGCATTCAGGACATTTGCGCTGTCCTGAGCAGAAACTGGTAAGGCTGATTTGAAAAATCGGCATGGGGGAAGGTCTTGAAATTCGAACTTGTAACCTTGGGATATTATTTGTAAAATCCAAGGATCCAGGTCTGAGCGAAGTCAGACCTGGCTGAAAAATAGTAGATGTGCCCCCACCCGATCGCACTCCCGCAGAGGAGCCCCAGCGTCATGCTTTGGTTTTTGCAGAAGTAGTTGCTGACTTCTGCTCTTGGGAGCCTGAGGGTGTTGTAGGTTTTCTACCTTTTCCTCTCCCTTTTCCTGTGAAAAAAGGGGTACTTTTAGCCTTTTTGTACTTGTTGGGCCGAAAGGACTGCATAGTATGAGAGTGATATACTTTTATAGCCGGCGTAGCTGCCGATGGCAGAAATGCTGACTTGCCAGATGTAGTAGTTGATATCATGGCATCTTATTTCTCACCAAAGAGGGCCTCACCATTGTATGAGAGCGCCTCAATATTTCTTTTGGATTCTGCGTCAGCATTCTATTGGCGAATCCAGAGCGCCCTGCGGGCTGAAACCGCCATAGCAGATGCTCGTGAGCCCAGTAAGCCTACATCCTTCATAGCCTCAACCAAATAACCTGCAGAATCTTTGATATGACCTAGAATTTGCAGCATGTCATCTTTATCGACCGTGTCAATATTAACAATCAAGTTATCTGCCCACTTTTCGACTGCGTTACCTACCCACGCAGAAGCAATTGTGGGCCTGAGTAACGTACCCGTAGCAACATAGATGAACTTTAAAGTCGTCTCTAATTTGCGGTCAGCAGGTTCTTTTAATGAAGCTGACCCTGGGGCAGGCAAAATTATTTTCTTTGACAACCTAGAAACTGAGGTGTCTATAACTGGGGGTGACTCCCACTTACGCCTATCCTCTTCTGGGAAAGGGTACGCTACCCGCAACCTTTTAGGGAAAGCAAATTTATTTTCCGGGTTAGCCCAGGATTCCTCAAAAAATGTATTTAAGTCCTTAGACGGAGGAAAAGTCACCACCTGTTTTTTATTTAATTTAAAATAATCTTTTTTCAGGTGGAGGTGTTGTGTTATGAAATTCCAACACCTCTTTTATAGCGACTATCATACATTGAATTCTCTTAGCCAGTTTGGGGTCTACCCCCCTCAAATCCCCAGTGTCGACTTCAGTGTCGGAATCTGTGTCAGTGTCCCTTTGCATAATTTGGGCCAGGGACCTTTTCTGGGAACTGGAGGGGTCCCGAGTGGATGATGTGGAACAATCAGCAAATATATCATCTTCCACAGACTGTCTCCAATGCTTTGTCTGTTCCTCAGACTCAGAGAAATTTTTCGCTAGTTTAGCCATATTACTCTGCAGCTTTCTCACCCACACAGGCTCTAACATGGGTTCCTCTGGGGAAGAGCTTTCTCTAGACATGTTACACACGTGTACAGTCACACCACTCACACACACACGGGAGCTAATGTCTGTCAGAGGGACCCAGAGGGAATTGCCAGTCCACACCACGCGCCCTATATGTATTACATACAATGAATATACATATATACCAAAACAGCGCTTTTTATCCAATGTGAAGCCCGCAGACTTCAATAAATTATGTGCTCCCCTCCCCTTCTATAACACCCTGGTACTTGTATCAGCGATGTGTGAGGAGAAGCAGCCTGCAGGATCAGCGCTCCGGCATTTAGTGTTACAAGCAATTCTGAGGTGAAGCCCCGCCCCCTGTAATGGCGCAGTTCAGCCACAGTAATATTTATACTGGCGGGGGTAGTGTACATCAGCGGCTCATATGTATGTACATTTTGACAGTGAGAGTAAGGATTTATCATGTCCCCCAGAGCACGCCCCCTCGTGCACTCTGCACCCTGTGCTGAGAGACATGTTGCTGCACAGCGTCCCGCGCTGCGCTGGTACCTTTATGCCACCATGATGACCGGAGGGCCCCTCTCTGCATGTCTCCGGTTAATACTCACCAGCCTTCTGACTTCTGGCTCTGTTAGGGGGTGGCGGCAGTGCTGTGGGAGTGAGCAGAAGCCAGGCAAGGGCTGTGTTCAGTACCCTTCAGGAGCTAATGGTGTCCTATCAGCGGAAGCAGAGCCATTAAACTAACTGAGAAGTTGGTTCCTACTTCCCCCCTAAGTCCCACGAAGCAGGGAAGCTGTTGCCAGCAGCTTCCCTGTAAAATAAAAAACCTAACAAAGTCTTTTCCAGCAGAACTCTGTAGAGCTCCACTGGTGTGCATCCAGTCTCCCGGGCACACTTTCTAAACTGAGGTCTGGAGGAGGGGCATAGAGGGAGGAGCCAGTTCACACTGTTAAAAAGTCTTAAAGTGCCGAAGGCTCCTGCGGAACCGTCTATACCCCATGTTACTAAAATGGACCCCAGCATCCTTTAGGACGTAAGAGAAATCATGCATTTAGTATCAAGGGTCTATAATGCAAACGACTGAGGAGGAACAGTATTTAGGAGTCACTATTTCCAGTGACTTAAATGCAGTGTAGCAATGCAACAAAGCAATGAGAAAGGCAAGTCAGATGCTTGGTTGCATATGGAGAGGAATCAGCAGCAGAATAAAAGTAGTAATAGGGCCAAATGTAATAGAGTGGGAGTTTCAAAAAGTGAGAGATTTGGTAAGGTTTTCGCAGTTTTTTTTAAAGGGCAATCATTTAACACTGCAAGATTGCCACTTTAAAAAAAACAGAAAAACCTTAGCAAATCTCCACTTTCTGAAACTCCCACTCTATAACATTTGGCCCATAATGTCACTGTATAAGTTATTGCATACCTCCCAACTTTTAGGATGCTGATAGCGGGACTCTTGCGCGGCGAAGCCGCGCGCCGTCTCGAAAGGGGGCGTGACCTCGATCGTGATGGGCGTGGCCACACTCGACTGGGCGTGGCCTCGCCAAATGGTCCGTTTTTTCCCCATTTTGGGGGCGTGTCCAACGCTCTCCCAGCAGCTGGGCAGCCTCCGCTCCCCTCCTAGCTCTGAATACATGCCGTGCGCGTGCGCACAGCATGTATTCAGTGATCACCGGCTGCTTTGCAGAGCAGAGCAGCGGGTGATCAAAGCCTCCCCTAACTGCCCCCCCACCCGCGGGACACTGCTGCCCGCGGGTGGGACAGCGGGACAGGGTCCAAATAGCGGGACTGTCCCGCTGAAAGCGGGACAGTTGGGAGGTATGGTTATTGGTACGGCCTCATCTGGAATACTGTGTCCAGTTCTGTAGACCATATTTTCAGAAGGACATAAATACATTAGAGAGCGTATAAAGGGGGTGATTCAGAGTTGCTAAATTTAGCACAGCTACGATCAGACACACTGACATGAGGGCGGACGCCCAGCACAGGGCTAGTGCGCCCCACATGTCAGTCCCTGCCCCGTCGCACAAGTAAATCAGGCAGAGGCGATCGCTGGGCTACGACAGCCGTTGGCTGTCTGGTATGCGCCAGCGCACTGCGGCACAGTTCAGACCTGATCGCTACTGTGCGAACACGCACAACAGCGATCAGGTCTGAATTAGCCCCACAGAAGGGCAACTAAAATGGTGCATGGCCTACATCACAAAACTTACCTGAAAAGACTAAAAGATTTTAACATGCATAGTTTTGAGCAGAAAAGGGTGACATGATAGAAACTTTCAAATAAATCAAGGGTTTTAACAAAGTATAGCAGGGAAACATTCTTCAAAGGAAGAGAAGTATTAGAACTCGAGGATATACACTGTCTCAGGGGAAATTTAAGGAAAAATTACTTCACAAAAAGGGTAGTGGATAGGTGGAATAGTCTCCCGTCAGAGGTGGTAGAGGCTAAGGGGGTAATTCAGACCTGATCGTAGCAGCAAATTTGTTAGCAGTTGGGTAAAACCATGGCCCTCATTCCGAGTTGTTCGCTCGTTCTTTTTCATCGCATCGCAGTGAAAATCCGCTTAGTACGCATGCGCAAAGTTCGCACTGCGACTGCGCCAAGTAACTTTACTATGAAGAAAGTATTTTTACTCACGGCTTTTTCTTCGCTCCGGCGATCGTAATGTGATTGACAGGAAATGGGTGTTACTGGGCGGAAACACGGCGTTTCAGGGGCGTGTGGCTGAAAACGCTACCGTTTCCGGAAAAAACGCAGGAGTGGCCGGAGAAACGGTGGGAGTGCCTGGGCGAACGCTGGGTGTGTTTGTGACGTCAACCAGGAACGACAAGCACTGAACTGATCGCACAGGCAGAGTAAGTCTGGAGCTACTCTGAAACTGCTAAGTAGTTAGTAATCGCAATATTGCGAATACATCGGTCGCAATTTTAAGAAGCTAAGATTCACTCCCAGTAGGCGGCGGCTTAGCGTGTGTAACTCTGCTAAATTCGCCTTGCGACCGATCAACTCGGAATGAGGGCCCATGTGCACTGCAGGTGTGGCAGATATAACATTTGCAGAGAGAGTTAAGGGCCCCATACACTAGAACGATAATGCCCGATTTAATCCAATTTCGGGCATTCGGCCCGATATATCGGATGGAATCGGGCATTTTGGAGGTGTTTCCAATCCGATTTCCCGCGAGTGTCGAGTCGGATCCCCTAGGTCGCTAGTGCTGCACTCGTGATATATCGTAATCGCCTGGAATCGTATGGAAAAAGGTGTGTTTTTGTGTCTGCGATATATCGCCTGCAATATATCGTAGGAAATTTGACTGGCATTCTCAGGACACTACCATCAACGGCAGCAGCGACGCAACAGGAGAGCTCAACAGATAAATCCAATCAAATCGGATATTTTATTGACCACCAAATACTGTACACCTAGCACACTGTCCACCAAGGTAATCACACTGACCACCAATGTATTATAAATTATTGTTCACATTTTATTTATTTCTGTGCGCCCAAAGTCATTTTAACCCCAAATGGCCATGTGTTTCCACCGCCACTGTACCCTCCTCCTGAACCTTGTATTTCTGTGTGCCCGAAGTAATTTTAACCCCCAAATGGCCATGTGTTTTCACCGCCACTGTACCCCCATGCTGTACCTTTGATGTTTGTGTAATGAGTAAAGTATTTACAAAAAACCTTCATTTTAAATACATATATTATACAAATTTAAACACCATTTAACCAAAAAAACATTTAACCATATACCGTAAGTAAAACGATTTGTGCACCACTTTTTTTTCATTATAGATATGTCTCTGGAACAAGACATAGACTTCATCACCGGCCTACTAGACATGTACCGTGGCCATGAATGTCTATGGAAGGTCAAAGCTAATGGGTATTCCGATAAAGTGCAACAGAATGCGGCCTTGGAGGAGCTAGTGGAGTACTGCAGGCCCTTTATGTCCGGTGCTAACAATGAATGGGTCAAGAAAAAAACAGAACCTGCGTACTGTTTTCCTGAAAGAACACAAAAAAATGGAACAGTCCAAAAGGTCTGGAACAGGTTCTTCCCAGGTTTACAAGACCTCGCTCTGGTACTACCCCATGCTGGAGTTTGTCCTGGACCAGGAGCCTACCTGCACAGGTTTCACCTTTTCATCTTCAGATAGCCATAGGCTAACAGAAGTTGATACCTGTAGGAATCCATCACAGAGCAGGATAAAGAGCACTTTGTTCAGAAAAACCAAACAAAGCAAAGCACACTAGCAACGTGGAATGCTCAGAAGGTATAAACCAGCCTCACTGTTCACAGAGCAGCAGTGTGCACATGGCTAAAATGGCTGCTGCTATATATATATATATATATATTCCTATTTGGGTCAGCCCCCCTAGCACCCTAATCCAGCCCATCAGATATATCTTATGGTACATGTGAATGCATTTCGATATATCGCATGCAAAAAAGCCACACGTACCAATCGTATGGAATCATATGGAACCACTCCCGGGAAAGTTCAAGGGAAATCGCCTGCGACTTCAGCCTCAGACATATCGCTGTAGTGTATGTGGGCCTTTAGATTTGGGTGGGTTATTTTGTTTCTGAGCAGAGTGAATTACTGGCTGCCTTATTTCTACACTGCAATTTAGATTTCAGTTTGAACACACCCTACCCAAATCTAACTCTCTCTGCACATGTTATATCTGCCCCCCCCTGCAGTGCACATGGTTTTGCCCAACTGCTAACAAATTTGCTGCTGCGATCAGGTCTGAATTATCCCCTCAGTAGAGCGATTTAAACATGCTTGGGATGGGCATATGAATATCCTTACAAATAACTAAGGTTCACAAGGGTTTGAGATTGCCTAAAGGATTAAAAAAGGGGCAGACTAGAGATGGGCCAAGTGGTTCTCATCTGCCATCAAATTCTGTTTCTATGTATCATTTATTAATTCAATGATCACTTGTGAAAATCTCACAGCATGCTGCTCCTCAACAAACAACTCTGAATTGTTTAAGAAAAGTGGTTACATATACTGATATACAGATGGAGCCTTCCTCATCTATGCCTGCCTAGTCGCAGGCGTGCACTCCCGGCGTGACTAGGCGATCCGTCCACCTATACATGCCGGGAGTGCAAAGAGCCACTTCCCATTGTAAGCGTCTCTGTCTGTGCGTGCGCCCCCGCCCGGATGGAGACGCTCTCCATTTAAGTGAATGGGGCATGTCTCCATCCTGCGCATGTGCGCCCTTCCAGACGGAGACGTTCACAGCGCCCAGGCGGGCACGCCTAGTCACGGACAGAGCCACAATTAGCATGGCTTCATCTGTAGTATTCATTAAAAGGGAATGCATAAACAAAAACATATCAATTTATTTCATATTGTCATAAGAAATATAAAATTTCCCTCTGAAGAAACGAGCGAGAAATGCGTAAGGGTGCTTGTGGATGATCCCTCTGGAGTCCTGCTTGTGGATGATCCCTCTGGAGTCCTGCTTTTGGGGACTACCTGTTACAGAGTATAGTTGCCTGCCCGCTGGATCGCTTGACCAACTGCATTCTCCCTCCCCGCCATCATCACATGGAACATTTACACCACAGTGCCGGACTCCAGACGGGGTAAGAGAACAGCTGGCTGTCTTTCCTGTGGGTTACATTTGCTAGCAGGGGAGGTCGAGCATAGCACAGGTCTGACTGTTTGATAAAGTCTGGATCTCACTAAAAAAAAGTAAAGTGTTGCTTCATTACACTGGGTGTCAAGGCCGTAACTAGGTGTGTGCGGAGGGGGCACCGCACATAGCGCTGCAGAGTAAGGGGCGCTGTTGGCGGCACTTGTCAATTATCTATTCTAATTAGTTTCACTTGAAACTTCCCCACTTTTTAAAGCCCATCATCTCCTACGCGCCCCTGTCTTCTACCCCCACCCCGTTTGTCGAAAATACCTATACAACATTCATGAACTCAGCTTGAGATTTTTTTGTTATTCAGTCACACTGTCCTTTATTACATTTCAAGATGCTGACATACCTGGGACTCAAACCCGCAGTCAGACCATCTATTTATTAAGCTATCTGCCCTTGCACAGAAAGGTAGATAATGCTAAGTTACAGAATTCTACAGGGGGGTACTCACGGAGCGCTAGTCAGGTTGCTTAGATTTTAAGCAGTGATCACTCCGTGTGTACCCCCACACAGCGATAGCGATGCGCGGCCCCGCGCGTCGCTATCGCTGGTGCTAGATTGACCTGCATGCAGGTTCAATCTAGCACATCGCTCATTTCACCCGCTGGGTGAAATGAGCGGCCCCTCCGTCCTCCCCCCGCACGCTCGGCACACATCGCGCTGTGCTGAGCGGGGGGGGGGGGGGAGGGATGGGTGTTGAGCGGTTCGCTCAGCACACATCTCTCCCCACATCACTCTATGAATACGGGCCTTAATTATTTGAAGCCTATCTTGTACATTGTGAAAAAATTATTAGCATTGCGGCTGAGCAGATCTAAGTAGTGTGTGGCTGCAAGAGATTGGATGTGTGGCTGCACACTACATAGATCTGCTCAATATCAATGCTGATTATGTTTTTACAAAGTACCACTAGCTTTGTATAGTGTTCATAGTTTTTACGCAAGATCAAATAGCTCAAGAGTAGGGTGTTTCATTAGAATTCAACAGGTTATAGGTTTGAATCAAGTTAAGTGCAAGAATGTGGTATAAAGAGGATTTGTGTCCACATCTATTTTCTTGGAGTGGTCTGTAAATGTGTGTGTATTACTTACATAATGTATTACTTAGCATGGGCTTTCTCTGGGATCAATCTTGCAATTTCCCTTCCAAACAAGGCATGCGCTTTATGTTACTTTTGAAAAAAAAAAAAAGAGAAAAAAAAAGGGGGGGGGGGGGGGGGGGTTTGCACCAATTATCTCCCTGGCACAGGGCACCAAAAAGTCTAGTTACAGCCTTGCTGGGTGTCATCTGGCAATGCTAATCAGCAGGCTTACACAAGTGGGTAAAGTTGTAATCGCCTTTTAAAGCTCAACTTAATGTTGATACTGAACTGAGGAACTATAACCTTCAGCTTTACTAAAGACTCTTCCATTGGAGTAAATCTGAACTAAGAACAGTTCCACTCCAATGGATCTGTTGATCTTGGAGGCTGTCATCCATTTATTGTATTTATCAATTTTACATTTTTTTTTAATGAGATTAAATAAATTGATATATTTTTGTTTCTGCGCTCTCTTTTAATGATTATGACATCAGTATATGTATCCACTTTTCAGGAAAAAGGTTTGATTTTCTAAACTGAATGCAGTAACAACTCAGCTACTGTATTTACACACGATAGATCACTTTGCATTTAATAAGTGCAAGAAACACAGGGAAAGGTTAATAGAAGACAGAGCAGTATGTAGAGGCGCCACTCACCTAGAGTGCGCCTAGTGAGGCCGTAAAAGGGGCATGGTTTCATGGATGGGGGCGTGGTTTCATGGTAGGGAGCATGGTTACGCTTCCCAAATCCCCGTTTTTGTCACTGCGGGGGTCCGGGAGATGCGGGCTGCCCCCGGAGACTGGCGTGCCTGCAGTGCTGGCTACTACAGGGTGACAGGAGCCGGGTTGCTGCACATAATGTTACAGTGCAGCACCCGGCTCCTGTCACTGAGTAAGAGACAGCACTTTGGTGTCACCCGGGTGCGGGCCGCACCCCCCTTGTGACACCACTGGCAGTATGCTAAGCAGTTACCAATACAAATATCTTTAAGATACCTTAGGGACACTTAACTACATTAGCTATAATCTTTCATAAAAACAAACAAAACATTACTTATGACATATACAAATTGAGTTGTTAGATGAATTGAATTTCTCTCTTGTTAATGCAATTGTCTGATACTGAATTGATAAGCAAATACAATTCTGTTAGTGAAACAATATAAGCCCAATCAGTGGCAGAACTAGCGAGCGGTGGGCCCAGGTGCGACAAAATGCTTTGCCTCCCCCCCGCCCCCCCCCCCATCCAAGTCCACCCCCTCACCCCTGGAGAGGATCTGGTGAGGGGGACCTGCTCAGGGCCAGAGAAATGGATACCTAGCAACAGTGCCGTAACTAGACATTTTAGCACTGTGTGCAAGAAACGGCATCGGAGCCCCACCCCTGCATGCAAAACAGGGGCAGTGCGCGCCGTAGGCACGCGCAAAAAAACATAGTGGCGTGGCTTCGTGGGGAAGGGGTGTGGCCACAAAATAATACCAATTCATAAAACGGTGCACAGTAGTCCCCATTATTCAAATTACGCCGCACAGTAGCACCACTACACCAGGTAGAGACCCTTTTACACCTTACAGCGGACAGATTCCTCTTTTTACACATTACGGCAGACAGCGTCCCCTTTTTACACATTACGGCAGACAGCGTGCACTTTTTACTCATAACGGCAGACAGCGTCCCCTTTTTACACATAACGGCAGACAGCGTGCCCTTGTTACACATAGCGGCAGACAGCGTACACTTTTTACACATAACGGCAGACAGCGTGCCCTTGTTAAACATAGCGGCAGACAGCGTACACTTTTTACACATAATGGCAGACAGCGTCCCCCTTTTTACACATTACGGCAGACAGTGTCCCCTTTTTACACATTACGGCAGACAGCGTACACTTTTTACACATAACGGCAGACAGCGTCCCCTTTTTACACATTACGGCAGACAGCGTGCCCTTGTTACACATTACGGCAGACAGCGTCCCCCTTTTTACACATTACGGCAGGCAGATTCCCCCTTTTTACACATTGCGGCAGGCAGATTCCCCTTTTTACACATTGCGGCAGGCAGATTCCCCCTTTTTACACATTGCGGCAGGCAGATTCCCCATTTTTACACATAGCGGCAGGCAGATTCCCCATTTTTACACATTGCAGCAGGCAGATTCCCCCTTTTTACAGATTGCGGCAGGCAGATTCCCCCTTTTTACACATTGCGGCAGGCAGATTCCCCATTTTTACACATTGCGGCAGGCAGATTCCCCATTTTTACAGATAGCGGCAGGCAGATTCCCCATTTTTACACATTGCGGCAGGCAGACTCAAGAAAGAAAGAAAGAAAGAAAGAAAGAAAGAAAGAAAGAAAGAAAGAAAGAAAGAAAGAAAGAAAGAAAGAAAGAAAGAAAGAAAGAAAGAAAGAAAGAAGAATTATACTTACCCTCTCCGCTGGCTCAGGCTCCTCGGTGCAGCTTGACGATTCCCGGGCAGTAGAGAAGGAGGAGGAGGGAGGTGGAGGAGGGAGCCGCAGCAGCGCTGTTATTGGTGGAGGCGCTGCTGCCCCTCTGCTTCACTATAGGCTGTTCTCGGAAGACAGCCTATAGTGAAGCAGAGGGGCAGCAGCAGCCGCGCCTCCACCAGTAACAAAGCGCTGCTGCAGCTGCCTCCTCCTCCACCTCCCTCCTCCTTCTTCCCCCGTACCGCTGCTCCTCTCCTCTCCGGGCGGCTGTGTGCTGCGGGCAGCGGTTGCCCGCAGCACACAGCGGCATGTAATGAGTCAGTTTGACTCATTACATGCTTTGGGCCCCTGGACAAAGGCGGGCCCCAGTGCAACGCACTGGTTGCACTGGCGGTAGTTCCGCCTCTGAGCCCGATCACCTCAAACCCAGATGGTGATAGGTCAATCCTTTTCATAGAAACACATAATTTATTCCAGCCAAATATAAAGAAAAACACATAAAATTGAAAAGATAGCATATGCCAACACCACAAAAACACAGTACAGCTTTATTACATTTCACAATTAACATCAGTGCTTTAACTGCACAGAGACATCCACGTCCTTGCATAACACCAATGAAGCATAATTTATTTTTATTAATGCAAAACCTAAAACAAATAATTAACCACAGAGCAGCAGCGCTGGTTTATGGTCACTAAGAGACTTTCCAACACATTTACCTTGGAGAACAATGCAGAAACAGATCGCAGTCCATTTGGCACTGCTACACTTACAGTCTGGGCTGAGAGGTGATAATTAAGTGTGCAGGGAGAAATGACTACTTTCAGCCACCAAGAGGGATTCGATTTATACCACTGGGCAGTGCTACTTCACATAACTCTATAAGTAATTCTCACCAGAAGAAAGGGAAAACATACTGTGTGTAATTCTATTAGCTTACATTTTATCTACATAGATGGCCTTGTAGTTTATTTGCTCTATTTTTTTTATCTCTATAGTTTGGGAAAATTAGTCCTGGCGTAGCAAAGGTTATCAGGGCAGAGCTGGCAACTTTATGACTCTTTATTCTAGCTGCTGTGTGAATTATTGAAGAGCAGAAGGGTTTACAGTGTCTCAACATTCCAACATTTCATTTGCAGTTCCCTGTTTAAATCAGTACTAGATGGAAAGAGCCTGTCACAAGTTGTGATATCTTTTATTAAATCAACAGTACATTTATTTACGGTAACATAACAAATATAAGGACTGAGTGCACGTCAGAACTGGGAGAATTGATGATCCTGGTTCTGGAAATGCTTAAAAGGAAAACTAAAGGAAGATGGGTCAATAACATTAACAAATGACATACTATACAAGATATGTGCTAAGGCTAAAGATGAAAAATACTGCACTATTGTGTTCAGTTAATGATATTGATATACAGTTAAAATCAGATAAAATTAATTATGGAAAAACAGCAACCAATAAAATGTGCAGAACAGCCTGCACATAGTGGGTTTACAGGGAAATTTGCCATTATTCTGTATTCTACATGTTGCACTGATCAGTAGCGGGTTTACCAGAAGGCAACCAAATTAGGTGGGGGGGATGTACAGTGTTATTTTAAGTACAGTGAATAACATTCACCTGCTACAATCATGACTGGGGGGAGGCACACACTAATTGGTGATAGATCAATATGCCATTATACTCTATATTAAGTACTGCCATGTATAGGACATACCTGGTATAATCAGTGTGGTGCTGATATATAATCAATACAGTCACACTGACTGAGGGGTATAATAATGGGTATTATAAGGGATGGGGGACCTGCTAGGTTACTACAATCAGTAAAGGGTGGGGGGAGGTACTCATATATAATGCAGTCAACACTAATGTGATTGGGTGTAATCTTAAGTATTATAAGATATGGGTGCCTGCATTATATATCAGTGCCCACTCCCTACTGATTGTAGCACATCCCCCATCCCCTATTAGCAAATCCTCCGTGGCAGATGTATTAAGCTTGGAGAAGTGATAAAACAGTGATAAAGCAGTGATAAGTGCAAGGTGATAACGCACCAGCCAATCAGCTCCAACATGTAAATTGCCAGTTAGGAGCTGATTGGCTGGTGCATTATCACCTTCCACTTATCAATGCTTTATCACTTCTCCAGGCTTAATACATCTGCCCCTCCATCTCTTATAATACCTTTCATTGCTCCCCTCAGTCAGTGATCATAATTATATATCAGTGCCTTAAGTGTGACTCCATATATTATTATTATCTTTCATTTATATGGCGCCACAAGGTTTCCGCAGCGCCCAATTACAGAGTACATAAACAAATAATCGAAACAGGAAAACAGCAACTTACAGTAGAAGACAATATAGGACAAGTACAGGGTAAATAAACATAGCTACAAAAGCAGATGACACTGAAATAAGTATCAGGTGGCAGAGTACTGCTGGAGTTGGTGCAGTTGAAGATTATTAAAATAAGAGAAAGGATAAGCACATGAGGGAAGAGGGCCCTGCTCATGAGAGCTTACATTCTAAAGGTGAGGGGTAGACAGACAGGGGTGACACAGACGGGGTACATAGAGAGCGTGGAACAGAGGGTTAGGATGAGATTTGGCTGGGTTTGGTGAAGAAGTGGGTCTTGAGAGCCCGTTTGAAGTTTTGTAGAGAGGTGGAGAGTCTGAGGGGGAGAGGTAGGGAAAACCAGAGAATTGGAGCAGCACGTGAATAATCTTGGAGGTAGGAGTGGGAGGATGTAATCAGTAGGCAGGAGAGTCGGCATGCATGGGAGTGTAAGGGGAGATAAGGTCAGATATGTAAATGGGAGAGGAGTGGGTGAGGGCTTTGCAAGTGAGTGTGAGAAGCTTGAAATGGATTCCGAAAGGGAAGAGAAGCCAGTGAAGGTCTTGTAGGAGATGAGAGGTGGACGTTGTGCGTTTGGTGAGGAAAATGTGCCGGGCAGCAGCATTGAGGATAGATTGGAGTGGAGAGAGGAATTTGCAGGAATGCCAGTCAGGAGGAGATTACAGTAGTCTAGTCTGGAGATGACCAGTGAGTGGATAAGGGTCTTAGTAGCATCCTGGGTCAGAAAGGGTCTGATCCTGGAAATATTTTTTTTAGATGAAAACGGATGGTTTGCGAGAGGTGCTGAATGTGTGGTTTGAAGGAGAGGGAGGAGTCAAGGATTACTCCAAGACAGCACACTTGGGGGCTAGAGGAGATAGTAGTGCCATCAATAGATAATGAGATTGTGGGAGGTGAGGTTATGCGGAAGGGAGGGAAGATGATCAGCTCAGTCTTAGACATGTTAAGTTTAAGAAAGCGCTGGGACATCCAAACAGAGAGACAGTTGGAGATTCGAGTGACGAGAGCAGGGGAGAGGTCTGGAGAGGAAATATAGATTTGAGTGTCATCAGCATAGAGATATTGGAAATCAAAAGAGCTAATGAGCTTACCTAGTGAGGATGTATAGAGAGAGAAAAGAAGAGGACCAAGGACAGAGCCTTGGGGTACACCGACAGTTAGTGGAAGTGAGGGGGAGGTGGAGTCATGATAGGAGACAGAGAATGAACGGTCAGAGAGGTAGGAAGACAGCCAAGATATGGCAGTATCACGCAGACCAATGGAATGAAGGATTTGCAGTAGGAGAGGATGGTCCACAGTGTCAAAAGCAGCAGAGAGATCAAGAAGAATAAGTAGAGAGCATGGGCCTTAGATTTAGCAGCATTGAGGTAATTGCAGACTTTTGTAAGGGCAGTTTCAGTGGAGTGGAGAGGACAGAAGCCAGACTGGAAAGGGTCAAGAAGTGAGTGTGAGGAAAGAAAGGAATTAAGGCAGATGTAGACAATATGCTCAAGGAGTTTGGAGGCAAAAGGGAGAAGAGAGATGGGTCGGTAGCTGGAGAGAGTGTTTGGATCAAGGGTAGGTTTTTTAAGAATAGGAGAGATGAGTGCATGCTTGAAGGCAGAGGGGACAGTGCTTGATGAGAGGGAGAGATTGAAAAGGTGGGAAAGAGGGGATCAGGCAGAAGGAGAGAGGTAGCAGAGGAGGCAGGAGGGTATAGGGTCAAGAGGGGAGGTGGTAAGGGGAGAGGAACGAATGAGTGCCATGACTTCCTCACCAGATGCATGGGAGAAAGATGTAAGAGTTGGTGAGAGGATTGGGGTGGGGTTATATTAATGCCTCCCCATCCCCCTGTTTGTAGCAGACACTACAATCAATGAGGGGGGGGGGGGCACTGATATACACTCAATATCATCACTGACTGTGAGTGAGGAGGGATAATAATGAGTATATTAGTAGATGGGGCTTGCTACAATCAGTAAGCCTGGGCCACTCAATTAAAATGCAATCAGTGAGTGAGGGTGTAATAATGAAGTACTGTATGGGGACCAGCTACATTCTGTGAGGGGAGCACTCAGCACTGTTCTGAAATGCAGTAGCTAGAATCGCCACTCGGGTGGTGGTCAACGCCACCACCCAAGGGGGAATATAACCCTGTGGCGACCTAAGGTTGTCACCAGGCCTGAAGCGTGGTGAGCACAGCGAGCCCGAGAGGAAACATGCTGCGCTCGCCGCCGTTATTTTGGCTGTCATGATCCTGGCGTCAGTCTCCTGACCGCCGGGATTTCATACTGCATCCATTCAGCTGCCTTGTGATTTTTTTTTTTTAAATAGTTCGGACCAAAAAAGATATGCTATCGCCATATTGAACAGCAATAGATAAACCTGTCTTTTCATGCTAATTAGATAACGAAGTATGAGCCATGTCTACATAAAATACAGGCACATCTAGTCAGATATATGCATTGCTTTTAAATAGAAATTAGACAGATCTAGTATTATTAATACATACTGTAAAGGCCCATATAGACGGGCCGATGCGGGAGAGATGTGTGCTGAGCGAACCGCTCAGCACACATCTCTCCCGCCGCTCAGCACAGCGCGATCTGTGCTGAGCATGCGGGGGGGAGACGCTCATTTCACCCAGCGGGTAAAGTGAGTGACCCGCTAGTGAGTGACACGCCAATCTAGCACCAATCTAGCACCAGCGATAGCGATGCGCGTGGCTGCGCATCGCTATCGCTGTAGGGTGTACACACGGAGCGATAATGCTCAAATTCTAAGCAATCTAGTCAGATTGCTTAGAATATCGCTCCGTGAGTACCCCCTTTAAATCAACAGTTGTCAATCCTAACAGTTTATAGTGTAATTGTGTGCTTAGGGACTTTAGTTAAATCACTGCTAATACCTAAGCTCTTTATTATAGTGTATTTTTTTCATACCGTTAATTGGGTATATGAAAAAAATGAAGATGTACTAGATCAAACATCCTTTGTCGACATAATTAATATATAAAAAAGGCATTTAATATGCACACCGATGCAAAAAAAATAAAAAATAAAATTCACAACACAATTAAAAATCTTGTATAAACAAACACCTTAAGTCTTTTATGTGGATAATTAGGTGTACATCAAAATTTTTCTTTAAAATAAATTAGCTCTCAAGGTAGAAATATATGCTCCCAGTACCACAGTGAAATTAACAGAAACCAATTAATTCTCCGGGCTGAATCCAACAGAGATAATATGATTCTACCTTAAACTAAACAACAGGTGTGTAACATATGAAGCTGAACTAATTTCAATTCTGTTTGGGATTTGAAGGCTGTTCCTGCACATTGTAAGGCTATACTCTCAAAGGAGATCTTTTCCATTTGTTAGCTCTTGTGTTTTCCACCTCTGTACTGTAAAAAATGCAGCATCTTGATCTCAGAATTACTGACATCAGACCCGTAGTTATTGCCCTGCACTTGTCTGCATATGAAAGAGATACTTTACTTAATCAATGCACTAGCGCCTAAATAAGATCTGTACTAAAATTTTCTGCTGAAACTGTACATCTGAATACATTTATCATATCTTCCACGGGAAGCAAAATATTGCTTGCTGTAT
Source organism: Pseudophryne corroboree (assembly GCF_028390025.1). Classification (NCBI taxonomy): domain Eukaryota; kingdom Metazoa; phylum Chordata; class Amphibia; order Anura; family Myobatrachidae; genus Pseudophryne; species Pseudophryne corroboree. The sequence continues at coordinate 241,921,532 of NC_086444.1, read as the reverse complement.
AATATTACATATCCATACAGTGACTATAAAAAATATTTCACCATTTTTCATGCTGCTCAACAATACTTTGTGATGTAAATAATGCCAACAACTCTAAAGATTTTTTGTTAAAATACAAATAAAATAAAAAAAGTCTTCACCCCTTTTGCGATGGCACACATAAACAAACCTCTTAAAATAATGTTTTAACTGCATTTGAAAAATACATCTATTTGCAAGTAACCCCACAGATGCCTTAAAATATCTAATCAAGAGCTTCATCATGAATATCAAACTTTGAGAAAAGGTTACTAAAATGAAATCAGAAGGATTTAAGAAAACTTACATAAAAAGGGCCTATTTAGCAATCTCTTGTGAGAAGGCTGATTAAAAAAAAAAAAAAAAAGCTAGTTACTGTACTGTGACAATTAAAAAAAAAAAAAATTGCTACAATGCCCTATCACAGTGGTTCTCAAACTCGGTCCTCAGGACCCCACACGGTTCACGTTTTCCATGTCACCCAGCAGCTGTACTGTGCATCACCAACTGTCACATATTAAAAATCTACAGGTGTCCTGCAAAACATGAACCGCGTGGGGTCCTGAGGACCGAATTTGAGAACCTGTGCCCTATCATAAACAGCCTAACAATTAGAAAGTGCTTCTCACTAATGGTCCCATATCCAATCTCATGGAGGAGACGAGTGTAAAAAAACTGTGGTATCCAAATGTAATGTACAAAGTTGTAGAGATTTAACCAGATATATTTAAGATGGAAGCCACAGGTGCTTTTTTGGAGAATTAAAACAAGGATGTGTACAACTTGTTTTTTTATTAATATTTTAAGTATGAAAAAGTTATTTGAGTTGATTTTATTTTATTTGATAATAGTGTCTTTTGTTCTGCGCAATGGTAAAACTAAGTACATACAATGTAATAATCGGGCAGAAAAGTTGATTTGCATCTTAAGGGGGGTACACACAATGAGAGATCAGTGTTTAAAATCTAAGCAATCTGACTAGATTGCTTAGATTTTAAGCACTGATCTGCCGTGTGTATGCCCCCCAGCGATAGCGATGTGCGGCCCCACGCGTCGCTATCGCCGATGCTAGATTGAGCTGCATGCAGGCTCAATCTAGCGGGTCGCTCACTTCTCCCGTCAGTACCCCCCTTTAGACTAATTATTGTACAGTATGTACACACGACCCCGGACCAATTATCATGGGAAATCTGATCTGGCCTATTGAAATTCGTCGGTAACAATGAGCAGTTATCATGCTGAACTTGTAGGCTGTTTCTGCCGGATAGCTCATTGAAAAACTTTACCTTTGAAGGTCATTAGGACAGATAATTCTTTGGATCGAAAAGATAACAGAGTACTGGAAATCAGATGTTCTCAGGAATGTTTCATCTCTCAGGAAAACAAAAATGCGGATTGATTCTCAAATCTTTCAGGTGTGTATTTTAATTCCATGATTTAAGCACATAAAATGTGAATAATTGAATACCTTTTATAGCCAATCTAAGCTCCAGCAAATGGTAAATATTATTATTATCCTTCATATGGCACCACAAGAGATCCGCAGCGCTCATTACATAGTACATAAACAAATAAGCATAACAAAATAACAGCATTTACCTTTCAAGACATATAGGCAGTGGCATCACAAGGTGGGAGCGGCCACACCAAAATGTCGGCTCCCCCGCAGTGACAGGAGCCAGGTGCTGCAGTGTGAAAGTCTCGTACAGCACCCGGCTCCTGTCATAGAAGAGGAACCGACAGCGTAGGAAGACTGTCTCCAGGGGGCACCCCAGTACAGCCCAGCATGCACGCCCCCGGAATGATGATCTCGGGATCCCCGTGAGGCCACGCTACTTTTATGACACGATCGCGCCCCCGGAATGCAGGGAGATAAAGGGTGCGCACCAGGTGACACAACACCCGGTGACACCTCTGAATATGTGCTAGGCCTACAGCTAGGGAGGCCAATCCCGGGATCAGTATCGGTGGGATCCCGGGAATTAGGCCAAAAAACATCCGAGATTCAATCTCGGGGATTGCGGGATTTACCTGCCCCATAGTTTTTCAACCCAGTCCCGGGTATCCCAGGATTTACCTTTTTTCAATCCCGATACTTGGGATTGGAAAAAAGGTCTGGGATTGGCTTCCAGTCCCTACCTACAGAATTTCAGATTTTCACCATTATGTTCCGGGACCTACCTACAGAATTTCAGATTTTCACCATTATGTTATTAGAAAAAATAAAATGTTAAAAATAAAAGCAAAATAAGAACAATAAATGGACAGTAGATGGGTCATAATTGAATATGAATAGTTGTGCCAGTGAACATTTAATGCCTGCAGTATATATTTTATGACTTGTTCATGTCCTTATAAAGTTTTTAAATGTAATTACTGTACTTTATCTTTTCATGACATAACCACAAAAGACAGTCTAACATGTTACAGGAAAAGAAATCAATAAAATAATTTATTATGAATAACTGAGGTCAGATGTCAGAAAACGCACATGATAGTTTTATATCCCCATTCCATTTACTATCCCATTTGTAATAAAACACGTGTAAAGACCATCATGAGGTTTCATGGGACTAGATTAAACAATAACATTTTCATTTTGTTATCTGTAAGGAAAAATCAATAGAGAGGTTCAAAGATTGTCATGCCATCTAATTTGTAAACTATCCAGGCTATATATTTAACCTTAGCATGCTATTATTCCTTTTGCAATAACTACGCAAAATGGAGTTTAGAATATGATCCTTGATGTCTGTAGGAAGCCCCATAATGGAAATTGCTAGAGCTTTGCTGTGCTTAGAGACACAATATCATAAAAATTCAACTCAAATTGCCTCAATATCTTTTTATAACATGTGTGTACGTGTTGTCGCGACCTGGCGGAGAGTTGTTGGAACGACTCTTTCTAAGGTGCGTGTAAGACACTTTTTAGAAAACTCGCTCAAAAAAGGTAAGAATATAAAAATATATTAAATAACAAACTTATGGCTGCCAAAATCAGCATCCCAAAGATCGTGGTCCGGCTCATGCCACACAAACAAAAAAACTGAATTGCCTGAGGCAGGAGCAGGGAATATAGGGGACTGGCATTCTGGGAGGCTGAAAGCTTTTGATCGTTGGTGCCAAACTGCTGACGCTACCTCATATCCCAATGTTTATCCTGTGGATAATCTGTGGAACCTACAGGAGAAATTCAACGCAATTTGCCACAATATCTTTTTGTAATTACTCTAAATGGGATCCAGTCAGGATCTCGGCAGTTGAAATACCAACGCCGTAGTCTCGACCCCACTTGGAATGCGGACAACAGCATCCTGAATAGGGTCACAAGCCCAGTGCAGGAATACTGACCACAAGGATCCCGAACGATTGTGCACGGGTGCAGGACAAGTAAGCCACAAGGAGAGGGGTTAGGTTTAGGCTGCAGGGGGAGGGTTAAGCTGCGGGAGGGGGGGATAGGTTTAGGCTGCGGGAGGGGGGGTTAGGTTTAGACATACCCAGGGAGGGTTAGGATTAGGCTGCGGGAAAGAGGGTTTAGGCTGCTGCAAGGGAGGGTTAGAGGGGAATGTAACTTACCAACATGGGGAAGTATACTTACCTTACCCATGTCAGAATTTGCAATAGCTGGATACACGCAGTCAGTATGGTGACCGCCGGCATTTCAATCCCAACCCCTAGCTCTAGACAACCTTTAATATTAGGAATCAAATAAATCATATGCTACAATAAATTTGAAATAATTAAATTTGTACCAAAAGTCATAAAAATGTAAGCCTAATATAATCAATGCATTAGTAAAGTGGTCCAGGTCACACAAGTTGGAGAATAACCTCACAGTGAAAACATTAATAATTAAAAATGATGATTTCTATCTATGTTGTAGGTCTTCATAAGTCCAGGAAAGATTTGTTCCTTTACTTATAGTGAGAGATGGTGGAGAAATAATAAGTATTTTTTCATAAAAGAATTAGTAAAAAATCACTACTCCGTCTACTAGATACAGGGTCGGACTGGCCCACAGGGGTACAGGGGAAACCACCGGTGGGCCCCACTGCCTGGGGGCCCTCCTCCTCCTCTAGGGATCAGGTTCCAGACTGTGTTCTTTAATTATACATTATACATATGTTACATTATACTGCACAGGACTAAGCTGTATTCTCTACAGTGCATTGCCAATATTTATCTGGTACATTATCATGCACGCACTAGCAGTATTTATATATTTGTCAAGGGGCCCAGCCCATGCACTCACTAATGGTTAGGCAAACCAATGTAGCGGCTGGCCACACCCCCTCTGGAGACTGACCACACCCATAACATGTGCCCCTGTCACTGCATTCCCCGGTGGGCCCTTTATTAGCACAGTCACATATGTGTACTGATCAGTGCCTGAAGGAGGGATGTTGTCTATAATGCCAATTTATTGTATAGAGAAATCATGTATATTCTACATATTAGCTAATAAGTTTTATAAAAGAGAAGCAAGAAAATAATTTCCAGCTCCTCTGCAGTGAAATAAATGTGGGTAAAAAGGCAGTCTGCAACTCTGCATACATTGTTTTGCTAGACCGTACATTCTGAATGAAGCATCACAAAGTTTGTCAAACTAAAGAACAGTTGTCTTACAATAAAATAAATGTTGTAAATCTGTCAACACTCTTAGATTTTCAGTTGTTTAAAACCTTCATATAAAAAATGCAACCCAATATTCCTGTATCCCCTGGGGTTTGGCATTACGTGGTAGAAATATGCACAAACCTGCATATTCTGAAAAGGATTGTGCAATTTATCAATAGATGAATTTTAGGAGTGTTTTGAAGTGTTTCTGATATGATTTTTTAAGCTAATCTTGCGTTCCCCAGTCTGTAGATAATGCCAATAGGAAAGATTGAAAATGGAATAATCTACCTCCCTACTATATTTTATTAACCTTTTTAGCACCAGTGAATTGGACGTTTTGTATGTAACCCTATTTACACAGCAGACAGGTTTTATTTCACTTTTTTATATTTCTAAATACTAACCTGCTCCCCTGGAAGGTGCAGAAGACTCATGATTTTTCGGGGGGTCCTCTGCACCCCTGATATATGGAGTGGATAACCTTCAACACACCAATATCTTGGATGGGGAGATAATACCGGGAATCTCAAGTCCAAATCAGAATCAGCTTTATTGGCCAGGTATGCTTGCATATACTAGGAATTTGTCTTCGTACACGCAAGTATACCTGGCCAATAAAGCGGATTCTGATTTGGACGGTTTGTATACTGAGTAAAAGGGATCACAGTGCAATTTTCAGTAAGCATGTGCTTCTGGCAACAGGATTTAAAAGGGCAATATTACTAAATGCAAAACCAAGAGTGTTAATGTTATTGCAGCATAACTGCAGATAAGCTTAGTAAATATACCCCTCAGAATTCAGGCCAGAGATTTTTAAAAGCATAGTTTATGCAGCTAGCTGATGACATCATGGGTTGGCATTAGCTATACCAGGCAATGGGGACAAGCCTGAGATCTGTCAAACTCATAGGCTTCAACATATCAGGATGGGGTTTCGCAACTGGTGCTATTAGATCAGGCCTGGCCATCCTGTGGCTCTCCAGCTGTTGTGAAACTACACACCCCAGCATGCTCTGCCACAGTTTTAGCATTTCCTAATAGCAAAAGTGTAGAATGGCATGCTGGGACTTGTAGTTTCACAACAGCTGGAGAGCCACAGGTTGGCCAGGCCTGTATTAGATAATACAGTTCAGTATTCAAATAAAATGGCAAAAACTTGGTTTGGAAAATCCACAGTTTAGTAAATCTAACCGAAAGTCTTCATCAGGAAGATTAAATGCATATTACAAATCAGGAACCATATGCCAGAGAATACATTGTATATTCAGGCATTTCTTTAGAGGGAGCCCATATGCAGACTCCGTGCAGATGTACTGCACATGTGCATACAGTACAGTATCAGTGGGACAATGGCACCGGTGACAAATTACAGGAGACTTCTTTACTGTACATCTATGGGCACACCAAAGCCAATTCCCCAGTGATTTGTACAATGGCGACCGAAAGTATGTATAATTAATGGGAGCAGGGTGAGTGATGGGAACCCCCGCCTTTGCCCAGGGGTCTGTGTGTGTACCAAATAACCTGCACCCATTATAGATACGACCCTTACTGCACAAGGATATTACAAAAGAACTGCTGGACTGACACAATATAAACTAAAATTATCCTTTATCTAGTATGTTCATGAGGTGCAAGGGAGTTTTGGTCCGCAAACACAGCTTAAACTACACTTGATTACCACCTGAAGCATGCAAAATGAGTTGTAAAGTTGTGCTTACAGTAGTTCTGTATTGTTAAATTCTAGTGATTGAGGAATATATATACTTAATAAAGGATGAAAACAAACAATAACATACTTTGGGTTTTGACATCAACTAGAGAAAGAGGTGAACACTATAATATTATAATACACATATAAGGCAGATTATTATATTAATTTAACTGTATTAATGTGCACCATTACAGACTGTTCAGTAATGTTATAACTAGGGCCCACTCTAACCAATATGACGCCCTAGGCAAGATTTTGGCTGGAGCCCCCTAGCACCACCGCTAGTTCCGCCTCTGACCCTGCTCCCCTTTCCCAGCACCATCACCCATAGCAGTCCTTATTTTGGGTTTCCTACCCCCTATATTTTAAATAGGAACAGTGTGCACATTCGATGCACAGCCCAAAAAGGGGCGTGTTCTTACTGTGAAGGGGCATGGCCACACAATAGAACCCCCAATTCAAATTACACCACACAGTACTGCAACTTTATTCACATTATATCATGCGATAGTGTCCCTAATTCACGTTACATCATACAGTAGTACCACTAGACCTTATATACATTACTCCTCACAGTAGTGTCCCTTATTTACATTATACCACACGGAATTGCTCCTTATTCACATTACACCACACAATATTGCTCTTTATTCACATAAGACCACACAGTAGTTCCCTTTCTATACATTACACCACACAGTAGAGCACCTTATACACATAATGACACATGGTAGTAATGCATTTATACACATAATACCACACATGTATGCCCCTTACACATGACACACATTATTAATGTCCTTATAAACATAATGCACCTTACACATTATAACCTTTATTAATGCCCTTATACACATAATGTCCCTTACACATATGCCGCACATTATCACTGCCCTTATACACATAATGACACACATAGTGCCAAGGGGCCATCTCAACAGCGGTGTAGGCCCCTGACCAAAGCAATGCATTGGACCCCTAACTATCCTCCAGTGGTAGGGATGGGGGGTGCTATCAGTGGCAGCTTTAGTATCCCGGGGCAGTAGGGATGTTCTATTTTCCACTCAGCATGTAGGACCTGGAGCTGTAATTTCTGCTAATTACTCCTTTACTGCACAGATGGTGGGAGATGGGGCTGGAGGGAGAACACTAAACTGCAGAAGGGGGCTTTGGGCTAAATGAAGGGGCCCTGGGACATGACTTCCAGGGTGGTAGTGGGGGGGAAGGAAGCTTGCTTGACTGCAGATATCTCCAGTTCTTGGAAATAGACTTCTTAGCTTTCAGTGGGTTAACAAAACTAGAGAGTCCCACCTTTCAGGAGGTACTGGCGAACTGGGGATTAGAGTTCAGGAGCCAGAGCAATACACCGACGGAAATATAAAACTACGTACCAGGCGTGTGGAGCTGGAGCAGTGACCAACTGCTGGAAGGCTGATATCTTTGGTTGTGGGCATAGTAGAGACACGCTGCCAGTGTTCATCGAAAGAGGAGAGTCCTAGCTTTTGGAATATACACTCAGAAAAACTCTAAGTCAGAGAGAACTTGAGATATCTCACTCAGAAGAGCAATTAAAAGGCTCGGATGGGGAACGCTGCTCTGAAGTTGGATACCTCTGGTTCCCCAGGGCCCAATTTCAAAATTCTGGTACCTCTGGAAAAAGGGGACCCTCAGCTATCAGCCTAGGGCTTTTATACCCCTGGGGCCCTTGGGCAACTACCCACTGAGCTCATATGAAAAAACGGCCCTGAGTACCCCTTACACATTTGCTGCACATTATTAATGCATTTTTACATATGACACACATAATGCCCCTTTCACATATGCCGAACACTACTGCACAACCAACCCACTCACACACAGCACTCACATAGCCGCTAACACTGTGACCTCTGCCTCTGCTTGGATACATATGTGACCTCATAAATCTTGCCTTGCAATGCTAACGCTGGGTGCCTTTTCTAGGATGCACAAGCAGCGTCTTCTGATTAAAATGATATGCAGCATGCCTATATACTGTGTGAGACTGTGGCTGTATCTGCATATGAAATGGTACACACACAGAATATAGGCATGCCACATATCATTTTAATCAGCATAAGCTGCTGGTGCCCATAGGCATACCAAATTTCCTAGGCATTTGCCTAGTTTCCCTATGCCTATGGCCGGCTCTGGTTATAACTCATTAGCCCAGATATACTTAAACGGCAAATTGCATAGGTACTGTAGTAACTTCTGACTGGGGGATTTAATTAGCTTTATAAATACCACTATAAAATAATAATTGGTTTACAAATACAAGCATGAGATAATATGAATAGTAACAACCAATATTTATTTTGCCATTGGTAGAAAATCATTAGTATCCTATAAATAAACATCAGTATCAAATTTCTAAGGAAAAACCCAGACTGGAATGGACACACTGGGACACTGTCTTAGAGAGAGACACAAACCCCATATAATATAATATAATATAATATAATAAAAACTACAACAGCAGTATGACTTATTTCACAAATGTAATAACACCAGTGCCACCGCTTGCAGAATAAAAACAGAATATAAAGTAATATACTGTATTTTATGCAGCAAATATATTACTAAACATATTATTACAGTAATTACCATTTGTCATTAACTTGATTAGAAGCAGGGGCAGGGCGGCACCACTAACTCTGAGCCACCATAATTTCAAACTTTGGGGCCACCTACTTCATGGCCAATATGGAGCCAGTAATGCCTTTAAAGTAGCTCTGTTTGAACCACATTTTGGGGCGTATCTCTTTTCATGAATGCGAAGAACAAGTTTTAGCACAAGAGTGCATGCGAGTAAAAATGAGCAAAGACTTTCATGTATCTTTGGCCAATTGTTCCGAGTTGGCCAGATCTTGGCCGAACCTATCTTTGCATGAAATAGGTGTTTTGGTATGCGATCTGGCAGGTAACAGTGCACAAAACTGTTCTGTCTTGTGGGAGGATCAAGGGCAAGAAGTCCTGTGCTATTGTGTCATGTGTATGGAAAAGGGAAGTGTGTTCCAGACGTGTCTCTTACGCCTAGCATGGGGCTAGTGCAAGTGCCTATACTAATGATAAAGGTTGAAGCAGTGGGCGTGACTGGATTTGTTGTGGGGGAAATAGCGCACTGAGCTACCTGTCTATTGGTATATCAAGTACAGAAACCGGAATACAAAAGATTTTTTTCTTTTTTTAATAATATTCGATGTTACCCATTACCTAATAAAGTTTTAACTTATCAAATTAACAAACACCCGGCGGTGCTCCCTTGAGTTGTGAAAAACAAGTCAGCTGATGTACAAGAGGGAAAGACAACTCCTTTTTATGGGGCACTCTTATTAATAATCTAAAACGTAACTTTTATTGAAATCGGACTCACATTGACATACGACATAAAACACTTATTTTATAAGGATATTTTATGGTATAACTGGCTGTGCCTCTCTCCTTAACTCCATATGTTATATTTCTAATTAATAGGTATATTTATCCCCTTTGGTAATTTAATGCTCCCTTGGTATGACAAACCACACACCACCGTACCCCTAGTCAGAGTACATGATGTGGTAATAGTTCAAGGTCAATGGATGGTGTGTGTCCAGTATATAACTGAACTAAATTAGAAATGTATGTAGAATATTTTTTGCATATCTAAGAGGGAGAGTAGGAGAAAAGAAAAAGGTCAGAAGGAAGATGGGGAGGAATAGGTGGCTAAATGCCTGGTTTCTGCTTTTGGAGATCTGCTTAAAAAGCATCGAATCTCCAATGAGAGAACCAACTGGAGCATATGCACCACTCCCAAGACCTGTATCTGCTGTTAACTTCACCTGCCCAATCTAGGGCAAAGTTAATGAGAGTGCAGGGGAGAGGTCCCTAGCCAGTGTTTTAATACCTGTAATGCTGACTACTTACAAGCCCTTAATTAATATCAATTACAACGTTTATTTGAGATATCACATTGTTGTGTACATTCACAGTAAATTGTGTGACATTTTGTGAAAAAACACTCAAAAGAGAGAGAAACAAAATTGCTTTTATATCTGTATGTAACAACACTTTTAAAATTAATTTCTATGAAATACAGCTTTCATATGCAGTGACAACCAGGATGTCTACTGTCCTCAATCTTGTCTAATGACATCGAATTGAGGATGAGAGAGTCCTATTAGGTGTAAATGCAATATGAAAATAGTGTGCTTCTGCTGTCGTTATCTCAATGAATGAGTTAAGCCGATGAGAGAGCACTGAAATAAAGAAAGGAAGATAAAGGAAAATTTCTTTTTTTGTTTCGAGTGATACTGTTAATGGAGTAAATTCTTATGAGTGTGTTCACTGCAAATCCCAAATATATAGGGATTAGCTAAATGTCTAACAAATTTCTCCTTCCCATATAATTTCCATTTCAAAATAATTGTGCAAAGGGTAAATATTCCCACTAAAATATGGGTTAATCAATTAGAAAACACAATTTATGTGATATATTAAGTACAACCATAGTGATACTATCAAAGTTGTGTCCAGTATAAACGAATTTGCATTATATTTGCACTTATCACAGAATTGCATCATATTTGCAAAACGGCATTATGCATATGGATGTAACCCAAACAGCACATCTACAGTAAGAAATTAACCCTACTAATTCATCTTGAATAATTGATATAATACTGTTTGAAAATTAATTCCTAAATTGATGTGCAAAATATCGCCAATAGATAATCAATTAAAGTAAGGAATATTACTTATCTGCTGTGTATTCTTATCAATCTCTCCCCGCTGCTGACAATGTGCGGCTCATCATGAATCACTTGTCTCTGAAACCGTATTGCCGGGCAGTATGAAAACTGTTGTTAATGACATACGCCTCCCTTCAGGATAGCCTAAGTCCAAGACGTCCTCGGGATGTCCAGTCACAGTCAAGTGCCTGGCGTCTGAGACCGCTGCGGGCGGCGCGCGGCCCGCCGTTGCCGTCAGTGTAAAAAAGCAGCAGAGGCAGTTTGGGTGACATCCATATGCACCGTTAACCCAACGTGCACGTTTCACCTGGGCGGCTTCGTCAGGGGTGGTGAAGCTCTACCTGCTGGTCATCCTATTTACCTGAATCGGTGTAGCTCATTTAGGCAATCATAGCGGACATACGGTCTGCTACAATGTGAATTGAATTAAATTGAATTAAATTGAATTAACTTAACTTAACCAGGCTGCATTGTGGGATATGTAGTTTAGACTCCCATCCATGTTTTATAATTCCTATAAGTATAGGTATACTATCTGGTCCAAGCAGCTAAATGGAGCGTAGATTAGAATATAAGAAAGTTCGTGGTATGGCAAAATCACAGTAGTAAGAGTAACATAACATAAAGTATATATAAATATACTGACATATACAATAAATAATATACAAAAAATAAATAAAAAAAAATTATATATATATATAAGAAAAAAATAAGAAAAAAATATATATGAAAAAAATATATATATGAAAAAAAAATTTGAAAAAAAGTTTTTGTTTCATATATATATATATGAAAGGATTTGTAAGAGCACAAAATATAAAAAGCGGAGCGAACAATTACAAAGTGAAATTGACCCGAATTAAACACAAAAGATTATTAATAATTACTGAATATATATTTATATATATTTTTGGAACTAATTATTTACACACATACGTATACAGACATGTGCTCACCTTTACACATATATTTTTTAAAAACATGTTTAATTTGTATATATAAATTTGCATGCTGACCACATATACCAGGGGGACCGGTCTACAGTAATTGAATGAAGGTAACACAATTATCATATGACCAATGATTCGTAATTACATTATATATTCCGCTCAATCATTAAGTACTAGAATCTCTGGTTTCAAACACCCCATTCAGTATGTAGGTCGTGTCTAAGATTACACATTTTAACATCGTAGCATCATTCATAATTGCAATATATGCACTCCCGGATGGTATTAGTATTTGCAGACCAATTGAACTTACGTGTTTAATGCATCAGCATTATGCATACGTATAATATCACGCTATACCCACTTATAAGATGATCACCCATATAGAGTTAAAGATATTACTTGGTAGGTTGGCGAGAAATAAAGTAACATACAAGAAAGATATGCAGAGGAAATATACATGCGTAGTGCACAGATGGAGATGCAGGAGGGACACAGGAGAGCCGCGCGCTGCGCTCTCTGTGTCCCTCCTTTAGAAGACAGCGCGGGAGCGACGGAGGGTAAGTATCTAGCACTGTGGGGCATATCTGGCACACCTGGCACTGTGGGGCATATCTGGCACTAAAGCTGACTCGAGTATAAGCCGAGGTGGCTTTTTCAGCACAAAAAAAGTGCTGAAAAAGTCGGCTTATACTCGAGTATATACGGTAAGTAATTTTGGATATGGCTGTGCACAAGCTTTGATCTTCATAGGCTTGAATAAAATGTCCGGCACAGTTTGATTGCTCTAGTAAATAAGTAACTGAAAGTTACTTCTAGTTATTATTAAGGAAGAACATATCATCTTCCTCATCAGGCCAGGAATAGTCACTAGAATAAAATGAATTTTCTAGCTGATTATGTGAGGGAGAGGCATGCAATATCACTGTAATGTCAGTGTCTGTGATTTGTCTAGATCTGGATCAGGGCCCAAGGTAGTTAATTAGGCTGTGACAGAAACTTGGAAGTTTAATAAAACTTCATCTCATAATTAATAAATGGAACTTGTTTATTAAACATAAACAAATATCTAATAGGGAACAATATGCAGTCTCTGATTACAAGTGGAGCTGATGAATATGATCAGCACAGGAACTGCAGAGCGTGCCCAGCACTACAATAAAGACAGTCTCTGTTGTAACTAGTGATGAGCGGGTTCTGTTTCTCGGAAACTGAACCCCCCCGAACTTCACCCTTTTTACACGGGTCCGAGGCATACTCGGATTCTCCCGTATGGCTCGGTTAACCCGAGCGTGCACGAACATCATCATCCCGTTGTCGGATTCTCGCGAGATTCGGATTCTATATAAGCAGCTGCGCGTCGCCGCCATTTTCACTCGTGCATTGGAAATGTTAGGGAGAGGACGTGGCTGGTGTCCTCTCCGTGTATTGTTGATGCAAATATTTGTGCTTGCTTTACTTATTGCTTAATTGTGGGGACTGGGGAGCAGCTGTATATTAATATAGGAGGAGTACAGTGCAGAGTTTTGCTGATCAGTGACCACCAGTTTTATCCGTTCTCTGCATGCCACTCCTAGATGGGCCAGGTGTTTGTGTCGGCCACTTGTGTCGCTTAGCTTAGTCACACAGCGACCTTGGTGCGCCTCTTTTTTTCTTTGCATCATGTGCTGTTTGGGGACTATTTTTTTGAAGTGCCATCCTGCCTGACACTGCAGTGCCACTCCAAGATGGGCCAGGTGTTTGTGTCGGCCACTTGGGTCGCTTAGCTTAGTCACACAGCGACCTTGGTGCGCCTCTTTTTTTCTTTGCATCATGTGCTGTTTGGGGACTATTTTTTTGAAGTGCCATGCTGCCTGACACTGCAGTGCCACTCCTAGATGGGCCAGGTGTTTGTGTCGGCCACTTGTGTCGCTTAGCTTAGCCATCCAGTGACCTCGGTGCAAATTTTAGGACTAAAAATAATATTGTGAGGTGTGAGGTGTTCAGAATAGACTGAAAATGAGTGTAAATTATGGTTATTGAGGTTAATAATACTATGGGATCAAAATTTCCCCCAAATTCTATGATTTAAGCTGTTTTTGAGGGTTTTTTGTAAAAAAAAACTGAATCCAAAACACACCCGAATCCGACAAAAAATTTTCAGGGAGGTTTTGCCAAAACGCGTCCGAATCCAAAACACGGCCGCGGAACCGAATCCAAAACCAAAACACAAAAAATGTCCGGTGCACATCACTAGTTGTAACAGCAATTTCGGAAGACAAAATCCAATGATAGCAGATCATACAATAGTGCTTCTTAGCAGCTGGGAGGGAAGTCAGCAGGATGGAGCAATGTTGGCAGTACCAAGATGTGAAAAGGAGTCCCTGGACATTGCACACCAGTAGGGATAACTCTGGAGCCATGTTACTGTACTGAAGTGTCCCCATTAGAGTAAAAAAGAAGCTTGGTGAATTGACAGGTTAAGATACCACAAGTAGACACTGGTGAATTGAAGGAATGCTTTGTAGGCTGACAAGCACTGGAAATGTCTGATATTACTGTAGTCTGTTATGAACACAGGAGAGCAGACTGGCAGTTTGTGCAATAAGGATTCCACAGATGACTGTGAGTAGCCCTAGCTAGACTAATTGGTGCCTGAAGATACACAGGTTCATACAGGAGACTGTGAGGTGCTAGCAGAAATACAGCAACGCACTTAAGACTGTGGGTAGCACTGAGCAGGTCAGGCTAGCGCTGGATCAATACATAGCTTTACACAGGAGACCTGAATGGTTTACAGGAGGACTGGCTGGAACGTGAAGCATATAACAAATGTATTGGAGGCTGTGAAAAAGCACTCAGATGTACTAGCAAGATAGAGTGGTGTTGTATTTCATTGTAGTTCTATGATATAACAATTTGTCATATATATTATTTGCTCTATAACCCACATACACATTAAAAATATTGTTTTGTCACTGACAATTTTTTGTTGTGGAGCACTGGTAGAAAAGCATGGGCAAACTGCTTGAGTTTGCCCGTCTGGCTAAATGTCGCCAGCCAGCAAATGACCAGAGTGCCACCTGCACTTCTGCTGAAAGGTAGGTTACAATAGCCTAATCTACTGGATTATCTGTCAGACACTCGAATTGTGGGAAGTTAGACTGCTTTCCCACTTCCCCAGAGAAGTGCCCGGTCCAGGTGACACAATTGGTGATAAATGGCAATCATTGGGGTAAAGAGGAGAGGCACACCGCAAAGTACAAAATGGTGATGGCATGCTACTCAAGGGTGCCGTCACAGTAGCACCTGTGCCACCCCTTCAGCCTTGTGCCCTCAGTGGCAGTACCAGTTACACACAAGGTTGCTGCAGCCTTGGGATTCTAAAACAATTACAAGTAGATGAAAAGTAGCAATATATTCCTAGCTATCAGCTTTTCTTATGGTGTGTACACATGGTGAGATTTTTTCTTACGATTTTGACTATATAGTCAAAATTGTAAGAAAAGTTAGTGCAGATCGCAAGGTGAAAGTCACCTTGCGATCCCGATTCGATGCGCGGTCGGCATCGCAAGAACAGATAGACTGTGCAGGCAAGTCAATTTTGACTATCTCTATAGAAGAGATAGTCAAAATTGACACTTAGCCAAAATCGCACATAGTCAGTATCGCAAGCACATAATGAGTGTGCTTGCGATACTGACTATGTGCCGACCTAGCCCCTGTCGCATAGTGAGAACCGGGCATAGCCCGAATCTCACCGTGTGTATGGGCCATAAGTATCTTTCTTATACATCATATAGAGGATAAATAAGAATTTACTTACCGATAATTCTATTTCTCGTAGTCCGTAGCGGATGCTGGGGACTCCGTAAGGACCATGGGGAATAGCGGCTCCGCAGGAGACTGGGCACAAAAGTAAAGCTTTAGAACTACCTGGTGTGCACTGGCTCCTCCCCCTATGACCCTCCTCCAAGCCTCAGTTAGGATACTGTGCCCGGACGAGCGTACACAATAAGGAAGGATTTTGAATCCCGGGTAAGACTCATACCAGCCACACCAATCACACCATATAACTTGTGATCTAAACCCAGTTAACAGCATGATAACAGAGGAGCCTCTAGAAAAGATGGCTCACTACAGCAATAACCCGATTTTTTTTTTTTTTTTTTTGGTAACAATAACTATGTACCAGTATTGCAGACAATCCGCACTTGGGATGGGCGCCCAGCATCCACTACGGACTACGAGAAATAGAATTATCGGTAAGTAAATTCTTATTTTCTCTAAGTCCTAAGTGGATGCTGGGGACTCCGTAAGGACCATGGGGATTATACCAAAGCTCCCAAACGGGCGGGAGAGTGCGGATGACTCTGCAGCACCAAATGAGAGAACTCCAGGTCCTCCTCAGCCAGGGTATCAAATTTGTAGAATTTTACAAACGTATTTGCTCCTGACCAACTAGCTGCTCGGCAAAGTTGTAAAGCCGAGACCCCTCGGGCAGCCGCCCAAGATGAGCCCACCTTCCTTGTGGAATGGGCTTTTACAGATTTTGGCTGTGGCAGGCCTGCCACAGAATGTGCAATCTGAATTGTACTACAAATCCAACGAGCAATAGTCTGCTTAGAAGCAGGAGCACCCAGCTTGTTGGGTGCATACAGAATAAACAACGAGTCAGATTTTCTGACTCCAGCCGTCCTGGAAACCTATATTTCCAGGGCTCTGACAACGTCTAGCAACTTGGAGTCCTCCAAGTCCCTAGTAGCCGCAGGCACCACAATAGGTTGATTCAGGTGAAACGCTGAAAACCACCTTAGGGAGAAACTGAGGACAAGTCCTCAATTCCGCCCTGTCCGAATGGAAAATCAGATGAGGGCTTTTACAGGATAAAGCCGCCAATTCTGACACGCACCTGGCCCAGGCCAGGGCCAACAGCATGACCACTTTCCATGTGAGATATTTTAACTCCACATATTTAAGTGGTTCAAACCAATGTGACTTTTGGAACCCAAAAACTACATTTAGATCCCAAGGTGCCACTGGAGGCACAAAAGGAGGCTGTATATACAGTACCCCTTTCACAACGTCTGAACTTCAGGGACTGAAGCTAGTTCTTTTTGGAAGAAAATTGACAGGGCCGAAATTTGAACCTTAATGGACCCCCATTTCAGGCCCATAGACACTCCTGTTTGCAGGAAATGTAGGAATCGACCTAGTTGAAAATTCCTCCGTCGGGGCCTTACTGGCCTCGCACCACGCAACATATTTTCGCCAAATGCGGTGGTAATGTTTTGCGGTTATATCTTTCCTGGCTTTGATCAGGATAGGAATGACTTCATCCGGAATGCCTTTCTCCTTCAGGATCCGGCGTTCAACCGCCATGCCGTCAAACGCAGCCGCGGTAAGTCTTGGAACAGACAGGGTCCTTGCTGGAGCAGGTCCTTCTTAGAGGTAGAGGCCACGGATCTTTCGTGAGCATCTCTTGAAGTTCCGGTTACCAAGTCCATCTTGGCCAATTCGGAGCCACGAATATAGTGCTTACTCCTCTCCATCTTATAATTCTCAGTACCTTGGGTATGAGAGGCAGAGGAGGGAACACATACACTGACCGGTACACCCACTGTGTTACCAGAGCGTCTACAGCTATTGCCTGAGGGTCCCTTGACCTGGCGCAATACTTGTCGAGTTTTATAAACATGTGGAAGACTTCTGGGTGAAGTCCCCACTCTCCCGGGTGGAGGTCGTGTCTGCTGAGGAAGTCTGCTTCCCAGATGTCCACTCCCGGAATGAATATTGCTGACAGTGCTATCACATGATTTTTCGCCCAGCGAAGAATCCTTGCAGCTTCTGCCATTGCCCTCCTGCTTCTTGTGTCACCCTGTCTGTTTACGTGGGTGACTGCCGTGATGTTGTCCGAATGGATCAACTCCGGGTGACCTTGAAGCAGAGGTCTTGCTAAGCTTAGAGCATTGTAAATGGCCCTTAGCTTCAGGATATTTATGTGAAGTGATGTCTCCAGGCTTGATCATAAGCTCTGGAAATTCCTTCCCTGTGTGACTGCTCCCCAGCCTCGCAGGCTGGCATCCGTGGTCACCAGGACCCAGTCCTGAATGTGTGGCCCTCTAGAAGATGAGCACTCTGCAACCACCACAGGAGAGACACCCTTGTGCTTGGTGCCAGGGTTATCCGCTGATGCATCTGAAGATGCGACCCGGACCATTTGTCTAGCAGGTCCCACTGGAAAGTTCTTGCGTGGAATCTGCCGAATGGGATTGCTTCATAGGAAGCCACCATTTTCCCCAGAACCATTTCATTGATGTACTGAGACTTGGCTCGGTTATAGGAGGTTCCCGACTAGCTCGGATAACTCCCTGACTTTCTCCTCCGGGAGAAACACCTTTTTCTGGACTGTGTCCAGGATCATCCCTAGGAACAGAAGACGAGTCGTCGGAATCAGCTGCGATTTTGGAATATTGAGAATCCAATCGTGCTGCCGCAACACTACCTGAGATAGTGCTACACCGACCTCCAACTGTTCCCTGGATCTTACCCTTATCAGGGAATCGTCCAAGTAAGGGATAACTAAAATTCCCTTCCTTCGAAGGAGTATCATCATTTCGGCCATTACCTTAGTAAAGACACAGGGTGCCGTGGACCATCCATACGGCAGCGTCTGAAACTGATAGTGACAGTTCTGTACCATAAACCTGAGGTACCCTTGGTGAGAAGGGTAAATTGGGACATGAAGGTAAGCATCCTTGATGTCCCGAGACATCATGTAGTCCCCTTCTTCCAGGTTCGCAATCACTGCTCTGAGTGACTCAATCTTGAATTTGAACCTCCGTATGTAAGTGTTCAAGATTTTAGATTTAGAATCGGTCTCACCGAGCCGTCCGGCTTCGGTACCACAACTGTGTGGAATAATACCCCGTTCCCTGTTGCAGGAGGGGTACCTTGATTATCACCTGCTGGGAATACAGCTTGTGAATGGCTTCCAAAACTGCCTCCCTGTCAGAAGGAGACATCGGTAAAGCCGACTTTAGGAAACGGCGAGGGGGAGACGTCTCGAATTCCAATTTGTACCCCTGAGATATCACCTGAAGGATCCAGGGGTCTACTTGCGAGTGAGCCCACTGCGCGCTGAAATTCATTGAGACGGGCCCCCACCGTGCCTGGTTCTGCTTGTAAAGCCCCAGCGTCATACTGAGGGCTTGGCAGAGGCGGGAGAGGGCTTCTGTTCCTGGGAACTGGCTGATTTCTGCAGCCTTTTTCCTCTCCCTCTGTCACGGGGCAGAAATGAGGAACCTTTCGCCCGCTTGCCCACGAAAAGACTGCGCCTGATAATACGGCGTCTTCTTATGTTGAGAGGCGACCTGGGGTACAAACGTGGATTTCCCAGCTGTTGCCGTGGCCACCAGGTCTGAAAGACCGACCCCAAATAACTCCTCCCCTTAATAAGGCAATACTTCCAAATGCCGTTTGGAATCCGCATCACCTGACCACTGTCGTGTCCATAACCCTCTACTGGCAGAAATGGACATCGCACTTAGACTTGATGCCAGTCGGCAAATATTCCGCTGTGCATCACGCATATATAGAAATGCATCTATTAAATGCTCTATAGGCAATAATATATCAATATTTTCAGTCAGGGAATCCGACCACGCCAACCCAGCACTGCACATCCAGGCTGAGGCGATTGCTGGTCGCAGTATAACACTAGTATGTGTGTAAATGCATTTTAGGATACCCTCCTGCTTTCTATCAGCAGGAACCTTAAGGGCGGCCATCTCAGGAGAGGGTAGAGCCCTTGTTCTTACAAGCGTGTGAGCGCTTTATCCACCCTAGGGGGTGTTTCCCTACGCACCCTAACCTCTGGCGGGAAAGGATATAATGCCAATAACATTTTAGAAATTATCAGTTGTTATCGGGGGAAACCCACGCTTCATCACACACCTCATTTAATTTCTCAGATTCAGGAAAACTACAGGTAGTTTTTCCTCACCAAACATAATACCCCTTTTTGGTGGTACTCGTATTATCAGAAATGTGTAAAACATTTTTCATTGCCTCAATCATGTAACGTGTGGCCCTACTGGAAGTCACATTTGTCTCTTCACCGTCGACACTGGAGTCAGTATCCGTGTCGGCGTCTATATCTGCCATCTGAGGTAACGGGCGCTTTAGAGCCCCTGACGGCCTATGAGACGTCTGGACAGGCACAAACTGAGTAGCCGGCTGTCTCATGTCAACCACTGTCTTTTATACAGAGCTGACACTGTCACGTAATTCCTTCCAACAGTTCATCCACTCAGGTGTCGACCCCCTAGGGGGTGACATCATTATTACAGGCAATCTGCTCCGTCTCCACATCATTTTTCTCCTTATACATGTCGACACAAACGTACCGACATACAGCACACACACAGGGAATGCTCTGATAGAGGACCGGACCCCACTAGCCCTTTGGGGAGACAGAGGGAGAGTTTGCCAGCACACACCAGAGCGCTATATATATATACAGGGATAACCTTATATAAGTGTTTTTCCCCTTATAGCTGCTGTATCTTTTAATACTGCGCGTAATTAGTGCCCCCCTCTCTTTTTTAACCCTTTCTGTAGTGTAGTGACTGCAGGGGAGAGACAGGGAGCTTCCCTCCAACGGAGCTGTGAGGGAAAATGGCGCCAGTGTGCTGAGGAGATAGGCTCCGCCCCCTTATCGGCGGCCTTATCTCCCGTTTTTCTATGTATTCTGGCAGGGGTTAAATTCATCCATATAGCCCAGGAGCTATATGTGATGCATTTTTTGCCATCCAAGGTGTTTTTATTGTGTCTCAGGGCGCCCCCCCCCAGCGCCCTGCACCCTCAGTGACCGGAGTGTGAAGTGTGCTGAGAGCAATGGCGCACAGCTGCAGTGCTGTGCGCTACCTTGTTGAAGACAGGACGTCTTCTGCCGCCGATTTTCCGGACCTCTTCTGTCTTCTGGCTCTGTAAGGGGGCCGGCGGCGCGGCTCTGGGACCCATCCATGGCTGGGCCTGTGATCGTCCCTCTGGAGCTAATGTCCAGTAGCCTAAGAAGCCCAATCCACTCTGCACGCAGGTGAGTTCGCTTCTTCTCCCCTTAGTCCCTCGATGCAGTGAGCCTGTTGCCAGCAGGTCTCACTGAAAATAAAAAACCTAAAACTAAACTTTTCACTAAGCAGCTCAGGAGAGCCACCTAGTGTGCACCCTTCTCGTTCGGGCACAAAAATCTAACTAAGGCTTGGAGGAGGGTCATAGGGGGAGGAGCCAGTGCACACCAGGTAGTTCTAAAGCTTTACTTTTGTGCCCAGTCTCCTGCGGAGCCGCTATTCCCCATGGTCCTTACGGAGTCCCCAGCATCCACTTAGGACGTTAGAGAAATGGGGTTATTCAGATTTAGCCGCAGATTTTGCTATTGCAGCAAAATCTGCAACCATACTACTGACATGCTGGCGATCGCATCGCAAAAAAACACAATAGATGATGAACCCTGCCTACGTAGCATGGCTGCAGGCATCATCGGGTCACCCCGAAAACGGGCATGACACACCTGCATTTCCTGCCCTCCCCCCAATGTGTGTTGCTACCCCCTGGACGCCAGACCCTTTGAATACGGCCACTGCATGCGAATGCAGTGGTTGCGTTAAACTCTGAATAAAGCCCAATGGCTTCTGGTTCTCACGCAAAAATTGACAATGCTAATGCAGATCGACAACAGTTTTCATATTTAGTACATGAAAACTGCTCTCTGCCTTATGATTAGTTCAGTCGGTATTATTTCATGCACACAATCTACATGTACATGCTTACTCCACATGTATTAACTAAAAATCACTTTTCTATTTGGATAAAATGTTACCTACTTAGGAAACCAGCAGATGCAACTAATTGCCAGCCAAAATAAATCTGTCAGCTTTGTTTCCATATCCAAGAAACCTTGCACAAAGGATCACACTGCCAGCAGACCTTCATAGGATGTAGACTAAAGCCAAAACCTCACAGCAGCTTTCAGCACAATGACGGAAAAATTATTGTAGCATTATGAAAAAAATAAATGAACAACAATCTAACATATGGCCTGAAATCATTTTCCTGCTGCACCTGCGAGCATAACTGGTGACCCCATACATGTGAATTTCCCATGGTGCAGAGTACTGGCTGTCTGCAGACTATCCACATGAAAGCAGAAGACATTGGAAAATTACTGAAAATACTATGGGGAACATTTATGAAATGAGGTAATTTTTGCCCTATTAAACACCATCTCTCATAATTGAGTTGCGGCAATAACACATGAAGTTTCAGGACAATTTATCAAAAAGCCTAGCATGGTATCCTATCAGTATACAGAATGTTTTACTATTTGTCCATCACTTTCCATGCCGCAAAGAGTGCCATGCATGCGCATAGCAGGGTCACTAGTGACACTTCAGTAAAGTCAAATATATCTGTGATAAAGGGGTATAGATTGTAAATATCCAATTGTAAAGAATTATTTTATCTCCTTCATATGCAGAAATTGATTATTAATGACCAGATAAAAAGATTCAAGTTTCTATAAAGCTCCCGCTTCATTAGGAATAATTACTGTATATTTTTGGAATTTTCATTTTATACTGCAACAACTCCAGCAAGTACTGAACAGTCTCATAATACATCAGTAGAGAGTGATGAACTACACCATATATAACATAGAACACTGATCAGAAAGTCAACTAGAAAGCCAATGGCCACTGTAGTTGACCTGGTTATAAAGAATATTTGTATTATTCCCTGGAGGTGAAGAGCAGCATTGCAGTTGTCAGGCAGTAAAATGACTACGCCTAACTATGTGATAAGTTCACTGGCTAATATTCCTTTATGTAAGGACAGTAAACAATTTACACAAGGTTTGATGCAACTCCAAGACTATAGTGGTGTGTTCACAAGACTGACCCCACTATCTGTCATCAACATTTAAAATAAATTTAACAATACATTATTATAAATATAAAGCTATGGTCAAACAAAGATCATCAATGTAATCGCGTAAACAAATTACTGGTAGAAATGATTTACATACACTTGCAACAAAAGCACAACAATTTCTCAACAGGAGAATTAATGCTGTCATAAGGCTTTGGATGGGAGAGGTTTAGGGGTATATGCAATTCACGGCGAATCGCGGCAATTTTTTGCCGTTTTTTAATTCGACTCAATTCGCCAGGTGAATTCCGGCAGGTGGCTGCCGGAATTCACCATATTCAATGAAAAACGGGTTCGCCAGAATCGCGTGCGAAAATCGGCCGATTTGGCGGATTTTGCCGCGATTTTAAAAAACGTGAAAAAACTGGAAAAACCCGAAAAAAAATATGGCGTGGGGTCCCCCCTCCAAAGCATAACCAGCCTCGGGCTCTTCGAGCTGGTCCTGGTTCTAAAAATGCAGGGGAAAAATTGGGCAGGGATCCCCCGTATTTTTAAAACCAGCACCGGGCTCTGCGCCTGGTGCTGGTGCCAAAAATACGGGGGACAAAAAGAGTAGGGGTCCCCCGTATTTTTAACACCAGCATCGGGCTCCACTAGCTGGACAGATAATGCCACAGCCGGGGGTCACTTTTATGCCGTGCCCTGCGGCCGTGGCATTAAATATCCAACTAGTCACCCCTGGCCGGGGTACCCTGGGGGAGTGGGGACCCCTTCAATCAAGGGGTCCCCCCCCCCAGCCACCCAAGGGCCAGGGGTGAAGCCCGAGGCTGTCCCCCCCCATCCAATGGGCTGCGGATGGGGGGGCTGATAGCCTTTTGTGATAATAAAAAGATATTGTTTTTTTCCAGTAGTACTACAAGTCCCAGCAAGCCTCCCCCGCAAGCTGGTACTTGGAGAACCACAAGTACCAGCATGCGGGAGAAAAACGGGCCCGCTGGTACCTGTAGTACTACTGGAAAAAAAATACCCAAATAAAAACAGTACACACACACCTTGATAGTAAAACTTTATTACACACTACCGACACACACATACTTACCTATGTTGACACGCCGACTGCCACGGTCTCCGACGATCCGAGGTACCTGTGAAAAAATTATACTCACCTTCCAGCGTCCAGAGGTAAATCCAGGTCCAGAGATAATCCACGTACTTGGCAAAAAAAAAAAACGAACACCGATCCACCGGACTAAGAAAGGGGTCCCATGCTTTCACATCAGACCCCTTTCTCCCGAATGCCGGGACATCACGTGACTCCTGTCACTGAAGTCCCTTCAGCCAATCAGGAAGCGCTACTTCCGTGGCGCTCACCTGATTGGCTGTGCGCTGTCTGTGCTGTGACAGCGCATCGCAAAGCCGCTCCATTACTTTCAATGGTGGGAACTTTGCGGGTAGCGGGGGGGTTAACCCGCGGTCAGCGGCTGACCGGCGGGTGACCTCACCGCTAGCCGCTAAGTTCCCACCATTGAATATAATGGACGGAGCTGTGCGATGCGCTGTCTGAGTTCAGACAGCGCACAGCCAATCAGGTGAGCGCAACGAAGTTGCGCTTCCTGATTGGCTTTAGAGACCTTTATGTGACAGCTGTCACTGACAGGTCTCATTCGTGGAAAGGGGTCTCATGTGTCAGCATGGGACCCCTTTCAGTCCGGCATGGAGCGGGTGTTCGCTTTGTTTTTTTGCCAAGTACGTGGATGTATCTCTGGACCATGGCTGAGGTGAGTATATTGAACTTTTCTTGTCAGGTATCCGTGGATTCTACATGGAGAAGAGGACCGATGTCGGCGTGTGAACATAGGTAAGTATGTGTGTGTCGACGTATGAAATAAAGTTTTACTGTCGACGGTGTGTGTGTCCTGTTTTTATTTAGGTATTTTTTCCCCAGTAGTACTACAGGTACCAGCGGGCCCGTTTTTCTCCCGCATGCTGGTACTTGTGGTTCTCCAAGTACCAGCTTGCGGGGGAGGCTTGCTGGGACTTGTAGTACTACTGGAAAAAACAATATCTTTTTATTATCACAAAAGGCTAGCAGCCCCCCCTTCCGCAGCCCATTGGATGGGGGGGGACAGCCTCGGGCTTCACCCCTGGCCCTTGGGTGGCTGGGGGGGAACCCCTTGATTGAAGGGGTCCCCACTCCCCCAGGGTACCCCGGCCAGGGGTGACTAGTTGGATATTTAATGCCACGGCCGCAGGGCACGGCATAAAAGTGACCCCCGGCTGTGGCATTATCTGTCCAGCTAGTGGAGCCCGATGCTGGTGTTAAAAATACGGGGGACCCCTGCTCGTTTTGTCCCCCGTATTTTTGGCACCAGCACCAGGCGCAGAGCCCGGTGCTGGTTTTAAAAATACGGGGGATCCCCTGTCAATTTTTTCCCCGCATTTTTAGAACCAGGACCAGCTCGAAGAGCCCGAGGCTGGTTATGCTTTGGAGGGGGGACCCCACGCCATTTTTTTTAAGGATTTTACCGTTCCAGCAATAAAAAAAAAAAAAATATTTAAAAAAAAATATAAATAATATTTGTGCCTCCCCAAAAAAAAAAAAAAAGTACCTAATCCCTTCTAATATAAATAGATATGCTATTCCTAAAAAAAAAAACACCAAAAAAAACATGTTTAAATTTTTTTTTTATTGTTTTCACCCTCCAAAGTGTGGCGGATTGAAAAAGACGAATTTGCTGTCTAAAAAGCACTGCTGTCGAATTTCCAAACTTGAATTGAATATGCTTTGGTCGAATTGCAGCACTTGTATCATTGCAGAAAAGTCGAATTTGCAAAAATTCGAATTTCAAAAAGTCGAATTTTGAAAGTCCGTTTTTTGGTCGGAAAGCACTGAATTGCATAGGCGAATTTTTTTTTTGGTCGAAAATGACCCGAAATTCGACAATTTCGGGAATTCGACCGCAATTGCATATACCCTTTAGTGTATGTTGACAGAGATGGAGCTACCATTAGCACAGAGGGAGCAGCAGATTCGCACATGCTCATATTAGCAAAGTGCTGACTGTTTTAGAATGACACTTATTGCTACCCACTACCCCAATCCAAGTTTGAATGGCCATATAAGTTGTCCGATGAAACACTGTATTCATTCCTTTACTCCCATCTTAACAGATGAATTATGGGACACAACAAGTCTACATCCACCAGCCACTCCATTTGTTAAGAGTTTTAACTTGCGCTTTCCCTTTACCACTTTCTACCTGCTGTATATATAAATCTGTTCCGTAAGGTCATCTTCTGTAATTTGCAAATGCATCTTTTTGTCTGCACTTCTCACCATCCCAACAAGTGTCCTGCAGGTAATTCACATGTAAAAATATTTCCTCCATAGAACCTCATCTTGCTGTAATAACTGCAAGTTAGCGAGATCATTAGACTATTGGCAATTGCTACCATACAATTTACTGGCAAATTCAAAAGCTTCATAAAAAGAACACTATGATTACTACAGAATGTAAGTAACCATATATTTTATTTAACAGTTACTTATATAGCGCAGCAATGATCTGATCTGCATCCTAGGACGCAGCACTGGATCTCACTCCCACCATCAGGCAGCTTGCAGCACCCATGGTGCCCCGCAAGCCGCCTGTCGCAGCGGCCAGGAAATGTCCATCCTGCTACGGAGATCCCTGGCCTCTTCCCCAGTGTCAGGCTGGGCATGAAGGGCCCACCAGGTGAAAGCAGTGGTAAGGGCCTGCGATGAGGGGGTATGGCCACTCACCACAGAGGCTTGGATAACCATTAGCAAGTTCATGGTCTGGGCCCCTTGAAAAATATACACAGTAATTACTGCTAGTGCATACATGATAATGTACCAGATTATTAACAGCAATGCACTGTAGAAAATACACCATAGTCCTGTGCAGCATAATATATCATATGTATAATGTATGATTAGTGCACAGTCTGAAACCAGATCCCTAGAGGTTGAGGAGGGCCCACCAGGCAGTGGGGCCCACCAGGGGTTTCCTCTGTACCCCTGTGGGCCAGTCCGACCCTGCTCTTCCCACACCCTAAACGGCAGTGATATGCCTCCATTTTCATAAACGGAGGCTGTCACCGCCCACTCCCCACCCGCCAGACTGTCCATCACTCTCAGCTCTGCTTCCTGTGTCGCAGGACCCAGTTGCACAGAGGCAGAATGGGTTTGCGCATGCGCAAAGTACCGAAAATCTGTACTTTGCAGCTTTGGGCACAGGTGCAACCACACCTGAATGAGGCCCATTGTGCAGTACTTTACAGAGAATTTTTAACATCAGCTGTAGTTTACAATCTATATTACCTATCACATGGACATACAGTTCTTCTCAGGACCTCAGGGATGTGAGGCAGTATTGCTAACCATGACAGCACTGTGATGCTCTATCAATTTAAAATATTAAAAGCATCACAACTGTCATGGTGTGAGGAATAACATATGCTGAACTTTCCTTTGAAATTCACTACTGGTGCACCCAGCAAATTCATGTGCACCCCCTTCATGATTATCCAATTTATATATCACAATATTAGCATTACAGAGAGACCTGTGTATGATCTGTATGTCTTTTGAGATGCTGAGATGAGTGCTTTGGTCTCTGCACACAGATGACATGAGCATACAGTACATTCATCTGTATACAATGACCTGCAACAGATTTAAAATGATTTCTATGCACATAATGAACATGAAATAGGATATGCTGTTTTCTTTCCTTTTTTCTTTTTTTAAAGAGCAAATTAATGAAAAGAAAGCTACTGCAAAGGTTTGTGGGAAATCTCCTTAAGCCATTGCTGATTTTAGGATAACATTTGTGAACATAAGTATCATGTGAGATATTGTAGGTAACCCTTAGGCAGATGTTTTAAAGCCTGGAGAAGTGGTAACATGGAAGGTGATAATGCACCAGCCAATCAGCTCCTAATTGTCAAGTCACAGGCTGGGTTTGAAAAATGACAGTTAGGAGCTAATTGGCTTGTGCATTATCACCTTCTACTTTATCACTTCTCCAGGCTTTAATACATCTGTTACCCTGTTCTTTTTCTGAAACGTGCTTTCATCTATCATATGTATCATGCTGCAATTTTAAAAGTGTGCCTTGAACATATATCTTGCAAACATATGAAAATACATCTGTCTGTGAAGATCACTAATTCCACTGGATTGCATAGAACCAGATTGACAACTGAGCTTTTTTTCCATTTATTTTACACTACATAAAGTCATAAACTAATACAGCTTGCTAATTTTTCAGATAAATACCAACCCCCCCCCCCCCCCTAGTAAAACATGCATCATTTACTTGTTGATATGGGGAAATCGTAACATAATGAACTGAACCAGACGCCGTGACTACAATGGCAGCTGATTTCAACACTCAAACTAGGGCAGGGGCTAACCAAAACAAATTTACTGCCAGCAGCCAATGGGCCATGTAAAAGAGAAACAGTTTAGTTGGACACTTTGTAATGTGCAGTTAAATGTACAGATATTAAGAAAAAAATGCAATTGTATTCATTAGGTCATAATGAAATTAATTAGCATGCAATTTTTAAGAGATCCATCTGTCACCTGCATCAGGTGATTAATTTTTATAATCCTAATAGCAGTTCTCAGTCTTGCCCATAACTGAGTATTCGGTCAATTGAGCACCCAATGCAGTTCTGCAGCAGGCAGTGGATAAATAAGTCATGCATATTAATCCGATTAGATGTGTCAAGATCTTAAACCTAGCTTGCCTTTATTTTAAAGTCATCTGACACTTCAGTCTTCTGAATTAGCTAATAGGCAATGTCAGCTTTTCCTTTCTGCAGGAATAATTATATTAATTCAGCCACTTTATGGACGTGAGCCCTGGTTAGGATAAGCCTGCATAGCTACCAAATGTCCCTGAGCTCAGAAAGATTTCGCCCCAGACATTCTTGCTGATGATACTGTATCTCTGGTATTTGTAAATGTCCAGCTGCCTCTAGCACTAATAATTATCATTTGTAGGCAGATCCTACTTGCTGCATTTATCATATAATCAATTAAAATGTGCCTGTAATATTACAATTTGGTTAAGCAATAAAATACATTTTTAGTGAATTTTACAGGAATCTTTATGTAAGAAAACACAAAAAACCTTCACACTTCATCAAAACTATGTAATCATATTTTATAAATTTCAGATTGGATGAGGGCAATTCCTTTCTGAGCTATGTGCCTCTGGAACTATTGGGCAAAGGCATTTTCCCTCTTAACCCAAAGTGTACCACTTTGGGTTAAGAGGGAAAATGCCTTTGCCCAATATTAAATGAGCAAAGATTTTCAATCGCATGAAATGATCACTGACCTGATTCAGATTCAGTTGCAGTTTTGCTAAATTAGCAAAACTGCAAATAGCTCTAGAATCGCATCCTGGAGGCCGCCCAGCTCATGGTGAGGCCGCCCAACATGCTAATGGTGGCCAGCGATGCGATCACAATTCAATTGTGATTGCATCGCTGATTAAGGAAGCCCACTGCTTCCGCAGGCAGGCTGCCGGCATTTCCTCCATCGCAACGGCCGCCTGTGATGTGATGCGGCTGCCGCAAACCTGCCCCTGTTTCTGATGCCACACCCCTGCAATACAGAGTTGCCACCAAAGATAGTCCCACAATCGCATCTGCCTGTCAATCAGGCAGAGGTGTTCACATCAATGCGATCGCATTTGTCGCCCCACACGTGCGCAGAACGGGCCCTGCGCGTGCGCACAACCTGGAAAACTGTCATTATGCAATCGCAGTGCAACAGCAATGCTTACTGGAAGACGGCGCATGTGCGCAGACTGACACAGCAGAGATGCATCATGGCACATCAATCAGACCTGAATTCCCCAGATAAGATCCAAATGATTAGCATAATATAATCAAAATTATCTGTGTAAACTTGAGTAAACAAAGCGACCTTGAATACATGATTATTTTTACCTCCTACTGGGAAAAGAAGAATCAGGTAAAATTAAGTGATAATGCCATGTCCATTTTTGACAAAGACTATGCAGACACGACCTAGAAACTGCAGAACAAACGGTGACACATCATGGTGTACAGTAACATGAAAAGAAAGAATATCCTAACATACAAACCCCTGAGCAGCTGGAAAATGCAGAGACTTGAGGCCAAACAATAACTATCGCTTCCTAGGAACAGACTTGCTTGTGTAGCCCCATTACAGGTTTCTGAGCTGTGAAGTTTCAAGAGGGATCCAATACAATTTGCACTCCATTATCAAATAATGCTGAGCACATCTCTAACAGAGAGTTGAACATGCCAATTAAAAGCTTATAATGTGATTTTTTTTTTTTTTTTTTTTTTTTAAGTTATCGCAGCTGGGCCAAATCGTGACCCTTCTGCATAACACCTGTGCTCCTTCCTAGCTTTATTTTTTATAGTGTAATTGCTATATTTTCAGTGAATTCAATACAATACATTTTTTACTTTATTGTGAGGAGTAGTGGGAGGTATATTCATACTGTATCTCACAAAAAAAGTTTTTCAAAGATATATCTTCTTTGGTGACACTATACTGTGAGACAAAATGTTTTAAGATAGAGGCGCAACATACAAAATAAAAATCAGTTGAAAAAAGAACTTGGAAAAATAAAACAAAGAAAGTAGAAAACTGTTACAAGATTTGAAATTTGGCAATGGATCAGATCACTGGGAATTAATAAAACTGGTTCAAAAAGTCTTGGGAGATGACTATAATGCACAAGTTCTTAATTTTTAGGCAATTTATAAGATATGCATCTATGCTAGTTTGAAACTTTTGGAAAGATATTTACAAAAATTACGTTCCAAATTCATTTATTTCGTAAGATTTGAGTTTTACCAATGTTGTTTTACTCTTCCATTACAGGCGGTAGATTGTACATTGATATCTAGTTCCACACTTGCATTTTGGTGCTGTGTTTTTCTAACAATAATTTAACTACAGTATGTGAAAGTCAATGGGTATTTATCAAAGCTATGAGAGAGTTAACAGTACTAACCAATCAGCTTCATTCATTTTTAAAACACAGAAAGTAAAATCTAAGGTAGAAGTTGGTTGGCTAGTACTTTATCTCTCACAATGTTAACTCTCTCTGAGCTTTGATAAATACCCCACTTAGAGACACACACATATTAAACTGCTGTGTGTGTAATTTATTTTATCGGAGTCCTTGGAGTGCTGTCTTTATGGAGTTTATGTGAAGGGGCTTGCTGGCTATCCCGGGATTTGCACGCAGGCATTACACAGAACTACGGAGTGCCAGCCATATTCTATATATCACAAAAAGGCTATGTACTAAATACTGTAGAAATCACCTAATTATGATGCTTTATATGTTTATATGTGCACATGGTTGGGTCACTTGCTTGTAGGTGATCTGTGATCAGGAATAAAATCCTTGTATGGATTGAAACATTGAACTAATTATGCTGTTTGGATTAAAGCAAAACCTTTTCTAAATTTTATTGGGCGGCAGATGAACAAGCTCTTGGATGCATTCACGGGCCAGAAAATCCACCACTTTCCTGGATTTGTGGGCAGGTACATTGTCGTTATCAAGACAGATACCACGAGCGCAAGTTATTTGACAGCACCTGGAAATAGCTTCCAGCACTTACAGCAGGCATGGTGGGGTACCAGTCCCCATTAATGGTGCATTCCTGCACAAGTGGTACGGTAGCTACATGACCTTGGTCACAAAAACAGCCACCATCTGCTTGGCCATGCTGCACTCACGTTGGAACTTCTGTGGCGATGCACCTCCAACTGGGGTCCACTGGGCCGACTGTAGATCAAGAATGCATCACCACTGATGATCTCCCATACAGAGTATGAGCAACCACCATCAAACCTGGCCAGCATGTTGTGGCACCAAGTCGCCTGAGCCTCCTTCTGCTCTCAAGTCAGCTGATGGGACACCCAGCATGCAGAAACCTTGCTCAGGCCAAGAATTTTGTGGAGTATCAAGCTGATGGATAACGATGAGCTTATCTCCTTCTCTAGCTGGGCCACGGTCACCCTGGCATGCCCCTCAACTATGGCCTGCATGGCAGCAGCATTGTCCTCGGTGATGGCGGACACAGGTCGGCCACAGCACTCCTAGTCTTTCAGGGACTGTCTC
This sequence comes from Pseudophryne corroboree, assembly GCF_028390025.1. NCBI lineage: Eukaryota > Metazoa > Chordata > Amphibia > Anura > Myobatrachidae > Pseudophryne > Pseudophryne corroboree. The sequence continues at coordinate 241,889,395 of NC_086444.1, read as the reverse complement.
CCATGCCAAAATTCTGCAAACCACTCACAGTGGTTCAGGACAATGCTTCCGCCCCAGAAGCAGCTCACAGTCAGTCAAAACGCTCCTGCTGTCGCAAACTACTCTTGTAGTCACAGATGCTTATGGCTCTCCAGCGGCCTCATTTGAGCTCCATCATGAGTTTGTAAAGGAAGTGAAAATGCTGACTTTTTTAGTGTGTAGTGCTGCTTATATACGGTTCTGTGCTTTGACATGCAACAAGAACTTTAGTCAAGAGATTACTTCCTCAACCAGACAGTTGGATCGTGTCTACTCTACCTATGCTCTGCACATCCAGAAACATATTGCACACCCCTCGTATATTGGATCAAAATGATGTGATATATAAATGTAATTATTGGTCACCATTTCAGAAACTACAAGACCCCTAAAGCCTTTAGGCTCAAGTGAAAGGTGGTCAAAAGCAATGAAAAGAAGAACCAGAGCATGGAATAGGTCACTAATAGGATGAAGTAAAGGCACATGTCAGTGTGGAGATGAATACGTAAAGGTTAAAGACAAAGCCATAGTGAAAGCCGAAGCATGTACCATGCAGCAGTGGGAGGATTCAATGTGGAAGTGAGGACAGGTAGGTTGGTGAGAGAACTACACCAGGGTTACTCCAGATTAATTTGGGGCCCAGATGAAGGTAAAAGCTGAGTACCAGTGGAGAGCTCATCTGGGCACATTCATGCCAGCTGGAGCGGTCTCCAATTACCTCATTATTAAATAGAACTTCTGGAAAGGCATTCCATTTCATTCCCTAGATAAACAGCACTGATTAATGTCATATGTACTATTGAGGTATTCCCATGTGAGGTTGGAGGAATGATGAACATTATTGCTGCTAATTAGTATAACTACTATCTAAACACATTGACAACTACCCATTAGGGCTTTTACTGATTACAGATATGCACTGGTACTTTATTATATTTATATGAACCATAAACTAAAACATAGTAAAATAGAAAAACCTACTTTTACATGTAATTTTTAAATACATATTTTTAATATGTGTTTTGTCAGTTTATATAAGGTGATTTAATGCTGTCAATCTCAGTATCAAATTAAAATGCATATTTAAATAAGGTTTAGTAGAAATCCAAGTACATCAGAACTATACTCAAAACTATGTATAAAATAACTGACATTCAATAGTTCAATGAAACATACACTGAGGAGAAATGCAAAAAATTGTAATAAAACAAAATGAGTAAATTAGATTACATAAGAAGCAGTAACACCATCCCACCATGTTTGTGACTGCATCTTAGAACATTTATATCAGTGTGTCTAGTACTGAAAGTTAATATTTCCATATTTCCTGTAATGAATTGCTCTGTGCTATCTGATTTTAACATGCGTGTCCTGGAGGGACTACAGCAAGATGAATACCTAATTAAATATTATTGAACTGCCTATAAAAGACAATTCAAAGCCTGTAACAACACTGACAATCATTGCTGTGCAAATGGCAAATGTAAACTAGATTAAAGTGAAATCCGATAAATGACTTGACTTGGCCTCAAGCGTTAGAGAGGTTGCAGAATTTCCAACTGTATATAACATGGAAGAGCAGGAAAGATTAGTAGAGAAAGCCAAAGAGACAGGACACCAACTCAAAATTCAGCTGAGCTGCTGCTGAATAGCCCGCGGGCATGCACGTTGCCCCACAACACCAACCGTTCTGGGCTGTGAGTGATTAGGACCTATCATAGTAGTTCTATTTATCACCACTACATGTATTGCTGTGACTTAATATTATTTTATTTAACTCATCAGGAATGGTGTAATATATCCAGATGTATAAGGGTTGCATACCATATCAATACACTGGATCCCCAAACATTTCTGAACCACGGCATAGCCAGAAAGTTTCTTATTGAGAAATTTTGAAAAAAAAGTATTAAGTAAATTGTTCTTACTGTGACACTCGCGGCGCTGCGGCTGCCGCGCTTACTGCTCTGGGTGCGCTGGGTCTCTCGGCGGTCGCCGCCCCCGGTGGGCACCGGGTTGTTGCGTCTTGCTGGCGCTGCCTCCGGCGGGTTCCCGGGGTGTGGGCGCTGCCATTGCGCCTGGCGTTCACGGGAGCGTGGTGGGCAAGTGACGTCATCGGCCCCTTCCGCCAATTGGGAGAGAGCGGGAAGTTCAAAGGAAGACGCCGTGCAGAGCTCCGGCGCCTGAGTATCGTCTCTTCTATGATCACCAGTGCTAGCAGCGTTCAGTAAGTTCTCTAACTGAACGTCTCCTGTGTACCTGCGTTTGCAGAGTGTCTCTCAGTGGAACATTCCTTGTGCTTCCAGCGTTTGCAGAGTATCACCTAGTGGAACATTCCTTGTGCTTCCAGCGTTTGCAGAGTATCACTCAGTGGAACATTCCTTGTGCTTCCAGCGTTTGCAGAGTATCACTCAGTGGAACATTCCTTGTGCTACCAGCGTTTGCATAGTATCACTCAATGGAATAATCACTGTGCTACCAGCGTTACAGTGGATCACCTAGTGGAACATTCACTGTGCTATCAGCGTTACAGTGTATCACTCAGTGGAACATTCACTGTGCTATCAGCGTTACAGTGTATCACTCAGTGGAACAATCACTGTGCTACCAGCGTTACAGTGTATCACTCAGTGGAACAATCACTGTGCTACCTGCGTTACAGTGTATCACTCAGTGGAACATTCACTGTGCTACCAGCGTTACAGTGTATCACTCAGTGGAACATTCACTGTGCTACCAGCGTTACAGTGTATCACTCAGTGGAACATTCACTGTGCTACCAGCGTTACAGTGTATCACTCAGTGGAACATTCACTGTGCTACCAGCGTTAGTGTATCACTCAGTGGAACATTCACTGTGCTACCAGCGTTAGTGTATCACTCAGTGGGACATTCTCTGAGTTACAGTGTTTCTCTTAAGGGGACACCTCCTGTGTTTCCTGTATTACATGATATCTCCAAGTGGAACGCCTTCCATACTTCCAGAGTTACACTGAATCTTAAATCCTCATTCATTTCTTCAACATCGCTCACAAGCTTCTCATTCTTCAAACATCGCTCACAAATTCTTCATTCTTCAGTGTGCTTCACCATCGTTCTCAAATCCTCATTCATTTCTTCAGCAACACTCACAAGTTCTTCATTCTCCTGTGTGCTTCACCATCGTTCTCAAATCCTCATTCATTTCTTCAGCAACGCTCACAAGTTCTTCATTCTTCTGTGTGCTTCACCATCGTTCTCAAATCCTCATTCATATCTTCAGCATCGCTCAATATTGACAATACATTATATGATTTGGTCCTGGACTGCAACCCGTGGCACCACTGCATGTGCTCCAGTTTGGGAACCACTGCATCAATACATTATTCTTTTGCCCAGGATTCCTGTTGACATCAGGAATCCTTCGCTTACTTAGACTATCTCCTACTATACATCATACTCCCCACAACGTCACCTAACCCTTGGCTTTGGCCACCCTGATGCTTATTTCAGTGTCATGTCTGCTGATGCAGCAATGTTTGTATAACTTGTACTTGTCCTACATTGTCCTGCACTGTAAGTCGCTGTTTTTCTTGTTTTGCTCAATTGTTTATGTAGTTTGTTAAGTGCTGCGGATCCCTTGTGGCACCATATAAATAAAGGATAATAATAGCAATAATGATAAATAGCTTCCTCACACAAATGCAAGCCAAAGTGTTGAACACAGGAAAGACTAAATCGGGGCTATTCTTTTGCACATGGGAAAACCTGGATCACATAGGTGCATGTGTCCCTCCCCACCAAATACAGAGCTGTCATACTGCTCACTGCCAGTACTGCAGGTATTGCTCACCTAAAGTTATTTAATTGTTAAATGGCAGCAATAACAGATGGTGAAATAAATCATAGTTATTGCCATTATTAATCAACAGACCCAAAAATATGAATAGAGTATGAGTGGTTTTTATGCACAAAGCCAATTTCTTAACATAGTTATCTGTTTTCTTGTTAGATATATAGGAGTCCTACTTTGTATGGGGATTAGGTTGTTTTGGAGTCCAAGATCCTGTTCTATTTTCATTTGATGGATTTAGGTAAAGATTTTCAAAGTGTTACATTGTTGTGAGTTTGAGTGCAAGACACCATTGTCCCAGCATGACGTGTGCACAGTTGCATTCTGTTTTTCTTGGGGCATAAAAGAGGTTCCTAAAAAGGCAGCAGATGTTCTTGTGGAGAGAAGTATCCAGACCTCCAAATACTGTGAATCTGCATATCAGAACATGGCATGCAATGGACATGGGGCATGGTTATGCTACATTGGGGGCATGACTGTGTCACACTGGGAAGTGCCATGTCCCATGGGAGCATGCCTAGCACTTCTTAAGCCAAACCAATGAGTAACCTTCTATACTGATTGCTCATTAGGTAGGTACTAAAGTGTACAATATTGTATAGTTCACAGGGTTATTGCTCAAGAAAAAGGATTTCTAACTAGAAGGTCTTTTAAGAGTGGATGCTATGAGAATGGCTGGACAAACTGCAGTCAGACACCTTACAACTAAGTATAACAATAATCAGCACATCATACCTTGTTACACATGGGTTATGGCAGCTAACAACCTGACCAAACACAGTACACTACAGGTGTAGCAAACACCGGGGTTGATATATTAAGCAGTGAAAAGAGTGGCGAATTGGACCAGTGGAGAAGTTGCCCAAACCAACCCATCAGCTTCTACTAATAATTTTATAGACTGTACTTGATAAATGTTACCTTGATGGTGATTCGTTGCTATGGGCAACTTCTAAACTGGTCCATTTCTCCACTCTTTTAACTGCTTGATTCAGTATATCAACCCCAATATTTGGTCTGATGAACCATGATTCCTTCTCATGAGACCAGAATAATGTAAAAACCACACGTGTAAGGATCCATTGCATCAGCTATACAACTTGGTGTAATAGTAGTGCTGTACAATGTGCCTTCGTCACACACACTGGAAATAGAGAAGTTCTGGATTGCCAGTTTTGTTGTTGCTAGTCTAATGAAACCTATCAAGGCACCAGTGTATCCATCTTTTATTGTAATCAATATAAGGATCTTAGGATTTGAAATTCACAGTTTTAATATTTAGGAGAATCCATTTTATTAATGTGGCTGTTCTAAATGCAAGTGGTAGATTAACTCACTGTTAAAAAGAACAAATCTGCTGTATTAAAGGACAGTCAGTGTTGATCAAATTACATAATAATAAAAAAGGTAAAAGCTGAACAAAAACGTATATTACAAAAAGTTTATAATCTATTTAGATTGAATGTGAAATTGTCATGTATTGGTATTATCAGCACAATTTATTTAAATTCAATCCCCGTTTATCACCACAATGTGGAATTATTATTGACAGCATGGGTATAATTATGTTAGTGGCTCAGCATGAATTACTGTTTATAAAACATCCTGCCCCAATATCACTTTAGCACTTATTTTTAGTCTTGATTCCAGAAATACAAAAAAAAAATTCTGAAACTGCAATAACATGTACATTTTGTTTATAGGGCGGGGGTGTAGTTATATCACATCAGGAGTCTGCCTAATACTTCTGCTAGCAGTCCCTCAAATATATTGTACAGTTTGCATTGCTGTACTCATGAGTGACAGGTGCATATATGATTACCATAGGGCAAGGAACACACCTTCAAATAAGCCCTGGACATTTGTACAAAAGCCATATCTGTTTGAACTGTTCCCTACAATCGGTAATTGGTCTGCCTAACTTGGACAATTTGGAGATACACTCTTATGTTATACTTGCCTGCTCTTCCAAACTGTCTGGGAGACGCTGCAATTTTGAAAAGTTCTCCCAGTCTCCCGGGAGAGGGCACCATCCAGGATCCCTCATTATGATTTATCATAATTATAATTTGCTGTTATTCATGACCACACCCATCTGTGTGTTTCCACGTGCTTGACACTTGGACCTTAAATTGTACCAAAAGTAGGCATGTATATAGTCAAGTATATGGATTACTATATTAGCCAGTTGTACACATTTGCTGCTGTGAATAAAATGCAGTCACATCATATGATACTTACTGTATCCTATATATACTGTATGTATAAAAAAATATAACAATAGTATGTATGTACAATAACTAATATCTCTGAATTTTCTGTTACCATATAGTATTCAAGTCTTGTTACTGATACCCCTTGGTGTGTGGGGAGAACCCCCCCTTGCTTTCTTGTTTAGAATAAACCCTCCCTTTCAGGAACTGAGGGGTACTGTATTACCAGATTTATTAGCTACCATTCTATATTGCAGTTCAGAGAGGCACAGATGGGACCAGCATTTGGAGGGCAAGCTGCTTCTTGTAGTGCCATTTAGAGGAGCTAGGGTTGACTCCAGGTGAGCTGGCTCTCAATCTAAATATATTGTTGGATGTCATTATCATGTAGGCTTATATTAAGTAATTATATGGCCATGGTGGGTGTGGTATCAGGCAGCATTAGGTACCTCCAGTATCAGAGACCCTGTGAAGTGGCCGCAAGGTTTACCATATTTTGCAAATATATGTAACTACGATCTCTAAGTTTTCTATTACCATATAGTGTTCAAATCTTGTTACTGATACTCCCTTGATATGCTGGGGAAAATGCCCCCTTTGTTTCTTGTTTAGAATAGAATCCATTAATAGACTGAGTGAGCAGCTACCATTCTATATTACTTACTGTACCTGTAATGTCTTTCTACAGCTCTGCTAGCAGACAGATTACACGGAAGGTGGTATTCATAGCTAAAGCACATCAGTGAGTGTCTCGACTGTCACAAAATGAAACAAAAGTATTGTACTGTGGATATCTAAGCTGGAAATATCAGTAGTTTGGAATTTGCTGCAAGGATAGAACATATGAACTGACAGACAGAATGGATTCATATTTTGGTTCAGTCGAGTCTACATTCTGAAAATTTCACATTGGATCCTTAAATGACAAAGGTTATTACTAATGTTTCTGCTCCAAAGTCATCAGCAAAATAGAGATCATCAGATGCATCACTGGGATTAGGGTTATCAAGCAACGACTGATGCCACTGTTTATGTCTTCATAAGATTGATACAACTTAAATATATGAGATATGAAGTACTATTTAGGTAAGAAATTCTTACTAAGAAGCCTGTCGCCTTGCCAGATCCCCGGGGGCTGGCACATGCCATTTTTATTGAATAGGAATACACATATTATATACAATAAATCATATGTATTAAATAATACAGAACCAGCCAATTCATTCCATAGACCACACTTTAAAATGACCAATAAGGTGCAATCTCTTGAGAGTGGATTGTGATCAACTACCTCTCAGTATTTAGTTCGGTTTGGCCACCACCCAGTCACCATCCAGGAATGCCCATCACTTTGCCAGCTCTTCTGTATGAAACAGTGTAATTGTGTGTACGCTCAGAGAAACACATGTGCTGCAGACATCAGCAGTTAGCGTCCACCTCTGAGTCAGGCCCTCTGTCTCCTCTTAGATTGTGTTCCTGTTATCTCAAATTCTTACATGGGGGTATATTTACTAACATTCGTAATTCTCCCGATTTGGTGGGAGAATAATCACGAATGACATCGAAAGTGTAAAACTGCAACTTTTTGAATTTGTTACGACGGATTTACTAAGCTGTCGTATTCGGGTTTTTCTTTTGTTCCGATGTCATTCGTGTTTTTTTTTAAATTTTTACGGCAGTGATTAGCAAAACACTGCCGACTTTTTTACAATGAATCTCGGCCGGATCTGTGTGATCCGTGCTGAGGTTCATTTTTTTTTATTTTTTTTAAATTAAACACTGTAAAATCCCCCCAAAAAATTGCGTGGGGTCCCCTCTCCTAAGCATAACCAGCCTCGGGCTCTTTGAGCCGATCCTGGTTGCAAAAATATGGGGGGAAAAATGACAGGGGTTCCCCCATATTTAAGCAACCAGCATCGGGCTCTGCGCCTGGTCCTGGTTCCAAAAATACGGGGGACAAAAAGAGTAGGGGTCCCCCGTATTTTTAAAACCAGCACCGGGCTCCACTAGCTGGACAGATAATGCCACAGCCGGGGGTCACTTTTATATAGTGCCCTGCGGCCGTGGCATCAAAAATCCAACTAGTCACCCCTGGCCGGGGTACCCTGGGGGAGTGGGGACCCCTTCAATCAAGGGGTCCCCCCCCCAGCCACCCAAGGGCCAGGGGTGAAGCCCGAGGCTGTCCCCCCCCCTTCCAATGGGCTGCGGATGGGGGGCTGATAGCCTTTTGTGATAATGAAAAGATATTGTTTTTAGTAGCAGTACTACAAGGCCCAGCAAGCCTCCCCCGCATGCTGGTACTTGGAGAACCACAAGTACCAGCATGCGGCGGAAAAACGGGCCCGCTGGTACCTGTAGTACTACTACAAAAAAAATACCCAAAAAAAGACAAGACACACACACCGTGAAAGTAAAGATTTATTACATACATGCACACAAACATACATACATACTTACCTTATGTTCACACGAGGGTCTGTCCTCTTCTCCAGTAGAATCCAAGGGGTAGCTGTTGAATAAATTCTACTCACCAGATCCCGGGTCCCAGGGTCCTCGGGGCAACCATTTGTAATCCACGTACTTGAATAAAATAAAAAAACGGAAAGCCGAGCCACGAACTGAAAGGGGCCCCATGTTTTCACATGGGACTCCTTTCCCCGAATGCCAGAAACCCACTCTGACTGATGTCTAAGTGGGTTTCTTCAGCCAATCAGGGAGCGCTACATTGTAGCACCCTCCTGATCGGCTGTGTGCTCCTGTACTGAGTGACAGGCGGCACACGGCAGTGTTACAATGTAGCGCCTATGCGCTCCATTGTAACCAATGGTGGGAACTTTCTGCTCAGCGGTGACGTCACTTTAGGTCAACCGCAGGGCAGAAAGTTCCCACCATTGGTTACAATGGAGCGCATAGGCGCTACATTGTAACACTGCCGTGTGCCGCCTGTCACTCAGTACAGGAGCACACAGCCGATCAGGAGGGTGCTACAATGTAGCGCTCCCTGATTGGCTGAAGAAACCCACTTAGACATCAGTCAGAGTGGGTTTCTGGCATTCGGGGAAAGGAGTCCCATGTGAAAACATGGGGCCCCTTTCAGTTCGTGGCTCGGCTTTCCGTTTTTTTATTTTATTCAAGTACGTGGATTACAAATGGTTGCCCCGAGGACCCGGGATCTGGTGAGTAGAATTTATTCAACAGCTACCCCTTGGATTCTACTGGAGAAGAGGACAGACCCTCGTGTGAACATAAGGTAAGTATGTATGTATGTTTGTGTGCATGTATGTAATAAATCTTTACTTTCACGGTGTGTGTGTCTTGTCTTTTTTTGGGTATTTTTTTAGTAGTAGTACTACAGGTACCAGCGGGCCCGTTTTTCCGCCGCATGCTGGTACTTGTGGTTCTCCAAGTACCAGCATGCGGGGGAGGCTTGCTGGGCCTTGTAGTACTGCTACTAAAAACAATATCTTTTCATTATCACAAAAGGCTATCAGCCCCCCATCCGCAGCCCATTGGAAGGGGGGGGGACAGCCTCGGGCTTCACCCCTGGCCCTTGGGTGGCTGGGGGGGGGACCCCTTGATTGAAGGGGTCCCCACTCCCCCAGGGTACCCCGGCCAGGGGTGACTAGTTGGATTTTTGATGCCACGGCCGCAGGGCACTATATAAAAGTGACCCCCGGCTGTGGCATTATCTGTCCAGCTAGTGGAGCCCGGTGCTGGTTTTAAAAATACGGGGGACCCCTACTCTTTTTGTCCCCCGTATTTTTGGAACCAGGACCAGGCGCAGAGCCCGATGCTGGTTGCTTAAATATGGGGGAACCCCTGTCAAATTTTCCCCATATTTCTGCAACCAGGATCGGCTCAAAGAGCCCGAGGCTGGTTATGCTTAGGAGGGGGGACCCCACGCAATTTTTTTTAATAAAATAACCACTTTCCCACCCCTTCCCACTGATATACATGCACGGATCTCATGGATCCCTGCATGCCTATACAATCACGGATTAAAAAAGCAGGTCTGTTTTTTTTTAGCACTTTTTTACGAGTTGTAATTTTTCACGGCAGTGTTTTTTTTTTTTTGCTTTGCACTTCTTAGTAAATTACCGAGATTCATACTTAAACAGCCGCGTTTTGACCGATGGTGTATTCATTTGTATTTTTTTTGTTGGACTTCCATAAAATTACGAATGCCCTCATCACTGCCGTGATTATTGCTTAGTAAATTACCGAGATGACACTTTGATGAAAAAAACGGCATCTCGGTCAAAATCGGGACCTTAGTAAATATACCCCATGGTTGGGATAAAGTTACAAAATATATTGTAATGGAGGACCTATTTAATGTAACGTGTCCTTGCTGCTGCATATAGAAACATCACTTTAAGTTACTGAGCCACCCATTTTGCATAATGGGGTCCACGCAAAGTTGTATGCTTGGTTTCATAGTGGTCATCATTACTAGTGTGCACTTGCATCAGCCCAATCCAAGGTGCAAAATATCTGTCTGAAAACAAGCAGAATTACATCAATTGAGCACAGCCAGCAAGCCTGTAAACATACCTTTGCTAAACTTTGATTATTGGCCTGATTCAGATGTGGTTGGTGGTGCAAACAACAGCAGTGCACTACTATGTTAATGCAGCAGGAGGCGTCTGAGATAGATGCCTCCTGCTTGCACTAGTGATCCGCGCTGTGTCCTGCAACCCCACTGTCCCGCTGCCTGACTCAAACATCTGTACTTTGCTCTATGTGCCGTATCCCCAACCACATCTGAATCAGGCCCTATGTGCGGATGAGCCGTTACCACTCAGTCAGGCCTTTTGAGTTAAGTGGAGATAATAAGAATTTACTTACCGATAATTCTATTTCTCGGAGTCCGTAGTGGATGCTGGGGTTCCTGAAAGGACCATGGGGAATAGCGGCTCCGCAGGAGACAGGGCACAAAAAGTAAAGCTTTAGGATCAGGTGGTGTGCACTGGCTCCTCCCCCTATGACCCTCCTCCAAGCCAGTTAGGTACTGTGCCCGGACGAGCGTACACAATAAGGGAGGAATTTTGAATCCCGGGTAAGACTCATACCAGCCACACCAATCACACCGTACAACTTGTGATCTAAACCCAGTTAACAGTATGATAACAGCGGAGCCTCTGAAAAGATGGCTCACAACAATAATAACCCGATTTTTGTAACTATGTACAAGTATTGCAGATAATCCGCACTTGGGATGGGCGCCCAGCATCCACTACGGACTCCGAGAAATAGAATTATCGGTAAGTAAATTCTTATTTTCTCTATCGTCCTAGTGGATGCTGGGGTTCCTGAAAGGACCATGGGGATTATACCAAAGCTCCCAAACGGGCGGGAGAGTGCGGATGACTCTGCAGCACCGAATGAGAGAACTCCAGGTCCTCTTTTGCCAGGATATCAAATTTGTAGAATTTTACAAACGTGTTCTCCCCTGACCACGTAGCTGCTCGGCAGAGTTGTAATGCCGAGACCTCTCGGGCAGCCGCCCAAGATGAGCCCACCTTCCTTGTGGAATGGGCCTTAACCGATTTATACTGTGGCAGGCCTGCCTCAGAATGTGCAAGTTGAATTGTGTTACAAATCCAACGAGCAATCGACTGCTTAGAAGCAGGCGCACCCAACTTGTTGGGTGCAAACAGTATAAACAGCGAGTCAGATTTTCTGACTCCAGCTGTCCTGGAACATATTTTCAGGGCCCTGACAACTTCTAGCAACTTGGAGTCCTCCAAGTCCCTAGTAGGTGCAAGGCACCACAATAAGCTGGTTCAGGTGAAACACTGACACCACCTTAGGGAGAGAACTGGGGACGAGTCCGCAGCTCTGCCCTGTCCGAATGGACAAACAGATATGGGCTTTTTTGAGAAAAAACCACCAATTTGACACTCGCCTGGTCCAGGCCAGGGCCAAGAGCATGGTCACTTTTTATGTGAGATGCTTCAAATCCACATATTTGACTGGTTTTAAACCAATGTGATTTGAGGAATCCCAGAACTACGTTGAGATCCCACAGTGCCACTGGAGGCACAAAAAAGGGGTTTGTATATGCAATACTCCCTTGACAAACTTCTGGACTTCAGGAACTGAAGCCAATTCTTTCTGGAAGAAAATTTACAGGGCCGAATTTGAACCTTAATGGACCCCAATTTGAGGCCCATAGACACTCCTGTTTGCAGGAAATGCAGGAAACGACCGAGTTGAAATTTCTTTGTGGGGCCTTCCTGGCCTCACACCACGCAACATATTTTCGCCACACGTGGTGATAATGTTGTGCGGTCACCTCCTTTCTGGCTTTGACCAGGGTAGGAATGACCTCTTCCGGAATGCCTTTTTTCCCTTAGGATCCGGCTTTCCATCGCCATGCCGACAAACGCAGCTGCGGTAAGTCTTGGAACAGACATGGTACTTGCTGAAGCAAGTCCCTTCTTAGCGGCAGAGGCCATAAGACCTCTGTAAGCATCTCTTGAAGTTCCGGGTACCAAGTCCTTCTTGGCCAATCCGGAGCCATGAGTATAGTTCTTACTCCTCTACGTCTTATAATTCTCAGCACCTTAGGTATGAGAAGCAGAGGAGGGAACACATACACCGACTGGTACACCCACGGTGTTACCAGAACGTCCACATCTATTGCCTGAGAGTCTCTTGACCTGGCGCAATACCTGTCCCGTTTTTTGTTCAGACGGGACGCCATCATGTCCACCTTTGGTATTTCCCAACGGTTTACAATCATGTGGAAAAAACTTCTCAATGAAGTTTCCACTCTCCCGGGTGGAGGTCGTGCTGAGGAAGTCTGCTTCCCAGTTTCCATTCCCGGGATGAAAAACTGCTGACAGTGTTATCACATGATTTTCCGCCCAGCGAAAAGTCCTTGCAGTTTCTGCCATTGCCCTCCTGCTTCTTGTGTCGCCCTGTCTGTTTACGTGGGCGACTGCCGTGATGTTTTTCCCACTGGATCAATACCGGCTGACCTTGAAGCAGAGGTCTTGCTAAGCTTAGAGCATTATAAATTTACCCTTAGCTCCAGTATATTTATGTGGAGAAAAGTCTCCATACTTGATCACACTCCCTGGAAATTTTTCCCTTGTGTGACTGCTCCCCAGCCTCTCAGGCTGGGCTCCGTGGTTACCAGCATCCAATCCTGAATGCCGAATCTGCGGCCCTCTAGAAGATGAGCACTCTATAACCACCACAGGAGAGACACCCTTGTCCTTGGACATTGGGTTATCCGCTGATGCATCTGAAGATGCGATCCGGACCATTTGTCCAGCAGATCCCACTGAAAAGTTCTTACGTGAAATCTGCCGAATGGAATTGCTTCGTAGGAAGCCACCATTTTTACCAGGACCCTTGTGCAATGATGCACTGTTTTTAGGAGGTTCCTGACTTGCTCGGATAACTCCCTGGCTTTCTCTTCCGGGAGAAACACCTTTTTCTGGACTGTGTCCAGAATCATCCCTAGGCACAGCAGACGTGTCGTCGGGATCAGCTGCGATTTTGGAATATTTAGAATCCACCCGTGCTGATTGTAGCAGTATCCGAGATAGTGCTACTCCGACCTCCAACTGTTCCCTGGACTATGCCCCTATCAGGAGATCGTCCAAGTAAGGGATAATTAAGACGCCTTTTCTTCGAAGAAGAATCATCAATTCGGCCATTACCTTGGTAAAGACCCCGGGGTGCCGTGGACAATCCAAACGGCAGCGTCTGAAACTGATAGTGACAGTTCTGCACCACGAACCTGAGGTACCCTTAGTGAGAAGGGCAAATTTGGGACATAGAGGTAAGCATCCCTGATGTCCCGGGACACTATATAGTCCCCTTCTTCCTGGTTCGCTATCACTGCTCTGAGTGACTTCATCTTAATTTGAACCTTTGTAAGTGTTCAAAAAAAAATTTTTAGAATAAGTCTCACCTAGCCTTCTGGCTTCAGTACCACAATATAGTGTGGAATAATACCCCTTTTCTGTAGTAGGAGGGGTAATTTAATTATCACCTGCTGGGAATACAGCTTGTGAATTTTTTCCCATACTACCTCCTTGTCGGAGGGAGACTTGGTAAAGCAGACTTCAGGAGCCTGCGAAGGGGAAACGTCTCGACATTCCCATCTGTACCCCCGGGATACTACTTGTAGGATCCAGGGGTCCTGTACGGTCTCAGCGCCATGCTGAGAACTTGTCAGACGCGGTGGAACGCTTCTGTTCCTGGGAATGGGCTGCCTGCTGCAGTCTTCTTCCCTTTCCTCTATCCCTGGGCAGATATGATCTTATAGGGACGAGAGGACTGAGGCTGAAAAGACGGTGTCTTTTTCTGCAGAGATGTGACTTAGGGTAAAAAACGGTGGATTTTCCAGCAGTTGCCGTGACCACCAGGTCCGATGGACCGACCCCAAACAAGTCCTCTTCCTTTATACGGCCATACTGTGCCGTTTGGAATCTGCATCACCTGACCACTGTCGTGTCCATAACATCTTCTGGCAGTTATGGACATCGCGTTTATTCATGATGCCAGAGTGCAAATATCCCTCTGTGCATCTCGCATATATAGAAATGCTCTATAGTCAATAAAATACTGTCCCTGTCAAGGGTATCAATATTTTTAGTCAGGGAATCCGACCAAGCCACCCTAGCTCTGCACATCCAGGCTGAGGCGATCGCTGGCCGCAGTATAACACCAGTATGTGTGTATATACTTTTTATTATATTTTCCAGCCTTGTCAGCTGGTCCTTGAGGACGGCCCTATCTATAGACGGTACCGCCACTTGTTTTGATAAGCGTGTGAGCGCCTTATCCACCTTAAGGGGTGTTTCCCAATGCGCCCTAACTTCTGGCGGGAAAGGGTATACCGCCCATAATTTTCTATCGGGGGGAACCCACGCATCATCACACACTTTATTTAATTTATCTGATTCAGGAAAAACTATGGTAGTTTTTTCACATCCCACATAATACCCTCTTTTGTGGTACTTGTAGTATCAGAAATACGTAACACCTCCTTCATTGCCTTTAACGTGTGGCCCTAATAAGGAATACGTTTGTTTATTCACCGTCGACACTGGATTCAGTGTCCCTGTCTGTGTCTGTGTCGACCGACTAAAGTAAACGGGCGTTTTAAAACCCTTGACGGTGTTTTTGAGACGTCTGGATCGTACTAATTGTTTGTCGGCCGTCTCATGTCGTCAACCGACTTTGCATCGTGTTGACATTATCACGTAATTTCCTAAATAAGCCATCCATTCCGGTGTCGACTCCCTAGAGAGTGACATCACCATTACAGGCAATTGCTCCGCCTCCACGTCAATATCGTCCTCATACATGTCGACACACACGTACCGACACACAGCAGACACACAGGGAATGCTCTATACGAAGACAGGACCCACTAGCCCTTTGGGGAGACAGAGGGAGAGTCTGCCAGCACACACCAAAAAGCGCTATATATGACAGGGATAGCCTTATGATTAAGTGCTCCCTTATAGCTGCTTTTATATTAATATATATATAGCCATTTATTTTGCCCCCCCTCTCTGTTATACCCTGTTTCTGTAGTGCAGTGCAGGGGAGAGACCTGGGAGCCTTCCTGACCAGCGGAGCTGTGACAGAAAATGGCGCCGTGTGCTGAGGAGATAGGCCCCGCCCCTTTTCCGGCGGGCTCGTCTCCCGCTATTTAGTACATTTAGGCAGGGGTAAATATCTCCATATAGCCTCTGGGGCTATATGTGAGGTATTTTTAGCCTTTTTAAAGGTTTTCATTTGCCTCCCAGGGCGCCCCCCCCCAGCGCCCTGCACCCTCAGTGACTGCCGTGTGAAGTGTGCTGAGAGGAAAATGGCGCACAGCTGCAGTGCTGTGCGCTACCTTAAGAAGACTGCAGGAGTCTTCAGCCGCCGATTCTGGACCTCTTCTTGCTTCAGCATCTGTGAGGGGGCCGGCGGCGTGGCTCCGGTGACCATCCAGGCTGTACCTGTGATCGTCCCTCTGGAGCTTCATGTCCAGTAGCCAAGAAGCCAATCCATCCTGCACGCAGGTGAGTTCACTTCTTCTCCCCTCTGTCCCTCGTTGCAGTGATCCTGTTGCCAGCAGGAATCACTGTAAAATAAAAAACCTAAGCTAAACTCTCTAAGCAGCTCTTTATGAGAGCCACCTAGAATTGCACCCTTCTCGGCCGGGCACAAAATCTAACTGGCTTGGAGGAGGGTCATAGGGGGAGGGGCCAGTGCACACCACCTGATCCTAAAGCTTTACTTTTTGTGCCCTGTCTCCTGCGGAGCCGCTATTCCCCATGGTCCTTTCAGGAACCCCAGCATCCACTAGGACGATAGAGAAATTGCATAAGACCATATTTGAACACACTAGCTAACTGTCCCACTACTTTTAGCGAGACATTGCCTATTTGCATGGGGAAGGGAAGTGTTTCTTCGGTCATGCACTTTTATGACAGGTGCAGTACAAAATAAAACTGGATATTTAAAAAATAAAATAACCTCTAGTGCATGGCCACACCGAAAGTGCGCTGCAACCACCTCTGATGTCAGGAAACATGGTTGCATAGGCTTAGATTGGGATCATACACAGTGTATAAACCCCTAGGATACATCTGCAACATGGATTTGTATTCACTCTTCATCAGCGGCAATGCACATTCATACTTGTACACAAATGGCAGTTCAGTTTTGAAGAAAATAAAAAAAAAATACTGTTCTCTGCAGCCTCTTATCCATCATTTACTTTGTGAGATAATCAGCAAGTACTTCTCTGATATAGTAATGTCACAGTCATACATTCATCGCGCACACAGAGACCTCACACATTTCCCTTTGTGATAATTAAAGGTGTTTTACACTAACTATGAATGATACGAAATCTTCTCCCCTTCCATTATGTGCACTTTGGTGGTGGACCTTTGCCTGGAACCCCCAACTTTCACATATAACCATTATCTCGGCCAATTACTCACAACAGGTTTAATTTAAATCACAATAATTGTATTAGTTTCTAGTACCCAGGAAGTCACTGCACCTTTGATCTTACTCATTCATTACTTACAACTGCAATATCGGTTAAGAGTTATAAAAGTGTATAATCATTCCCCCATTTGCTGAGTTACAGCCTAGGAACAGAATGTTTGGAAACAGAGCGAGAGAAAGGATGTATTGTATGCTAATAACACATCACCTTCTCTCACTGCACCAAACATCCTATTTTTCATGTGACCTAAATAAGATACAATGCTTCCTAACGATCAAGCTGTTTAAATGAGAGCAGCAGTAAAATCACCAACAATACAGAACATTGCCGGTTCAAGGCTACACAGCACACAAACAGGAGTAAAAAGCCAAGGCAGCTGTCAAATAAAGCTAAACCTACATGCTGCTGACTGTATTATTACCATTGCAATGACCAGTTGTGTGCCATTTACATAAGCATCTTGGATGGAGCTGGCACGCTCTGTAAATAATTCAGCGGTTTTACTGGAGCTGCAGCTGAGATGTACGCTTTCTGAACATTAAGCTGAACGTTTTGAAGCCTGAGCTTTATATCCGCATAGCACCGTACAGCATTTTTACATTACAGTCAGGGCTGCTTATGAAAATCAGCTGTCCTTATTGATCAAGCGTAACATGAATAACCCTTCAACAATTTATGACAGTGTTCTAAACTCATAATAAAAAAAAAGTCAGATGTGCTTTAAAAAAGTATTCAGACCCATGACCAATAGTCTTATTTTACTGAATAACAAATCCTAGGCTGGATTTTTTTCTGAGATAGTTTTATTTAAAAAAAAATGTATTATTGAAAAATGTAGTTTTAGTTATTAATGTTACTTTTTTTATGGTTCAATTTCATCTTAAGAAACCACAAAGAAAAACAGATTGCATAAGTATTTATTACCTAAACTAGAATATTTTGTAGAACCACCTGCATGAGTAACAAAACCCCTATATCTAATTCTAGTCACAGCCTCTAAGTGAAAGCCTCAGGACCTTTTATAGAAAAAGGTTTTCTTTTAATGTGGTCTCATTGGCAATGGGCTGCAGAACAGATACAGAGTGAGATTGCCTGTGTATGAGTAGTACTGCCTCCTCTCTATGTCAGGATGAAGGGTGAACTCGCAGGTGGGAATGACCTACATAATGTATTTCATGGATTACCTGAATGTAGTGCACCTGTTTTGAAGTTGTAAGAGCAACAGAGGGCTCTAGCTAGAGGGAGGAGACGCGTTTGTTAATTCCAGTATGTGCTAGTGCAGATTTACTGTAATATGGTCCTTTATTTTCTGTTACCGCCCTAATGCACATCCTGTGAAATAAATACTCTCTCTCTTGGCATGATTCAGAGGTGGACTAGCATCTGTTGCCGAAGATATGGCTGAGATAATGCAAATGCTGCTAGTTACAGCCTTCGCCATGTTTAATAGCCTGTGGTTCTAGAGTAGACAGTCCACCAGCGGTGAACCACTGTGTTGACTACTGACTCTTGCACCAACCTATAGCAGACACTTTATCCCGGTATGAACATCCATCGTTTTGCATTTGCTTTTACATTTCTTTGCTGCTGCAAACAGAAACAGTGGGGGCGATGTATGAAAAACGTCCTAACGGACGTTATGTGACTGGGTGCGTATCACCACATTATCATGGTGATACGCCCTGACCCGCCACCTCAATGTATTATAGGAGTACCTGCCGATATGGGAGGGCGTTATCTAACCTGTCCCGTGATATGCCTTCCCCACATCAGCTAGGCTGATATCGCCGCCACTGGCTTTCTGCGCATGCGCACTTCTTCCCTTCTTCTTGCTTGCGCCGCTGGCAGCCTCCAGCTCATGTGCGATTAGGCTGGGCGCTCGCCGCCGCCGGCTGTGTGAGGGAGCTCACTGCTTCCTAGTGCCTTTCGTTCAGGCCCTGCACATGCGTCATCTCCCCAGCTCCCAGAAACATGACCCAGCACATGCGCAGGGACGTCGTGGGCTGTCAAAGTTTTATTTAAAAAAAAAACACACATCAAAGCAGCTACAGTACTGCAGCGCCAGCCCCGACCTGGCGATGTGACCTGGGGGATTAACGTGAGGCGAAGAGCCACCTCACCTGTTAAACATAAGGTAGCCACCACCTTCCTATGCCCACAGCGTGGCAGGCGATATTGTTGTATGCGCTGTGTGCAGTTTTTAAATCCCAGCTGAGAGCCGCTTCTTACATTCAGGGGAAGCGATAACATCGGGATATAACGTGCGCTATGTGCAAAATGCACATAGAGCACGTTCTTACATCTGCCCCAATGTTTCTGAGCCACCATTATGCATAATGCAACAGACGCAGAGTTGAACTGCCCACAGCTATATGGTTGGTTTCATAGCGGGATTCATTATCAATGTGCACTTGCACTGGAGCAAAAAAATCTGTCTGAAAACAAGCCACCCGCAGGGACTGTCTAGTAGTGGCAGTGACTTCTTCCCATCGGAAGCACTCCCTACTTATCACCCAAAGACAGGCAGTAACAGGTGGAGGTGCTATTATGGCAACCCCATCTGGTTTCTGGGGGCTGCAGTCAATGCTGTCCCCTACAAGCTAACCTGTGTGCTAACAGCACTGGACTTGAGGCCTGCCTCCATACATAAGCCCCATCTCCCAGTGACATGAGTCGTCAATCACCAAGAGATCAGAGAGGAGATCAACCTCACAGTAGTAGCCAGACCCACCGGCCAGACAGGTAACCACATAATTCTGTGCAACCGGCAATTCCCTGTATGCTTTTGCTAAACTTTGTCCCATTGACCTGCAAATGGATATGTAGCTAGAGAGATGACAATCATCTGCAGATAAATTTGTGAGTAAGGTTGCCTGTGCATGGAGTGGTATTATTGCCTCCTCTCTATTTCAGGATCAAGGGTGTGCTCGCACGTAGGAATGCCCTACATAATGTGTTTCATGCATCACCTGTATGCAGAGCACCTGTAGTACTTTAGCTTTGGATCTTTGCATTCTCTCCTTTCCTCCACAGTACTCCTTGTTACTTTTGTGTACAGTGCTGAGAGTTATAGGACAAATACCTTTTTAATGATGGACAGCACAGGATCTCCAATCACCTAATCCACAAAAACAAGATTGAGATTCTCCTTAATCATATTAAATGGTAAGGTTTTTTTTTTTTTAATCAGTTCAATTCATTTTGTTCCCTCAATTCACACTAATTTGTTTCATTAGCACTATTAACAGACACATTTCTTTTTATATAACCTTCTGGGACTGCAGAAATTAAGGCTTACACTGCAATGAATAAAACTGCAATGATTATGACCTTGTGTCATTTAAATAATCAATATTGCCAGAATAATGAAACAAAACTGAGAAAGGAATAAGGCAATAATATACACTGATTCCTCATTATAGCAACCGTCCGTTTATAATGCCAGCCCCACTTACCACCAGGTACAGTATATTCTCTGCATAAAAGGTTTAGTTACTCAATATCACAAATGCATTTCCTAAAGTAATTAATTTCACATTTTAGACACACATTGGGGCATATCATGCAAAAATTGTGCAAGCCAAGGGAGCAGTCACCGGAGGCTGGCGGCAAGGACATGAAACTATGCCACACAAAACTCTGCACAGTGGTGTCCCATGGTCTACTTACTGTTAAGCTTTGATAAAGATCTTCTGCCGCCGCAATTTACTAATAAAATGTTACTGTGTAATACGAGAAGGCAGCTGTAAGTTTGAATTTACAGCTTCATGAACCAGTCTGGATGTGTATGCGCATGTGTAAACCAGCTTTCTTAGTTCAAACAAGCAACAATGGGATGAAACCGACTTCAGTTAAAGTATAAAGTAAAAAAATCCCAGGAAGAGGTTACAATTGATGAAAAATACAAAAATAAAAAATGGGACCAATAAAACATTCATTTAGGTGGAGATTGCCTTTTAATGCATACATTTAAAGGGTTTCTCCTCTCTCTTGTGTGAATGTATGATTTCTGTATTTGAGAGCTACAGTACAGTATCAATCCATGACAATATGAATAGAGTGTGCTGACACATGATTTGACTTGAGTTCCCTTACCACCATAAATTTATTTTTAAATATTTGGTTGGTTAACCATTACAAAGAAGTAGGAGTAGTATGTTTAAAGAGTAATTAAAGCTTACAAATGTGTTTATACTGTTCTATATATCTCTAGCATGCTCCCCATCACTATTTCAAGCAGGTTATCATTTTAGGAGGGAGGTGCTTAATTGAGATTGGGATTCTGGCACCGATTTTCTGACTACCAGCATCTAAGGCAGGGGTGGGGAATGTCCGGCCCGTGGGCCATATAAGGCCCGCAAAGTCATTTTACTTGGCCTGGCCAGGAAACCAGGGAAACTGCGGCACCGATGGGACTAGGAGAGGGATGGCATACAAAAGAGGAGGACGTGAGTTAGGGGAATGGCAGGGGGACGGATGGAGGAGGGCGTTGGGTACCACGGCCAAGGCAACCGTGGGCGGGACTAGCAGGGTGTGTGGCTTTGCTAGACGTGGGTTATAAGGGCGCTCAGCACACTGTCTGTATGAGTGTGTCCCCCACTTGTCTTCCGTGCTCCTGCTGTTCTGAGACTCCTGTGCCCGGCTTCTAGCAGACCTGTTCATCGAAGGCTGCTGCTGATCAGAGGAGGTGGTGTGCAGAAGTCTGGATGGGACCTGTTCTGCAGTGGTGGTGAGTGCTCTGCTGGGGACATTATGTATACCTGGCACTATGCTGGGGACATTATGGGTAACTGGCACTATACTGGTTACATCATGGGTAACTGCACTATACTGGGACATCATGGGTAACTGGCACTATACAGAGACATCATGGGTAACTGCCATTATACTGGGTAACTGGCATTATGTGTATCTGGCACTACTGTGAGAATTACTGGGGGCAGAATGTGTAAGCCGCTATTACTGTGGCCATTATATGTAAGGAGCACTAATGTAGGCATTACGTGTAAGGGTGCATGCTTTGGAGATGGGGGGTTCGCTTAAAAAATGGCCTGCGAATGATCTTAAAAAAAATCCAAATGGCCCCTGGCAGGGAAAAGGTTTTCCACCCCTGATCTAGAGCATTGAGATGCCAACGTTTCATTAATTTTCTCTATGAGACAATTAAATCACAAATTAAACATGTCTACATATGGCCAACTGATATGAGACAGAACTAATTAGTGAAGACAGACTAATTTAAACATAAACTTAACTAGGTCTGCTAATGGGAAACTTCTAACCCATAGTACTGCAGACCCCTCTCTTTTACTGATTCTCCATTAAATTTGTAAGTATTTATAGAAATAAAGACTACGGCGCTTCGGTGCGGCTTTGTGTTGTCTATACCTTAAATTTAAAATAACCTTTTTGTAAAAATATAATTATAGGATAAAAACACTTCTCAAAATATTAAGTGAGTGGCAGCTTATAATACATAAAAATGTGCTTGGCATGCACACATAAGGATTTAGAGGAATTGGTGAGAATAAGCGCCCAAGAGTGTGAATTATATAACAAGGTGAATATAAATGAAGGTATCAAGGGTGGGTATATTAGAACCAGTTAAAAAACGTATCTGAAAACCAGAGAAGCTAAATTCAGGCGATGCTTCTTTGATGCTTAATACATGTTGAAAAAAAGAAGAGCGAACATAGTGTGTACTGTTTTTTTGTACAATATCAAAATATATCACTGGCTATAAAACATTTAGGCTTAATTAGGGAAATAGCATATTCCCAAGTATGCAATCAATATATAGCCTAGACAGTGTATATATAAAAAATAAATTATTTAATACACAAAATGACATAAAAATACATAAAAATGCATAAAAATATGTGAATAGCTGTATATCATGCATACAGGATAAAAGATTATATCAAGCTTATAGTAACATAGTATCCGAGGTTGAAAAAAGACAACTGTCCATCGAGTTCAACCCATTTGTGGTCTCCTATGCATGATGATTTGACTAAAATTTCTGACTGATGCTGCGGTCAGCCGTTGCATTTTATCCCTATTTATAGTAACTATAATGCATGACTATGCACCATACCCCTGGATATCCTTATCCATTAGGAATTTATCTAACCCATTCTTAAAGGTGTTGACAGATTCCGCCATTACAACTCCCTCGGGCAGGGAATTCCAAACACGTATTGTCCTTACCGTGAAAAAGCCTTTACGCCGTATTGTGCGGAATCTCCTCTCCTCTAACCTGAGCGAGTGTCCACGAGTCCTCTGTGTTGATCTAACTAAAAACAGGTCCCGCGCAAGCTCTGTGTATTGTCCCCTTATATATTTGTAGATGTTGATCATATCCCCTCTTAGTCTCCGCTTTTCCAATGTAAACATGCCTAGTCTTTCAAGCCTTTCCTTGTATTCCATCATCTCCATGCCCTTAATTAGTTTGGTCGCCCTCCTCTGTACCTTTTCAAGCTCCAGGATATCCTTTTTGTAGTACGGTGCCCAGAATTGTACACAGTATTCAAGGTGTGGCCTCACTAGTGATTTATATAACGGGAGTATAATACTCTCGTCCCTAGCATCAATACCCCGTTTTATGCATGCTAATATCTTATTAGCCTTCTTTGCTGCAGTCCTTTCTTTGGGTACTACTGCTTAGCTTGCTATCTATGAGGACACCTAAGTCCTTTTCCAGTACAGAATCCCCTAATTTTACCCCATTTAGTAGGTAGGTGTAATTTTTGTTCTTGTTACCACAGTGCATTACCTTACACTTGTCTGTGTTGAAGCGCATTCTCCATTTGGCTGCCCATGCTTCTAATTTAACTAAGCCGTTCTGAAGAGACTCGGCATCCTCCTCTGTATTTATAGCCTTACACAATTTGGTATCATCTGCAAAAATTGACACCATGCTCTCTAGACCTTCTGTTAGGTCGTTAATGAAAATATTGAACAATAGCGGTCCTAATACTGAGCCTTGCGGCACACCACTTAGCACTTCAGTCCAAGTTGAATAAGATCCATTAACCACAACGCGCTGCTCCCTATTATCTAACCAGTTTTTGACCCAAGTGCATATTGTGCTTCCTAGCCCTGATTCTTGTAGCTTGTAGATAAGTCTCATGTGTGGTACAGTATCGAACGCTTTGGCAAAGTCTATCTGTCCATAAATAACTGGAATGCATGCGTACAGAATTCAGAGTGATAAATGTCTTATCTGTCCATAAGAAGAAATGTCAGCAGGTAGTCCCAACGCGTTTCGTCCGTCATCAGCAGGACTTCATCAAGGGAATAGACAGTTCTGTTTGTCTATTTATCAATGCCTATTTCCCTATAGATTGTAAGCTTACGAGCAGGGCCTTCCTACCTCTATCTCTGATTTTGCCCAGTTTTGTTCTATTCCTGTTGTTCTAATTGTAAAGCGCAACAGAATATGCTTTGCTATATAAGAAACTGTTAATAATAATAATAATTCTATTATACTCCCCCAAAACACCATTACTTCAAACATTCTGCTGCGTCTGTACCCTTGTTTCTCCCAACATAAATCAGCCTTTCCCTCCCCCTTTAGTATGTCAGCTCTTGCTAGGAGGGCCCTCCCTCCTAGTGTTTCTCCTTCCCACCCCTATATTCACTCCCTCAGCATAATGGTATATGCCCACACCTGTAGTTATGAGTTATTATGTCTGTGTTATTTGTTTACTTTGCTTTTCGGAGCTTTGTATCGCGTCCTGTATGGTGCTGTGGAAATTTACAGTGCCGTAAAATATAAATAAAGGCTACTAAAATAATAACAATAATTCTACTTCTTCAGTAATATTTTAGGAAAAGTAACCATCCAACCCCATTAGCAGAACAGTGACAAAGCTATAGGCTAGTTCCGCATGGTACTATACTGCATCCTTCTTAATAACTGATCTGTGTCCCAAACATTCCAGAGAAAGTCGGTAACAGGGAAGGGAGCCCTACAATTAAGGTTAGGGAGCTGGAGGATAAAATACATATATATTATTAGAAACAATGTAGAATCAGCCAAATGGTCTTTCAGATTAGATTACAGGAGAATAATGTCTTGGTCCCACTTCCTATTGTGTCACTACTGCAAACATTCAGAAGAATCCCAAGGATGAGAGACCTACAGTTCAGGTAAAGGAAACAATGGGTTTCTGGAATTGATTTTTAAAAGTACTGATAATAATGTGGATTTAATCTTCTCTTATTACCCATAACAAATACCAGACATAGGGCCTGACTATAAGAGATTAACACTAATGCAGGTCCAAGCAAGTGCGTACAAATATGGAGCAGTGGTAGCAGATCCTTCAATAATTGAAACTGTGAGTAACTTTACGGTCATGCAGAATGGCCACGGAGATGGAAATGGTGGTGCCATATTTTCTGCATATGGGACTGCAGTAAACAAGGCCTTGAAAACAGTTGTGAAACACCTGTGTTTTTGACGCCACTGCCCGTTACCTCCCCCAAACAATCCCTGATTGTCAATCGCTTTGCAAAAAAAACTTACCCACAAGTGGCACTGCTAAGGTAGGCACGTGTACAGCGAGATCATGATGCATGCGGCTGATAAATCGCTCAACTCTGTAAATATCAATATTTGTACAACTCTGAATCAAGCCCATATTAGTGCTTGCTAATAATTTCCTACTGATCCATGCCTTTGACTAAGAGACATATTCTACCAATCATTTGGCTGGGACCTACAGGATCAGTAAGTTTATGCTGAATTCTGCTTGCGTCCTTAGGGTGTGAAAACAGAAATCAGTGAAGGCGGCTCTACCATATCTGCTGGGCAGAGCAGAGCCCACATCACCTTGTGACTCAGCTGGGTTTTTTTGTTTCCACATTATTAGTACCTGATTCAGTGATTACTAAAACCAAAACAACAACGCAGAGAGAAGTTATGTCTTTACAGTTTGTCATATCTGTTCTTACATCTCCTTGTTTGTGAAACAGAGGGATAGGGGTTTCTTTCCATAATATTTTTATTGCTGCAGATTTCTAAGGTTCCACAGAGCATAAAACATGATATTTATTTATTACTAGTTATTTAAATAGCGCACATATTCTGCAGTGCTTTGCAGAGTATATTTGGCCATTCACATCAGTCCCTGCCCCAGTGGAGCTTACAATGTACTTTATATTCCCTACCACATGTACACGCACACACATTCACGGGCTCCAATTAACCTACCAGTATATTTTGGGATTGTGGGAGGAAACTGGAGTACCTGGAGAAATCCCATGCAAGTACTGGGAGCATATACAAACTCCACACAGTTAGGGCCATGATGGGAATTGAACCCATGACCTCAGTGTTAGGAGGCAGTAATGCTAACCTTTACACCATCTGTACTGCCCATGACATAGGACATAGGTCTTCAACCTGTGGCCCTCCAGCTGCTGTGGAACTACACATCCCAGCATGCCCTGCCTCAGTTTTAGCATACCTTTTTTATCAAAACTGTGGCTGGGCATGCTGGGATGTGTAGTTCCACAGCAGCTGGAGGGTTGCAGGTTGAAGACCCATGATATAGTACATAGACAAAAAAAAATGCAGACATGAAAAAAGAGAGTAGGGAGGGCCCTGCTCATGAGAGCAGGGCCATAACAAGGGGTGTGCAAACAGTGCAGCCATGCATGATGTAAGGCAGCGGTTTTCAGCTTGTGGGGTATCTCTCCACCCCTACATAGAAAGTTCCAGGGCCAATTTTATCCCAAAGCTTGTTCTGTGATGTTATGTCATACAGTAGACCGGTGGTGCTGGTCCAGAGAACCTCTGCGCCCTGCTACAACAGTGCATGAGCAAGATTAGATTCTAAAGGGAAGAGTCCATAGCTGAGACAAGAGGAAAGAGTGTGGCTCAGACTGGAGATTGGGAAATTGTGTATTAATACTTTGAGACCCCCCTAGGGGTAAAAATCACTAGTGATGAAAACATGACATTCTGTTCTCTCTGGGAGTTTGAAGGACAAAAGTTAAGATCTCAGCGAAAAAAATTCCAGGAAATCAGCAGACCCAAACAAATGTGCTCACAAGACAAGCTGGATGTCTGAACGTTGTTTAATATACAATAGCATATTGTAACACGTGTGTTACACAGCTTACATTTAAATTGCTATTCTGAAAAACCTTGCCCTTTTACTATCTAAAGCAGGCATTCCCAACCACGGTCCTCAAGGCACACCAACAGTGCAGGTTTTAGTGATATCCAGGCTGCAGCACAGATGGTTAAATCAAAATAACTGAGCTACTAATTAAGTCACCTGTGCTGAAGCCTGGATATCACTAAAACATGCACTGTTAGTGTGCCTTGAGGACCGTGGTTGGGAATGCCTGATCTAAAGGGTTGATACAATTACCTCACACTGCAAACGAGACAGACCATTGTAATGGTGTAGAAATGTTTTTAAAAGTAGCCAAACTTGCCCTCCCCCTCTTTGTGGCCTGATCTCGCTCCAGACTTGCTAATGTTTGTATACAGTTCTATGGGCTACAGATAAAAATCTGAGTCTGAAGCTACCATAAGTGTGGTATATTGCAATGATTACTTGAGTCAATGAGAAATTCACTGGAAATTGAATTGACCCCGAAGTCTGTCTTCCTGCAAGTTGTCATTCCCCTCTTCACATCAGGACATTTTTAGTTCACAATATGGAATAGTAGCAAAACTATGGCCCCCAAAGTTGGGGTGAGTGCAAATGTCACAGACTCTGCAGTGCACAATTTATTATTATTATCCTCTTTTATTTGTATGGTGCTACAAGGGATCCACAGCATCCATTATAGATTGCACAAAAAATAAGCAAAACAGTAACATGTTATTGCTGTGGCAGATCTAGGAGAATAAAAATTGTGTGGACATGCCAGTACAATTTTTGAGGCCAATTTCAGAATTTGCAGTCTTAAGACTTACATGCTTTTACTTTTCTTCACTGTATGTGGTCAAAGGTAATACAAAATTGTGATGCATAAAGCTTAATCTATAAGTCAGCTGTATATAACTCCAAAGAAAACCATTATTTTATTAAGACATCAGTGTAGCTAACTACCACAGTGGACACCATCACAGTCCCAAAATAACATGCTCCAAACTACTTTAGTTACTGTGATAACAGTACCTAAATTTGCTCTCACAAATCTCACCGTGATTTTTTTTTGGCTATTTTTGATGTCCAATAGCAAAAAAGAAACAATAAATATTTTTTTTTCTCCACTGCTGGGTCCGAGGACGCAACATCGGATCACTCTGTGGGACCATTGGTTAGCGGAGTAACCGATTACTCAGAATGTCACCGCAACTCCTATGCTGGAGCCAGGAAATCTGCTTCAGAAGATGCTGACCCTGACCCTCCCACAAAATGAAAGTGACACGCTTCGTATTGTGAAACAAAGCCAATCACTATCCCCTCCCCCAAATTGCTGCAGACTGTCACTCACCTGATGTCTGCAACCGCACTGTGTGCGAGGACAGAGCAGATGAACAGCACAAGAAACATTGGAAAATTGAGAGAATCAGGACCATAGACTGAATAAGCTCTGCAGACTCTGGCGATATTCAATTATTATATCGTGCCCGATCTCCTGTCTAAAGTGACGTGTAAAGAGGCTAAACCTGACTAAACTATTGGGCGCAACGCGAAAGTTCTGTTTGGGCGCCCGAATGGGTCACTTTGTGCGCATTTAATCTCACCAGTACTGGGGGTAGCGAGCAGAAATGATATTGCTACCGTCTCCAGAAACATTTGAATAACGGCCGGCATGAACAGATGCAGGAGGGAGGGGAACATTTGAATCTCACCCTCTGAATACTAATACAAAGTTGAATAACGAAAGCCAAGTAACTTAAAAATTACCAATGATGTTCCTGCCTAAGTAGGAACTCTTGCTGTGGTGATTTAACATTGTTACATTGCTTCCTTGAGCCATTTTAAAGCTATGAAAGTATCCAAAACTGTATAGCCAATTGTGCTAATAACCATTATATATAGCTACAATGTTGGTTCATGTACCTTGAAAGTCAACCGCGTGGACACCAGCAGGCTTAACATTTTATCATCTAAATATTTAATTGGGTGTCTGGCGGTTTGAGCACACTGTATTTAATTTACTTATATCCTGTTACCAGTGTGTTATGGAGTACAGTTACTTTATGTATGACTATATTTTTGGTCTGTACACTACGGATGCCTACCAAGCAGAGCTTAGCAGCCATTGACACAAATCTCTATTTTATGTCTACACAGTTCAGTCTAATTTGTGTCTGTCATCATTATTACTGTAGGGTTTTATCGACTATTGAATCACTTTTTATTTGCAAGATTCATTTTGTAGTGAAACCATACAAGCACATTATACTGAGCACTAGAGCACACCATGTGCCTGTTCTGTGTTACACTTGATCCTGCATAAGCCTGTCATTTTGATGAGCCAGGAAAGAGGAGCACTGAGAAAGAAAACACAATTACCTCAGAAGCTAGGCAGCAGTAGTAAATGATTAACCCCTTTGCTGCAAACGCTCTTCCTATGGGCAAGACTATAGCGAATGAGCCCCACTCTTCCATCGCAGCAAGACAAAAAGCCCCCAAACCTATCCTACCTGTGCCCCACTGGCCCTAACGATGTCTGCTACAGAGACACATCAAGAAGTGCCATCATCACACGCCAACATTACTTGAAATAAAAACAACAACAATTGGTGGGTATAAGAGTGGTAAATCACTTTAGCGGTCCACTCTCAGCAATTTGAAACCCTGGTTTGAAAAATGGAAATCCCCTCTTTCGAACTGTATGCTCACATAAAAGTTACAATTACCTGGCTCACATGACCATATTTGATCATGTGATAGGTAAAGGACCGATAACCATTGGTCTGCATCTACCATTAATGTTCATCCATTGCTCCCGTCACGTGACTGTACCACGTGACCGGCGTAAGAGTTGCATTGGTTGGACAGTGAGCCTCATGTGTTTAGGCAAAAAGAGGGGAGTTTATATCCTCCGTACGATGCTCCGGTCATGTGACACGCATCCCGTGACTTGGAGCGCGGCACGTGACAAGCATCGTAAACCCGTAAGTGAGTTAAATTACAGGTATCTAATGAAAGTAGGGGAGTTTCTATACTCCGTACGATGGTGTAGCAGAGCCTAGAACCTGAGCTTTTCCAATTTGATGATATCCTGGACTCCTGCTTTTCTACTTGGTATTTAATTGGACACTTGCTCCACCACTGGATATTGCACTGCAACAGTTTATGCCCGGATCATCCCTTCAGCCATTTCTTGAAACATTTTAAGGCTGAGACAACATCAAGGGATCTGCCTATATACATCCGGTAAAACTTCATTATTTATACAGTGACTGTAATATACTGGACAGTGTCCTAGCTAAGTTTCCAGAACCTGCATTTAGGAGCACAGGAGTGTATTTGCTACTAACATATTACCCCCATTGGTGGCATTATATGACTTTATATTCTTTTCAATATGAATGTATATTTTAACTATTTATTTTATTTTTCGGTGTATCCTAATGAATAAATTGTGATTATTACCATTTTTAAACAAACCGTCCATTTGTTTTATATTTCTTTACACCCAGTGCTGTATACCCACTTCTTTTTTCCCTTAGTAGCTACTGCTTGGTGATCCCCATAAATCATCATCCAGCGCTGTATCTCTATCTATCTATATATATATATATATGTATATATATATGTATATATATATAATTTGTCCCATAGATGGGGTAGCTCACATCTCTTCAGGACCTTACACCTGAGGAAGTCTGAAGGAGAGGACATACCTAGTTCCACCTGGACGAAACGCGTTGACTGCTGTTTATATGCTGATTTTCAGATAAGCTGTTTTTCACTTTTTCTAATGTATAGGCATTTATTTGTGCTGAGGCCGAGATAGTAAATTGGTTTACACTATATATGTTTTTATATTTATGCTTTGTATATTTAACATCTTATACATGGTACGGGTTCACTCATAGCCCTTTCTTTTACACACATGGGTGGTCATTCAGAGTTGTTCGCTCGTTGACGATTTTCTCTATATTGCGATTAGTCGCTTACTGCGCATGCGCAAGGTTCGCAGAGCGCATGCGCTTAGTTATTTTACTCAAAAGTTAGGTATTTTACTCACGGCATAACAAGGTTTTTTCATCGTTCTGGTGATCGGAGTGTGATTGACAGGAAGTGGGTGTTTCTGGGTGGAAACTGGCCGTTTTATGGGAGTGTGCGGAAAAACGCTGGCGTTTCTGGGAAAAACGCGGGAGTGTCTGAAGAAACGGGGGAGTGTCTGGGCGAACGCTGGGTGTGTTTGTGACGTCAAACCAGGAACGAAACTGACTGAACTGATTGCAATGACTGAGTAAGTCTGGAGCTACTCAGAAACTGCTAAGAAATTTCTATTCGCAAATCTGCTAATCTTTCGTTCGCAATTCTGCTAAGCGAAGATACACTCCCAGAGGGCGGCGGCCTAGCGTGTGCAATGCTGCTAAAAGCAGCTAGCAAGCAATCAACTCGGAATGAGGGCCATGGTGTTTTATTGCACTGGGAGCTGCCCTTGTCCTTATTGTGTTTCATATATATATATATATATATATATGTGTATATATATATATATAGAGAGAGAGGGAGAGATAAATAGATAGACATATTTGGTATATATATATATATATATATATATATATTTGAAGGGAATTGGTGGAGGAAGGGAACAAAAACCATTTTGGCACAAAATTACATGAGTTACATATACAATGTTAATATGCTTATTCCCCATGATCTGAATGTTGACTTTGAAATTAAATAGTTTCTGTAATAGGGACCCTCCTCCTCCCAAACACCAGTCTCAGGTCATATAATCCCACTACTAGGAGAAGGCGTGAGGGATAAGATAACATGGGATGATGTCAGAGAGATGAAATCAGAAACATCACAATGGTGAGTGAAGACCAGGACAAGTGAGCGCCACTCACATAGGTGTGTATGTATATAGAGAGACCAAATTATAAAGTGAGAGTAAGGAGTGTAAGAGGGGTCAGTGGGGGCATCAATAGGGATATTGAAGTCCCCTACAGTAAGATGATGGAGGGAAGGTGTTGAGAGGAATTGGGGGAGACAGGACATAAAGCTGTCAAGGAATTTGGAGCTAGGTCGGCAATAGATGACAGCTACACAAATGTGGACAGGTTGGAAGAGATGGAGAACATAAACCTCAAATGTACAGTATGAGTGAATTTGAGGGTATAAGTTGGTAGGTGCATCCAGAGTATAGAAGGACCCCATCAGGGGGTGTGAAAGAACTTGAGGCCCCCAGAGGAGAGTGCAGTGGGAAAATATGCGCTTGAGGGGGCAATCCATTATTGGAAATAGATTCAGGAAGTTGGCGATGAAGAGGTCATGGGTGGGGACCACTTTTTACACTGATAGATCTGGGCTTTCAGAGGATACAGGAGAGACAGAATTAAGTGAAATAAGGTTATCAGGGTTGCTATAGCGTGGAGGGGAAATAGATTTGGAGAACAGAGATAAAGAGAGTGTATGTATAGTGTGGGCTCCTGAATGGGGAAAGGAAACTGTAGGTGGTGGGCAAGGAGGAAGTTTAGTGCAAAGTGAGTGAGGTTGAGGAACAGGAAAATAAGGGAGGGAGCAGAGCTAAGTGGTGGAGTATAAGGACCATGATGGGAGTGGTGGTGGAGGGAACCAGAGGAGTGCAAGGGAGATAGAGGAGGGGAGATAGGGGAGGAGGTGGAGAATATTAGATTGGATTGTGTGTGGTGCTGAGGGGGGGGGGGGGGGAGTTGAAAAAAAGAGGGACATGGTGTGGATGAGGGAAGTAAGAATAGAGATTGTGTGATATAGAAGCAATGCAGTTAAGTTGGTGGAAAAAAATCAGGTAACAGAGCAGTGTTGGTAACTATATAAGCACAACAATAGTGTAATTTTTTTTTATTATAAATGGAGCAACAAAACAATAGTGTATTAATCAGGAATAACCAGGAGACGTAACGAGTGCCATAATAAAATGCAAAAGTTACCAGTGTTGAAACTGCATAGATACTGGCACAGAACTGATATAGTCAAATGTGTTTTGGCAGACAAAAGAAATCATTAAGCGCATCAGGCAAAGAGTAATTCCTTGCAATGTTCAAGCAGGGAAATCAGTAAGGAGAGTCCAGTATATGTAGACAGCAGGTGTTTGAGGTGGGGAGTTACGTAGCTTACTGTAGTTTGATGAAAGCATCCCTTTAAATGCAGAGATGGCTGATTGTTCTCATTCTGTTTTCCTCCTGTTTATCTCTGGTCTAACTCCAAATTAATAGGTTTACTGACCAAAGTTATTAATTGTATTTGTTATACGTAAGTAAATTTTTTTCATAAATTTCAACATCGTTAGAAAGCCTTTAATAAACCTTTTTCATACAGCTGAATTATTACTTCAAAGTTACATTTATTGAGTCTTTTACCACTTCTTTGATGCATAAAAGATTACTGCCCAAGTGAAATATTAGATAGTTGCAAATGGTGAGATTACTTCTTAAAAGTACTTAGGTTATTGAGCTATTAAATCAGATATTTTAATGTTGGAATGGTAATTTTGTAAAGTGTTGGGCTGTCTGTTTTGCATAAAGTCATCCCTGAGAAGATCATATCTTAATTACTTTGCTTATTCTTCACAGTTGTTTTTATCATCCACACAAAATAAAAAGTAATACTTAATAGCATGACCGGCACAATTATCTAGTTTATTATTTACCTACAGTGCAGTGATCGAGTTGTTGTAATCTTTATTTCTGATGTACAGTATATGCTGAGGAAGTCAAAATTGTCCTTAGCACTCAAGTGATTAAAAGATACTGCTGGACAAGGTGGGGCTTTCTGTTGTCCATGACTCAATTGCCACTGCAAGCTTTGTATAAATGCTTTAGTGAATCTTTCAAGAAAATAAGTTAATGATTATGATTGCAGTACTGTATATTTAAATCATTCTTGCCTACTATGTGGCTGTTCCCGGGTTTGAAGTGGGGGTCAGCTGGATGCGGGAGACTTCCCCACTTTTCCAGATAGCTGGGAGTGCCACCTGATTTTCGTGAGTCTCCTGGCCATTCTGGGAGAGTATGCAACTGTGATTTAAGTGAAAAGGCATTGATTCATCAAAATATGAGTGTTCAAACATCTAATTAAAAGACTGCTCCACCAATGTTAAATATTACATTTTTGCTTTGAAAATTTAAATATATATATTTCATATTGAAATAATGTGTTGTGTTACTAGAAAACCACTTGAGAATACAAGAGAGTACTGGAGTTTGAGCTTGAGCACACATGTTTTACTTAAACTCATGTCCACTAGGTTATATAATGAATGTAGAGTAGGAAGTTCGCATACTGATCACTGAGCTCTGTGGAGAAATTCCAGTGAAGTGCACACAATTGTCTTGCCATATCAGAGGAAATATAGACAGAAGAAAGTGGAACATTTTCCCTGTTACTTCTCAGCTATGGTAAGATGGCCATGAGAACTGCCCACCATCACTCTATGGAGTTCAGTGTCTCTATGTAAGGTTCTACTCTCTTCTATGATCAACTGGCAGAAACTAGAGAACACCCGTGTGCACATACAGTAGCTTAAATCTGCAATTTGTTCTCTCAGTGTTTTTGTATGTTTTTCATCTCACAATCCAAAAACATACTGGTTAATTGGCTTCTGACAAGAATTAACCCTAGTGAGTGTGTGTCTATGTAATATTGCCTATAGATTGCAAGCTCCACTGATCCATATTATGTTGGTACTTATAATGGTTATAAATATAAAGAGTTTCTTAAACCTGGATTATGTAAAGTAGTGGTTCATTTATAACTCCTGTAAGAATACACTGAACTTGGAGTGACCCAAATATAGTATGGTTCATTTAAGCCAAATACAATTTAGCCAAGATTTAATGATCCTTGGTAATCTTTACTGAGCAATACACTGTTTTATTGCTCTTTAGTGCAAAATTGCAGGTCTGAGTATATAAACAAGTTAAAGTGACAGAAAACAGGTAAAGCTTGCTTATTTATATTGTGTATGCAT
This sequence comes from Pseudophryne corroboree, assembly GCF_028390025.1. Classification (NCBI taxonomy): domain Eukaryota; kingdom Metazoa; phylum Chordata; class Amphibia; order Anura; family Myobatrachidae; genus Pseudophryne; species Pseudophryne corroboree. Next base: position 241,854,234 of record NC_086444.1, on the reverse strand, counting down.
ATTCCTCATCACTTTACAGAGAATATTTTCCCATTTACAACAGTCCCTGTCCCCGTGGAGCTTACAAACTATGGTACCTACTATATATACACAAACTAAGGTTATTTTGTCAGTAGCCTACCAGTATATTTTTGAATTATGGGAGGAAACCGGAGTGCCTTGATGAAACCAAAGCAATCAAACCCAAAACCTCAGTAGTGACATGTGGTAAGGTGAGGCAGAGCCTTGCCTGTTATACTAATGTATACGCCAGAGTTTTGACTATATAAAGAATATGAAAGATACAAAGAATGTATTATTCTTAGCCAGTTCCTCCTGAGCCATTTACCTCACCGCACGTCCCTGAACCTGTGCTGTGGTACAACTATGCTCCCCATTACACCAACCATGCTTCTTACCAAGGAGAAGCCTTCGGAGGACAAGCTGGTGGGCTGTGATGAGGGTGGTGCTTTATTATGCCCCATCCATTCACAGCAAAGTGCCGTGAATTGTGCATATGTGAATAAGGGGTGGGGCCTAAATGATGCAATTAACATAGAATCTCGTCAGTAGGACTAGTCCTGACAGCAGATTCCGGTTACTGTTCTCCCCATTCTGCCCACTTCACTAGAGATTGGCCAGAATGTAGGAGCGATGCCCACTCTTCCTGGGGTGCGGGGAACTACCCCAAAAGTCAGGAGTGCTTGCAGGATCCAGGAGAGTAGGCAAGTATAGTTTACTTTCATCAAAATAAATTGTCCTTACACAGCTATTTGCTGATGATCATGTTATCTAAAGTAACATTAGATTTTAGTTTAGATCATGGTAATATTACTATAATTCTTAATTATTATTAGGTGGTGGTAGAGGCTAATGCACTAGAACAATTTAAACATGCATGGGATAGGCATATGAATTTACTTGCAAAGATCAAACAGGGTTCTGGTTACCTAAAGGTTAAAAAAGGGAAAACTAGATTGGCTAATTGGTTCTTATCTGCTGTCATATTCTATGTTTCTATGTAGGTAATACAATTCCCATTACATACAGTACATTACCTGAATTCCTCCCAATATTTTGGAAATGTACCATTTCATTATATGGGCATAGGCACATGACAGCGGGGTCTGTTATCACATTATAGGGACATACATGTTGTTTCCGACGTGCAAGAAGACTACCAGAGCACCCCCCCCCACACACACACACACACACAATCACTGTTGCTCACATGCACCACCCACTCAGAAACGTGAGGACATTGCTGTTAAAATTCCCAGCAGTTAGGACAAAAGCACCGACTACTGGGATTTCTACAAAATTTGAACTGTGCCAACTCAATCAGGATAGCAGGAAGTATGTGCCAGTGCGTTATTAATGGGAAATGGGCTGCTTTCACATGACTTATTCCACTGTACAATCTGTAGCAATATCCTGTTGATGGCCTCTGCTACTGTAAATAGCCTACAGGAACTGAAAAGGGCATGCTATAAATATGGTAGTCTAAAGGGTTTGTGTGTACATATATCCAATACCTGTAACTGAACATGATTTTCTTACATAAAATACTGTTCTTACTTTAATACAGGTTATACATATAAGTGGTTTTTGTAGTGTACTTTTAATAAGAATTTACTTACCGATAATTCTATTTCTCGGAGTCCGTAGTGGATGCTGGGGTTCCTGAAAGGACCATGGGGAATAGCGGCTCCGCAGGAGACAGGGCACAAAAAGTAAAGCTTTCCGATCAGGTGGTGTGCAGTGGCTCCTCCCCCTATGACCCTCCTCCAGACTCCAGTTAGGTACTGTGCCCGGACGAGCGTACACAATAAGGGAGGAATTTTGAATCCCGGGTAAGACTCATACCAGCCACACCAATCACACTGTACAACCTGTGATCTGAACCCAGTTAACAGTATGATAACAGCGGAGCCTCTGAAAAGATGGCTCACAACAACAATAACCCGATTTAGTTAGCAATAACTATGTACAAGTATTGCAGATAATCCGCACTTGGGATGGGCGCCCAGCATCCACTACGGACTCCGAGAAATAGAATTATCGGTAAGTAAATTCTTATTTTCTCTATCGTCCTTGTGGATGCTGGGGTTCCTGAAAGGACCATGGGGATTATACCAAAGCTCCCAAACGGGCGGGAGAGTGCGGATGACTCTGCAGCACCGAATGAGAGAACTCCAGGTCCTCTTTTGCCAGGGTATCAAATTTGTAGAATTTTACAAACGTGTTCTCCCCCGACCACGTAGCTGCTCGGCAAAGTTGTAATGCCGAGACCCCTCGGGCAGCCGCCCAAGATGAGCCCACCTTCCTTGTGGAATGGGCCTTAACAGATTTAGACTGTGGCAGGCCTGCCACAGAATGTGCAAGTTGAATTGTGCTACCAATCCCACGAGCAATCGACTGCTTAGAAGCAGAAGCACCCAGCATTGTTGGGTGCATACAGGATAAACAGCAAGTCAGATTTCCTGACTCCAGCCAACCTGGAAACTATATTTTCAGGGCCCTGATAACATCCAGCAACTTGGAGTCCTCCAAGTCCCTAGTAGCCGCAGGTACCACAATAAGCTGGTTCAGGTGAAACGCTGACACCACCTTAAGGAGAAACTGGGGACGAGTCCGCAGCTTTGCTCTGTCCGAATGGACAATCAGATATGGCTTTGTGAGATAAAGCCGCCAATTCTGACACTCGCCTGGCCGAGGCCAGGACCAACAGCATGGTCATTTTCCATGTGAGATATATCAAATCCACAGATTTGAGTTGTTTAAACCAATGTGATTTTTTAGGAATCCCAAAACTACGTTGAGATCGCCCAGTGCCACTGGAGACATCAAAGGGGCTGTATATGCAGTACTCCCTTAACAACTTCTGGACTTCAGGAACTGAAGCCAATTTCTTTCTGGAAGAAAATCAACAGGCCGAAATTTGAACCTTAATGGACCCAATTTGAGACCCATAGACACTCCTGTTTGCAGGAAATGTAGAAATTAACCTAGTTGAAATTCTTCCGTGGAGCCTTCCTGGACTCACACCCTGGCACATATTTTCACCTAAGTGGTGATAATGTTGTGCGGTCACCTCCTTCCTGGCTCTGACCAGGGTAGGGATGACCTCTTCCGGAATGCCTCTTTCCCTTAGGATCCGGCGTTCACCCGCCTTGGCGTCAACGCAGCTGCGGTAAGTCCCGGAACAGACACGGTTCTTGCCGAATCAAGACCCTTCTTAGTATCTCTTGAAGTTCCGGGAACCAAGTCCTTCTTGGCCAAACCGGAGCCACGAGTATAGTTCTTACTCCTCTCCTTCCAATCATTTTCAATACATTGGGTATGAAAAGCAGAGGATGGAACACATACACCGACTGGTACACCGACGGTGTTACCAGAGCGTCCCAGCTATTGCCTGAGTGTCTCTTGACCTGGCGCTTCAGGTGGGACGCCATCATAACCACCTTTGGTCTTTCCCAACGGTTTACAATCATGTGGAAACTTCCAGATTAAGTTTCCACTTTTCCGGGTGGAATTCATTTATGCTGAGGAAATCTTCCCAGTTGCCCACTCCCGGAATGAACACTGCTGACAGTGTTATCACATGATTTTCCGCCCAGCGAAGAATCCTTGCTGTCATTGCCCTCCTGCTTCTTGTGTCGCCCAGTCTGATAACGTGGGCGACCGCCATGATGATGTCCTACTGGATCAGCACCGGTTGACTTTGAAGCAGGAGTCTTCCTAGGCTCAGAGCATTGTAAATTGCCCTTAGCTCCAGTATATTCATGTGGAGAGAAGTCTCCAGACTTGACCACACTTCCTTGGAAATTTTTTCCCTGTGTGACTACTCCCCAGCCTCTCAGGCTGGTATCCGTGGTCCCCAGAACACAGTCCTGAATGCTGAGTGTGCTGCCCTCTAAAAGATGAGCACTCTGCAGCCCCCACAGAAGAGACACCCTTGTCCTTGGAGACAGGATTATCCGCTGATGCATCTGAAAATGCGATCCGGACCATTCGTCCAGCAAATCCCCTGAGATCTGCCGAATGGAATCGCTTCGTAAGAAGCCACCATTTTTCCCAGGACTCCTGTGCATTGATGCACTGATACTTGGCCTGGTTTTAGGAGGTTTCTGACTAGGTCGAATAACTCCTTGGCTTTTTCCTCCCGGAGGAACACCTTTTTCTGGACTATGCCCAGAATCATTCCTAGGAACAGCAGACGTATCGTCGGAAAACAGCTGCGATTCTTGGAATATTTAGAATCCAGTCGTGCTGTCGTAGAACTACTTTAGATAGTGCTCTTCCGACCTCCAACTGTTCTCTGGAACTTGCCCTTTTCAGGATATCGTCCAAGTAAGGGATAATTTAGATGCCTTTTTTTCTTTGAAGAAACATCTTTTCGGCCATTACCTTGGTAAAAGGCCCGGGGTGCCGTGGATAATTCAAACGGCATCGTCTGAAACTGATATTGACAGTTCTGTACCACGAACCAGAGGTACCCTTGTTGAGAAGGGCAAATTTGGACATGGAGGTAATCCTTGATGTCCAGGGACACCATATAGTCCCCTTCTTTCCGGTTCGCTATCACTGCTCTGAGTGATTCCATCTCGATTTGAACCTTTTATGTAAGTGTTCAAAGATTTCAGTTTAGACTATGTCTCACCAAGCCGTCTGGCTTCAGTACCACAATATAGTGTGGAAAAATAATACCCTTTTCCTTGTTGTAGGAGGGGTACTTTGATTATCACCTGCTGGATATACAGCTTGTGAATTGTTTCCAATGCTGCCTCCCTGTCGGAGGGAGCCGTTGGTAAAGCAGACTTCAGAAACCTGCGAGGAGAAGATGTCTCGACTCTCCAATCTGTAACCCTGGGATAATACTTGTACTATCTAGGGGTCAACCTGCGAGTGATCCCACTGCGCGCTGAGACTCTTGAGACTACCCCCCCACCTTGAGTCCGCTTGCACGGCCCCAGCGTCATGCTGAGGACTTGGCAGACGCGGTGGAGGGCTTCTTTTCCTGGGAAGAGGGCTGCCTGCTGCAGTCTACTTCCCTTACCTCTATGTCTGGGCAGATATGACTGGCCTTTTGCCTGCATGCCCTCATGGGAAAGAAAGGATTGAGGCTGAAAAGACGGTGTCTTTTTCAGCTGAGATGTAACTTGGGGTAAAAAGGTTGGATTTCCCAGCTGTTGCCGTGGTCCCCAGGTCCGATGGACCGACCCCAACTAACTCCTTCCCTTTATACGGCAATACTTCCATGTGCCGTATGGGATCTGTATCACCTGACCACCGTCGTGTCCATGACATCTTCTGGGTGATATGGACAACGTACTTATCTTGATGCCAGAGAGCAAATATCCCTCTGTGCATCTCACGTACATATATATAGAATGCATCCTATTAAATGCTCTATATGAATAAAATATTTTCAGTCAGGGAATCCGACCAAGCCAACCCAGCACTGCATCTCCAGGCTGATGGCGATCGCTGGTCGCAGTATAACCACCGTATGTGTGTATATACTTTTTAGGATATCTTTCCAGCTTCCTATCAGCTGGCTCCTTGAGGGCGGCCGTATCTGGAGACGGTAACGCCACTTGATAAGCGTGTGAGCGCCTTATAACCCTAAGGGGTGTTTCCCAACGCGCCCTAATTTCTGGCGGGAAAGGGTATAACGCCAATATTTGCTATCGGGGTAACCCCACGCATCATCACACACTTCATTTTATTTTATCTGATTCAGGAAAAACTACAGGTAGTTTTTTCACTCCCACATAATACCCTTTTTTGTGGTACTTGTAGTATCAGAAATATGCAACACCTCCTTCATTGCCCTTAACGTGTGGCCCTAATGAGAAATACGTTTGTTTATTCACCGTCGACACTGGATTCAGTGTCCGTGTCTGTGTCGACCGACTGAGGTAAATGGGCGTTTTTAACGCCCCTGACGGTGTTTCTGAGACGCCTGGACCGGTACTAATAGTTTGTCGGCCGTCTCACGTCGTCAACCGACCTTGCAGCGTGTTGACATTCTCACGTAATTCCCTAAATAAGCCATCCATTCCGGTGTCGACTCCCTAGAGAGTGACATCACCATTACAGGCAATTTCTCCGCCTCCTCACCAACATCGTCCTCATACATGTCGACACACACGTACCGACACACAGCACACACACCGGGAATGCTCTGACAGAGGACAGGACCCACACTAGCCCTTTGGGGAGACAGAGGGAGAGTTTGCCAGCACACATCAAAACGCTATAATTATATAGGGACAACCTTATATAAGTGTTTTCCCTTATAGCATCTTTATATATATCTCAATATCGCCAAAATCAGTGCCCCCCCTCTCTGTTTTAACCCTGTTTCTGTAGTGCAGTGCAGGGGAGAGCCTGGGAGCCTTCTCTCCAGGCTTTCTGTGAGAGAAAATGGCGCTGTGTGCTGAGGAGATAGGCCCCGCCCCTTTTTCGGCGGGCTCGTCTCCCGCTATTTAGTGAATCTTGGCAGGGGTTAAATATCTCCATATAGCCTCTGGGGGCTATATGTGAGGTATTTTTCGCCAAAAAAGGTTTTCATTTGCCTCCCAGGGCGCCCCCCTCCCAGCGCCCTGCACCCTCAGTGACTGCCGTGTGAAGTGTGCTGAGAGGAAAATGGCGCACAGCTGCAGTGCTGTGCGCTACCTTTAGAAGACTGCAGGAGTCTTCAGCCGCCGATTCTGGACCTCTTCTTACTTCAGCATCTGCAAGGGGGCCGGCGGCGCGGCTCCGGTGACCATCCAGGCTGTACCTGTGATCGTCCCTCTGGAGCTGATGTCCAGTAGCCAAGAAGCCAATCCATCCTGCACGCAGGTGAGTTCACTCCTTCTCCCCTAAGTCCCTCGTTGCAGTGATCCTGTTGCCAGCAGGACTCACTGTAAAATAAAAAACCTAAGCTAAACTTTCTCTAAGCAGCTCTTTAGGAGAGCCACCTAGATTGCACCCTTCTCGGCCGGGCACAAAAATCTAACTGGAGTCTGGAGGAGGGTCATAGGGGGAGGAGCCACTGCACACCACCTGATCGGAAAGCTTTACTTTTTGTGCCCTGTCTCCTGCGGAGCCGCTATTCCCCATGGTCCTTTCAGGAACCCCAGCATCCACAAGGACGATAGAGAAATAAAAGAGCATAATTTGTAACTATTCATGTGCAACTACGATAATTGAAATAGCTACTATGGTAAATTAACATGTTGCTGTATCTTTGCAAAGGAAGGACTCGTGGCATTATTCTATTGGTGCATGTTACATGTATACTTCATTACTATGCATAAGTTAAATATAAAACATAAAAAGAAGGTAACAAGCTGAAGTGGCTTCCACATCGTGACTGAACAAAAGTTGAAATGTTTATGCAAAACATTTCACAGAAAAAAACCCAGAGTGAAACACCAGGTTTCAAAAATAAATCCTCTTTAGAAAGAAATTGGAATTGTAAATTTATAGGTGGAAACTGTTGTGTGAGGAAGAAAAAAAAGATGTGAAAATCAGCTTAGTGCAATCTCAGTGCCGTGAGCGAACAGAAGTTGTGCTGCAAGAAACATAATTAATGTGCTCTATTTAGAACAAAGGGGCAGATTTATTAAGCCTGGTGAAGTGATAAAGTGGAAGGTGATAAAGCACCAACCAATCAGCTCCTAACTGTCATTTTTCAAACCCAGCCTGTAACATGGAAGTTAGGCGCTGATTGGCTGGTACTTTATCACCGTGCAATTTATCACTTCACCAGGTTTAATGAATCTGCCCCAAAGTCTCTTATGTCTACATCAGGCTTTTTCAACCAGTGTGCCGTGGCACACTAGTGTGCCGCGACCAGTTGCAAGGTGTGCCGCGGAGCCAGAGCAGCTTCCTGCACCTTCAGAGTGAACTGTTGTCCCGGGCTCTTCTTAGAGGATCATTCATGCTCCGGCTGTGACCTGTGCCTTGATGACGCGGCGGTGTGATATCATAGGTCACGGCCACCGCATCTCACCACCCAGCCAGCCGACCTGCCTGCATACACATCTTCCAGTTCCCGCCTGCATACACACCTTTCCTTGCCCACCCACATCCACACCTGCCCGACCGCCCGCTGCTCAGTATTCGCAGCACTCTACTATGAACAACCTCCACCACTGAGGGACAGGGAGGAGGACAGCTGACCGGTAGGGGCTAATATTTGTTATGTTATCTGTCCTGTGGGGTGCAATAAGATTTATGGATTTATGGGGGGAACAATGTGAATAATTCATGTGGGGAGCAATAGGATTTATGTGGGGAGAAATGTGATTGATTTATGTGTTAGCAATATGATTTATGTGGGGAGCAATGTGATTGATTTATGTGGGGAGCAATGGGATTTATGTAAGAAGCAACATGATTTTTGTGGGGAGCAATGGGATTTATGTAAGAAGCAACATGATTTATGTGGGGAGCAATGTGATTGTTTTTTCTGTGTAGGCCAATGTATGTGTGGATTTTTTATTACTGTGAGGGCCAATGTGTGTTTTTTAGTTTTTTTTCTGTGGGGAACGGATGGTGTGCCTTGGCAATTTTAAAATATTGTTCAGTGTGCCGCGAGTAAAAAAAGGTTGAAAATCACTGGTCAACATAATGGAGAACATGCATGTTACAGCTTCCTGTGAGGGGTGGTGGCCTTTTGTGGGCTGAGCTAATATTCAGCCTATCAAATCACTAGGAACTATTGCTTAGTGAGGCATTTAACACTGTAATGTTGATACGGGTTAAAATTCTCGCAAAACAAAACATTAAGGGGCCAATTCAGTAAGGTTAGCCAATTCTGCTAATCAGCAGAATTTGCTAACCATTAGCATGCGTGCTGGGTGCCGCCCAGCGCTAGGCAAGGCCGTCCAGCATGCTGACCGGCGCCTCCCTCCCTGCTTCAAACAGAAATTGCGAACAGCGCGCAATTTCTGCTTGTTAGCAGAAATGAAGGATGACTCCTGCCGGCGCAGCCTAGCTGCGGCCGCAGGAGTCCCGGCACCAGTTTTGCTGTCGCAGCGGCTGCGTGTGACGTCATGCAACCACTGCAGCTGCACCCCCGACACGCCCCCGTTCACGCGTACCAGCCCACCGTTTGGGCTGGCATGCCCCTGCAACGCTTCGTTTCCACCCAGAAAATGGAGCGTTGCCACCCCCCTCCCGCCCCGCAACCGCCTCTGCCTGATTGACAGGCAGAAGCAATCGTATTTTCTGCGTCCCCCCGCAGAAAATGCGGGCGCATGCGCAGTAGGGCTGCCATAAAAACTCTTCCATTCTGCTCTGTGATTATATTCTGACATAAGACTAAATAATTGATGCCAGGAAGCATTGGTAGCAGAATTTTTTCGTTTTGTTTTACAAATCATTTCACATTGCATTTTGATAGAATAAGAAGGAAGTTTAGAGCTGGATTATAAAATTAGTGTTAAAGTCTTGGAAGTGTTTAGACTTGGAAATGATGTTAGGAAATGATTACACAACATCTTACTGAAAGATACTGTAAACAGAGTGCAAGAGTCAGAAAATTACAGTATACATTTCATTTATACACAGATGGAGAAGTATTTATATTGGAACTTCGCTCACCTTGGGGCCCATTTATTAATTATTGGTATTAGACCCAATAATTAAAATTATTCACGGCATGGATGTATTAAAAAACACATGCAGGGATGTGTACAGTGATCACTTTATGCTGCTTGACCTCAGGTGACCTACTGCGAATGTGCAGTCATTAGTCATCACAAGTGAGAGTGGCTAGAACAAATGAGGGATCAGGAGGATCCCTCTCCTGGATAAATCTGCTATATGAAGCCCATAGGCTAGAATGGCTCCCACTATCTTAAGATGGTAATAGCTAATGGGAAAAATCTCCAGAATGCTACCTATTCTGGAGCTTGGTAAAACAGAGTATAGCAGCTCCGATGGAAGCTACAGGGGATTCCATATAGGGGATACTTACATATTGCAAGAATTTCCAGCATAATTGGTTTAATAAATATACCCCTCATCTTGTCAGTCAAAGTCTAATACAGTGATCTCAAAGAGGAATAAACTAAGCATAATATACTGTATTGGCACATTGTGAACTTCCGCGGGGAAGCATTTATTAACCTTATTACAAGAAGAGGTCACATCAATTTCTGTTTTGGACGAAATTATATATATTGTCCAATTTCCTCCATCTTCCAAGAAACTAACTGAAACAACAAAACAGCATTGTACATATTTTGCTGAAAACAGCAATATACTTTATTGTTTCAGCAGGCATATTTTATTGGGATTGGAAAATTACAATGCACTGTATATGACGTCTGAACAACAGGCTGCTCACATACTAGCATAATGATTCTAGGAGCTACTGTGCAGTATGTGGTATAGACAAAAATTATATACAGTATGAATGACAATTATGGACTGAATAGTGATATCTATATAAACCATCAGTAACTTATCAGCACTAGTTAAAGAACACTATTTTCTTAAAACAAATGAAGGCAGTCTGAAAACAAAAATGAACACTGCACAACTCTTTATTTATTCAGGGATTTTGCAGGATGTGGGAACACAGCTATAATTTTCTCTTGGCCAAAAGTTAGTAATACTCTACATAAAACAACACTTTAAGCAAAAACAGTTATTTTGTCAGTCTGCAGTCTAATGCTTACATTTTAATGGATTATTTATTGTCAAGGTAGTGCAGCTGTTTTGTATTTTTAAGACATTAATATACAGTAGCCGGTCAGCCATACTACACCCCAAGCAGACACCTCCTGCTTCAGTAGTGATCCGATCTGTGTCATAGGATGTAACATCTGATTTCTAGACAGCAGCTTATAACAGCTATGATGACACGCAAGCCGACCATCACAAAGGCAGGAAATCTCCGTCCTACAACAGAGATCCCTGATCTCTTCCCCCTAAATGGTGGAGAGACACCTTCGATTTCACAAGATGAGGCCGTTTCCGTCCCCCTGAACGGCAGCAGACTGTCAATCACTAACAGTCTGCTGCCATCTTCTTCAGATGTTACAGGACTCATTAGTGCATGCACAGAACCGATTCTTTGTGAGTGCAAAGTACCAAACATCGATACTTTGCGCATGATAGAGCAGGTCCAACTGCACCTGGACTACCCCTTAAATGAGGCCCAGCATTACCCATCACCAACTATAGTTCCATATGACTGATCATTGTGTGTGCAAAAGGTTAATGGATTCTAGGTGGAATTACTTCCAGCATTACTTACTGCATGTGCACAGCATCTACTCACATTAAGGGGAGAGCTTTGAGGAAGCACAGCAATGCATAAGTGCTGGACAATCTCCTGTTAGTGACGCGGACAAGTTCGCATGTCCCCATTGGTAACGCGAACGGCTGGGCTCACCCCACTGGTGATGCAGATGGGCCACAACCGCCCCCAACGGTGATGCCGACAGGGCTGCACACTCTAACCTGGCTATGCCCGCTTTCCAAGCATGCACCCATATTGCTCCCAAATGACGTGTAGTGGGGTGAGGCAGATCCTTTCTTGTCATACTAACGTATATGCCAGAGTTCTGACTATATAGAGTATGTGAGAAATAGAAAGAATATATTCTAAATATATTCTTTGTATTATTCTAATCATTTTTATAATCAAAACCATGGAGTAAAAAGTCTATGGCCTCACATGTCTATCTTTCCCACACATCTCTGATCAAAACGCACCAAATTTATAGCAGTGTATCCTGCTGCATCTGTGTTTAATGCCCATATGAACCCTTTGGCTCATTTATTGTGTGCAAATCTGGCTCTGGTACAAGCCAGTGCCTCCTGAGTCATTTACCACACCGCACGTCCCTACTGCCCCCACACCTCTTCGCCCTGCCCGCATCCTAGCAAGACCACTATACAGATGTAGCCACCTTTATCTTGACTGGCTGAGGCGTTTGTCCCGATCGAGCATACGCAGCGTACCGGGGCGTAGGGAGGCGCGCCTAGTCACAGAGAGGAGTACCTAATCGCACGGAGGCAGACAGAGCGTTTGGCGTTACCTTTACGTGTAATACCTGCGATCATCCACCAGATGTCGCTTTTTACAATCACCACTGCGCAAGCGTGTGGTCTCCCGTAAAATACAATACTGAAATATATAATAAGGACTATTTTACTAAGGAGTCTCATTACGCTGCATACAGTAAATACTCATTACGCTGCATTATTTAATACAGTAAATACTCATTACGCTGCATTATTTAATACAGTATATATGGTACAGACGCAAATAGTACAGCATACAGTATATGATCCATCTACAGTACTTTATAAATATGTGAGCGTCCAAGTCCCGCAGACAAAACAACATAAAACCAGTAGTGTACACTGTCGCAAATGGACGTGTTAGAAGTTCACTATTGCCTCTTGAGATTAGGAATTTTGTACAGTATGTTAGCGTCCTAATCCCGTAGCCATTACAGCATAATCAAAACCAATGGATTTATTAATCTGTCTGCGGCGAAGTGGTGAAGTGTTCCGCTTCCTATACTCAGAGTCCCGAGTTCGATTCCTAAAGTACGAATGCATGTTAGTTTTTTCCAGACACTTTATTATTATTTTTATTCACATAAACCAGGGCAAATCTGCAGGAGCGGTTCTACTGTTAAGGTTCTATACACCGTACAGTACACATACAATTCTGTAGCAGGGCAGACTCAATAGAAATGGCTACCACCTATGACTCCTTGCCCCATGGAGTCCCTAGGCTATGGAGCAAGTAACAGTCCAGATTTTGCAGGCTATGGGGCAATGCTGAAGAAGTGTCACAATCCCCTAGCTAAAATACACAGGAGCGATAGGAATAAACGAGGTCTATGCACATTACGGTACACCGGACTCAATTGCATAGCACACTGGCAAAATGGCCGCCGCCCCTGAACCCCAACCACGTGGCAGGCAGCGCTCGGATATGGAGTGAGAGATGGCATAAGTTTTGCAGGCTACGGGGAATGCTGAAGGAGCGTCACAATCCCCTAGCCAAAATTCACAGGGGCGATAGAGATAAGCGAGGTCTATGCACATTACGTTACACCGGGCTCGATCGCATAGCAAACTGACAAAACACAAGTTTTACATAAAGCAGGGCAAAGCTGCAGGAGAGTTTCTACTGTTAAGGTTCTATGCACCATACGGTACACATACAATTCTGTAGCAGGGCAGACTCAACTGAAATGGCTACCGCCTGTGACTCCTTGCCCCATGGAGGCACTCGGCTATGGAGCAAGTAACAGCACAGATTTTGCAGGCTACGGGGCAATGCTGAAGGAGCGTCAGAATCCCCTAGCTAAAATACACAGGGGTGATAGGGATAAGCGAGGTCTATGCACTTAACGATACACCGCAAAGTTCCCAATGGTTTTGATTATGCCTTTTCTTTGAAAACTGTATTTTCCACTGCCTCAGTAAGTTCCTGGATGCCAAATCACCATACTTAGTATCTCTGTACAGTATGTTCTATTAGGGTACTAATTAGCTGTTCGTGCTAATTAGTACCCTAATAGAAAATACTATACAGAGATACTAAGGATGGTGATTTGGCAACCAGGAACTTAGGGAGGAGCTTTTATCTCTCTACATTATACATAGAAAGATTAAACTTGCCACTGTACGTTAAAAGCTGCTCGTGCTAATTAGCACACTAGTAGAACATACTGTACAGAGATACTACGGACAGTGATTTGGCATCCAGGAACTTAGCTAAATCCCCTAGCTAAAATACACAGGGGTGATAGGGTTAAGTTAGGTCTATGCACATAATGCTACAAGGAGGGGGTTCATCTGCCTCAGACATTTTGTCACTTTGTGATGCGATGGGGTCTGGTGTATCGTTATGTGCATAGATGTCGCTTATCCCTATGGACCCTGTGTATTTTAGCTAGGGGATTCTGACGCTCCTTCAGCATTGGCCCGTTCTTTGAACATGGTATTTTCCACTGCCTCGCCCTACCCCCATCCCACTTTCCCTTTCCCCCTGGGAGCCTGCACAGTTCATGCAGTAGACAGGGAGTTCTGATCAGGTTACCAAACAAGATTTATGTGAAACCTGTGTGCACCCTTCCATTGAATGTATAACAAAGAAAGAAAATTATAATAAAGTGAATGTCACGGGAACTCGGAAGCTCATACTGTACATGTATTTCAAAAGCACGGTGTTTATGCATTGTACATACTTCCTTTTACACAATTAGTTGCGTCTCCATACACAATCTTGCGTCTGCATACACAAGTGATTTAACATGTTCGTTTGTGTCTGTATAAACTATTTATTTATATTGAGAACTCTCACCGTCTGACCATTGGTCACCATCTATTAACATTACAGTCGTCACTGACCATTTGCCAGAGCTGTAGATCAATCCGCCGCTATACGATCGAAAGTACTGGATTAGTGGAGCATTAGCCACCCAGTGGTGGAGATGTGTAATGCATGCTGAGTATTTAGAATCGCCTCAACGCGCCTGCCTGTGATTAAACTCAGCAAGCTAAGCTATCGCCTTAGCGTGACTAAACGTCCGTCTATGCGGAGAATCGGTCAAGATAAAGGTGGCTACATCTGTATATTATTATTTTACACAATATATAATAGGATTTTAATACCTACCGGTAAATCCTTTTCTCTTAGTCCGTAGAGAATGCTGGGGTCACATCAAGAACCATGGGGTATAGACGGGATCCGCAGGAGACATGGGCACTTTAAGACTTTCAAAGGGGTGTGAACTGGCTCCTCCCTCTATGACCCTTCTCCAGACTCCAGTTATAGGAACTGTGCCCAGGGAGACGGACATTTCGAGGAAAAGGATTTATTGTTAAACTAAGGTGAGATACATACCAGCTCACACCTCAAGCACGCCGTACAACATGGCATTCAACACAACGCAAGTCAACGGAATGAACAACATCAGCAACAGGCTGACTATAAACGTAACACAACCTGTGTGTAACCACAACTAATAACTGCAGATACAGTACGCACTGGGACGGGCGCCCAGCATCCTCTACGGACTAAGAGAAAAGGATTTACCGGTAGGTATTAAAATCCTATTTTCTCATACATCCTAGAGAGGTTTATACCAAAGCTCTAGAACGGGCGGGAGAGTGCGGATGACTCTGCAGCACCGATTGACCAAACATGAGGTCTCATCAGCCAGGGTATCAAACTTGTAGAACTTCGCAAAGGTGTTTGAACCCGACCAAATAGCCGCTCGGCAAAGTTGTAATGCCGATACCCCCTGGGCAGCCGCCCAGGACGAGCCCACCTTTCTGGTAGAATAGGCCTTCACCGATTTCGGTAACGGCAATCCAGCCGTAGAATGAGCCTGCTGAATCGTATGACAGATCCAGCACACAATAGTCTGCTTGGAAGCAGGAGCCCCAATTTTGTTGTGAGCATACAGGACAAACAGAGTTTCCGTTTTCCTAAACTGAGCCGTTCTGGCCACATAAATTTTCAAAGCTCTGACTACGTTGAGAAACTTCGATTCCAGCAACGTGTCAGTAGCCGCTGGCACCACAATAGGTTGGTTCAAGTGGAACGACAAAACCACTTTCGGCAGAAACTGCTGACGAGTCCTCAACTCTGCTCTATCTTCATGGAAGATCAAATAAGGGCTCTTGTGAGACAAGGCCGCCAATTCAGACACCCGCCTGGCAGATGCCAAGGCCAACAGCATGACCACTTTCCAAGAGAGGAATTTCAACTTCACCTTTTGTGAAGGTTCAAACCAATGAGATTGAAGGAATGGCAACACCACGTTAAGATCCCACGGTGCCACAGGGGGCACAAAGGCAGGTTGGATATGCAACACGCCTTTCACAAAAGTCTGAACTTCTGGAAGGGAGGCCAATTGTTTTTGGAAGAAAACCGATAAGGCTGAAATTTGTACTTTAATGGAGCCCAACTTTAGGCCCGCATCCACACCGGCTTGTAGAAAATGGAGAAAACGTCCTAGCTGAAATTCTTCCGTAGGAGCCTTCTTGGATTCACACCAAGACACTTTTTTTCTCCAAATACGGTGGTAATGTTTAGATGTTACTCCTTTCCTTGCCTGAATAAGTGTGGGAATACCCTTCCGGGCTAGGATCCGGCGTTCAACCTCCAAGCCGTCAAACAGAGTCGCGGTAAGTCTTGGAACACGCACGGCCCCTGCTGCAACAGATCCTCCCTCAGAGGAAGAGGCCAGGGATTCCTGAAGATCTGGATACCAAGCTCTCCTTGGCCAGTCTGGAACAATGAGGCTCGTTTGAACCTTTGTTCTTCTTATGATCTTTATCCCTTTTGGAATGAGTGGAAGCGGAGGAAAGACGTACACCGACTGAAACACCCACGGTGTCACTGGGGCGTCCACTGCTATTGCTTGAGGGTCTCTCGACCTGGAACAATATCTCTGAAGTTTCTTGTTGAGGCGAGACGCCATCATGTCTATTTGATGAATTCCCCAAAGACTTGTCACTTCTGCAAAGACCTCTTGATGAAGACCCCACTCTCCTGGATGGAGATCATGTCTGCTGAGGAAGTCTGCTTCCCAGTTGTCCACTCCTGGAATGAAGATCGCTGACAGAGCGCTTGTATGCCTTTCCGCCCAACGGAGAACCTTTGTGGCCTCTGCCATAGCCGCTCTGCTCTTTGTTCCGCCCTAGCGGTTTATGTATGCTACTGCTGTTATGTTGTCCGACTGAATCAAAACGGACTGATTGCGAAGATGTTCCGCTTGCAGAAGGCCGCTGTGAATGGCCCTTAACTCCAGAACGTTTATGTGTAGACACATTTCCTGGCTTGACCATCTTCCCTGGAAGCTTTCCCCTGTGTGACTGCTCCCCAGCCTCGGAGACTCGCATCCGTGGTCACTAAGATCCAGTCCTGGATCCCGAACCTGCATCCCTCTAGAAGGTGAGAGTTGTGCAGCCACCACAGGAGTGAGATTCTGGTCTTGGAAGACAAGGTTATCCTTCGGTGTATGTGCAGATGGGACCCGGACCACTTGTCCAACAGGTCCCACTGAAACACTCTGGCATGGAATCTGCCAAACTGAATGGCCTCGTAGGCCGCCACCATCTTCCCCAGCAACCGAGTGCATTGATGGATCGATACTCTTGGTGGTTTCAGAATTTGTTTGACCAGGTTCTGAATTTCCAGAGCCTTTTCCACTGGAAGAAAAACTCTCTGTAGATCTGTGTCCAGAATCATTCCAAAAAACGACAGCCGTCTCGTCGGAACCAACTGTGATTTTGACAAGTTTAGGAGCCAACCATGTTGCTGCAGAATTGTCAGGGATAGCATAACATTCTGCATAATTGTTCCCTGGATCTCGCCTTTATCAGGAGATCGTCCAAGTACGGGATAATTGTGACATTTTACTTGCGCAGGAGAACCATCATTTCTGCCATTACCTTGGTGAAAACCCTCGGAGCCGTGGACAGACCAAACGGCAACGTCTGAAATTGGTAATGACAATCCTGAACTGCAAACCCCAGGTAAGCCTGATGTGGAGGATAAATGGGAACATGTAAGTAGGCATCCTTTATGTCTACCGACACCATAAAATCCCCCTCCTCCAGACTGGAGATCACTGCCCGGAGAGCTTTCATCTTGAATTTGAATTTTTTCAGGTAGAAATTGAGGGATTTGAGGTTCAGGATTGGTCTGACTGAGCCGTCTGGCTTCGGGACCACAAACAGGTTCGAATACAAGCCTTCTCCCTGTTGCGACGGGGGAACCCTGACAATGACTTGATTGAGACACAATTTTTGTATTGCGGCGCATACGACCTCCCTGTCCGGAAGAGAAGCTGGTAAGGCCGATTTGAAAAATCGGCGAGGGGGAACGTCTTGAAACTCCAGTTTGTACCCCTGGGACACTATTTCTAAAACCCATGGGTCCAGGGCCGAACGAGCCCAGAACTGACTGAAGAACCTGAGACGTGCCCCCACTAGTGCGGACTCCCGCAGAGGAGCCCCAGCGTCATGCGGTGGATTTGGCAGAAGCCGGGGAGGACTTCTGCTCCTGGGAACCGGCCACGGCCGGTGATCGTTGACCTTTTCCCTTTCCTCTAGTAGCAAGGAAGGAAGACCCTCGGCCTTTTCTGTATTTATTGGGCTGAAAGGACTGCATCTGATAGTGGTGTGCTTTCTTTTGTGGTGCAGGCACCTAAGGTAAAAATTATGACTTACCCGCAGTAGCCGTAGATACCAACTCAGCGAGGCCGTCCCCAAACAATACACCACCTTTATACGGTAGAGACTCCATAGCTTTCTTAAGGAGTCCGCATCAGCATTCCATTGATGAATCCACAATGCTCTCCTAGCTGAGACTGCCATGGCACTGGCCCTTGATCCCAAGAGGCCAATAACCCTCGCAGCTTCCTTTAGGTAGACTGCCGCGTCCCTGATATAACCTAGTGTCAAAAGAATGCTATCCCTATCCAGGGCATCTATTTCAGATAACAAGTTATCTGCCCATCTTACTCACCCACGCAGATGCAATGGCTGGTCTGAGTAGTGTACCCATGGTGACATAAATGGATTTCAATGTATTCTCCTGCCTACGATCCACAGGATACTTTAGAGCTGCCGTGTCAGGGGACGGAAGAGCCACCTTTTTGGACAGCCATGATAGAGCTTTGTCCACAATGGGGGATGACTCTTATTTTTCCCTATCCCCAGAGGGAAACGGATACGCCACTGGAATCCTTTTGGGAATCTGAAACTTTTTATCAGGATTTTCCCAAACCTTTTCACAAAGCGTGTTCAGTTCATGAGAGGGAGGAAACGTTACCTCAGGTTTCTTTCCTTTATACATACAGACCCTAGTATCAGGAACAGTAGGGTCCTCAATGATATGTAATACGTCTTTTATCGCCACAATCATGTACTGAATGCTCTTTGCCAATTTTGGACCTAATCTGGCATCACTATAGTCGACACTTGAGTCAGTGTCCGTGTCGGTATCCGTGTCTGCCAGCTGGGTAAATGAACGTTTTTGTGACCCTGAGGGGGTCTGGACTTGTAACAACACATCCTCTACAGATTTCTTCCAAGTCTGGTTCTGAGATTCAGATTTATCCAATCTCTTATTTATCAGAGCCACATTAGCATTCAGAGCACTCAAAACATTCACCCAATCTGGTGTCGGCGGTGCCGACAGGGTCACTCCCACAGCCGTCTGCATCCCTAACATAGTCTCCTCCTGGGAAGAGCCTTCAGCCTCAGACATGCCGACACACGTGCACCCAGCACACACAGGCACACTGGGCATATAGGGGACAGACCCACAATAAAGCCTGTCAGGGTGACACAGAGGGAGTTTGCCAGCTCACAACCCAACGCTTAAACCCGGTTCTGACACAGTTACGGAATGTCCCAGACCTGCAGCGCTTTCAAAATAACTCATATTGCACCAAAAATCACTGTCCCCCCCCCCCCCGTTTTGCACCCTATTACTTGTACAGCAGCGTGAGGAAGGACCAGCGTCTCTGCAGCTTCTGTGAAGAGCAAATGGCGCTGATGTGAGCTGTGAGGACAGCCCCGCCCCCATAATGGTACGCTTCAGCCCCGCTATTTTTCCAAAATCTTTATACTGGCGGGGGTTTGGACAGAGGTTTGGCACCTTGTCCCCTCTTGCCAGTCACTTTTTAGAGGTTAATATGTTGCCCAGGGCGCCCCCCGCGCGCCCTGCACCTTGTAGTGCCGCTGAGTGTGGGTGCATGGCGCGCAGCGCGGCCGCTGTGCGGTACCTCTGAAGCTGTCACTGAAGTCTTCTGTCTTCTTCTACTCACCTGTCTTCTGACTTCTGGCTCTGCAAGGGGGGTGATGGCGGGCTCTGGGAACGAGCATCTAGGCGTACCTAGCGATCAGACCCTCAGGATCTAATGGTGTCCTGTAGCCAAAGAAGCAGAGCCTTTAAACTCACAGAAGTAGGTCTGACTTCTGTCCCCTAAGTCCCACGATGCAGGGAGACTGTTGCCAGCAGTTCTCCCTGAACACAAAAAAAACTAACATAAAGTCTTTTCAGAGAAACTCAGTAGAGCTCCTCAGAGTGCATCCAGTCTGCCTGGGCACAGATTCTAAACTGGAGTCTGGAGGAGGGGCATAGAGGGAGGAGCCAGTTCACACCCCTTTGAAAGTCTTAAAGTGCCCATGTCTCCTGCGGATCCCGTCTATACCCCATGGTTCTTGAAGTGACCCCCAGCATCCTCTAGGACATATGAGAAATATATATATATATATATATATACATACATATACACACAGTATATATAAATGCAAAAGCCCTCACTCACTGACTCATCACTAATTCTCTTACTTCCCGCTGTGTTAGGAAGCTGAAATTTAACATAGGTATTCTTCAGGTGGGAAATATGAAAACTACGTAATTAGAATTCTAATAAACCTCCCCTAAGGGGATGAAAAGGGGGTTGCCGATACAGACAATTGGATCAAAATTTGGAATGCACCTCCAGTGTGCAGAATTTCATAAACTACAAAAATGGTCCTGTCACTTTTTACCATATCTCTCACTCACTGACTGACTGACTTATCGCTAGTCGTTTCTTTTCTTGACAGGTACAATAAACGCATCTTCCACATCTAATACTTGCATATATGCCATACCCTCCAACGTGACCCGCCCCACTAGGTACAAAATGCTCTGTTTCTGGACTTCCCTCTTAATTTATTATTGCCATCACCTGTGAAGAAACAGCTTTCTTATCATTTAACTAGTTCAACACAGGTGATGGAAATCATAAATTAAGAGGGAAGTCCAGAAACAGAGCATTTTGTACCTAGTGGGGCGGGTCATGTTGGAGGGTCTGATATGCTTACCTGCACTTTACAAACCTCGAGAAAAGACTGTTTTCAAAGTTTGTTCACAAATCCCTCTCCACTAATTAGCTAGCAGAGGAAATTGCTCAAACAATTTAGCCAGTATCAGCTCATCCAGTATTCACCTTCAAAAGTACATAATCTTTAAGGCCTGCACAAACTGGCTTGGCCTGCCATTTTCAAGCCTGCATGTTAAGTATGTCAGATAAAGCAGATAACTGCAAACTAGAGTTTGGACTGGATTTGGACTTTGATAAATTGTTTCATTTGAGGAGAGTAATCCAATCACTGCAATTCAGTACCTGGAAAATCTATCCAACATTTCCTAACATTGTGTTGTTACTATTTTTTGCAATTTGTCTTCACTGAGTTTTTATTATGTCAACTTTGGCTTTAATCTGTTGTTCTTATCTACTATCCATAACATGGTCCCTTCCCTATGTTGATATCTATACTACAGTATATATTTTTTCCTATAATTCCCCAATGTATGTTATACCTCTACTAATTGCTTCCAATTTTAACCTATGTAGTGCATTCCACATAGCTACCTCTGCAGGTACTTTATGGGCAGGATGAACACGTGGAACTATTCATTGCAGTGCATATCAGTTTAGACACTTTTCATTTACAAATATATGTCTTACTTCCATGTATTGCTTATATAACATTGTTACCAAAGAAGTGGGCACAAGATGGCTGCCTTAACTGATACCATTAGGGGTAGATTTTTTTTTTTTTAAAGGATACTGGATCTCACTTTAGAATTCTGTTGCTTCCCTATTATGTGTCATCTTTTCCAGGGAAAAGGGGCTGATTTTGTGGTGAGGAAGACCCTAGGCACAACAGTAATGGCCGCCCCATCTGCTTAATTTTAGTATTTCTATTAATGATAGCCAAATTAATAGATTAAAAAAGAAACTACCTATGAAATTTTTTATTTTTCATGATGTATGCATATATGTAGTATGTACAGTATGGGCAGTATGTACATGTCCTACTCATTTACACTTTATTTAAAATGGAGTATGGTACAGTACAGTGGAGATGTTTTTGCAATTACTGGTACTTTTTGGGTTGACATTACCAACACAAGCATCCAAGTGCCACCCCTAGGCATGTGCCTAATGGGAAATTCGCCACTGCCAGGCAATGCCTATTTTACCCAGTGTAACCTATGTAGTGCATCCAAAATGGGTGCTTTGCCTGATACTTTTGTGGGTAGGAAAAATAATGCTTTGACTTTATGATCCAAATGGCTGCATCAACCCTGTATTTTTTTCTGCATTGTTTTCTGTATTTTCTGCAAAATCTAAACCTCTGTATTATGTTTAAAGGACCTTAAGTCTTTCTATAGAAAAGCACTACATAAATAAAATGATTATTATCGCCCTCTGCTACATTATTATGTCAGTGACAAAAATGAACATCTCTTATTTTCTTAATAGCTGGCACATACTGTAGGATTGAGGGCCTGATTTAGGGACGGCCATCAACTCTTGATGATTCAAAATCATTGATGGTCTTTGGCCAATGTAGAATAGTTTTTCCATTGATGGGGGAGATCTAGATGGTTCCCCGTCATCGATGATACACAACCACCAGATTTTTTTTATTTTCAAAGTGTTGGGAGATGGAGCCTAGCTCCGCCCCTGACACTCCCATGAAGCTCTGCCCCTGGGCTTTAAATGTCTCCCATCTTAATGAATAGTAAAGCAGGGATGACGATTGGTGAGTGAAACCATCAATGGCTCCCATGCAGATGGTTTCACCATTTGCAAGGTTACCGATGACCATCCGTAGCCTGATTTTGATTTGAGAAAGTAAAAAAGAGCAAGTAACTGTGTACCTGGACAAACCATGTTGTAATGCACAGGATGCACAGTAGACCATAAATACACGGCAGCTTTTTTTTTTACACTGCAATTTAGATTTTAGTTTAAACACACCCATCTCACATCTAAATCTCTCTGCACATTTTAAATCTGACCCACCAGAATGGTTTTGCCCAGGTGCACAGTTATTTGCACTTTCTTGCTTTACAACCAAATTAGAATCAGGTCCTTAGTGTATTGGCAAACCATGATAAAGTTATAAAATGGTAGAAAAATATATACGTTATGATAAGAACTTACCGTTGATAATAGTATTTCTCCTAAGTCCACAGGTTGCACAGGATACATTGGGGATATGGTGGAGCAACAGCGGATTTGCACCAAACGGTCAAAGCTTTTCAGCCTCCCAGAATGCAACGGGCCCGTCCATATAGCCACGCCTCCTGGCTCAGGCAAATCAGTTGTATTCCAAAGCTAAAGGCAGGAGCATCATGTAGAGCCCTAATCAGGTGAGAAGAACACACATGCACACCCTTCCGTACAAGACGGAAGAGGTTAGTGAGTAAAAGGATCCTCAAATCAGGTGGGTCAGGGTGGGATCCCTGTGGAACCTGTGGACTTAGGAGAAATACTGTTATCAACGGTACAGATGGGTCCACTGTTATCTTGGCTAGTTTGCTGCGCCTAGGTAAAACATGGTTTATTAACATAAACCCTTTATCTATTGTTCTCAGCTGCTATACAATACAGAGAACAATACAGCAGGGGATTAAGTCATTACAGCAGGGGATTAAGTCCGACTGCCCAGTCTCAGTTAATCCTATTAAAGGTCAAGATAAACATGGACACATCTGTAAATTCTTACCATAATGTATATTTCTCCTGCAGGGTCCACAGGGTATCCACAGGATACATTGGGATGTCCCAAAGCAATTTAGTGGTGGGGACGCTCCTAATTAGACAGGAGAATCCTTCACCCGAATTCAGCATCCTGAGAGGCAAAGGTATCAAGGCATAATGTCTAATGAATGTGTAAATGGAGAACATGTGTCTACCTAACACATCTATTCTGCTGAAACAGCACATTGTGCTGCCCATAATAGCCTACCTTACAAGTAGAATGAGCAGAGACATTAGCCGGAAACAGGGACATCAGCTTGAGAATAAGCTTCTGAAATTTTCATCCGAAGCCACTTCACCAGTGTCTGTTTATCCGCAGGCCATCCTCTCTTGTGAAATTCATAGAGAATGAAGAGAGTATGTCTTTCTGATGGCACCGGTATGATCCACGTAGATCCTTAAGGCACGGACTACATCCAACGATGCATCTCCCACAGCAAAGTCCAGCCCCTAGAAGACCTAGACTACAATTTCTTCATGAAGCTGGAATTTAGAAAACACCTTAGGAAGATACCCAGATTTGGTTCGAAGAAGTGCTCTATCTGGATAAAAAAATCAGAAATGGAGGATGACATAACAATGCCCCTAAATCTGAAATTATTCTAACTAAAGCAAAAGTCAGTAGAAAGAGAACTGTAGCTGTCAACCATTTAAAATTCAATCTTTCAAGTGGTTCAAATGGGACAACCTGAAAGGCCTTTAGGACTAACTTAAATTCCAAGGCACTGTAGGAAGAACAAAAGGAGGTTGAATGTGCAGCATTCCTTGGAAAAAAGTGCGCACATACTGTAGGTTAACATTTTTCTTTTGGAACCATACAGTCAATGCTGAGACTTGTACTCTCAAGGAAGTCAGCCATAAACCTTTATGCATTCCTGCCTGAAGGAATGCTAAGACTCTGGAAACTCTGAAAAACCAAGGGTCAAATTTTTGATTCCTGCACCATTGAATATAGGCCATACTTGGTGATAAATGCGAGCTGAGGAAATTTTCTTTGCACTGAGCATAATAAGAATTACCTGTTGTGAGAGTCCTCTTGCCTTCAGGATGGAAGTCTCGAGAGTAACTTCGTCAAACACAGTCCATCAAGGTGTTTGTGATAACCAGGACCCTGAGACGGTAGATCTGGCCATTGAAGGAGTAGAAATGAAGCATCCATCGACATCCTCTGCAGATCTGTGTATCAATGTCTTCTGGACCAAGTTGGAGCTATTAGTATCAAGGCACCCTTACCTTGTCTTACCTTTCATATCACACTGTATCACAAGGCGATTGGTGGAACACATGAACCAGATGAAAGTTGACAAGTCATCCACAAGATCACTCTGGGATTTGCTCTTGACCCGTATGTGAAACCTTTGTTGTTCTGACAGTACAGCATGAGATGTATATCTGGTAACCCCTGTCATCTACCAGAGTTTATAAGACCTAGGGGTGTAAGTCCATACGTTTACCTGAATGGTGATTTGTCTGAGAAAATCTGCTTCCCGGTTTAGAACTGACGGATTGAGTACTGCGTACAAGGCTGGAAAACAAAGTTCTGTCCACCTTAAAGTGTGACTTACCTCCTTCATTATGTTTTGGGTGCAAGATCCTCACTGATGGTTGAGGTATGCCACTGCTATTGCATATCCGAGCAGATACGATCTGGATTCATCAGAAGGATATTCTTTGCCTGAATACAGTAAATGCCATATATATGGCCCAAGGTTCCAATATATTTATTGGCAGACAACATTTCTTCCTTGGTCCACTGCCCTTGGAAGCAACTCCTTCCTGACACTTCACCCCAGCCCCATAGGCTGGCATCCATTGTCAGAGTTGCCATCTGATATTCAAAGGAGCCTTCCTTTGTCCAGGATAGGATGTCCAATAACCATCAAGCTATTGACCTCCTAACTTCCAGAGGAAGACCATAATCTGCGCTTTTATTGTCTTATGAAAAACCTTTCTACTTGGAAATGGTCAGACATTGCAGATGTATCTAATGGAACTAAGTAAACTCAATCATGTCCAATGTCTACACCGTAAAAACCCATCACACGCATTACCGCATGAATGGATACCGTTTGACTGTGTAGCAAATTCCTGAATCATTAATTTTAGATATTTTGTTCAGAGTTAAATTACTCTCTGAATACCCAATTCCAACACAGCCCCCAAGTGAGTCATGCGATGTGACGGAAACCAGAGACGACTTTGTACAATTTATGAGCCAACCATATCTTTGTAACAAGCTGTGGTCTGTTACAGATGACAGTGAACAATTATTGAGACTGTGCCAGGATTATTAATTCGTCAAGGTATGGGTTTTTATAAAATACTTATCTCCTGTTAACAGAGATAAGATGCCATCACTACCATAATTTTGGTGAATACTCTGGGAACTGAGGTCAGCCCAATGGTAGGGCCTGAAATTGAGGCTAGAGGATAGCAACCTAACATAGCACTGATGGAACAGTGCTAAAGAAACATGTGGATAGGCATCCTGAATATTCTGGAATGCCCTAAATCCCCCTGCTCTATGGCAGAAATAATGTAACGTAAAGTCTCCATATGAAACCCGAGGCACCCAAAAGTACTTGTTCAGTTCTTTGAGATTGAGTATGGGCCGGAATGACCCATTTGGCTTCTGGGTTGGAATCAAACCTTGTCCTTTTTGTGCAGCAGTAACCGAATTATGTCTCCTGACTAAAGTACCTGAATTGCCTCTAGCAAAGCCCTAATTATCATTTCCACTGAAGACGGGCTGGTACAATTTTTAATGATGGTGTTTCTTGAAAACACCTACAGCACTTGGTATTACCAGGTGGTTTACCATCCAAGTACTAACCAGGACCAACACTGCTTTTCTTACAAGATTAGATAAGATTGGGCATGTCCAATGTGGTGTGGCTGTAGATCATACCGTGAGATACCGCTTTTTGCACCCAGACATCTGTAGTAGACTGCTGCCAGCTCTGTGCAAACTGAAGAAATCAGCCTCCCACCCTGGGTTGCCCCATGTGGAGGCCCTCACCATCAGGCTGATGGCTTATCTTCAGATTTGAAAACCGATCCTCTGGTAGCCCAATAGCTTTTAGTTCTACCAGACTTGTTGGATTGGGACTGTTTGACTTTTACCCTTTCCTTTTGCTTTTCCTTGATTCCGAAAGGACCGGAAAGCTGGAAATTAGGTTTGAACTTTTGTGTGAAAAGAAACTTCACTTTCTTGGAGTCTGATTCCAAATACTGTTAATTCTTTACCAAAAAGAATATTTCCAGTAACAAAGATAAGACTCCAGAACCTTCTTGGATTCTGAGTCAGCTTACCATGTACATAGCCAACCCACTCTGTGAGCTGCTGCTGCAACTGCTGACTGAGAGGCAATTGTACCCATATCCAGGTCCGCTTCTCGCTGCCTGTTTGATATGCAATATGGAATTTTTGCTTTCTAGATGCCATTGAAAGATCCCCTTTCAATGCATCAGCCCAGGCTGCCACTGCTTTCACTATCTGAGCTGAAGCCAAGGCTGGTCTAATGATTGTCCCAGACAAAAGGAATAAATGGTCTTTAGAAAACTATCAAGTCTCCTATCCGTGACATAATTTATGTTGAAAACAAAAATAATGTAGATTTTCGCAGCAATCTAAAATCTGCGAATCTACTTTGGGAGCCACCCTTATTTTTAAAACAGTACCCAGCTGGATCAGGATAATTGGAATTCCATTTCCTGAAATTCTAACTTCCTATTGGGCGTAACCCAACATAATTTCCATCAGCTGGTTTGGGACGTTTAAACGCAGCTGCCATAGTTTCTAACACAGGCTCTGCTGCTTTTGAGGATAGAATGGCTTACATAGCATTAATTAGCTCAGGTATGTCCACTGAGCTGAGAACTTCTGAAGTGCAATGAGTCCTCAACTAAACATGTGTAGACTGTGCAGATGTATCACGTCTATGTGATTTACTTACCACCAGCCTTTCAGCCTTTGTTAAGAGGCTGTCATTCCCAAGGTGGATAATCTAAGAATGAAAGTTGCATGTAAGGGTTAATAGGATAACCTATCGCTGGTATAGGAGCTGGCATTATCTGCTCAGCTACATTGGATAATGTCTGTGCAAAGTAGCTCATTAAGGTTCACAAGAACCTATGCCTGCCTCGGCTACTTAAAAGGCCTTGGAGACAACTAAACCATTCCCATTGAACCAGTCCTGATAGGTTAACCTGGCTCTGCAAAACAATATGAAATGAGTGTTGATGCTGCTCTGGAAAGTGTATTTTTCTCACCCTTGCCGCTCTTAGACATGATAAATAAATCACACACCTTTACAGAGTTAATACACAATTTGTGACTGTAATCACTTTAAAATTTATTAGAGTGACATACAATCCGACCCTACCCTGCTTTGCACCAGCATTGAGGATCGGAATACACAGAAAAACTGACGGTTATTATAGTAAAGTCAGCAATCACACTAGCAGTCAGTCACAGGTTATACATTAGTATAATAAGCAATATGGGCACATAATCAACTACAAATACATTACAAATATCTAGGAGAAACACATTACTGCATTACCTAATATAGGAGTTTCAAACGTATTCAGTTGCACAACAAAAGAAAACCACAGCAATTTTATGCAGACTCATATGCATCAGGCACTTTATCTAACTATTCGTACTCAAAGGTAGATGGAGACTTAGAGCTGTATTACCCGGCTCAGTAGAGTGGGATACAGGGAGACTCACCCCGCTTCCAGGACCGATAAATACGTTTGCGAACGCTGAGTGGATCCAGATGCTAATAGTGTACACATGAACCTATAGTGGACACAGACACCCAAGTGAACACTGACGCACCACACAGCCGCCTATGCTGCAACTGGGTTCCCTGAGTACACAGCATCTCAGACGGAAGCGGGAAAATAGTTCATGGCAGGAGACTTGGAGGAAACTGGTCATGAACTGGGGGAGGGACAACCAAGGGAGTGTCTGACTCCCCACTGCTGACATCAACCCTAGGGATC
Organism: Pseudophryne corroboree; assembly: GCF_028390025.1. Taxonomy (NCBI): domain Eukaryota; kingdom Metazoa; phylum Chordata; class Amphibia; order Anura; family Myobatrachidae; genus Pseudophryne; species Pseudophryne corroboree. The sequence continues at coordinate 241,825,633 of NC_086444.1, read as the reverse complement.
GTGGCCTCATACTACCCCTGGAGCCTCTGATCCCTAAGGCCTAGCCCTGGTGCACTCTCGGTGGCAGCAGTGGCAGCGACTGTTTGGTAGTCTCCTCCCAAAACAGTGAGGCTGTGTCTGCGTTCCCCCTCTAAGCAGAACCGATGCCTTACCTTCTCCCCGTGCTCTGGCCACTGCCTGGTAACCTGCTAGTATATCCGACACAGACGCCCGCCGAAACAGAACTGTACTCGTGGGTATGCACGGTCGCGACCCGGCAGGGAGTTGTTGGAGTGACTCTTTCTAAGGTACGTATAATACGCTTTTAAGAAAGATCACTCAGAAAAATTATTAAGACTATAAATATAAAATAAGAAAGCTTATGGCTGCTAAAAAAAACAGCGGCCCTCTGACCGTGGTCCAGCTCCTGCCGCACCAAATGAAAAACTGATTTGCCTGAGACAGGGATATATGGACGGACCTGTTGCATGCTGGGAGGCCGAAAAGCTTTGACCGTTTAGTTCAAATCCGCTGTTGCTCCACCATATCCCCAATGTATCCTGTGGATACCCTGTGGACCCTACAGGAGAAAGATCTGATTTTACTAAAAAATAAGATTTTACTTACCGGTAAATCTATTTCTCGTAGTCTGTAGAGGATGCTGGGGACTCCGTAAGGACCATGGGGAATAGACGGGCTCCGCAGGAGATAGGGCACTTTAAGAAAGCTTTGGATTCTGGGTGTGCACTGGCTCCTCCCTCTATGTCCCATCTCCAGACTTCAGTTAGAGAAACTGTGCCCAGAGGAGATGAACAGTACGAGAAAAGGATTTTTGTAAATCTAAAGGCAAGATTCATACCAGCCACACCAATCACACCGTATAACTTGTGATAAACTACCCAGTTAACAGTATGAACAATAACATAGCCTCGGTTCAAACCCAATCAACTATAACATAACCCTTATGTAAGCAATAACTATATACAAGTCTTGCAGAAGAAGTCCGCACTTGGGACGGGCGCCCAGCATCCTCTACGGACTACGAGAAATAGATTTACCGGTAAGTAAAATCTTATTTTCTCTTACGTCCTAGAGGATGCTGGGGACTCCGTAAGGATCATGGGGATTATACCAAAGCTCCCAAACGGTCGGGAGAGTGCGGATGACTCTGCAGCACCGATTGAGCAAACAGGAGGTCCTCCTCAGCCAGGGTATCAAACTTATAGAACTTTGCAAAGGTGTTTGACCCCGACCAAGTAGCAGCTCGGCACAGTTGTAGTGCCGAGACCCCCCGGGCAGCCGCCCAAGAGGAGCCCACCTTCCTAGTGGAATGGGCCTTAACCGATTTAGGCAACGGCAATCCTGCCGAAGAATGCGCCTGCTGAATCGTGTTACAGATCCAGCGAGCAATAGTCTGCTTTGAAGCAGGAGCGCCAACCTTGTTGGCCGCATACAGAGCAAACAAAGCTTCGGTCTTCCTGATCCTAGCTGTTCTGGTCACATAAATCTTCAAAGCCCGGACCACATCCAGGGACTCGGAATCCTCCAAGTCCCGTGTAGCCACAGGCACGACAATAGGTTGGTTCATATGAAAAGATGAGACCACCTTGGGCAGAAATTGAGGACAAGTCCTCAACTCTGCCCTATCCACGTGAAAAATCAGGCATGGGCTTTTATATGATAAAGTCGCCAATTCCGAAACCCGCCTTGCAGAAGCTAAGGCCAACAACATGACCACTTTCCAAGTGAGGTATTTCAACTCCACTGTTTTGAGTGGTTCAAACCAAGGTGCCTTAAGGAAACTTAATACCACGTTTAGGTCCCAAGGCGCCACCGGAGGTACAAAGGGAGGCTGAATATGCAGCACGCCCTTCACAAAAGTCTGTACTTCAGGAAGAGAAGCCAATTCTCTTTGAAAGAAAATGGATAAGGCCGAAATTTGAACCTTTATGGACCCTAATTTTAGGCCCAAATTCACTCCCGTTTGAAGGAAGTGAAGCAGACGGCCCAACTGGAACTCCTCCGTAGGAGCAGCTCTGGCCTCACACCAAGAAACATATTTTCGCCATATACGGTGATAATGTTTCGACGTCACGTCTTTCCTAGCCTTGATCAGGGTAGGAATGACCTCCTCCGGAATCCCTTTTTCCGCTAGGATCCGGCGTTCAACCGCCATGCCGTCAAACGCAGCCGCGGTAAGTCTTGGAACAGACAGGGCCCCTGCTGCAGCAGGTCCTGACTTAGAGGAAGAGGTCACGGATCTTCTGTGAGCAACTCTTGCAGCTCCGGATACCAAGTCCTCCGTGGCCAATCTGGAACAATGAGGATTGTTCTGACCCTGCTTATTCTTATTATTCTCAACACCTTTGGTATGAGAGGAAGAGGAGGAAACACATAGACCGATCTGAACACCCAAGGTGTCACCAGAGCGTCTACCGCTACCGCCTGAGGGTCCCATGACCTGGCGCAATATCGCTTTAGCTTTTTGTTGAGACGGGACGCCATCATGTCTATTTGAGGCAGCCCCCACCGACCCGTGATCTGTGCGAAGACTTCTTGATGAAGTCCCCACTCTCCCGGATGCAGGTCGTGCCTGCTGAGGAAATCCGCCTCCGAGTTGTCCACCCCCAGGATGAACACTGCTGATAGTGCGCTTACATGGCCTTCCGCCCAGCGTAGAATCCTGGTCGCTTCTGCCATGGCCACTCTGCTTCGCGTTCCGCCTTGGCGGTTTACATGAGCCACTGCCGTGACATTGTCTGACTGAATCAGAACCGGTTTTTCCCGAAGCAATTCCTCCGCTTGACGCAGGGCGTTGTATATGGCCCTCAACTCCAGGACGTTGATGTGGAGACAAGTCTCTAGATTTGACCAGAGACCTTGGAAATTTGCCGAACCTGCGACCCTCTAGTAGGTGAGCACTGTGCAGCCACCACAGGAGAGATACCCTGGTCCTGGGAGACAGGGTGATCCTTTGATGCATTTGTAAATGGGACACGGACCACTTGTCCAAGAGGTCCCATTGAAAAGTCCTCGCATGGAACCTGCCGAAGGGGATGGCCTCGTATGAAGCTACCATCTTCCCCAGAACCCGTGTGCAATGATGCACTGAAACCTTTTTTGGCTTTAATAGGTTCCTGACCAGGGCTATGAGCTCCTGAACCTTTTCGATCGGAAGAAAAACCTTTTTCTGGTCTGTGTCCAGAATCAGGCGCAAAAAGGTCAGACGCGTTGTAGGGACTAGCTGGGACTTCGGTATATTGAGAATCCAGCCGTGTAACTGCAACGTCTTCATGGACAGAGACACGCTGTCCAGCAACTTCTCCCGAGATATCGCCTTTATGAGGAGATGTTCCAAGTATGGGATAATTGTTACACCCTGCCTGCGCAGGAGCACCATCATTTCTGCCATTACCTTGGTGAAAATTCTCGGGGCCGTGGAAAGCCTAAACGGCAACGTCTGAAATTGGTAGTGACAGTCCTGCACTGCAAATCTCAGGAACGCCTGGTGAGGGGCGAATATCGGAACATGAAGGTAAGCATCCTTTATGTCCAGGGACACCATCCAATCCCCCCCCCCCCTCCAGGCTGGCGATGACCGCCCTGAGTGATTCCATTTTGAACTTGAACCTCTTCAGGTTCAGGGATTTTAGATTTAAAATGGGTCTGACCAAACCGTCTGGTTTCGTGACCACAAACAGGGTTGAGTAATATCCCTCTCCTTGCTGGAGATGAGGAACTGTGATAATCACCTGTTGAATATACAATTTTTGGATTGCTGCCAACACTAGCTCCCTCTCTGACTGGGAAGCCGGCAGAGCCGATTTGAAAAACCGGCGAGGAGGCAAGTCTTCGAATTCCAGCCTGTATCCCTGAGAAACAGTCACTAATGCCCAGGGATCCACCTGCGAGCGAACCCAGACGTGGCTGAAAAACCGAAGACGAGCCCCCACTAGATCTGCCTCCCCCCGGGAAGCCCCAGCGTCATGCGGTGGACTTTGCAGATGCAGGGGAGGACTTCTGCTCCTGGGAACTAGCTGTGTGCAGCTTTTTTCCCTTGCCTTTTCCTCTGGCAACAAAGGACGATCCCCGTACCTTCTTGCTCTTATTGGAACGAAAGGACTGCATTTGATAATGAGGTGCCTTTTTTGTATGCTGCGGGGGGGACATAAGGTAAGAAATTTGACTTACCAGCCGTAGCAGTATAGACAAGGTCCGAGAGGCTGTCTCCAAACAACTCCTCCCCCTTGTAAGGCAAGGACTCCATATGCCGCTTAGAATCGGCGTCTCCCGTCCACTGTCGGGTCCACAAGAGCCGCCTAGCAGAAATAGACATAGCGTTTATTCTGGAGCTTAGTAAACAAATGTCTCTTTGAGCATCTCTCATATACAAGGCAGCCTCCCTGATATGCTCTATGATCATTAAAATGGCATCCCTATCTAAGGTGTCAAGCTCCGTAGATAAGGAATCTGCCCATGCCACGACAGCACTACATAGCCATAGCCGGTCTAACAATAGTACCGGAATGAGTGTAAATGTGCTTCATGGTAATTTCCTGTCTGCCATCAGCAGGATCCTTGAGGGAAGCCGTATCCTGCGAAGGCAGTGCCACCTTTTTGGATAACCGTGTCAGCGCCTTGTCGACTTTAGGCGAAGATTCCCATCGTATCCTATCCGTTTGTGGAAAAGGATACGCCATAAGAATCCTTTTGGGAACTTGTGGTCTCCTATCTGGAGATTCCCAAGCCTTTTCGCACAATTCGCTCAGCTTAAATGAGGACGGAAAGGTGACCTCAGGCTTTTTCCCTTTATACATGTGTACCCTCGTGTCAGGGACAGGGGGTTCCTCAGTAATATGCAAAACCTCTTTAATGGCAATAATCATGTATCGAATACCTTTTGCCACCTACGGCTGTAATTTTGCATCTTCATAGTCGACACTAGAGTCAGTATCCGTGTCGGTATATGTGTCATCGATCTGGGATATGGTGCGCTTCTGAGGCTACGAAGGTCCTGGCCCCACAGGGACAGGCATGGTCTGGCTACCTGACTGATCCCTAGCTTCAGCCTTGTCTAACCTTTTATGCAATAGATTGACATTTGCATTTAAGACATTCAGCATATCCATCCATTCCTGTGTCGGCGCTGCCGACGGCGATATGACATTCAAGCACTCCCTCCCCACATTAAGCGAGCCTTCCTCGTCAAACATGTCGACACACGCGTACCGACACACTTCACACACACACACAGGGAAACTCTTTTCTGAAGACAGTATCCCCTTTAAGGCCCTTTGGAGAGACAGAGAGAGAGTATGCCAGCACACACCCCAGCGCAATAACCCTGGAGACCAACACAAAATGTTTTTCCCCAGCCGCACTGTATAATATGTTATCCGCCAATTATGTGCCCCCCCCCTTCTCTTTTAAACACCCCTTCACCGTGTGTAAGCAGGGGAAAGTCCGGGGAGCTTCCTCTCAGCGGTGCTGTGGAGAGAAAATGGCGCTGGTGAGTGCTGAGGGAGAAGCCCCGCCCCCTCGGCGGCGGGCTTCAGTCCCGCTCAAAGTTATTAAAAAATGGCGGGGGCTCTTTTATATACATGTATAGTGCCCACCTGTACATTTATATTGTCTTTTGCCATAAGAGAGGTGTTATATTGCTGCCCAGGGCGCCCCCCCTGCGCCCTGCACCCTCACAGTGACCGGAGTATGTGAGGTGTATGGGAGCAATGACGCACAGCTGCAGTGCTGTGCGTTACCTCAGTGAAGCTCTGAAGGCTTCTGCCGCCTGAGACGTCTTCTGACTTCGTTTCTTCTGGCTCTGTGAGGAGAACGGCAGCGCGGCTCTGGGGGTGGATGCCCAGTAAGAACCTGCGTTCACCCCCTCTGGAGCTAATGGTGTCCAGTAGCCGAGGAAGCAGGGCCTATCAATTAAGAAGGTCTGCCCCTCTCTCAGTGGCGTAACTACTGCCCCCGCAGCCCTCGCGGTGGCTTGGGGGCGAGGGGCTGCGGGGGCGCCACTGACAGAACAGATTGACATGCGGACGAGCGTCCGCATGTCAATCTGCAGGTCTCCTTCCCTCTGCTGCTGATCGGACGGACACGGAGCGCACAGCGCGCGCCCCCCTGTGTCCCTCCCTGGCTCTCAGGCTGTCTAATAAAGGAAGTGCCGGTTCGTGAGCTCTGATTGGCTCACGAACCGGCACTTCCTTTATTAGACAGCCGGAGAGCCAGGAGGGACACTGGAGAGGCGCGCGCTGTGCCCTCCGTGTCCCTCCAACACAAAGGAGGGGGGGAGAGCAGGCACTGTGGGGGAATATCTGCCACTGGGGGCATATACCTGGCACTGGGGGGCATATACCTGGCACTGTGGGGGACTATCTGGCACTGGGGGCATATACCTGGCACTGTGGGGGACTATCTGGCACTGGGGGCATATACCTGGCACTGTGGGGGACTATCTGGCACTGGGGGCATATACCTGGCACTGTGGGGGACTATTTGGCACTGGGGGCATATACCTGGCACTGTGGGGGACTATCTGGCACTGGGGGCATATACCTGGCACTGTGGGGGACTATCTGGCACTGGGGGCATATACCTGGCACTGTGGGGGACTATCTGGCACTGGTGGCATATACCTGGCACTGTGGGGGAATATCTGGCACTGGGGGCATATACCTGGCACTGTGGGGGAATATCTGGCACTGGGAGCATATGTGGCACTGGGAGCACGGCCCTAGCAACAAGCACTACCCCCTAGCAACGAGCACGACACCCAGTGCATGAAACCCCTGGCAACGAGCATGACACCCTGAGCATGAAAACCCCTGGCACCGTGCATGGAACCAAGAGCATGAAACCCCTGGCAACGAGCAGGTAATTTAAAAGTAATTAGAAGCCTTACTGTAGAACTTAATGTGTAATGGGTATTACGGTGTGTGGCATAATGTATCACGGACATTGCGGTGTGTGTCATAATGTGTCAGGCATTACGGTGTGTTGTATACTATATCACGGGCATTGTGGTATGTGGTATAATGTCTCAGGGTCATTGTGGTGTGTGTCATAATGTGTCACAGACATTGCATGTGCTATAATGTATCAGGGGCATTGCAGTGTGTAGCATAATGTATAACGGGCATTCCGATTCCTGTCATAATGTGTCACAGGCATTACGGTGTGTGGCATAATGTGTCGGGGGCATTACGGTGTGTGCATATTGTGTCATGTGCATTGTTGTGTGTGGCATAATGTCTAAGGGCCATTGCAGTATGTGGCATAATGTATACTGGGCATTACTATAAGGAGGAAAAATGACAAATAATGTATCTGGATTATTTTTCTTTCCTGTGGTGGCTAACGTCTGGGCGTGCAGGTTGCAAAACTGGGGTATAAGGTAGTCTTTTCCTGCAATGCCACGCCCCTTTACGTGAAGCCACGCCCATTTCAGTGAAGCCACACCCCTTTTTTGGCGCCGCACGCCTACCGCGCGCACATATTTGTCCCTTTACTAGTTCCAATTATGGGGGGCGAAGAATTTTTTGGCTTGGGGGAGAAAAATTTCTAGTTACGCCACTGCCCTCTCTCCTCAGTCCCTCGATGCAGGGAGCCTGTTGCCAGCAGTGCTCCCTGTAAAAATGTAGAAAAAATCCAAACAAAAATGCTTCCTAGGCAGAGAACTCCGGGGAGCTCCCTGCAGTGCACCCATCTCGCTCTGGGCACAGTGTAAAACTGAGGTCTGGAGGAGGGACATAGAGGGAGGAGCCATTGCACACCCAGAATCCAAAGCTTTCTTAAAGTGCCCTATCTCCTGCGGAGCCCGTCTATTCCCCATGGTCCTTACGGAGTCCCCAGCATCCTCTAGGACGTTAGAGAAAAATACATTGTTGCCTTTATTTACTAAAGCTTAGTGATAAAGTACATTCAGCAGACCAGGTTTTAGGGTTTTTCTCTATTAAATGCAGCACAAAACACTGCTCTATGTAACATCACAGTTCATTTTTAAATTACTGGCTTTCACAAAATATACTGCTTTTCATTCAGTGCTTTTTAGTCATGTCTTGTGATTAGCAGAAATATTTGTTTCTGTTGCCCTTGGATGCTACACGGTATTGCTATTCTTCCTTAATGACATATAATTGATAATGCTTAGGTGGATACAACTCTAACTGGATACATAAATACACGATCGATGATCACTCAAGGAAACCAGAGAGAAAATCATGTATTTAACAAAAGTTGCAAGAAAGCACTAACAACATAATAAGTGAAATTAAGTTGTAAGCAGGTGGGAACAACTATAAGGACAGCTGAAGGGCTCATGGTAAACGTGTCTGCTATTGACTATGCACATATGTAGTCAATATACAGTTTTTGTGTGTTGTCATGTCAGAAAATTCACTATTTTTCTGGAAAATGTCACATTTTCTAGATAACGAAAACACATTAGCTCTTCTCACTGTGCAGTCCGTGAGCATTGTGTTACTCTTATTTCCTATTACCAGATCAATTTCCATGTTCTGCTGACAATATGAAATGCAATAAAAATCAATAGTTATACAAAAGGCATGATGTCCTTCTACTCTGAAAACTCATACTCAATATTCTAACTTGAAGATACATTTTCGAAGATGAATAGTTTAATTTTGGGTCCTATTTTGCAAAAAGATGTTACTATCACAGATGTGAATGGGAAAAATTACCCCAATGAATTGGACTCCAGATTTCTATTACTTTATAATTTTCATGTGTCAGGGAGAGAATAATGTGACACGTTTCCTACAGAATGATTGCTCAGTGGAATTATTTACCATTAACAGATCATGTAACATCTTGTCACATATCAGTGATGTCACCAAAATTCATGTACACTAAAAATAAGTGATGTCTCTGCAGCTTATAAACATCTATATCTGTGAGAAATTTGGACTCAATGTTTTTCCAAATCACAACTACTTCAAATACTAAACATTGTTAAAATACAATCTCAATTTACTCTGTTAATCGTTTTTATTTCACTACTTTGTGAGGCAGATATTGACCTTCAATATCATGAAGTAAAAATAACCAGAGTGTAGCAGCACTCCATCTCCTGGGTAGATGGTGGCACTTTGTAATGCAGCAACCAGTAAACTACATGGAAGTCCAATATAGTCTAGTGCAATGAACAGCAGCTATTTTTTAATTTGGCATCAGTATTAAAATTAGGAAAAAATCTTGGCCTGTAAGCATCTAACTAACAAATATTTTCTACTGTATATACACATGCACTGATCAGCCATAACATTAAAACCACTTACCAAATCACAAGGCACCTGTCAAGAGGTGGGATAATGGGCAACAAGTGAACACTCAGATCTTGAAGTCAATGTGTTGGAGGCAAGAAAAATGGATTAGCGTAAGGATCTGAGCTACTCTGATGAAATCCATATTGCAATGGTTAGATAACTGGGACAGAGCATTTGGCAGGTCTCTTGGAGTGTTCCTAGTATGTAGTGGCTAGTACCTACCAAAAGTGTTCCAAGGAAAGACAACTGGCGAACTGGTGACAGGGTCATGGGCGCCCAAGACTGATTGATACGTGTGGGGTGCAAAGGCTGGCCTGTCTGGTCTGATCGCACAGGAGAGCTATTGTAGCACAAACGGCTGAAAAAGGTTACGCTTGCCCATATTATATAATATACACTGCTCAAAAAAATAAAGGGAACACTTAAACAACACAATGTAACTTCAAGTCAATCACACTTCTGTGAAATCAAACTGTCCACTTAGGAAGCAACACTGATTGACAATCAATTTCACATGCTGTTGTGCAAATGGAATAGACAACAGGTGGAAATTATAGGCAATTAGCAAGACACCCCCAATAAAGGAGTTGTTCTGTAGGTGGTGACCACAGACCGCTTCTCAGCTCCTATGCTTTCTGGCTGATGTTTTGATCACTTTTGAAAGCTGGCGGTGCTTTCACTCTAGTGGTAGCATGAGACGGAGTCTACAACCCACACAAGTGGCTCAGGTAGTGCAGCTCATCCAGGATGGCACATCAATGCGAGCTGTGGCAAGAAGGTTTGCTGTGTCTGTCAGCGTAGTGTCCAGAGCATGGAGGCGCTACCAGGAGACAGGCCAGTACATCAGGAGATGTGGAGGAGGCCGTAGGAGGGCAACAACCCAGCAGCAGGACCGCTACCTCTGCCTTTGTGCAAGGAGGAACAGGAGGTGCACTGCCAGAGCCCTGCAAAATGACCTCCAGCAAGCCACAAATGTGCATGTGTCTACTCAAACGATCAGAAACAGACTCCATGAGGGTGGTATGAGGGCCCGACGTCCACAGGTGGGGGTTGTGCTTACAGCCCAACACCATGCAGGATGTTTGGCATTTGCCAGAGAACACCAAGATTGTCAAATTCGCCACTGGCGCCCTGTGCTCTTCACAGATGAAAGCAGGTTCTCACTGAGCACATGTGACAGACGTGACAGAGGGCCTAATTCTGAGTTGATCGCAGCAGGAACTTTGTTAGCAGTTGGACAAAACCATGGGGGTCATTCCGAGTTGTTCGCTCGCAAGCTGCTTTTAGCAGCTTTGCACACGCTAAGCCGCCGCCTACTGGGAGTGAATCTTAGCTTCTTAAAATTGCGAACGAAAGATTCGCAATATTGCGATAAGACATCTCTGTGCAGTTTCTGAGTAGCTCGAAACTTACTCTGCCAGTGCGATCAGTTCAGTGCTTGTCGTTCCTGGTTTGACGTCACAAACACACCCAGCGTTCGCCCAGACACTCCTCCGTTTCTCCAGCTACTCCCGCGTTTTCCCCAGAAACGGTAGCGTTTTTTCACACACTCCCATAAAATGCCCAGTTTCCGCCCAGAAACACCCACTTCCTGTCAATCACATTACGATCACCAGAACGAAGAAAAAAACGTGAGTAAAATTCCTAACTGCATAGCAAATTTACTTGGCGCAGTCGCAGTGCGGACATTGCGCATGCGCACTAAGCGGAAAATCGCTGCGATTCGAAGAAATTTACCGAGCGAACAACTCGGAATGACCCCCCATGTGCACTGAAGGAGGGGCAGAGAGAGTTAGATTTGGGTGGGGTGTATTCAAACTGAAATCTAAATTGCAGTGTAAAAATAAAGCAGCCAGTATTTACCCTGCACAGAAACAAAATAACCCACCCATATCTAACTCTCTCTGCAAATGTTAAATCTGCCCCTCCTGCATGGCACATGGTTTTGCCCAATTGCTAACAAACTTTCTGCTGCGATCAACTCAGAATTACCCCCAGAGTCTGGAGACGCCAAGGAGAACGTTCTGCTGCCTGCAACATCCTCCAGCATGACCGGTTCAGCAGTGGGTCAGTAATGGTGTGGGGTGGTATTTCTTTGGGGGGCCGCACAGCCCTCCATGAGCTCGCCAGAGGTAGCCTGACTGCCATTAGGTACCGAGATGAGATCCTCAGACCCCTTGTGAGACCATATGCTGGCGCAGTTGGCCCTGGGTTCCTCCTAATGCAAGACAATGCTAGACCTCATGTGGCTGGAGTGTGTCAGCAGTTACTGAGAGACGAAGGCATTGATGCTATGGACTGGCCCGCCCGTTCCCCAGACCTGAATCCAATTGAGCACATCTGGGACATCATGTCTCGCTCCATCCACCAACGCCACGTTGCACCACAGACACTCCTGGAGTTGGCGGATGCTTTAGTCCAGGTCTGGGAGGAGATCCCTCAGGAGAGCATCCGCCACCTCATCAGGAGCATGCCCAGGCGTTGTAGGGAGGTCATACAGGCACGTGGAAGCCACACACACTACTGAGCCTCATTTTGACTTGTTTTAAGGACATTACATCAAAGTTGGATCAGCCTGTAGTGTGTTTTTCCACTTTAATTTTGAGTGTGACTCCAAATCCAGACCTCCATGGGTTAATAAATTTGATTTCCATTGATAATTTTTGTGTGATTTTGTTGTCAGCACATTCAACTATGTAAAGAACAAAGTATTTAATAAGAATATTTCATTCATTCAGATCTAGGATGTGTTATTTTAGTGTTCCCTTTATTTTTTTGAGCAGTGTGTGTATATGTATATATATATATTTTTTTTTATTACAGGTTGAGTCTGCAATATCATAGTCTATAGTATCATAACACATACGACTAAATGTGCACTTTTATCAGAATGGATAGAATTACTGCCTCACAGGACTGAGGTCATGGGATTGATTCCCAACATGGCCCTAACTGTGTGGAGTTTGTATATTTTCCCCTTGTTTGTGTGGGTTTCCTCCAAGTGCTATTGTTTTTCCCACAATCCCAAAATATACTGGTAGGGTACTTTGTTCCTGACAAAAAATAATAATACTCCTAGTGTGTGTGTGTGTGTACACATGTGGGAACAGACTAGAGCAGAGGTTCTCAAACTCGGTCCTCGGGAGCCCACACAGTGCATGTTTTGCAGGTAACCCAGCAGGTGCACAGGTGTATTAATTACTCACTGACACATTTTAAAAGGTCCACAGGTGGAGCTAATTATTTCACTTGCGATTCTGTGAGGAGACCTGCAAAACATGCACTGTGTGTGCCCCCGAGGACCGAGTTTGAGAACCTCTGGACTAAATGGACCAAGTGGTTCTTATCTGCAGTCAAATACTGTTTCTATATGCAACAATTGGCAACTTTTTAAATCTGTGCTGTATCTTTTGGTCTGAGTAAGTTACACCCTTATCGTGCCAGTAGGACTGGGAAGAAGGCTCAATGCCAACACTACTTAAGAAAGACAAAACAAACATTATTTTTTTCCACATCCATATTGCATAGTTGCAGTAGCTGAGAATTTAAAGCAAAACACATTAATGAGGATATCACAGCCTTCCTGTTTGGAATGTGTTTATATTATCTGGAAAACACTCTGAGAAGAGTGTTACAGTGAGCAAAACAAGTGCTGAAAATAGCAGCATGTAGGGGATCAACACATTTCTTTGAGTATATATTAAAAAGACTCTGTAGTTGGGATATCCGTGCATGCTACATGCTTCCGATCTGACGTATCAAATATATTTTGTTGCAGCCTTTCTCATTTTAATTTCAGTTAGGGCCAATGTATCAAGTATTTTCCTTTTTGCTCACGCTCAGTAAATTTGCATAATATATAAAAATAAAGAGAAAAAAAGTTTAGCTACTGATTGGATGAAACTATCTGATTTTTTTCACTCCACATTAATCACAATCTGACAAACAGTAGCATTTCTATTAAAGTAAAATAATCTTACAGTTGGAAGAATACAGTTGTTGACTAATAAAATAAACACAAATGTACTTAATAAAACACAATTGAAATCTACTTAAAACATTTCTGATACAAACAGCAAGCCTGGAAAAATCATTCAAAAGATAGAAGCCATTGTTTTTATTTTTTAACAATTTGAGAACCATGCAAACATTTCCAGGGATATGGTGATGACCACTGGCAGATAAGTGTTTTCACATAGTAATATAAACCATATAACTTTAGTCTTTTACACATTATCTAGTCCAAATCATATCCTGGCAGCCTGCATCCCTTTAGACCATTTGGAAGTCATATTAATGAGATAGGAACCAAGTGGTACAGTGGATTACAAGTTTCTATCAATTTTATAGGAACGAAACCTGGAATGCTTTCTGAGATAATACAGCTGTTTATACAAAGAAAATGCAGAACTTAGGCCCTCATTCCGAGTTGTTCGCTCGCTAGCTAATTTAGCAGCATTGCACATGCTAAGCCGCCGCCCTCTGGGAGTGTATCTTAGCATAGCAGAATTGCGAACGAAAGATTAGCAGAATTGCGAATAGAAATTTCTTAGCAGTTTCTGAGTAGCTCGAGACTTACTCAGCCATTGCGATCAGTTCAGTCAGTTTAGTTCCTGGTTTGAAGTCACAAACACTCCCGGCGTTCACCCAGACACTCCCCCGTTTCTTCAGACACTCCCGCGTTTTTCCCAGAAACGCCAGCGTTTTTTCGCACACGCCCAGAAAACGGCAAGTTTCCGCCCAAAAATACCCACTTCCTGTCAATCACAGTACGATCACCAGAAGGATGAAAAAACCTTGTTATGCCGTGAGTAAAATACCTAACTTTTGTGTAAAATAACTAAGCGCATGCGCTCTGCGAACCTTGCGCATGCGCAGTAAGCGACTAATCGCAATATAGCGAAAATCGGCAATGAGCGAACAACTCGGAATGACCCCCTTAGTACACAGTGTAACGACAAAATCAATAGATACCAGGACTCAGTACACAATGTAATGACAAAAATAGATGAGCGGGCGGCAGCGTGGCTGGGGGAGTTGTTTTGGTACAGGCATACAGTGAGCTCAGTGGGAATGAATACTAATAAGTAATCATGGGGGGAGATGCAGAAGCCTGCATACTGTAGTGTAGGGAGCTGCTTAGACCGGGAACAATACAGTGTGAATAGCGCCTCAGCATACCGTGGCATTGAATTCTGTAGAAGAGATTTATTTTTTTTCTAAAGGGAAGAAGCGACACACCAAATAACAATTAAATAAAAAATAAAAAAACATTAAAAAACAACATAACTTTGTGCCCTGCTGGGATCGAACCCGAGGGAGCACGCATTGCAAGCAAGTCACTGTATCCGCTAGGCCACAACCATCTGTGATAGGAGTAGGCACCCCTGGCGTATATGTGATGTGACCTGTGTGTACAGTATACACTATACAGCATAATGTGAATGGCGGCACAGCAATGGAGACCATCTGGAAATCATACGAATGAACAAAACCTGCAATGCTTTCTGAGATAACAAAGCTGTTTATGCAAATAAAATCCAAAACTTAGTACACAATGTAACAAAATGAATGGTGTGAACAGGGCAGCAGCGTGGCATTATATTTTGTAGAATATATTTTTTTTTATAAAGGGAAGTGAATAATGGTTCTTTATTGTCACAATAAATATCAATCAATCAGTAGGCGGTGCTAGGAAGGGTCCATCGGCTATTTGAGGAATGTGCTGTACAGTTTAGGAAAAGCGACATCTGGTGGACAGAAAGTAGTATTGCACGTTACAATTATAATGTGACGTTACATTTATAACGTGACTTATAACGGGACTTATAATGCAAGGAGCTTGCCCAAGTTGCATGGCACCCGCTACACGGTATGCAGCAACGATATATGAGGACACATCTGTACTATAGGGGTAATTCAATTCAACATACTCTTGATATCACCAGGAATGAGTGCCCAGAGCTATTCAAGTAACCACATCAAGACTGCACTTATGTCAGGAGATGCAGTTTTCCATGCCTAAAGAATGCTGTTTAGTCATGGTAAACATCTTTCTGACTTAAGTGCCAGGTGTGATGCTGTTATAGTGGGCGGTAAAGCAGTAACTCACATTATGGGATTAGTTTTGTTGGATGTCTGCTTACACATCAGGAGGGTGCAACCACAAATTCACAGCTAATTGAATAGCTACAATCATTCATTCCCACTGAATTGAACTGCCCCCATAATTCTTAAAACTGCATTATTATGGGAGCTTCAGGTTTACTTTATGCAGAAAAACCATAAAAACGAGTCATTCATGAATGACTGCAGATGCATGCTGGAAACAGGTGTTTTGTTTTCATGATGTAGAGCATGTTATTATGTGGCCTTTATTGCTTTGCTCCATCTATTCACCCTATAATCACAAGAAGTTTAGCCTCCATGCCTGTGCATGGAAGATCTTATGATGTAGCAAGCTATGACACAGCAATTTCACTGCTGCACTGCTTGTTTATAGTCTGCCTTTAAGTCCTACTACAGTATACAGCCTCTGTATGCTACCCACATGCAAACCACACGTGTTGGCATCCTATACAGAGACTCGAAGACTTTGCTTGGTGATTGTACCTAGTTGTTACTGACACAATCTCTCTAAAATGATTTTATCAAAGTAGACAATTAGGCATTACAGCAGCCACTAGTGCCCACTCACACTACATTGCACAAACAAAACCACAATTTAGCTAGGACCAACAGGCTTAAAGTACAGTAAAAAAAATAATAGATTGTCTTTGAGGGGACTTCCACATACAATGAGCTTGGTTATATATGGTGCTAAAACAACTCTGTCTTCCCAGTGATAAAAACGTTATCCATACTCATGTGAAAAATATCTGTGCCTTCCCGCTTGCCTCCATTAATCTTCTCAGGTCTGGTCACTTTCTTAGCCACATGCAACCCTGGTGGTATGAACATAATCACAAGAAAGGCCAAGTCACAGCATTTTGGAAAAACACCTATTCCATTAAATACTATGTGCTGCTGGGTTCAGTATGATTTACAGATAGTCACAATGCCGACAGTCATACTCCTGACAGCCATTGACCTACAGTCAAAATACTGACACGGTCAAAATACTGACATCCATTATGCCGACATGTTGAAAATGTTGACAGTCAGAATACTGACATTTGAAATGCCGATATGTCAAAATACTGACATGAATTTTTCTGGGGGGTTTTGTGTGTCAATGACGACATATGTCGACATGGACACCGTCAAAGTGTAAAGAGTCCCCTCGCATGGCTCGCCATGCTTCGGGCACACTATTATATTCCACCTCTAGGTTCACTGGGATGGTAAAGTATGAAAAAGTCTGTTTTTGGGCAAAAATTCCTTAAAAACACGTCAGCATTTTGACATGTTGGCATTTCAAATGTCGGTATTCTGACTATGTCGGCATATTGAATGTCTGTATTTTGACCGTGTCTGCATTTTGACAGGATTATGACCGTCGGTATTGTGTCTGGCGGTAAATCAACTACTGTACTACACTTCTGAGTATCCAGTTTACAACAAGTAGCACTTTACTTGCCCATTTGTGCGAGAGCTGAAACTAAATAACAAGGCTCTGCTAACCAGTCAAATACACATGAATGATGAACAGTACTAAGAGGACGTTTACAACATAAGATAGGTTACAAACACAATGCTCCAAATCCTGTATACATAATGCTAGGCTGACAATAAAAACTGAGAGATACTGTGCTGTCAACTTCTCCCTCTGGATTTCATTCATTTACAGTAGTTCATGATTGAATGAACAGACAATGCAATATAGAGTAAAACCATTAACAGTATTACTTAAAATGTGGGATGTAATAAGGGATTTATTGGTATACCCAGCAATTCCTTATTACTCTACATGCCAGCAATTTGATGATTATAAGACGTGAGAAAGGCTGAAAAACTCTGATCACACATTTGTGTAGTAAATACTTACCCAGACTCCACAAGAACTGCAATGACTGCTATAAATTTATACATACAGTAACAACTATGGTATTTTATAATGTTAACTTGATTGTATAGCCTGATATTTAATTCAAGAGCTCACTTTTCAGCTAACAGCAGCTACATCTCTCTCTATGATGTATATTTATTTCCTAGGAAGGGGTTGGGCCATTATTCACATTCAACAAATCCCTTTAAGCTGTGTTGTCTTCCCCTTTCTTGTTATTTCTCTATCTTAATTGTACTCCTCCCTTTCCAGCAGACAGTTTCTGTGTAATGCCAGCAGCTCCAGCATACTAATAGGGCCGAAACACACGAGGCGGCTGGCGCCACCCGGCAAACACCCGGCCGGCTTTAAACCGCTGCCGTGATGTAAAGACACATGCAGCGCAATGTGTCCTTACACACGGCACGTCCCGGCCCGTCTGCCGGGTTGCAGCCGGGTCTCACCACTGGAAGGTCCGGCTGCCGGGCGGGCGCCTGGCCGTCTTTGCAGCCAGTAAACCGTGTGTGTGAAGGGGAGCTTTCACACACAACGGTTTTTTCCCAAGCCGTGTCTAATGCTGCGCATGCGCACAGCATCACACACGGCTCAAAGCCGTCCTGTGTGACAGACTCTGCCGGTTTCTCCCGGATGGCAAAAAGCCGGACAAAGTTTGTCCGGCTTTTTGCCATCCGGGAAAAACCGGAGTGTGTGTTACAGCCCATAAGGAGATGCTTCCTGTAGTTGAAAAAGAATGATGGTCTCTGCACAGTGCTTTGGAGCAGGTAGAGATGGGTAATACAACTAGAAATAAACTACTGTAAAAACAAATCAACTAGAGAAATAACTACAGTAGCTGTACAGACACCAGTGTCATTCTACATAAAACGGCAGGTGCAGATGGAAATGTTGTGGTTAAACATCTTATTAGGAAAAAAGTACAGTATATTAAAAATATGAAACCTTTATAGTTTCATTATAGATATATATATATATATATATATATATATATATATATGTACACATACATACATACATACATACATACATACATATGTAGCCAGCACATACACTTATATGCAAACATTTTTTTTTATAATATTTATCAGGTAATAAGCAGCATTACAAAAATGATTAATTTCGGAATGACATAGTAATGTGCATGAATACTTAGCATAAAAATAGCCAGGGTGGAACACAAATGCTGTCCATCCATCATACCATGAAAAATGCACAGTGCAATATACTAAGCCAAATAATGTAGAGCAGGCATTCCCAACCACGGTCCTCAAGGCACACTAATGCTGCTTTCAGATCGCAAATGCCGGATCCCAGCCGGTAAGAGAAACGTGTCCTTACTGGGTGGGATCCGGCATTTGCTCTCCTTTGCTGGCTTTTCGACCCGGCAATATACCGGGTCGGTTGCCATAGCAGCAGAGGGTGCAGCAGCAGCAGGGGCGGGGGTGGAGGCGGCGCTGGGAGATGAGCTCATCTCCTGCGCCGGGAGATGAGCTCATCTCCTGCGCCGCCTCTCCCTATGCTGTGAATGGGAACCGTGTCGCATCGAAACAGCTCCCATTCACACTGCACCTGACCCGGTATTCAACCCGGTAATAACCCTTCTTTTTAACCGGGTTGAATTACCGGGTCAGGCGACCCGCTAATTTGGCAAAGGTGCTTTCACATCGCACACTGACCCGTTTCGACACGGCAATATGCCGTGTCGATACCGGGTTATTTGTGCGATGTGAAAGGGGTATAACAGTGCAGCTTTTAGTGATATCCATGCTGCAGCACAGATGGTTAAATCAAAATAACTGAGCTACTAATTAAGTCACCTGTGCTGAAGCCTGGATATCACTAAAACCTGCAGTGTAATGCTGCTTTCACATCGCAAACCCTGCTTTTGAAACGGTTCTTTAAACGGTTCTTAAAACGGGTCTGAGCAGTTAAACCCCCTTCACATCGCATGTTGTAACCAGCATATTACCATTTCATTACCGTTTTGGCACCTTTCACACTGAACCCGTTTCTCCCATAGAAAGCAGTGGTAGTCATTTTAAATGGACTTTTCTGGCCCACACATTATTAATAATAATTAATTAATTATTAATAATTTGGCTAGTCGTACGATGAAACCCAGCAGCTTCAAGCATCTTTACCATGTTTTTGTAGATTACAGCATCCTTCACTGTCCCAGTGATTTGTCTACATATTTCTTCATCCCCTCTGATCCTAAGCAGTTCCCTTACCTCCTCATCACTCCAATTTGCCATTTTAAACTGTATTCTGTATAAAAAAAAATGCTTCTTCTCTCTCATGTATTTCCTCCAGTTTATTTCCCGCTTCTGCCTGGTGACATCACGCATGGAGACAGCCTATCACCTTCTGTGGCTTGGAAATACCGTTTCAGAGCCTTTCACACTGCACAATGAAATGGGTCTGAACCGTGTAGGACCCTGCTTTTTACCCGTTTTAAAATACCAGTAATCTGTAACCAGTAAATTCAAAGTGGCCCTTTCACACTGCAGCTAGAACCGTTTTGGAAGGCTTAAAAAATGGCAATTTACCGGGTTATAGCTGTGGTGTGAAACAGTGATCGCAAAAACGCGCTATAGCGCGTATTTTACCCGATTTTGAGGGAAGGTGACTCACTTTTCTGAAATGGGCGAGTCCCCGGGGACGCGCTCTGCTGCAGCAGCCAATCACTTCCTGTTAAGTGAGTGATTGATGCCTGTGACTGTGTGGGGAGAAGGTGAGCACCGCGGAGGCGCCGATTCATCACAGACTTGGCGCTGCTGTTGCCTGAAACCTCCGCTCCGGCGCCTGTGCTCATGGACTGAGTGCACCGCCTCTTCGCAGGTCAGTTTCCCCGCCGCTCCTGTCAGCCGCTCTGAGCGCCGGCCAGTGTGTGTGCGGTGTACATCTCCCGCCACCCCGGTCTCCGCGCTGCTGTAAACTGACTTCTGGCTGCCGGCTCTCGCAGTGCCTGCCATATGGGCTCTGCCAGCGAGGAGGTGCTTGCACTGTTGCGGTGTGTAAGTGGAGGGGGCCAGTTAGTGTGTGTGTGCCTGGGGTACAAGGGGAGATGGTCAATTACTGCTTGTGTGTCCGGGTTGTTTTGGGAGGGGGGGCAATTACTGGGTATGTGCATGGGGTATAAGAGGGGGGGGGGGGGGGGATTATGAGGTGGGCAGATGCTGTGTGTGTGTGTGTGTGTGCCTGGAGTATGAGGTGGGCAGCTGCTGAGTGTGCCCAGGGTATGAGGTGGGCAGCTGTTGTGTGTGTGCACGGGTATAAGGTGGGCAGATGCTGTGTGTGTGTGTCCGGGGTATAAGGTGGGCAGATGCTGTGTGTGTGTGTGCGCGTCCGGGGTATAAGGTGGGCAGAAGCTGTGTGTGTGTGTGTGCGTCCGGGGTATAAGGTGGGCAGATGCTGTGTGTTTGCGTCCGGGGTATAAGGTGGGCAGATGCTGTGTGTGTGTGTGTGTGTGTGTGTGTGCGCGCGTCCGGGGTGTGTGGTGGGTAGCTGCTGTGTGTGTGCCCGGGGTATGATGCAATGTGTCTCGGTGCTCTACCTGGTGCAATGTGTATCGGCGCTCTACCTGATGCAATGTGTCTCGGCGCTCTACCTAGCGCAATGTGTATAACGTGATCTGCCTGGCGCATTGTGTATAAAGTGCTCTGCCTGGCGCATTGTGTATAACATGCTCTGCCTGGCGCATTGTGTGTAACGTGCTCTGCCTGGCGCATTGTGTGTAACGTGCTCTACCTGGCGCAATGTGTGTAACGTGCTCTGCCTGGCGCAATGTGTGTAACGTGCTCTGCCTGCTGCAATGTGTGTAACGTGCTCTGCCTGCTGCAATGTGTGTAACGTGCTCTACCGGGCGCATTGTGTATAATGTGCTCTACCGGGCGCATTGTGTATAACGTGCTCTACCTTGTGCAATGTTTATATTTGATTTACCTGGTGCAATGTGTCTTAAGTGTTCTACCTGGTGCAATGTTTATATGTGCTCTACCTGGTGCAATGTATATAACATGCTCTACCTGGTGCAATGTATATAACGTGCTCTACTGGGCGCATTGTGTATAACGAGCTCTACTGGGCGCAATGTGTATAATAATGCGCTCTAACTGGCGCAATGTGTATAAAGTGCTCTACCTTGTGCAATGTGTATAACGTGTTCTTCCTGGCGCAATGTGTATAATGTGCTCTACTTGGAGCAAAGTGTATAGCGAACTGTAGCAGGAGCAAAGTGTATAACGTGTTGTACCTGGTGCAATATGTATAATGTGCTCTACCTGGTGCAATATGTATAACGTGCTCTACCTGGCGCAGTGTGTATAGGAGGTTCTACCTGGTGCAATCTGTAAAAGCGGCACTACTGTGTGGTGTAATGTGAATTGGCACTATTATGTGGTCACGCCCCTTCCCCATGAAGCCACGCCCCTCAAATTTTGCGGCGCACCCTGTCTATACTTTACGGTCTAGTAAGGTGGAACACCAATTCACTTTCTGCCTAAGGGCACCAAAATGTCTAGTTACAGCTCTGGTGCAGGGTGTCCTGCATGCTACACAGCCCAGCAGCACTGTCACCCCATCCCCCCACCTTGCAACACTTTTGTAGTGTCCAAACAAGATTAAGATTAATAAGAACCTTCATTCCGATGGTACCCAGAAAAAGACCGGTAGGACCCCAATTTTTGAAAGTGATGGGTCCCTGGGACCCACTTTTTTTTGGATCAGCGCGATCACTGGTGAAAGGGGTATTAGTGTGTCTTGAGGTTGGGAATGCCTGATGTAGAGCAATGCTCAGATTTTTTGAGAGTCGGTGTAGGTATTCGACAGAATGGGTAGACTGTGAAGTGGTTGGTGAGCTTTGAAAATTGAGTGCAATATTTTTGAAACTAACATTCCTGTTTTTAAATGAAATACAGTTTGGAATTTAATAAGGCGAGTGCTGAGTATGTATGATTCTTTATTTTATTTTAAATGGTGTGGCCAGAATACCACCTGCAGTAACGTATATATAATAGAAAATAAGTCAGCAGCATTCTGGTAATAAACAAATCTTAGGTCATCAGGTACATCATGATGTACCTGACAACCTAAGATTTTATTCCCTGAGAGCCACTGACTTCTTGTCAATTGAATTTGGGCTCCTGGTGGGGGAGCACCAGGGCTACTATTTGAATATAGGGGAGTGCTGCCTTATGGACTGCATATTATATATATATATATATATATATATATATATATACACACACACACTATATATATATATATATATACACACACACACAAACATGTTATATAAAAAAAAATGCTCCCATCATCAGCTCTATTTGAAGCCGCCTATGCTGAATGCATGTAAATTCCTCCAATTTACACTAATAGTATAGAAGTATCGCTGCTGGTAACTATTCTAATATTAGCACTCGGTCCGAGCCAATAAACTAACCGTATTTGCATGCCATCATTTAAAATGGAATGTGTTTACTGAGCTGAGGGAGCTGCAACACTGGTGCCATGAAAGCATATAATACCACAGTCAAACACTGAGACATGTCTCAAAAATGGTCATGACACGCCAGCATTTTTGCAAACACACCCTGTTGCCTTATCCAAATGGTCTCTTCCTGTCACCCTGCAACAGTCTACCAATAATCGCTCAGTTGCAAAAACATTGAACTTGTGATCGCATCTGAATCAGGTCTGGGATGTGACTAGAGCCAGCTGAGCTTTCACTGAAACGGTCGCATCTAATGAGTGACTGTGTATGTGTGAGAGCCTGATGTGAGTGTGACTCTGAATGTGTGAGATCCTGCTGATAGCATGACTCTGTATGAGATACTGCTGTGCGGTGTAAGTGATGCATCAAAGCCAGAAATAGGGGGAAGCAGGTCTAGCAGAGGAAGGTGCGTTGGCTGTGTGTGCCAACTTAATTGATGTGGAGGCCACTATGACACAGTCACACCCCACAGAATGATGCAGCCACGTAGCCTTTGCTCCCTCGAACTTCAAAACCTGGCCACTGATAATGTGTTGTCACTACTTGTATATGATGAGCCCAGCTGACAATGTTTTATGCTCTTTTGGTATAATGTGTTGGGCACTGCTGGTACAGTATATGATGACAATTTACAATGTTTTACACAGTGTTATCGTTTTATATTGGGCACTGCTAGCACATGATGGGCACAGATGATAGTTTATGCACTTCTGGCATATGATGGGTAAAAGCTGTATAATATTTTGAGCAATGTGGATGTAATATGTTGGTAACTGCTGGCATATGACTGGCAAAGCAGGCAATGTTTTATACATTTTTGGTATAATATGTGGGGCACTGTTGTTACTGTATATGATGGGATCTGTTGGTAGAATGCTTTGAGCACTGCTGGCATATTATGAGCACAGCTGACATGGTTATGTCTTTTTCGTAAAATGTGTTGGGCACTGCTGGCATATGATGGAGCATAGTTGGTATGTGTAGAGAACTGCTGATGTATTATGAGCACGGCTGACAATGTTTTATGCATATTTGCTATAATGTGTTAGCTAGATCTTTTATATGGGTCAGGGGTGTATCTAGAGAGGAGGAGGCCCATGTGCAGGCTCTGTCTGGGCACCCTTCTTTCTACGTTGCTAAAGGTAAGGGCGCACAAGCCAAAGTACACATAAATATGTTAATGTCAAGACCCCCGGAAAAATGATTGATTTAATTATATTTCAAAATGATCGAGAAATGGGGGGTGCTACCACGGACACAAAGAACATAGTCACAAAGTTCAAGAGAAGGAAGAAAGTGTCCTCAATGTGGTGCACAAAGAGTTATACAGTAGCTAAAATATAACTTTTATTAGTATACTGAAAAAAAATATTCATAAAAAGCGAAAATTGAGTTTAAAAATATTGAAAGTGTGAACAAAAAGAATGGAAATGTGTGTTAAAATGAATAGCTATATGTGAAATGACTAAGATATTTCTCTAAATATTTCAAAAAGTGGAAGGAGAAAAGGGCCTATGTATTAAGATACAGTATTTGATCTCAGGCACAGTATAATCTCCTAAAGATGTTAACAATAATTGGATCAGTAGGATCTTATGAGCTCCTCTCGTTCACATACAGTTATGTACCTTATTATACACCCAGATGGGCGGAGTCCCCAAAATCCTCATAAAGTGTCATATACCCTGATCTTTTGACCTCACAGTTAGAATAATTGGCCACAAGGGGCAATTCTGTATTTATGACAGATTAATAAGTGCTAGAACCCACTTATTAGGTCTTATGTGGATAGATGCTCAAGTGATAATTTAAATATATATATTTATTTATTTGAGCCTTAGTCCACCTATAGAGCTGAAATCCCTCCTATCATATAAATTCAAATGGCATAATTTGGGCTTTTCCCCATGTATATGTTGTATCTATTTTTGTATCATTTGAGATGGAGGATAATGGGTGGTTCCCAAGTCTCAGGTTAGGCTAGTACACTGAGGGAGAGTAGTGTTGAAGTGTAATAAGAGTAATCTCAAGAAAAGTTAGTCAAAATCGGTGGTTCTGGGCTCCGGAGAGTTCAGGGGAAATCGCAAAGTGAAAATCGGGCATAGCAAGGATCTCATCGTGCGTACACACCTTAAGTCTAGACCTTTCGGTGTATACTGTATTATCTCTTACTATCTTAAGGTTTAGTATATTTCCATACATGAATATATCAGAGTCTCCCGATACATATCGGCCATGCCAAAATGAGTATTGAGATCATGGCCTTAGGACATTGATTCTATTTGTCTGTGAAGGAACCACTCTGTGTTTTCAAAGAGATAAAATATTTAAACTGAACTACTGTAAATTGCTTAACTGTGTAATAACCCCCCCATTTTTTTGTGAAATGTCATCACTCCTTCCGTCCACTTTATCTTTACCTTTTCAAGGCTTAGTACTGTACATAGACCCTATGGCTTTCGGTGTAGCTAGTGTACCTCTTCTATGCTGTTTGATAACCAAATTTGAAGTTAAAGATACAAATTCAACATCTAACTAATCCAAGCAATTTAACATTATCAACACAGAATAGTGATGAATGGCTCTTGATGTTTATTCAGCCTATACATGTTATAAATTATGGTCATTTTATGTTACTTTAAGACTACAACAACTATTATGCAACAGAGAATATCACACTTAGAAACTGGGTATAAAATTACTTTAACACACATGACTTACATATTTCATATTCAGAAAACTGATCTACAAAATGTAACCATTATTGCATAGCCATCCTAAAAAATAATCCCTCTATCATTCTTACCAGCTATATTCTTGTAACAGTTGTGTTGTTTAAATAAAATGAAAATAAATTGTAAAAAAAAAAACTGTGTTGCAATCTCTATATCTCATTATAATTTCCCTGAAAAGAGCTTGCATAGATTGACAATGTAATGCTAATATCCGAGAGCTCAGGTTTTGCAACCTTGTTAAAGAATATGCATATTAAGTCCCAAAAGGCCTGTACACAAAAGCTGAGCACTAAACTAAAAGTACATTTTACAATACATTTTGCAAGCTACCGTATTATCACACAATAAGTACAGCACCTGTACTTTTTGCAGCAGGTGAAACTCACATTTCCTTTGTACACAGAATTATATATCATATGGGATATTAACACCTGATATGTTACAGAACCTCTTTCTAGAACCTACAGTATGTTACAAACTTAAATGTAAGACAATTGTTCGCGCTATAGCAACCTAAAAGAAAGAGCTTTTTGCGCTGTGATCTTTATTTTGAAAGAGAGACGGAGCTTTTCCAATTAATTTCAGTGACCTATTTAATAGGGTTTTCAGCTATAAATATAAGCTATTGAAATTAATGTCTGAAGCTAAACTAGCAAATAAATCATAAGAAAATAAATGGCAGTTCTTCAAAGTTCAATTTACCAAGTTTTACATACAACTGCTCCTTTTCACAGAAACCTCACACAATATCAAGTAGGCAATGCCATTAGAGCCTCAGAACTGTCCCCATGCTGTCTTTGTACAATATGCAAATACTCGGATCAACATTGGTCATCAGAGCAGAGGTGTAGTGTGCAGCCTTGGCACCTGATGCATGTGTGTGATAGGGCACTCCTCCAGGTGTGTGGGAAGGGGGGCATGTCCAACATTCAGGGTTAGCTATATCCAACCCACTAAGTAATTAAACTAAAAGAAAAAACACACATTAGGAAAAAATAAAACACATTGGCCCAGAAAAGAAATAAAACAAACATATTGGCCCTTGGTAGGAAAAAAAATGCAGACATATTGGTCCCCACAGAAAAAATAACACACATTGGCCCTCAGAAAAGTAAATAACCCACAATGAACGCCACTGGAAAAAATAAAACACATTGCCCCCCACAGAAAAAAAATAAACACATTGGGCCAAACAGGAAAAATAAAACTCATTGATCCCCACATTAATTGCCCCAGCCTCTAACAAAAGACTGACCTACCAGGTGATGCAGGATGAATTGGGTTGGACCCAACTGCCTTGTGAGCTGCATCCGGACTGTGGGCCAATTTCATAGAGGCAATTTCAGGAGTCCTGGGTTGTCCATCTCCCAGCTAATGGTACCCTGAAGTAATCACTAACTGGACCAGAAGTAAACTTTCGGATTGCATTCCACAGCAGACACAACACCATTTTCTGGAACATTTCCTGTCAATCAGGCTGTGGCTAAGACGGCGCTGTGCCGGGAGCCGCAGTACTATCATAAAATGTGCACTGCGGCTTCGGTAAATGCACAATCCTAAAAAGTCACTTGCAATAGAATCAGACTGAATCAGCTCCCTTGATTGTAAAAGGTGCACTATTTCACGTTTGAAAATACCTAATTCACCATCTCACAATGAAAGTTCTACCAACACTCCACCCAATTTGCATGACTAGATGAAAGTGTCACTTGCCAATAGCGGGCTGCCTCTTTATTCCCATGTTGTCTTTCATTGTGCTATCAATAGGATAGATTTATTTATAGGAATTTGGTGTATACAAAATAGGCGATCCCATAGGTTAACTAGTACCTTTAGAAATGCAGTGCAGACCGCTGCCTCCACTGTGTGCAGCAAAACCATAGGGTTTCTGTAGCCAATGACGTGGCTTAGCCCTTCAGAAGTGAGAAATGATCAGGAGTTGTTATTATTCATCATGCCATGGAACATATGCAGCAGGTCTAGGTCTGTGCAGGAGAAACTGCCATCAGAAGTGTTCAGGTGATCTAGATCAACAATAACTTGCCATCTCACTGTCTCTACCTGGCTGTTCTGTCTGTGAGATACTCATTGATTGTAGACAAAAGACGATACTATTACAAAACCCCATTGTTCTTTCTGTTCAGCCAAGGTTAATCTATGGCTTATTCACTATCAAACATGCAAGTGAAATACATACTCTATTATTTATAAGATTTCAGTCAGCTCAACAGCTTCTTCATATCTGTTGCTTCACATTTATGAATTTTCTTTAAAGTAATACAGTATATCTATTAAATGTGGTTGAGCACATATCACAGCCAAGGGAATATTAATATACAATAAAAGTCAGTCAATTTCACCAAAATCAATTGGAAGGTTAAAACCTGTGTGGTTTCCTAGCATATAATCACTGGGTTATGGCTCTTTACACACACTAATGGAGCACTTTCTAGAGGCATTGTATGTGCTGTAGATATATGATATTGATGATATAAATTAGTTTCACTTGGATGAACTGGAATTGTGTATTAACATTTATAGACGGTATATATATATATATATATATATATACACACACACACACAAGATATGTATGAGACACAACCATAGACGTTTGCATGTTTCCTTCACTCCGCTATTCTTCTCAACTTGACAGCAAGATAGTTTAATAAAAGTAAATGCATGAGTATTCTGTAACAGTACTGCACACAAATTAGTTCATTAGTAGCTGGATATATTGATAATTGGCAAATGTAAGAGTTTCTCATTCAGGTAAGTTCACTTCTAGTGCATGTCTTGGGCGTATACAAACATAAACAGATTGCCAATGCTGATAGAGAAATAGGCAGAAGTCCATAACCTGCATATCGACTGAAATCTATTGGGTTACATAAAAACGTAGAATTTGGCGGTAGATAAGATCCACTTGGCTCATCTAGTCTGCCCCTTTAGGTAATCTCAACCCTTTTTGAACCTTAATTCTTTGTAAGGCTATTCATATGCCTATCCCAAGCATGTTTACATTTCTCTACTGTTTTAGCCTCTACCACCTCTGATGGGAGGCTATTCCACTTATCCACTACCCTTTCTGTGAAGTAATTTTTCATGAAATTTCCCCTGAACCTTTATGTATCTCTCTGCAGAGAAGCAGTTATATGCTTCATTTTAATAGTTCAGATGAGTGGGCTTAATAGTACATAATTAATTTAAGTACAAATCCTCTTTATTAAAGGTTTCAAATGTTGGCATATCTGGCCAAAACAAAAAATATATAATTCTGGATACTAATACACAATAAGGATATAAAGGTAGAATGTCAAAATATCGGTATAGAAAATCATCTGTTTCCAAGGATTACCATTCCCCTAAAAGGAAGAAAACTGTAAAACATTATGAGATAGTGCTAATAGGTGTTCAAAAATGAACACAGACGAAATGTGTGTAACAGGCAAAAAGAAGTAACAGAATCATTTAATATATAATATTGATACAGCTGTAACAATTTTTTTTAAAAACTGCATAATTTAGAAGTTTTGGTAGTAAAATAAAGCAGTAAAGGGGAAACACAGTACAGGTTGAGTATCCCATATCCAAATATTCCGAAATACGGAATATTCCGAAATACGGAATTTTTTGAGTGAGACTGAGATAGTGAAACCTTTGTTTTCTGATGGCTCAATGTACACAAACGATGTTTAATACACAAAGTTATTCAAAATATTGTATTAAATGACCTTCAGGCTGTGTATATAAGGTGTATGTGAAACATAAATTAATTGTGTGAATGTACACACACATTGTTTAATGCACAAAGTTATTAAAAATATTGACTAAAATGACCTTCAGGCTGTGTGTATAAGCTGTATATGAAACATAAGTGCATTCTGTGCTTAGACTTAGGTCCCATCACCATGATATCTCCCTATGGTATGCAATTATTCCAAAATACGGAAAAATCCGATATCCAAAATACCTCTGGTCCCAAGCATTTTGGATATGGGATACTCAACCTGTATTACTTAACACAGTATTTTAGGAGTAAAAGTCCCTTGAAGTGCTATTGGTGTGATAGGGAAACTGCATTTCCCAGTACTGAAGTGTGTCACTACTGAATATGGAAGTGTACTGGCTGAAATTGCATGCCGTTCTAGTGCAACTCAACACAGCTTGATATAAAATGCAGCTACTTGCTAACCATGAAAAGAGGCAGAAGGAGATAGAGCCTCCAGATTTACCACAGAAAGTCTGATTTACTTGCATCAAATACTTTGGGGCAGATGTATTAAGCCCAGAGAAGTGATAAAGCAGTGATAAGTGCAAGGTGATAACGCACCAGCCAATCAGCTATTAACTGTCGATTTACATATTGGAGCTGATTGGCTGGTGCATTATCACCTTGCACTTACTGTATCACTGCTTTATCACTTCTTCAGGCTTAATACAACTGCCCCATTGTTCTTAGTACTCACGTATTTATGGGGTATGCAGTTTGTCTGTACTATACTGTATATCAACATTCATAATATTGACATGCATGAGATCTGCACCAGTATGTTTACAAACACAGTTAAAATGCTGATTAAAGCATTTTAACTGTGTCATACGTATAACTGTAGACATCCCAGAAAATCAGAAGTATCCAAGACATTCTGGTAGAGTCTGCACGTTTGCCCTATAGCAATATGCATACCAGTTTTACTGACAGCCAATATCTTGATAGTTTTAATTTATGCTCTAATGAACATCCAATTATTTCAATGTGCTACGTGCATTAAACCTCTCATACTGTATACCATCAAGTACTTAGGATTTCCAAATAATGTTGTGTTGATAATAGTACCACATCTCATACTGAAGGGATGAAAGCAGAAATCAGACTTAAGTGAGAGAAAAAAAAGAATAACCTCACCAATTTTGATAATCTCACTTATTTTAAGTGAAATGTTTTTGTTTTTTAAAAGCAATTAACAGTGACCTCTATCACTGCACGTGGGGCTGCACAGAGGTCAATACATTTTGGATTGCTATTCAATCTTATATCAAAGATTCTCTTGGTATACCTCTTACCATTTCCCCTGAATGGGCCTTTTGGGACATTTATTCACCCTCATGCCAGTCTAAACACCATGTGGGTCAATGGGTTTTGATAGCTAAAATTGCAGCACCAGGGAAGAAAACTTTTTTATCCCAATGGGTCTCCTCAGATACCTTAAAATCGACATTAATGCCACGTGTCTCCTATCTATTTCAGATGGAATGGTTGGAAATGCCAATTATACCCCTTTCAGACAGAAATGTCTGAAAGTCCCGGCAATTACCTGGAGTTTTGCCGGGACCTGCCTGACCCCCCCCCCTTCCACAAAGACATTCAAATTACCGGGGCGAGAATTTCGACCCCGTAATTTGCAGATCAACACGGGTATTTTGTCTGTATGAAAGGGTCAACCCGGGTCATAATTCCCCTGTCTCCGACCCTGGTAAATTCCAGGGTCGAAGTCCCGGGAATTACAACATGGGTTGACCCTTTCACACAGAAAAAGGACCCGTGTGTTTCATGGAATTACTGGGTGGAACTGCTTCACCCGGTACTTTCATTTTCTGTCTGAAAGGGGTATTAATAAGGAAAAACTAGCCGAGAAATTCTTTGCAACATGGTGACCATATATATGTACCTTATCACACACTGTGAAGGATACCCTTCATCAAGTGATATCATTAACCTCCTTGTACAACCTCGGTTTTAATGCTCCAATGTTAGACTAATTCAAATACCCTATACATCTTGATGTAATTGCAGATGTAAAATAAATATTTTTTGTGTTACTAGTAATATGCGGTTCTCTCACTCAGTGTCGCTCTGCAAGATGTTGTGTATATTTTTTATATTTTTCTTATGATTATTTCAATTTCATCATCATACAAATGTTCTCAATATATACTGTATTTGATCAATATGGAAATGGGTGGTGGTGAAGAGTGTACATACTGTAACTAGCTTTCTTAGGACATACAAGCACTGATTGCATCATTTATACGAAATTATGTAAAGATGTATCAAACAAATGCTTTTCTCCCATATTCTGGGTTTTGCAGCGGTTGCTATTGCTTTTTCTCATCCTGATTATATCTTCCAAATCTGACACCTGAGTGAGTAATTGTACACAATAATTTCATATTATGCATGATTGTCATAAGTGGGCCTGAGAATAATGAAATAAAGGAAATGTTTTGAAATGCTAATGTTATATTATTTCAGCGGGCTTAAAAATATATTCACATGTCAATGAAATGTGACAATTCAAGTAATTAATGGTCTAGCAGTAAAATGAGTTGAAATTATACATTGTTCTTAAATACAACAGACAACAAACTGAATGAATTCTGCATTGCTCCATAGGTTTAGGAAACAACACTAAACCAGATTTGTTTGAATTATTTATAGCGCTACTTGGAAGTGAGTCAGTCTGGATACTATTTACAGGTAGTTTGTCTGTTAAAGGATAAAATAACTTGCTGCAATCACAAACTTAAAAAAAATCCAACTATTTAACATCCTATAAAATAGACATAATCAAGCATGGTAAGTTATACCAACTCATTTTAGTTAATAGTCAAAGCATAAAAACTACAAATATAAACAGCATCCGGTCAGCTTACAGGCAGTCGGAATACCAACACTGGTCACAAGACCAAAGCCGGGATCTCGACATCGATCACAATACCAGCGCCGGCATCCCAAATGTAAGTATACTGAGGAGGGTTAGACTGCGGGTGGGAGGTTAGCTTTAGGCTGCAGGGGGAGGGTTAGGCACTAAGTAGAGTAGGGTTAGAGTTAGGCACTAAGTTGGGAGTGTTAGGTTTCGGCACTAAACGGGGAGGGTTAGGCTTTAGTGTTACTCAGCCACAATTTCTAGTTCATTAACCAAGTACTAGTATAGATGATGGAGGCAGTTGTGTGGAACAAGTCAATGGTGGGGCCAGGTGCCTTGGGACCCCACTTTGCCTCCATCTGAGCGTATAAAGGGGGTCATTCAGATGCGGTTGAACCTGAGATCATCGCACAGAGTACTAATTTTTGGTACTTTGCGCATGCACAGGACTCATTTTGGGTGTGCGTGAAACGGTCCCGCGGCATAGGACAGTGTGAAGATGTTTCGGGGGTGGGGAGACGGTGACGACAGGCTCAGTTTGGAAAAATGGAGGCGTGTTGCCATCACTTAGGTAGTGGGAAGAATCCAGGGATATTCATCATAGGAAGATTTCCTGGCCTGTGCAATGGGCAGCTTGTGCGGCACAATGGGTGCCGTAAGCCACCCAATGGTGGGTGCTTTGATCTGATGCTGTGTCCTAGGATGCAGCTCAGATACTTAGTGCAGCAGGAGGCATCTGCATTTAACAAATGCCTCCTGCTGCATTTACATACAGAGCTATCACTTCTGCTTCAAAAGTAGCAGCAGTGATAGTAAATCTGACTGTACCTGAATGATCATCAATATGCCTGCAGTGCACCATGTTCTCGCAAGGGAAGAAAAGAGGAGACTGACAGGGGGAGGCAGTTGGTGACAGGAAAAGGCAGTGAGTGAAAGGGGGAAGCAAAGGTCAATGGGAGGAGGCAGAGGGTGATGGGGAGGAAGAAGGTGACAGGGGAAGCAGAGGGTGGTGGTGGAGGGTGACAGGGGGTCATAGGAAGAAAGGGGGAGACATAGGCTGACATTATGCAGAGGGTGTCAAAGAGTGATAGGGTGAGGCAGTGAGTTAAAGGAGGAGATAGTGAGTGACAGTTGGAGGCAGATGGTGATAGAGGCAGAGTGTGACAGAAGGAAGAAGGTAATGGGGATAGGCAGCAGGTGATGGGGATAGGCAGCGGGTGATGTGGAGAGGCAGTGGGTGACGGGGAGAGGCAGGGGTAGACAGTGGGTGACATAGGATGAAAGCAGGAGGTAGAAAAAGACTGGAGGTGGCAGAGGGGGAAAGTTGGAGGAAGAGGGTGACAGGGGGAGAGGGGCACAGTCCAGTCCATATTGATGCACTCACTGAGCATTCCTGACAGGCATGGAGCCACCAGGTTCTGCCGGCCTCTCTCCTGTGGTGGTCTCCTCCCACCAGCCACAGAGCACGGATGCTGAAAGCAACACAGCAGTCTGCTGTAGTGCTGTCATCTTTCCTGCTGCCTCTCTTAACTGGCCCCAACATCACAGGATCATAGTTGCCACAGGGGTTTTCCACCAGCATTCCCGTTTACTATGCCTGCAGAAATGGTCAGGCAACTTGGACAGGTCAGGGGAAATAGGTCTGTAGTCTGGGCAGCGTTAGTTCTGCCACTGGATGGAAGAACATAGAGCATGAGCATAGTTTATCAAATATGTCCAGCAAACTCCAAGATAAGGGAGTCAATATATGCAGATGTATATCTACATCCTTTCTGCCTAAGCAGTTATAATTTAAGCTATTATGTGCAATTATGCTTTTAAAAAAACTGAGTGTAGTATTTTGGTAAAATTTAAGACTTTTGGTTCAATATGTTTTATTTTATTTTGATTTTTCTTCTTTACTTCCTATTGGTGCATTACTCATATTCTGTTGGTACACTACACATACTCTATGTTCTGCTACAATACATTGTACCTGACTTAATAGTTATTCAAAAGAAAAGATGAACTTACAGTATTGTTGCAGATCTTATCAGTCAGTTTCCCTCAATGTCTCTAGGAGACGTCCTTGCTATGTATTCACTGACCCAGAGCTTGCTGAACATAGGTGAGAATACCTGCTCATTCTGAAAGTACTGCTGTCATCTGTCTTACTAATTATTACTGAACCAGAAAGTGTTGCATAGTGTGCTGGCTTTCTATAAATAAATGTTAATAAAAATAAGTAAGGTTTACAAACTCAGCTCTAGGTCAATGAATACATGGCAATGATCGCTCTGAGACACTGACGGAAACTTGCAGGCAGGAGTAAGCTCACTTTTTCTTAAAGCATCGCTACATGCCAGTTCTAATTAATTCTATCAGCATTTATTTATATAACAGCAGCAAACTTCTTTTCTGGTTCAGTAAATAACTAGTAGGGCAGGTGTCAGAGCTACTTACAGACTAAACTGGTATCAAATATATCCAGCATCCAAATGTTAATAGCCAACATATGTTGAATATGGGTGGTATTCATGTGAACGCCGGTCAGCTGACCGACAGTCACATGACCTCCTCCACCAGCCCGACTGCTCACTATCCCGATGGTCGGCATGCCGACCAACAGGGACTATTTCCACTTGTGGATGTCCACGACACCCATAGAGTGGGAATAGAGCCCGCAAGGGGCTTGCTGCACTCGCCCCTCCCCGCCGGGATCCCGGCGTCGGTATGCTGACCGGCGGTCTCCTGACCGCCGGTCAGCAGTACTACACCCGTTGAATATGTTCAGCTGTTATTTGCTGCAGTATATACAAAGCTAAACCTTGATCTTCTACCTAAATATGTTATGAGGCATGCCTGGTGCCAAGTATGCAAAGTTGGGCCATATGGCATATCTGCTACCAAATGTAGTTTAAAGATCCATATTTGGAACAAAAACTAATTTTTAGAGACATATTTGGTGCCATACCTAATATGCAAAATCATATCTGGTGTCAGGTATCATGTTCAGAAATACATCTGATGCTCTTATATGTAGAGGTGTCCATATATGGTGCCTAATTCAAGATTGATTGCAAAACAACCTTTTCCTCTAATGGGCAAAACCATGTGCACTGCAGGTGGGGCGGATATAACATGTACAGAGAGAGTTACTGTAGATTTGGGTGGGTTATATTGTTTCTGCGCAGGGTAAATACTGGCTGCTGTATTTTGCACTGCAATTTAGATTTCAGTTTGAACACCCCCCCCCAATCTAAATATCACTGCACATATATTATATCTGCACCACCTGCACTGCACCTGGTTTTGCCCATTAGAGGAAAATGCTATTTTGCAATCATTCCATGTCAGATTCCTCCCACCAAGTCATAGTCTTAGCATTATTTCCTGATATCCCTGTTTACTGTGTTACGGATATAACATCCGCAACACAGTAAACTGTCCAATATTGGAATCCATCAACTTTACTCTGTATTACAGCATATATCACAATTCATCTCAATAGTTGCTTTGCTATGACTACAGCCAGTAGCGCCAAAAGAGGGGGGAGAGGGTACTCTTTATCTAGACCTGTTGGTGAAGCCCGGGTCCCACTGCGACCCCCCTTCCACTATGTACACAGCGCAAGGCACTTGGGAGCGGGGAGAGAGGAGTGACTGCTGCAACAAGCTGCCCCTCTCCACAGCATACATGCTGCTGTGTGCTTTGCTGGAGGCAAGCTGCTGCAGCAGTCACTCCTCTCTCTTCCTGCATGATGTGTGCGGGGGAGTGTGGGTGAGCAATTGCACCTGCTCATCACCCACCAGGGCCCTTCAGATTTCATGCTGGCACCGCCCCCCACAACGTGCGGCTGCAAAAGAACACTTTTGAAAAAAAATTCTTAAGGATGGGGGGCTGGCCACACGTCCCTGTATTGGAGGTGTGGCCAATATATCATCAATACATCATCTCCCAAATATTTCCAGGATTAGACCCTTTCTCACCCAGGATGCCACTAAGACCCTTATCCACTCACTGGTCATCTCCAGACTGGACTACTGTAATCTCACCCTGATTGGCATCCCTAACACATACATCTCTCCACTCCAATCTATCCTCAGTGCTGCTGCCTGGATCATTTTCCTCACCAAACACACTACAGCCACCTCCCCTCTCTTACTAGGCCTTCATTGGCTCCCCTTCCCTTTCAGAATCAATTTCAAGCTTCTCACATTCACTTACAAAGCCCTCACCCA
This sequence comes from Pseudophryne corroboree, assembly GCF_028390025.1. NCBI lineage: Eukaryota > Metazoa > Chordata > Amphibia > Anura > Myobatrachidae > Pseudophryne > Pseudophryne corroboree. The sequence goes on along the minus strand of NC_086444.1, from coordinate 241,789,263 downwards.
CTCCTCTCCCAGTTACATCTGTGATCTTAACTCCCTTTACAATCCCACTCATCCTCTTTGCTCTGCTAATGCATGCCGCCTCTTCTGCCTATTGATTTCCTCCTCCTACGCCTCACTCCAAGACTTTGGATGTGCTGCTCCCTTTCCCTGGAATTCTCTACCTCTCCCCCTCAGACTCTCCACAAAACTTAAACGGGCTCTTAAGACCCACTTCTTCACCACCAAACTTAATCCTAAGGCCTCTGTGGCCCATGATCACTTTCTACCCCATCTGTGTCACCCTTGTCTGTGTGCCCCTCTCCTTTAGAATGTAAGCTTTCATGAGCAGGGACCTCTTCCCTCATGTGCTTTTAAGTCTCTTACTTACCCTTAATCTTCTTGTCAATACTGCAGCTATATTTATATACCCTGTAAGTCCTATATTGTATTGAAATGTAAGTACTGTCTTCATGTTTTGCTTATTTGTTTACTCTGTAATTGGGTGCTGCGGATCCCAAGTGGTGCCATATAAATTAAGGATAATAATAATAATAATTGCCCATGACCCCCTCCGAGTACCCGGGCCCGACACAGCTGTCGGCACCCATGACTACAGCAGATTTTATTATAAAAGCCGGTAGATTCCCCAAACACTTGTGTGCACTTTTTGTGTTGCTTGTAAACTGTATTCAGTTGAGAAATAATTCAAAAAATATATTATCTGGGTCGGTTTTCGATGATACATTACAGAACTGTTAAACCTGAGTCTATGGTGGCTACTAAGGTTTGAACCACTCTACAGCCCATAGTTTAAAACATATAATTTACCAATAGACTATATGAAACAAAAGATGTTTCAAAAAGAGCTTAAAATAAATACAATTACACTTAGCTTTTTTACAGTACATAATCAAATGAGTTTAAAAAGAAATTTTCATGGAACATGTAGATGTAGCTATCTAATAGGAATAATTATAATTAATAATTATGTACTCATCTCTACAGTATTATGTTGAAGCTGCAGTTCAAGTGGCACAAATAGTATGCAAATAAGTGTACATTTATATAACAGAAGAAACGGGTGCAGATGCACTATGCAATCATTATTATAATTTGGAGTATCTATTATAATTAAATATCATAAGAGGTTTGTTTCCATATATTTGGCCAAAGACATGGGCCTGCCCACCACATCTAGATCACCTCTGTCGGGCAAATCCCTAACACTCTGGGGTTTGTTTCTGTGGGTCAGGGCACCCCCAAACCATCCAATCCAAAAACCATCCCAGGGCATCACACTAGTATAAGATAGTTGAGAAGTGTTACAGAATATCAGGTGTGCAAAGGTAGGTATTTGGTGTTAAGAGTAAGAATAAAAAAGTATGTGAAAAAATTCATAGATAAAAAACACACACACACACACACACACACACACACACACACACACACACACACACACACACACACGTAGTGTTATAAAATGTGAGTATAAGTGGTAATGTGTTATGACCTGGAGTGGCCAAGACAAAACAGCTCATGGGGCCCCACGCCCCAATGTTCACCCCAAAACAAAGTGTTTTTTTATCTATGTATTTTTTCACATACTCTTTATTCTTCTAACATTCTCTACACTGAGTAACTACCTTTCCACACCTGATATTCTGTAACACTTCACTGCTATCTTTCACTAGTGTGATACCCTGGAAGTGTATTTGGCTGGGAAGGTTTGGCGGTGCCCTGCACCCCAGATGTGAACCCCAGAGTGTTAGACAGAGGTGACCTGGACACGGTGGGCAGGCCCATATATTTGGCCAAATACATGCATACAAACCTCTTATGATATTTAATTATAGAAGATATTTCAGATTATAGTAATAACTGCATAGTACATCTGCACCCATTTCTCCTACAGTGTGTATAGTAGATAGAACCTCTCGTTACAAGCAACTATAGTAGGGTGTGCAGTTTAGAGCCACTCCAGTTGTACATTATGTATAACACACCTGACATAAAAAAAATAAGCACCCCCCACCCCTTAAAAAATGTTCATTTTCATATCAAGATGTAAGTACAAATGTCACATGTGCAAACAATCAGAAAAGCAAAGAAAATATAAGATCTTAAACCTACCGGTAAATCTTTTTCTCCTAGTCCGTAGAGGATGATGGGGACTCCGTAAGGACCATGGGGTATAGACGTGCTCTGCAGGAGACATGGGCACTATAAAGAACTTTAGAATGGGTGTGCACTGACTCCTCCCTCTATGCCCCTCCTCCAGACCTCAGTTAGAGAAACTTTGCCCAGAGGAGACGGACAGTACAAGGAAAGTATTTTTGTTAATCTAAGGGCAAGATTCATACCAGCCCACACCATCCACACCGTATAACATGGAATATACAAACCAGTTAACAGTATGAAACAAAACAGCATCAGCCCGAGACTGATCAAAACTGTAACATAACCCTTATGTAAGCAAAAACTATATAGAAGTCTTGCAGAAGATAGTCCGCACTGGGACGGGTGCCCAGCATCCTCTACGGACTAGGAGAAATAGATTTACCGGTAGGTTTAAAATCTTATTTTCTCTTACGTCCTAGAGGATGCTGGGGACTCCGTAAGGACCATCGGGTTTATACCAAAGCTCCAGACCGGGCGGGAGAGTGCGGATGACTCTGCAGCACCGACTGAGTAAACACGAGGTCCTCATCAGCCAGGGTATCAAACTTGTAGAATTTGGCAAAAGTGTTTGAACCCGACCAAGTTGTCGCTCGGCAAAGCTGTAATGCCGAGACTCCTCGGGCAGCCGCCCAAGAAGAGCCCACCTTACTAGTGGAATGGGCCTTAACCAAATTTGGTAACGGCAATCCAGCCGTAGAATGAGCCTGCTGAATCGTGTTACAGATCCAGCGAGCAATAGTCTGCTTAGAAGTAGGAGCGCCAACTTTGTTGGCTGCATACAGGACAAACAGAGCCTCTGTTTTCCGAACCCGAGCCATCCGGGCTACATAAATTTTCAATGCCCTGACTACGTCAAGGGACTTGGAATCCTCCAAGTCACTCGTAGCCACAGGCACCACAATAGGTTGGTTCATTTGAAACGATGAAACCACCTTAGTCAAAAATTGCAGACGAGTCCTCAATTCTGCTCTATCCACATGGAAAATCAGATAGGGGCTCTTGTGAGAAAAGGCCGCCAATTCGGACACCCGCCTTGTAGATGCCAAGGCCAACAACATGACCACCTTCCAAGTGAGAAATTTTAATTCCACCGTTTGAAGAGGTTCAAACCAGTGAGATTTTAAGAACTTTAACACCACGTTAAGGTCCCATGGTACCACTGGAGGCACAAAAGGAGGCTGTATGTGCAGCACTTTCTTTACAAAAGTCTGGACTTACAGAAGAGAAGCCAATTCTTTCTGAAAGAAAATTGATAGGGCCGAAATCTGTACCTTAATGGAGCCTAATTTAAGGCCCATATCCACTCCTGTCTGCAGAAAGTGGACAAAACGGCCCAGATGGAAATCTTCCGCAGGAGCATTCTTGGCCTCACACCAAGATACATACTTTCTCCAGATACAGTGATAATGCTTCGCCGTCACCTCCCTCCTAGCCCTTATCAGAGTAGGGATGACTTCTTCTGGAATGCCGTTTCCAGCTAGGATTCGGTGTTCAACCGCCATGCCGTCAAACGTAACAGAGGTAAGTCTTGGAACATGCAGGGCCCCTGTTGCAACAGGTCCTCTCTGAGAGGAAGAGGCCACGGATCTTCTGTGAGCATTTCCTGAAGATCTGAATACCAGGCCCTTCGAGGCCAATCGGGAACAATGAGTATTGTCCGCACTCTTTTTCGTCTTATGATTCTCAATATCTTTGATACGAGTGGAAGAGGAGGAAACACACAGACCGACCGAAACACCCACGGTGTCACTAGGGCGTCCACCGCTACTGCCTGAGGGTCCCTTGACCTGGCACAAAACCTCCGAAGCTTCTTGTTGAGGTGTGACGCCATCATGTCTATTTGAGGAAGTCCCCAACGACTTGTTATCTCTGCAAAAACTTCTTGATGAATTCCCCACTCTCCTGGATGGAGATCGTGTCTGCTGAGGAAGTCTGCTTCCCAGTTGTCCACTCCCGGAATGAAGACTGCTGTCAAAGCGCTAACATGATTTTCCGCCCAGCGAAGAATCCTGGTGGTTTCCACCATTGCCACCCTGCTCCTTGTTCCGCCTTGTCGGTTTACATGAGCCACGGCTGTGACGTTGTCTGACTGAATCAGAACCGGTAGGCCGCGAAGAAGATTCTCCGCTTGACGCAGGCCGTTGTATATGGCCCTCAATTCCAGTATGTTGATGTGCAGACAAGCCTGCTGGCTTGACCATAATCTCTGAAAAATTTTTCCTTGCGTGACTGCTCCCCATCTTCGGAGGCTCGCGTTCGTGGTCATCAGAACCCAGTCCTGAATGCCGAACCTGCGACCCTCTAGAAGGTGAGCACTCTGCAGCCACCACAGGAGAGACACCCTGGCCTATGGGGACAGGCTGATTTTCTGATGAATGTGAAGATGGGACCCGGACCATTTGTCCAGAAGATCCCACTGAAAAGTCCTCGCATGAAACTTGCCGAAGGGGATGGCCTCGTAGGACGCCACCATTTTCCCCAGTACTCGAGTGCATTGATGAACTGACACCCTTTTTGGTTTCAACTGGTCTCCGACCATGTTCTGGAGTTCCTGGGCTTTTTCCATCGGGAGAAAACCCCTATTTTGTTCTGTGTCCAGAATCATGCCCAAGAAAGATAGCCGAGTCGTTGGAACCAACTGTGACTTCGGCAGATTGAGAATCCAGCCATGTTGCTGCAGCACTCTCAGGGAGAGCGACACGCTTTTTAGCAACTGTTTTCTTGATCTCGCTTTTATCAGGAGATTGTCCAAGTACGGGATAATTGTGACCCCCTGCCGGCGCAGGAGCACCATCATTTCCGCCATTACCTTGGTGAAAATCCTCGGGGCCGTGGAAAGCCCAAACGGCAACGTCTGAAACTGGTAATGACATTCCTGCACAGCGAATCTCAGGTACGCCTGATGAAGGGGATATGTGGGGACATGAAGGTATGCATCCTTTATGTCTAGTGACACCATAAAATTTTTCAAGTACAGGTTTAGGGATTTTAAATTTAAAATGGGTCTGACCGAGCCATCTGGTTTCGGGACCACAAACAGGGTTGAATAGTACCCCTGCCACTGTTGAAGCAGGGGAACCTTGACACCCACCTGTTGTTGACACAGTTTTTGAATAGCAGCTAAAAATATCTCCCTTTCTGGGGAAGAAGCCAGTAAGGCCAATTTGAAAAACCGGCGAGGAGGCACGTCTTCGAATTCCAGTTTGTAACCTTGGAACACAATTTCCATTGCCCAAGGATCCACCTCTGACCGAACCCAGACGTGGCTGAAGAGTCGAAGACGTGCCCCCACCGGCGCAGACTCCCTCAGTGGAGCCCCAGCGTTATGCGGTGGATTTAGTAGAAGCCGGGGAGGACCTGCTCCTGGGAATTAGCCGTAGCAGGTTGCTTTTTCCCTCTTCCCTTACCTTTGGCGAGGAAGGAAGAGCCCCGACCTCTTCCGGCCTTATGCGACCGAAAGGACTGCATCTGATATTGCGGCGCTTTCTTTTGCTGTGGGGAAACATAAGGTAAAAAAGTAGATGTGCGGTAGCTGTGGAAACCAGGTCTGCGAGACCTTCCCCAAATAAATCCTCACCTTTGTAAGGCAAAACTTCCATATGCTTCTTTGAGTCGGCATCACCCAACCATTGGCGGGTCCACAGGGCTCGCCTAGCAGAAATTGCCATGGCGTTGGCTCTCGAACCTAGCAGACCAACGTCTCTCTGAGCGTCTCTCATATATGACTGCGTCTTTAATGAGACCTAAGGTCAATAAAATGGTATCCCTATCCAGCTTGGACAAGGTATCCGTCCAAGCCGCAACAGCGCTGCAAACCCAAGCCGACGCTATTACCGGTCTGAGCAAGGCCCCCGTATGTGTATAAATCGATTTTAAGGTTGTTTCCTGTCTGCGATCAGCAGGATCCTTGAGGGCGGCCGTGTCTGGAGACGGCAGCGCCACCTTTTTGGACAAGCGCGTTAACGCTTTGTCCACCCTGGGTGAGGATTCCCACCGTAACCTGTCCTGCGCAGGGAAAGGATACACCATAAGAATTCTTTTGGGAATCTGCAGTTTTTTGTCTGGAGTTTCCCAAGCCTTTTCAAATAACGTGTTCAGCTCATGAGATGGGGGAAAGGTTGCCTCAGGTTTCTTTTCCTTAAACATGTGTACCCTCGTGTCAGGGACAGAGGGGTCATCAGTGATATGTAAAACATCCTTTATTGCAATAATCATATAATGAATACTTTTGGCCACCCTTGGGTGTAACCTCGCATCATCGTAGTCGACACTGGAATCAGAATCCGTGTCGGTATCAGTGTCTGCTACTTGGGACAGGGGACGTTTCTGAGACCCTGAAGGGCCCTGTGACACAGCCAAAGCCATGGATTGACTCCCTGTTCTATCCCTGGACTCTGCGTTGTCCAACCTCTGATGTAATAAAGACACATTGGCATTTAAAACATTCAGCATATCCATCCAATCATGTGTAGGCGTCGCAGACGGAGACACCACAATCATCTGCTCCACCTCCTCCTTATACGATCCTTCCGCTTCAGACATGCCGACACACGCGTAACGACACCCCCACACACTCAGGGATATATCTATATGGAGACAGTTCCCCAATAAGGCCCTTTGGAGAGACAGAGAGAGAGTATGCCAGCCCACACCCAGCGCCAACTGACACTGGAAACAAGATTCCCAGATAAACAGCGCTTTTACATAAATATATGTATATCTATACACTCACTGCGCCTTACAAGTGCACCCCCCCCCCTCTTTTTTGCCCTGTGTCACCGTGTTCAGCAGGGGAGAGTCCGGGGAGCCAGCTTCTGTGCAGTGTGCTGTGGAGAAAATGGCGCTGGTTAGTGCTGTGAGACCAAGCTCCGCTCCCTCAGCAGCGGGCTTCGGTCCCGCTCATTTTTTCAATACTGGCGGGGGATTTAAATATATTTTGCCTCCGCAGCCTATATATGCCTGTTAGCCAGTCCTAGAGGTTTATTATTGCTGCCTGGGGCCAGAGCAAGTCCACCTGTTTGCTAAAACGAACGCTTGTAGGAAAGAAATCAGACTTGCACTGAGGGTAATGGAAAAAAGATGCAGCGATTTCTATAGAATAGTGGTAGAATAAATTCAACTAGCAGTTATCCAAAATGTGAATGTTTCCGGGGTGAGCTACCAAACATGATAAAAAGGTAACAAGATCTAAGTAATAAACATGGATCAGTGCAAGCAAAATACTGTACTCTGGCAATATTTGCAGTGTTTTTTTTACTGAAACTTTTTTTTTTTACAGGAGCTTTAAATATATTAAAATATTGGTACTGTAGTTAGGCGATGCATCACAATTTGAGAGGGAGCAGCTTAACACAAAATATGAATAGTTTACCACTTTGGAGTGTTGGACTTGGCATGTTAAACAAGTTCTGGAGTAAAAGATCAATTGGAAATATGCAAAGAAAGATTAATATTGCTTGATTTTGTGCACATTTTTTTTGATCATCAACCAATTCAGGACTAAGCAACAGTTAGTAACTTGATAGGTAACATATTAATCTACAAATTTAGTGACAACAATGTATAGTTTTTTATTTTATTTAAAAATTTATATTGTTCTAAGAGTTCCTACATACCGGAGGTGCACAAAGTACCAGTCTGCATACGCCTATCAGAGGATAGGAGACAAAACAAAAAAAGGAGGGGGCAATGTACTGGGTACCTTTTGTTTAATCTTCATCCATGGCATCAAACTGGACAATATTCAGGATAAGTTATCAGTGTAAACTGTGCATAACATGATAACATGATTGTTTATGCACCATGATAAAGAGACACATCAGTCTAGGGCAGGGGTGGGCAATTATTTCAGCTGGGGGGCCGCTTAACACTTCCAGTGAATATTCGAGGGCCACTCACAAGGGCGGGGACTAATATGAATGACAAATATTTGTAGGAGTAAGTCCTGGGCTGCGCAGAGACTGCACAAAGTAGATTTTTTACACTCCTCCTGGGGCCGGCGACTACCCGAACGCAGGACAGCAAAATTTGCAGCACAGTGATCAGGTCTGAATCAGCCCCTTAGTCAGCAGTTGCTGCAAAATGAGACCCGTTATAGGGCCCAATTCAGACCCGGTCGCTGCTGTGCATTTTCGCACAGCAGGTGATCGGGTCTGAACTGCGCATGCATTGCAGTGAACAGCCACATCGGTCCGCCGCGCTGGGGAGCGTCAGGCAGTGATGGGATGGTGCGAACAAAGCGATCGCACAGGTGATCGCAAGGTGATTGACAGGAAGAGGCCGTTTGTGGGTGGCAACTGACCGGTTTAGAGGAGTGCACGGAAAAATGCAGGAGGGACCAGGCGTTTGGAGGGAGGGTTTCTGACGTCAGCTCCGGCCCCGATCATCGCACTGGAAGAGTAAGTCCTGAGCTGCGCAGAGACTGCACAAACTTCTGTTTCTGCAGCTCTCCTGCACATGCGATCGCTCCCCTGCACATGCGATCGCTCCCCTGCACAGCGATTACCCCCTCCCCCTGTAGGCGGCGACTACTTGATCGTAGCAGTGCAAAAATCACACCCTAGCGATCAGGTCTAAATTAGGCCCAGTTATATATATATATATATATATATATATATAACTATAAAAACAGTATTAATATATATATATATATATATACATATATATAACTATAAAAACACACACCACAATATACATTACACCGCATACGTAGTTTTTTACAGGCAAAATACAAATGTCTAAAAAACACATCCAGTAATAAAAAAATAAAAATAAAAAACTGCTGAAAACAAACAAACAAACAAACAAACAAACAAACAAACAAACAGCATCCTGTGTAATGCTGTTATCAATCATATTCACAGCTGGTTACTAGCTCCCCCCACCCGCTTCCCTGAACCAACATAGCAGTCTCAAACCTCCCCTCTCCCTTAAACCCATATAGCAGTCTCTACCCCCCTTCCCCCACCCCTGAACCCATATAGCAGTCACTACCCCCCTTCACCCCCTCCCCTAAACCTATACAGCAGTCTCTACCCCCCTTCCCCTGAACCTATACAGCAGTCTCTACCCCCCTCCTCTCCTCCCTCCTCCTCCTCTCCCCCCCCCCCTGCCCATGGGACCAATATAGCAGCTTTACCTTTGATGCATTTTTTTCACAGTGGCAGATCTGCTGCCCAGATTATCCACCGCCTTCTGCCAGATCCGCTGCCCGCTGCGCAGAGCCGCTGCTGCTACCCGCTGCCCTCTGCGCGCTCCTGCCGTGGCTCCGCCCCCTATGCCGCCCAGCGCCTGATGTCACAGAGGAAATCCCGGTCAGCAGACCGGGTATTTCCTCAGCGGCGCCGCATCTCGGAGCTTCGTAGCGCAATGACAAGTGGCTCAGCCGGGCCGCTTGTCATTGCACAGTGGTATGGGACAGCGGGCCAGGCAGAATCGGTTCGCGGGCCGCATGTTGCCCACCCCTAGTCTAGGGAGAAACCGTCATTTTGACAGCATCTAATCTACCCAGCCAAGAGAAAAGATAAAGAAGAAAGTATCCCAGCTGTGCCTACTGCAACAAGAGATCTCCAAGCCTGTACAGAGAAGTCTCATAAATTATCCTAGGAGAAGTAATCAGCTTTGTCTGACTTGAAAAAGGTAGGAATATTATGGTGCTTTTGCAGCAGGATTTAAAGTGGAGAATTTTTTAATAAATGCAAAAACCAGGCTGGTTTTGCCTTTAAAGAACGTATTACATTCCAACCAATTGCTACTCCATACAATGCTTTTAGAGCATCTACAGTATCGCCTGGGGGGGAGGGGGGGGGGGGGGGGCTTAGGGCATACTGTACCCCAGGCCCACCTCTGTAAGGGCACACTCCAGCCTGTGGAGACTGACATCACTAGCTTTCCCTCTTATGCAGCAGATGAACTAGGCAGCAAGACTGCGAGGACAGTATGCAGTGCAGACAGAGAAACCGGAGCATCAGGTTTCATGAGCTACCTATGGAGCTTTCCGACCAGAGGAGAGATAGAAGGGTGGAAAGAGCTGTAAGTGACACAGGGATGCCAGCTTCGTCTTCTCCCTGCCTGGGTGTCTGGGTCCTGTGTAACCTGCTGCCTAATGAGAGTGTAGAGAGAGACTTTCTGAGTCCTGTCCCAGTGTGTAAGTAGTACAGAGGCTGCTGCTATTCTTGCATTTGACAAGATATATTTACATTTTATTTTTCTATGTGTATGTTAAGGTTAAGTTGTCTTTGTTGCACTTCAAGAAAATTTGCTAATATAGTTTTTTCAATTATAAACAGTACCCAGGCATTATTAAACTATTAGTTTAAATCTAATATACAGCATTGATTTAAATTTAATATACTGTATACAATCCCATACCTACCAACATGTCACATTCAAGGAGGAACAAAATGCTCTCTACCTTGACTTCCTTCTTAAGTTATGATTGCAAGCACCTGTGTTGAAATACCTTTCTTATCAATTTAATAGTTCAACACAGGTGATGTTAATTATATATTAAAAGGGAAGTCCAGACAGAGAGCATTTTGTCCCTCCTGGAATGGGTCATGTTGGGAGGTATGAACAATCTAATATATACCACCCTTACACTGGGGGCCCCCTGTATTAAGTGCCCTGTGCACCCCTAAGGCTTAATCTTGTCCTGCTATCAGGGGACTGCCAAGCTGGCAGAGAACCACATTGATTACCAATTTTGTATTAATATCCAAAAACTGAAATTCCTTAAATGGGTGCTATTGACATTTATTTGGAAGCATCTTTGAATTTTACTTATAGCCAAATCAATAATGCTCAAAAGGTACGTGTTAGCATAGTTGTGCTGTATTATTTAACGGTGAGGGAAGAAATTCTGAAGGCACCTTGATTTGAACCAACACAATTTAAGAGTACCTTTATTGCCCCATAAGACTATGCTGATCTGACCCACTCCATGCTGTTTAATGAAGACAGTAAAAGTGAGGACTCATTGGGGCTTCCACTATATGCTACGAACATCCAGAGGCATGGCACCCAGAGCAAGGTTATGTTATGACACCCGTCCCCCCCATATATACCCAAAACACACACAAATTGTCAATAACAGGAAAAAAGCACGGACCCCCAAGGGGGAAAAAACAACTAACAATAGTTTTATGTAACATACAGTATGTGCTGGCTTACTTACCCGGGGATCAGCAGCCGCCGCAGCACTTGACACAGACACACAGTGCTCAGCCTGTCTATCTTAAATAAGTCCACCCCCAGACTACCATTGGCTGGTTTCACAGGAGTCTTGTGGCAGGCATAATAAAGATAGACAGGTTGAGCACTGTGTGCCTGTGTCCAGTGAGTGCTGTGGCTGCTGATCTCTGGGTAAGGAAGCCAGCACATGTTACACACAACTTTTCATATATGTTTATATGTGTTGGCCAGATGCCCCCTGCAGTCTTTGGTTAGCATTGCAGCCGAGGGGCAGAAGCCGACGCTGCTCTTAAACTATCTACTTTTTTTCTCTAGCAGCCTGCATGTAGATGACTGATATCAGATATAGAATGACCAGCTCTTCTTTTTTTGGTATTGGTACCCTAAGCTGTTTGTTGTCCTGTCCATTTCTGTCTCCAATCAGATTTTCAGGCATTTGATGGATTTCAGTGTTAAGGGCCGTATTCACGGCCCGATTTGGGGAAAGATGTGTGCTGAGCGAACCGCTCAGCAAACATCTCTCCCCCCACTCAGCACAGCGCGATGTGTGCTGAGCGTGCGGGGGGAGACAGGGGGGGGGGGGGCGCTCATTTCACCCAGCGGGCAGGCCAATCATGCAGGCCAATCTAGCACCAGCGATAGCGATGCTGCGCATCACTATCGCTGTGGGGGGTAGACACGGAGAGATCGATCACTGCTTAAAATCTAAGCAATCTAGTCAGATTGCTTAGATTTTAAGCAGCGATCGCTCCGTGAGTACCCCCCTTTACTTCAGCTTACTGATTAGCTGATAATACAATGCAGATGTGATGCTTTTCTGATTCTTGTTTTGTGGAAATTGTGTTGCTGCATTGATTTTGTGATTCAATGTTTATACCTCAAAGCCTGTGCTCAGACTTTATTTTTTGTTAAAAATTGCACTTCATGGGTTAGTTTATTTCGTTTCATGTTTAGTTTTCTAAAGTACAATAATTTCCAAGCAGTTTTGGCTTCAAAAAATCAAATACTGTATCTATACAACTGTCATGAGAAGTGTTTTGGGGAGAGATATAATGCTAATGGCAAGGAGCTATTTATTTTTCTATACAGGATGTGAATGCCTACATTTTATTTGCTGTTCTGAATCCCCTAGGTTATGTCCTGGTACAATTCCTGCTAACACACAGAAATTTTTATTTTATATTTTTTCTTTATTTCATTTACAGTACTTTATAATGAACAAGATACCTGATGATGATCACCACTATCTTCATAATGTAACATACTTCACCTTTGCTTGCATCCCCCTTCTCTACAGTACCTGTTTCACCTCTCTAAACATATAGGGGTATATGCAATTCCGGGCGAATTGCGGCACTTTTTCGCCCGTTTTTAAATTCTACACAATTCGACCGTCGAATTCCGGCAGGTGGGTGCCGGAATTCGACATATTCAATAAAAAACGAATTCGACAGTCCTGCTGTCGAAAAACGGCCGATTTGACGGATTTTGATTAGATTTTTAAAAATGTTAAAAAAACGGGGAAAAACCCCGAAAAAAAATTGCGTGGGGTCCCCCCTCCTAAGCATAACCAGTCTCGGGCTCTTTGAGCCGGTCCTGGTTGCCAAAACACGGGGAAAAAAATGACAGGGGATCCCCCGTATTTTAACAACCAGCACCGGGCTCTGCGCCTGGTCCTGGTGCAAAAAATACGGGGGACAAAAAGAGTAGGGGTCTCCCGTATTTTTTGGACCAGCACCGGGCTCCACTAGCTGGACAGATAATGCCACAGCCAGGGGTCACTTTTATACAGCGCCCTGCGGCCGTGGCATTAAATACCCAACTAGTCACCCCTGGCCGTGGCACTCTCCTGATTGGCTTTGTGCGTCTGAGCTGGCAGACAGCGCATCGCACAGCTCCCTCCATTAGTTTCAATGGTGGGAACTTGGCGCTTCCTGATTGGCTGAAGGGACCTTTCTGTGACAGGAGTCACGGGGGGTCTCTGCATTCGGGGAAAGGGGTCCCATGTGTAAACATGGGACCCCTTTCAGTCCGTCTGGTTCGGGTTAATGCGTTTTTTTTTTTTTTTTGCCAAGTACGTGGATTACAATAAAAGAACCGGACACTGGATCAGGTGAGTATAATTTTATTTTCAGGTACCCCGGACGTCGACATTGGAGACGAACCCAGAGTCGGCGTGTCAACATAGGCAAGTATGTGTGTCGGAATGTATGTAATAAAGTTATACTTTCACAGTGTCTGTGTCCTGTTTTTATTTGGGTATTTTTTTTGCAGTAGAACTACAGGTACCAGCGGGCCCATTTCACCCCCGCATGCTGGTACTTGTGGTTCTCCAAGTACCGGCTCGTGGGGGAGGCTTGCTGGGACTTGTAGTTCTTCTGCAAAAAACAATATTCTTCCATTTTCAACAAGGCTATCAGCCCCCCATCCGCAGCCCTTGGATGGGGGGACAGCCTCGGGCTTCACCCCTGGCCCTTGGGTGGCTGGGGGGGTCCCCTTGATTGAAGGGGTCCCCACTCCTCCAGGGTACCCCGGCCAGGGGTGACTAGTTGGGTATTTAATGCCACGGCAGCAGAGCGCTGTATAAAAGTGACCCCCGGCTGTGGCATTATCTGTCCATCTAGTGGAGCACGGTGTTGGTCCAAAAAATACCGGGGACCCCTACTATTTTTGTCCCCCGTATTTTTTGCACCAGGACCAGGCGCAGAGCCCGGTGCTGGTTGTTAAAATACGGGGGATCCCCTGTCATTTTTTCCCCGTATTTTGGCAACCAGGACCGGCTCAAAGAGCCCGAGGCTGGTTATGCTTAGGAGGGGGGACCCCACGCATTTTTTTTTCTGATTTTTACACCATTCCATTTAAAAAAAATATATATATATTTTTTAAAATATATAAATAATACTTGTGCCTCCTAAATAGACAAACCAAGTACCTAATCCCTTCTTATATAAATAGATATGCTATTACCAAAAAAAAAAAACACAAAAAAACCCATGTTTTTAAAATTTTTTATTAGATTCCGCCAGCAAAGTGTGGTAGATTGAAAATGACGAATTTACTTGCTAAAAGCACTGTTGTCGAATTTACAATCTTCAATTGAATATACTTTTGTCAAAATGCCGCATTTGTACCATTGCAGAAATGTCGAATTTCAAAAAGTCGAATTTGGAATGGCCGTTTTTTTGGCGAAAAGTACTGTATTGCATTGTCGAATAATTTTTTTTGGGTGAAAATGGCCCGTTTTTCGACATTTTTGGGAATTCGACCGCAATTGCATATACCCCATAGAGTTGTAAGTGGAAGATAAATCAGAGTCTGTACAGGGATGTTTTCTATGCATGTGCAATATGGAAAAGCATACTGTATGTGCCATTCAAATAATCTCAACAACTGACCTTTGATTTGTCATGCTGTACACAAGACTGTTAACTTGTTTAGGATGTTTGCACTTGGACAGCACCATGACTTTCTTCAGTTCCAGTGATCGTGCCAAGTGAAAGAATATGAAGGTCCCAGAGACCCTTCACTTTCAAATATTGATGTTCTGCTCCACTGTTTTTGGGTCCTTTCACAATTTATGCTTTTGAACACACCATATGACTCCCCACATAGCATCAGACCATCCCATGTACCATACACATACACTATGGGAAGAAGTCACATTTATATTTTAATATAGATACTGCTTATAAATACTGTACATTGCCTTGATCTCACCAACAGAACAGTTGCATTACTGAGACAAGTGTGGGATGAGGGAAGGCAGCATTTGGGACAGTGCTGGGGGTTGGGTCAGGTGGCAGTTTGGGCTTTGCTGGGGGCAGGTGGCAGTTGGGACAGAGGGGGATAAGGGTAGGCAGCAGTTGGTGTAGAACTGGGTGTTTAGGCAAGGACCAGTTGGGGTAGGTTGGGGGTAAGGGCATGCAGTGCTGGATGTATGGGGGGTAAGTACAGGCAGAATTTAGGACAATGCTGAGGGTGGGGTCAGATGGCAACATAGGCAGTGCTGGGGGCAGGTAGCAGGTGGGGTAGAGGGGCTTAAGGGCAAACTGCAGTAGCAGCATTGCTGGGAATTAAGGCAGGGAGAAGTTGGGTAGGGAGGAGGTACAGTGGATAAGGGCATGTATCAGTTGGGGTAGGGGGGTGGATAAGGGTAGATCACAGTTGGGGCAAGACTGGGTGCAAGGAAGGAGTTAGGAACCGGCTGGACTGGGGCAGTGCTGGGGATAAGGAGGAGGAAAAGGTAGATAGCAGCTGGGGTAGTATTGACAATTATGTGCCATTGTAGGTGCTTTTGGCGGTAGACAGGGGTCAACATGGCCACTCTGACCAGTCTGCAGCAAGCTGCGATGCACTATGTGTTCTGACACCTTTTTGTCATAGCAGCATTAACTTTTTCAGCAATTTGAATTATGGTGGCTCTCCTGTGGGATAGGACCAGATGGGCTAGCTTTCACTCTCCACTCCTTTTACCACTTTTGGTAGGTACTAAACACTGTAAACCGGGAAAACAACACAACACCTGCCATTTTGGAAATGTTCTGACCCAGTCATCTAGCCATCAGAAAGTTGGACAGATCCTTAGGCTTAGAAATAGAGGATATCACCGAGTTGTCTTCAGGCGCTGATTACAATTTTTGAGGATGCTCCTAAATAATCCGTTCAAACCTCAGTTCTTGCCCTCAACCAAAGAAATAAGGTACAAAATAGTGTAATACTGTTAACTTCTGAACAAATGGATCTGTATATATAGGTAAACTCTGTACCAGATGGTAGTGTCTAAATAATAGACAATATGCGTAGTGGAAGAGAGAGGATATGAATTTCTTCAAGTAGTCCCCAGTATTTCATCCGCACATCACTCCATTAGAAAGATTCTCATAAAAAAGGATAAAAGCAAATATAGTGTAATATTGCTTTAATAAATTTAAAAAAGCCAAATGAGATGGCTGGACTCTTACCATAAGATAGAATTCACAAGGCAGATAGAAAATCAAACCAGGCGTCCCCAGCACCTCGCAAGTCCTCCTATGGGTCCTTTCCAGACTCCCAATGACCACCAGCCAACGCGTTTCAATACTTCAAAGTATCTTTTTCAAGACCATCTCATTTGGCTTTTTTAAATTTATTAAAGCAATATTACACTATATTTGCTTTTATCCATTTTTATGAGAATCTTTCTAATGGAGTGATGTGCGGATGAAATACTGGGGACTACTTGAAGAAATTCATATCCTCTCTCTTCCACTACGCATATTGTCTATTATTTAGACACTACCATCTGGTACGGAGTTTACCTATATATACAGATCCATTTGTTCAGAAGTTAACAGTATTACACTATTTTGTACCTTATTTCTTTGGTTGAGGGCAAGAACTGAGGTTGAACGGATTATTTAGGAGCATCCCAAAAATTGTAATCAGCGCCTGAAGACAACTCGGTGATATCCTCTATTTCTATATTGTTTGTGGTGTGAGGTGACAATATGCCTTAGAATTGAATGCTCCCCTGGTGCACTGTATAAAATGAGCTCACTAAGTAGAAATGTGAACACAGAAAAAGATTTGATTTCCGACAGAGACAAGAAAAGCACAGTTCAGAGTTCTACACTTTTTTGATTTCATAGACTGGGTTTACTGCTTAGTAAATAACTAACACAACAAGGCCAGTACACTATGTAAATGAATGGCTCATGCTGGCTTTGGTTGGGAGAAGAGAACCCAAAATGCACAGGAGGCACGTTCAATTGTAAGGCATGTTAGCATTGTGCATGCATCATGAGATGCTTGGCACGAGTGAGCAGTCAGGTCCCAGGCAGTTCTGCTACCATCGGGCATCTTTTTCTGTTGTAAATACGTCTTATATGCACAATTAGGATGCATAAGCAGAATCTGATTAAAATGATATGCAGCATGCCTGTATTCAGTGTGAGACCACTGCAATACATATGAAATGCTGTGTTATAGTATAATGTCCAGGAAATCACTGTTACGTAGCATTTCATATGCAGCTATAACCACACTCGCACACAGAATATAGGCCACAATGATAATGCCACATATCATTCTAATCAGCAGAAGCTGCTTGTGCATCCTATTCATATAGCAATGTATATAAGGTATTGCTGGTTGTGTGCTTTGGAGATACGCAATCAGTTCAATGCAAGCAGATCTTTTTCTGTGTTGTCATTCTTAGTTACAGTGTGAGATCACTTTATACAGTGATCCTGGCACCCAGCATTCACTTGTAAGGCATGTTAGCACTGTGTGAGCACAC
Organism: Pseudophryne corroboree; assembly: GCF_028390025.1. Lineage (NCBI taxonomy): Eukaryota > Metazoa > Chordata > Amphibia > Anura > Myobatrachidae > Pseudophryne > Pseudophryne corroboree. Next base: position 241,771,637 of record NC_086444.1, on the reverse strand, counting down.
TGCAGATATTGATGAGCAGAGCGTGCTGTAACAGTGAGTACTACACAAGTATAAGTGTGTAATAAAATTAAAGTTTCAATGTATAACATACAGCATATCCAGCATAAAATTGATAACAGAAAAGTATTCTAAAGGGGGGTACTCACAGAGCGATCACTGCTTAAAATCTAAGCAATCTGACTAGATTGCTTAGATTTTAAGCAGCGATCACTCCGTGTGTACCCCTCACAGCGATAGCGATGCGCAGCCCCGCGCAGTGCTATCGCTGGTGCTAGATTGGCCAATCTAGCAGGTCGCTCACTTCACCCGCTGGGTGAAATGAGCGCCCCCCACTCCGCTGTGCTGAGCGGGGGGAGAGATGTGTGCTGAGCGGTTCGCTCAGCACACATCTCTCCCTAGATCTGCCCGTGAATAAGTTGTTTTACAAAACATCTTGTCCTTTGTGGGAATTGAATCCTAGCTCACGGGTATGTTTACCATTGGCGATACCACTATGCCAAGAGAGCCAGAATGGCATACATGTTCCTAACTATACAATTAAGAATTTATATAGTTGGCACTCTTAGTAATAGTAAAAAAAAATGTACTTTTACTTATGCCGAAACTTAAATTAAGGTAATAATACATTTATAGTAGTTTTACAGTTAAAAAAAAAAAAAAAGCATTGAGTCAGAAAATAAAATATAGCACTAAAATGAGCCAGCACAGTCCTAGTCTGGTTGAAACTCGGTCATTTGTTGAAAACAAGGTTGGATAGCATCCAAATTATTATTACTACAGCTGCAGACAACCAGCACCTTATCAGACTATTAAATACTTCATGAACCAAGGGAACTGGGAATCTATATGTAAAAAATTCAAAGGTGTACAGAATTACATCCTGTAAATAACTAAACTGTACAAAATAAAAAGGACACAAATAATTTCAAGTCAACAGGTACCAATTAATAACACTCTATAGTATGTTCATTATTTAAACGATGCCAACACTGCTTACTCACGATCATTTCATATCGTTTTTAAATATGAAATCTGCAGGAGCCAAAGCACAGCTACAGCGGGTAAATAAGTATTGAACACAACATTTTTCTGAGTAAATATGTTTGTAATGGGGCTTTTGTAATGAAATTTTCACCAAATGTCAGCAACAACCCATGCAATCCACAAATGCAAAGAAATCAAACCAAAGATGTCCATAAATAAATTTATGTATAATAATGTGAAATGACACAGGGAAAAAGTATTGAACACGATTACTGAAATGTATTTAATACTTTGTTGGTAATGACAGCTTCAAAGCGACTCCTGTACTCCCTGTACGTACTAGCCGCATGTATTGCTCAGGTGTGATTTTGGCCCATTCTTCCACACAGTCTTCAAATCTTGAAGGTTCCGTGGGCCTCTTCTATGAACTTTGACCTTTAGTTCTTTCCATAAATTCTCAATTGGATTTAAGTCAGGTGATTGGCTGGGCCATTCTACCAGCTTTATTTTCTTTCTATGAAATCAACTGAGAGTGTCCTTGGCTGTGTGATTGGGATCACTGTTTTGCTGAAATGTCCACCCTCATTTCATCTTCAGCATCCTGGTAGATGGCAGATTTTTATCAATAATGTCTCTGTGCATTTTTTCATTCATCCTTCAGGTGGGTACACACGTACTGATGTGTGCTGAGCGATCTAGCACAGAATGCTCAGCACACATCTCCCCCCCCCCCCCCCCCCGCTCAGCACACAGCACGATGTGTTCTGAGTGAGGGAGGGGGGACCCTCACTTCACCCAGCGGTGAAGTGAGCAATCTAACTAGATTTGGCCAATCTAGAACCGGCAGTAGTGACGCGCGGGGGCCGTGCATCGCTATGGGGCATACACACGGAGAGATGGGTGCTTCATTTCTAAGTATCTAGTCAGATTGCTTAGACTTTAAGCACACATCGCTACGTGTGTAACCCCCCTCCTTCAATTACATGAAGTATGACAGAACTGTGTGGTGAAAAACCACCCCACACCATGATGTTCTCACCTCCAAACTTCACTGTTGGTATGGTGTTTTTGGAGTGATGTGCAGTGCCATTTCTCCTCCAAAAATGGTGTATATCATGGCATCCAAAGAGTTCAATTTTGGTCTCATCTGACCAGACTACATTCTCCCAGTATTTCACAGGCTTGTCCAAATGTTGTGCGTCAAACTTTAAACAAGCTTCAACATGCGTTTTCTTCAGCAATGGAGTCTAGCGTGGTGAGCGTGCATACAGGCCATAGCGGATGAGTGCATTGCTTATTGTTTTCTTTGAAACAATTGTACCTGCTAATTCCAGGTCTTTCTGAAGGTCTCCACAAGTGGTCCTTGGCTTTTGGACAACTCTTCTGATAATTCTTTTCACTCCTCTGTCAGAAATCTTCCGAAGAGCATCTGGTCATGGCCGGTTTATGGTGAAATTATGTTATTCCCACTTCCGGATTATGGCTCAAACAGTGCTCACTGGAACATTCAGAAGTTTAGAAATCTTTCTGTAACCAATGCCATCAGTATGTTTTGCAGCAATAAGGTCATGAAGGTCTTGAGGGCATTCTTTGCTTTTACCCATCATGAGATGTTTCTTGTGTGACACCTTCATAATGGGATACCTTTTTATAGGCCATTAATTGGGACTGAACCAGCTTATATTAATTTCCACTGACAATGGGCAGGTTTGCTTTCTAATTACTGATAGATTCCAGCTGGTGTCTCGGCTTTCCATGCCTTTTTGCACCTCCCTTTCTTCATATGATTAGTACTCTTACCCTGTGTCATTTCACATAATTACACATAACTTAATTTATGGACATCTATGATTTGATTTCTGTGCATGTGTGGATTGCATGGGTTGTTGCTGACATTTGGGGAAAATTTCATTACAATAACCCCATTACAAATATATTGACTGAGAAAAATGTTGATGAGTTCAATACTTATTTTACCCGCTGTATAAAAAAAAAAAAAAAAATCACTTTAATGTACTAATCTGTAAATAGTAAAATGAATGGTACCTATTACAAGTGTATGCATGTGTGTCCCAGGGTAAAGGGAAATAAATCCTTACCCTGGCTTTTCTGACAGAGAAATACAAGGATACCGCTGTAAAATTACTGAGTTCTCTTGATGTCTGTATTTTCAGATTACCCTATACCTATAGCCAGTTATGGGACTGTGGGGTTCATTCAGAGTTGATCGCTCGCTAGCTATTTTTTGAAGCGCTGCGATCAGATAATCGCCACCTATGGGGGAGTGTATTTTCGCTTTGCAAGTGTGCGAACGCTTGTGCAACCAATCGGTACAAAAAAGTTTTGTGCAGTTTCTGAGTAGGTCTGAACTTACTCAGCCACTGCGATCACTTCAGCATGTCCGGTCCCAGAATTGACGTCAGACACCCACCCTGCAAACACTTGGACACGCCTGTGTTTTTCCAACCATTCGCTGAAAACGGTCAGTTGACACCCATAAACGCCTTCTTCCTGTCAATGTTCTTGCGATCGGCTGTGCGAATGGATTCGTTAAATCCATCGCCCAGCAACGATCCGCTTTGTAACCGCGCGACGCGCCTTCGCATTGCGGTGCACACGCATAAGCAGTTTTGCCGAGTTTTGACCTGATCGCAGCGCTGCAAAAAAAAAAACTAGCGTGCGATCAGGTCGGCATGACCCCTGTGTTGCCAGCACAATTAACAAGTGATAGAAAGCTATGCTGCCAGTTAAGCAGATAAGATTTTCACCGAATTTTTGTGTTTTCTCATGGCCTCCAAATGGATTACTAGTTTCCATAATAGCGGCAATGCTAAAATCTGTATTGCTGCAAAAACTGTTAATAATAATGACAACAGATTTTCGGTGTGTTATTAATATTGTACAAGATGCAGTTTTGACAATTCACGTGTACTGAAATTCAGGTTTTTAAAACATACTGCGAGTTATAGTCTTCATTTGAAACTAGTTTGCTATTTTGTCATATATAAATTGTTTTCAAGTCAAAGGAAGGTGACCTGAAATGTCTTTGTTAATTTTTTTATGTGACTTATAATTCTGCCCCACAAAGACCAATAAAATGTTATTGCTACTCAGTAAAGAATGTTGGAAGTTCATTAGAATGCATATCTGTGGATATCTTATGACCAGGAAACCCAATTAAACAAGGCCTACTGTCTAAGGCCACATGTTGATTACTTAGACCTGTAAAGCAGGAAACGAACACAGTAGATATATACAGGAATAAACAAATACCCATTTGGTAAAGATGCATTCAGTGTGGTCACCCAGGTGTGACTGCACAAAAGCAGAGATCAAAGCTCCACTATTTGTAATCCGGGTTTAGTCTTGAAATTGGTATTTCTATGATAGCTGGAAGCTTGCAAAATCATATTAAATACATTAAATCTATATGTAGGTTAGGAGCTATTTTGAAAATAACTTGGATGTGTTGTTACAGAGACAAGATATTGTGTTGTTAGTCACACAGGTAGTTTATATCAAGAAGGTTACCCCCTAATTGTCTCGAGAAAAACTCATATTGTATAAGGAAAAATTGGGGGGTGCTACCACAAGCAACAATAAATGATCAAGTAGAGAGGAGGAAAGGAGAATTTTGCTTTGAAGTGGTGCACATTTATACAATTAATAAAATATAACTTTTATTTCACAATATATTAAAAGAGAACTATTAGCGAAATATAAGATTAAAATGGAGAATAAGTGATTTAGACAAGAGAAGTGATTACAATTGAAGACTTCTGCGCATCAGTAGTCCACTGATTTATATAATTCATGCAATAAATTAAATATATGCAATAGTGTCCATTCTTTTGTGTCAATACATTTTTTATGTGACTTATAGGGCGGGATTCAAATCTTTTATCGCCCTCGATCTCCCGTCTAAAGTGACGGGAGATCGCGGGGCGATATTCTAATGACCCCCGTTTTCGCGCTGATCGCGCCCATAAGAGCCAGGTTTAGCTGCGTAAAGCAGCTAAACCCGACTAAAGACATGGGCGCGATTGTGAAAAGTCCCGTTTGGGCGTCCAAACAGGTCATTTTTCACGCATTGCAGCTCGCCACCCCTAGGGGTGGCGACCTGAAATGCTGATATCGCGACTATCGGCAGTAACATTTGAATACTGCCGGCGGGCACGATGGGGGCGGGAGGGGGCAGAAAAGATTTGAATCCCGCCCATAGTGTTCTGTTTGGTATTTGTGAACCTCACAGATCAAGATGTGTATATATGTATCGACCACTGTGGGTGGTTACAGTATTCAGATTAATTCCTGTGGTTACTATTAGCCTTATAATGGCCACTGGTGTCTATTGTTGCACCCTCCCGGGATTAATAATATGTAACACAACAAAACAATACTCTCAAAGGAGTTATTATCCCCCCACAAATCGTTCACCACATACTGTAGGTTATTATATTTGTACCAATAAATCACAATCTTCTTTGCATACTAGATAGTTTCCAGTCTGTGCCAGCAGATTAAATTGATATGATGTGTGTATATTTAATGCAGTGATCTATACCAATAAGTCACAGTATCCTTGGTATACTGGATAATTCTTATTCTGTGTCTATGTCCATATAATATAACTAGGTCACTAACTTATATAGAGTCAGTCTTCTGCTACCAATGCTCTAAAATGCGTGAAGGATTAATTAATGGTCCTTTATCTATATCAGTAATTCACTATGGTAAATTCAGTTTATTATTTATTATTTGTGCATATATATATTTACACTTCCTCCCTTTGCACTGAGATAGAGTTGCTGTTCATATTAACTGCATATGTGTTACACATTATTAATCCCGGGAGGGTGCACCAATAAATACCAGTGGCCGTTGTAAGGGTAATAGTAACCACAGGAATTAATTTGAATACTATAACCACCCACAGTGGTTGATACATATATACACATCTTGATCTGTGAGGTTTACAAATACCAAACAGAATACTCTATAAATCACATAAAAAAAGCACTGACACAAAAGAAAGGACACGATTGCATATATTTAATTTATTGCATGAATTATATAAATCAGTTGACTACTGATGCGCAGAAGTCTTCAATTTTAATCACTTTTCTTGTCTAAATCACTTATCTTCATATTAATCTTATATTTCGCTAATAGTTCTCTTTTAATATATTGTGAAATAAAAGTTATATTTTATTAATTGTATAAATGTGCACCACTTCAAAGCAAAATTCTCCTTTCCTCTTCTCTACTTGTTACAGAGACAGGAAGGATCTAACCTATCACAATGCATTATATTTACACTCATATTGTAGTTTAAATATCAGAGATAGCTTAAAGTAGGTAGACATTACACAGGGGAATGTTATGCCCAATTATTTGTATTAAAGTTAAAGACAAGTGGGCAGTATTGCAGTGGTCCCAGATTTAGTTAACTAGTCAGGCAGTGAGTAGACTTGGATGACCACCCCCAGGGAAGGTGATGATCGTCTAATAAAATGCAGGAACTCCCTTTGTTACAAGTTTCAGACTTTGGGAATAAACTGAAGAGGCTGTTACATCATTTTATGCTGTGTCCCCAGTACATAATTGTTTGCTGTTAATCTGTAAAAATGTTTTCTTTTTTTTTTATTTGAAATGACAACACAATTACAGTAGTCTTTATTAGTCTAAACCATATATGCTCCAGGACCCAGTCTTTAAGCAGACTATTAGGTAATAAGGTTACACTATAACAATTATTAAATGCAAAGAGTGGTTGACCAAACTAGCTGCATTTGAGTTTTTGTCACAGAGTGTTTCAGGACAGGTAGTCCATTGGTGGTGGCTGTTAAAGAAGCACAGTACACTTTAGGTATTACAAATCGAGGCTCTGAATACAGTCATAGTGCAAACTTTCAGGCATACGTACTGATGTCCTGTACAACATACAAATAGTTGCTCTCGAACAATGCATATTGAATATTAGTGCAATGTAATTAGAAAAGAGCTACAGTGAAAATGATGATCCCCCATAAAAGAAGTGATCTCTTCTTCTGGTAGAACTCAGATGGGGCTCCTCCCATGGCCTTCATCATTTACCTTACAATGCCACTGAAATCAAACCAGGTGCTATTATTTTCTGGTATGAGTGCTGGTCCAGTGGCTGTTTTGAGTTACGTGATGAGGACCTGAGAGGGGGACGCCCTCCAGCACCAACTGAAGACGTCGACCATAGCTAGGAGGGAGTCAAATGGATTTTTTACTTTATATGTGTTGTGTAACATTAGTGTGTGTGTTCAAGTTCAGACTCTAATCCTGGTTATAAACCATTCCGATCAGCCAATTAAATTTACATTCTGAATGATTAGCTTTAAGTGTCTGGTCATAAATGATAATCAGTCGTATACTGAAAACAGTGAGATTTGTTTGATTATCAAACCTGTTTGATCGATGGCCATCTTAAGCGACACTGGGCATGAAGTAACTAATGTCAATACTGGAACAATCTCTCTAAAGTGTGGAGAAATACTTTATTCTGGTGCTACATACAGAGTAAAGCATAATAAAATAATATATACATGCACCATCACAACACTCTTAGTATATTACTATAGTCAGGAAGTACTAGTAAAATATAGAGCTCTGACATAAAGCAAAATATTTAGCTATGAGGTAGAACTATAAACATGAAATCACCATAAAAGCTTAGTAATCAATATTCATGCCAGCAGTAGAAATGTTTGCACCCTATTTACATAATTATCACCATTATAATTAATGGTCATATTTGAGGAACAACTTTACTTAAAATAATGACTATAATTATCATAAAACATGTTTACACCACCTGGCAGGCATGGAACGGAACAGAATTCACTTTGCAAGTCACAGTCATATCTGGATAATATGTTTTGCATGTGGCAGGTCTGCTTACAATAACCCTATTGGTTTCACTCATCAAAACAACACCCTGAGGAGCTGATTTATTCTAATTACCTCTCACCTAAATATCCTGGAAATTAGATACCAAGGGACAAATGCAGAAGACATACGTGCATCAGGCTAGGTGTGAGCTTTCTGTGCGCATTGTTTAGAACTGCAATATTTAACTATAGTTACTTATTTTGGAGTTAAAAAAATGTAAACTAGATGCGATATTGCTATATTTGCCATTTACTCTCAAACGTTATTACTGAATAACTATATAAAAGAGACCCTTAAGACCATTGCGTATTGATGCTGAATTCTTTATCAGATGAAAACGACTGACATATTTTGAACACACATCCTAAAGTAACACTGCATCTGTTTTTCCTTTGTTCTCTTCCTCACTAGCATTAAATCAGTTCCAAGAAGAGTACGGCAGTTAAGGCAGCATCCTTCATTCTCCCTCCCAACAATCAGCATAGATATCATACATAATTCTGCCGTTGGCATGGCAACTGGGATCCTAGCTCCATTCAGTATCTTCAGTGTGTACCACCTCAACATTGAACCCAATTATGGGGCAGCATAATAAATTGAGCATGAATCTTCCTACTTCCCAGGCTGATTACAGACAGGTCCCATAAACATTTATCACAATAAATTTATCCAATTCCTGTCTTATTGGAATTCTACATGTTTTTTTTCTAAAATTAAATTTCAGGTTGAGTACATTTTGAAATTAACCTATCAAAATTCAATTCAATCGCCTACAATATATGCAAACTTGTTAAAAGATCTCTGCCTCAAGGTCTATACTTTCCACTGCTTGCTTACAATGTCAGATAAAGCCGCTTGTTAAATGGAGTGGTTTTACATTGTAACTACAGCAATTTTCATGAAATGAGTCAACATAAAAGTGTTGATCGGCTACCAGTGAAGAAGCACACGAGTTTAGTGTATCATCTTTTTTTTAATAGACTTGTTCTATCTGTTCCAATATATTGTATATTACTGTATACAGAAAAATACCTGAAAACATAATAAAAATCAGGGTTGAAAAAAAAGGTTTTTTGTAAAAGCCCCAGAATACATATATATATTTTTTAACGGTTATTCTTGGTTTAAACCAATTTCTTTTGCATAAATGTTTTAATGATTAAAAAATTGTATCATGTATTAGAAACCTTGATCAACCATATCTTAATGCTTTCTAATAACAACAATAATAATAATAATAATAATAATGTTATTAGGCTTTGATTTGATTTATTTTACACACACACACACACACACACACACACACACACACACACACACACACACACACACACATCCCATATTCCGAAATATGGACTTTTTTGAGTGAAAGTGAGATAGTGAAACCTTTGTTTTTTGATGGCTCAATGTACACAAACTTTGTTTAATACACAAAGTTATACAAAATATTGTATTAAATGACCTTCAGGCTGTGTATTAGGTGTATATGAAACATAAATGAATTGTGTGAATGTACACACACATTGTTTAATGCACAAAGTTATTAAAAATATTGGCTACAATGACCTTCAGGCTGTGTGTATAAGGTGTATATGTAACATAAATGCATTATGTGCTTATATTTAGGTCCCATCACCATGATATCTCATTATGGTATGCAATTATTCCAAAATACGGAAAAATCCGATATCCAAAATACCTCTGGTCCCAAGCATTTTGGATAAGGGATACTGAACCTGTGTGTGTGTATATATATATATATATATATATATATATATATATACATACACACACACAAACAACTTTAAGGCAGCACTCCTTTTACCCAGTATAGGCTCCGGTGCCCGCTGTTGGTGCTCCCCAGCCAGGAGTTTAAATCTGCATACAACAATTCCAGCGGCCCCCGGACGAAGAAATGATCACAGAAGCAGGATAAGAATGCAACGTTTCGATGCTTTACTTTTACAACGTCACCAGGCAGGTATATACAAACATGAATAAAATTCTCACCTTATATCCCCACAATGTGCAACACCGTCTGCGGTACAGCAGAAGTCGGAAGCATGGCGCCCACAAATGACATCATCTCCATTCACCTGTTGCCACAGTAACCGGCACTAACGAAAACAATATGTGACAAGACAGAAGGAATATATACTGTAGCACAGAACAGGCACCATAATCGTCACAATAGTACGATATTCTGTACCAACACTAATATACAGTATATATAATATTGCATACTGTGATACAATATTTACTATGAGTGTCGGTATCGTACTATTGTGACAATTATGGTGCCTGTTCTCTGCTACAGTATATTTACCTTCTGTCTTGTCACATATTGTTTTTGTTAGTGACGGTTACTGTGGCAACGGGTGAACGGAGATTACGTCATTTGTGGGCACCATGCTTTCGACCTCCGCTGTACCACAGACGGCGTTGCACATGGTGGGGATATAAGTTGAGCATTTTATTCATGTTTGTATATACTTGCCTGATGACGATGTAAAAGTAAAGCATCAAAACGTTGCATTCTTATCCTGCTTCTGTGATCATTTCTTCGTCCGCCGGGTGCAGCTGGAATTGTTGTATGCAGATTTGAACTCCTGGCTAGGAAGGACCTACAGTGGGCACCGGAGCCTATACTGGGTAAAACGAGTGCTGCCTTAAAGTTGTTTGTGGATGTTATATGGTCTGCGGCAGGAGCAGATTATATTGGGCTATAGCACCCAATTTGAAGTAACTGTGACTTACATCACCAGGAGACTGTTTGTGAACATGCTGTGAATTGTTTTTAATCATTATGACAGAAGGTTTTGACTGTGTGGAGGATGCACTGTATGAGGCCATCAATTCAGCCAAGATCGCGCCGGGGACCTGTACAACGTTTTCTGAATCTGAAGCAGATGAGATCCTGTTTAAGGAGAGCTTTGGTGATGAGACTGAGAAATCTGTGGAGCATTTATACCGTGATTTATTAAAATTGAAGCAGCACGAGCTGGATTTTTATTACCATGGTGTCACACTGAGTAATTATCATAAAGAGAAAATGATTCCCTGTGGATTTAGGGTAAAGAACTGTTCCACAATCGGGAGGCATAATGCAGCATTCTGTAAACGCTGGATAGCAATCTTGAGCAACTGCAGTTATGACCTCATGTTATTAGTCATCGAGGAAAAAGCAAAGAATTATCTGTGGTCCGTGATAAAATTAAAACCTTTGATACATCTTTCAAAGGTGTTCTGGAGGCTGACACTAGTACCAAGTGGATATTAAAGTTGGAGAAACAAGTTGCCATATATAATCGAGATTTGGTACAGTTTAAGTGGCATAAATTTAATAAAGTTACAGCGGATTATGACCAGAATAAAGTGTATATGTGAACAGGTCCAGAGTCTAATAGGAGGGGACCCGTTAATCGGAGACGTCAACAGAAATTCCGCGATGACTCTGACTCTACGCAGGACAACATAACCACCAGTGATTCTGATTATAATGGTACATCTGCTGGCAATAATGAGGACAGTGCCCCTTTAGGAGTACTAACATGTACTTAGATGCAAGACCAAAGATGATGCGGCGGCCGAAAGGCGAGGTCACGGAAGGTCAGGCAGACCGCCAATACAGAGGAGAAAGTAATATTCAATCTATTCTCTTGTTGTTTGTCAGTGACTGAAACACAGGTCCTAAGTCGTGGCTTGTCCTTCGTACCTACGGTATGGTTTAGCGAATCTGATTAGGAGATTGAACAATATAGGCTTGATAGACAGCTTCATTTGCATGAACATTTTCAGGGGTCTAAAGCAAATGTTGGCAATAACGATATAGAAGTATTACCTGCACAATTACGTAAATTGCAGAAGTCCACATTTGAACCTTATACTAACAATTTTTCCATCAAGACCTTTTCTTGTATGTTAGAATATAATGTTGAGAATAATGTCAGGCCTAATATTTGTTCTGAGTCTTATACTAACAATCTGTCTGCGGCTGAATTTCAGGCGTTGAAAGATCTGTCTAGTTGATGATGATATTATTATTCGCCCCGCTGATAATGGCGGGGCAATAGTAATACAAAACCTTGATGATTATATGAATGAAATTTACGTCAGTTAGCGGATACTGAAAAGTATAGATCTCTTGATTATGACCCTACTTTTGAGTTTACACAAATTATCTGGTAGATTATCTCAAGTTGTTTATGAGGGGATGATTTCTCAGTTTTTATGTAATGCCCTTATACCAAAGTGGCCTGTGACACCTTAAATCTACACTCTGCCCAAGATTCACAAGAATTTGTCTACTCCCCCAGGACAGCCCATTATTGCGGCACGTAATTCTTTGTTTCAAAACTGTTCACTATATCTTGATAGTCTGCTACAATCATGTATTGTGGGATATCCAGGGCACATGTTGGACAATACTGCTTATTTGAATAAATTATCAGCTGTTGAAAATATTCCTACTGTACAAATTGTTGGATGTGTAGTTTGGATGTGACCAGCCTGTACACTGTGATCCCCAATGAAGGTGGAATCCAGGCAGTATGTGATTTGGTGGTTGGGAACCCACTTTATGTGGGACCAGATGAGGACTTAATTTGTGACATTTTGACAATGATTTTGACATGCAATTTTTTCATTTTTCATGGTAGGTTTTACCTACAACTGTGCGATGGGGTCCAGTGTGGCCCGCTCATACGCCAATGCGTACATGTTTCAAGCTGAACGCCAGATCTTTTTTCTTGACCCCAAGATATCTGTCAATATTTTATTTTCCGACAGATATATTGATGATCTATTTTTTGTTGTGGTCGAGTTCACAGGATGATTTTGAATAATTTGTCAGGTCACATAATGAGTCCTATAGTCCCATCAAATTCACCTATCAGATCAGTAATAGTGCCATTAACTTCTTAGACGTGGTCGTTAAGCTTGGTGATCATGGCTTAACGACTGATTTGTACATTAAAGCCACGGATAGAAACACATTGTTGCATTCGAGCAGTTTTCATCCAAAACCTTTGAAGTACGGGTTGCAGTTCTCTCAATTTCTGAGAGCCCGGCGAATTTGCAGTAATAAGGCTGATGCTGCTATGCATATTGATAAGATGATTGAGACATTTTTGGCGAGAGGGTACTTTGTACCAGATTTACTGTCCTCGAAAAAAAGGGCATTGTCTAGACCTAGAGGGTTTTTGTTGCAGCTCTCTAAGAAGGAGTCTTTAGAGAATAGGATGCCGTGGAAAAACCACTTTAATACTTCTAGTGGTGAGATCAGAGTGGTTTCTAAACAATTATGGTCTATTGTGAGTTCTGATGATGATATGAATCTGAGGGATAACAAACTTATGATGTGTTATACACGATGTCAGAATATTCGTGAATGAGTCATGAAGACCAATATCACAAATTTAATGAACCCAGTACCTACCCAACACTTTTTAAACAGATGTAATGGGTGTTATAAATGTATTAACTGCATAACATGCCGCTATTTGATAACTGGAGAAAGTTTTTGACGTCCATATAGTGGAAACAAATTCTTTACCCAACATAAGGTAACCTGCACAACAAAGTACATTGTTTACTTCATTAAGTGCCCTTGCGGGTTGCATTATGTCAGTAAGACTGACAGAACGTTACAGGAACGGATGGCGGCTCATCGATCCACCATTCGTGCTGCTTTGGAGAGTAGACACAGCGAGCATCCTGTGGCATTCCATTTTGTTGAGGCTGGCCACAGTATGGCGAAGTTGAGGTACATGATTATTGATCATGTGCCGGCATCTTTACGTGGTGGAAAACGCTCATTAAAATTACTTAAATGTGAATCCGGTTGGACTCACCGGTTAGGTACTCTCACACCACATGGCCTCAATGATAATTTCAGCTTGCATGTGTTTATTTAGGCAGGATATTGTGTAGTCTCTAGTTAAAAATCTATTTACTTAAGTGTTTATTAATCAGGATGTGATACAATATTTACTATGAGTTTTGGTATATCGCACTATTGTGACGATTATGGTGCCTGTTCTGTGCTACAGTATACTGTATTTAGCTTCTGTCTTGTCACATATTGTTTTTGTTAGTGCCGGTTTCTGTGGCAACGGGTAAACGGAGATGACATCATTTGTGGGCGCCATGCTTCCGACCTCCGCTGTACCGTAGACAGCATTGCACATGGTAGGGATCTAAGGTGAGCATTTTATTCATGTTTGTATATACTTGCCTGATGACGATGTAAAATTAAAGCATCAAAAAGTTGCATTCTTATCCTGCTTCTGTGATCATTTCTTCACCCGGGTGCCGCTGGAATTATGTGTATATATATATATATATATATATATAAAATCTCATATCCATCCCGCAAAATCACAGTCAACAGTATAGATAGAACCAGCACACTGCAGAGTTTCCAAAGAGCAGTGTGCTGGTTCTATCTATAATGTTGACTGTGATGTTGCGGGATGGATATGAGATTCCACATTAATGCTTATTGAACGGACACCTGCAAATCTGAAAGTGTCAATGCGGCTTCCCAGATTCAGTCTCTATGATTACTATATATATATATATATATATATATATATATATATATACACACACACACACACACACACACACACACACACACACACACACACACACAAAAGCCCTCACTCACTCACTCATCATTAATTCTCTTATTCCCCAATATGTTAGGAAGCTGAGGTTTAACATAGGTATTCTTCAGGTGGTAAATAGGAAAACTACGCAAGGGGGTTAACATAATGACGTCATTTCATATGCAGGACTTGTGTTGCGTGAAAGATAACGCCCAGACAGTTGGATCAAAATTTGGATTCCACCTCCAGTGTGTAGAATTTAATAAACTACAAAAATGTGAAAGCCCTCACCCACTCACTGACTCATCATTAATTCTCTTATTTCCGGATATGTTAGTTAGATGAAATTTAAAGTAGGTATTCTGCAGGTGGGAAATAGGAAAACTACGTATATAGAATTATTTTATAAACCTCCCCTAAGGGGATGAACAGGGGGTTGACATTATGACGTAATTACCGATGCGTGGCATGTGTTTCATGAATGATAACACCCAAATGGATAATCGGATCAAAATTTGGATTGTACCTCCAGTGTGTAGAATTTAATAAAGTACAAACATGGTCCTGTCACTTTTTACTGTATCTGCTACGTGTGCTCCTCGAGTAAAGCCACAAACCATGGATTAATATTTATCTAAAATTTACAGCTCCATAGATTTATCAAATTTTTAACACTCATTTATATTTACATCCCTGAAAATCAGAAACTCCGGTGCGAAGAACGGGTAGAACAGCTAGTCTTTCAATAAAACCAATTTTTTTTTACAGCTATTACATCTGAATATATGTAGAAAGACTAAACATTAACACATACAAAGTACACTCAGTGATAGATTAAATTAAAAATAGGAACAAATTAATATTAAGTATTAGTACGAATTATAACTTATTATAATTAAATAAATCAGAATAGTAATACAAAAATGAAAATGCAAAGGCACTTTCTAGAAACATACACACACACACACACACACACACACACACACACACACACACACTTAGCACTGGGCATGCCACGGTCATAAAACACTTTAAATAAAAAATGCTAGTTTTTTTTTAGTACAATAGGCAAGGCAAATAAGTCACAACATAAAAAAAGTATTGTTTTTAAAAAAACAAAAACAAAATTTGGTTTAAATACATTTTCCCAATTTACTACATACAGGTGAAACACGGTAGCTTCCAGGAGGTTTATTTACTAATATTCGTGTTTGTGCCAATTTTTAGGGAGTTTGATCGGACGTATTTTACTGCAACTTTTTGAATCCATCTACTGTAATTTACTAAGCTGCCGAGTTCTCTATGTTCGTTTTTTCCAAAGTGATTTGTATTGTCGGGCAGTGTTTCACGGGAGTGATTAATAAAATATTGCCGGACATAACACAAGAAAGTCCGGCCGGATCAGTGAGATCCGTGCAGGGCTTCTTTGTGTACATTATGATAAGTGTGTAAATAGTTAAAAAATCAAGTCCTCCTTCCTAAGCATAATCAGCCTCGGGCTCATTGAGCCGCTCCTGGTTGTATAAATACAGGGGAAAAATTGCGTAGGGTCCCCCCATATTTATACAACCAGCACCGGGCTCTACGTCCGGTCCTGGTTCCAATAATACGGGGGACAATAGATGTAGGTGTCCCCTGTATTTTTAAAACCAGCACCGGGCTCCACTAGCGAGAGAGAACGCCACAGCCGGGGGAAACTTTTATATTGGTCCCTGTGGCTGTGGCATTACCCCCCAACTAGTCACCCCTGGCCGAGGTACCCTTGAGGAATGGGGACCCCTTAAATCAATGGGTCCCCCCTCCAGCCACCCAAGAGCCAGGGATGAAGCCCGAGGCTGTCCCTCCTATCCCTGGGCGGTGGATGGGGGGCTGATAGCCTTTGTGTAAAAATAAGAATATTGGCCCTCATTCCGAGTTGATCGGTCGCAAGGCGAATTTAGCAGAGTTACACACGCTAAGCCGCCGCCTACTGGGAGTGAATCTTAGCTTCTTAAAATTGCGACCGATGTATTCGCAATATTGCGATTACTAACTACTTAGCAGTTTCTGAGTAGCTCCAGACTTACTCTGCCTGTGCGATCATTTCAGTGCTTGTCGTTCCTGGTTGACGTCACAAACACACCCAGCGTTCGCCCAGGCACTCCCACCGTTTCCCCGGCCACTCCTGCGTTTTTTCCGGAAACGGTAGCGTTTTCAGCCACACGCCCCTGAAACGCCGTGTTTCCGCCCAGTAACACCCATTTCCTGTCAATCACATTACGATCGCCGGAGCGAAGAAAAAGCCGTGAGTAAAAATACTTTCTTCATAGTAAAGTTACTTGGCGCAGTCGCAGTGCGAACTTTGCGCATGCGTACTAAGCGGATTTTCACTGCGATGCGATGAAAAAGAACGAGCGAACAACTCGGAATGAGGGCCTTTGTTCTTTGTTGAAGAACTACAACTCCCAGCAAGCCTCCTCGCAAGCTGGTACTTGGAGAACCACAAGTACCAGCATGTGGGGAAATTACGGGCCGCTGGTACCTGTAGTTCTACAAAAAAAATACCCCCAAGAAAACAAACACAACACACACACCGTGACAGTAAAGTTTTCTTTTACATACATGCACACTTACACACTCACATACTTACCTATTGTCCCACGTAGCCAATCGATCTCATTGTCCAGTAGAATCCATGGGGTACCTGTCAAATAAAAATTATACTTACAACCAATCCTGTGTAGATCTGTCCTCTTCTTATCCGATGTAATCCACGGACCTGAATAAAAAAACAAACCGAAAACTCGATCCACGCACTTAAAGGGGTTCCATGTTTACACATGGAACCACTTTCCCCGAATGCCGGGACCCCCCGTGACTTCTGTCACTGAAGGTCCCGTCAGACAATCAGAGAGCGCCACGTCATGGTGCTCTCCTGATTGACAGGCTAGGAGCGCACAGCCAATCAGCAGGAGTGCACTGGTTAGAATGGAGAAGAGTGCTCTTCTATTCTACTCAATGATGGGAACTTTGCGGTCTGCAGTTAACCGCAAAGTTAATTGGGGTCACTCTTGTGGCTGTTGCACAAGCCTCCGGAGGTCACGCTCCCCGCTTGATGCTGCATGTGTACCCTGTCCGCGATGCACTGAATCCAGTACCTCTGTACACCCCTCAATTCCACCTGGCGTGTACTCCGCTGTGTTCCTACCATCTGCACTGCATGAGCACCGCCATGACACTGGCAGTCAGCTGATTCAGTAACATCCAATCCTGCGCTGTGTCTGCACACATGACTCAATCATCCAATGACTGCTGACCAGGGAATATAAAGCCAGAACACTGGCTCAGTATCATTGCCTTGAACAACGCGTCACATCCAGTGCACAGCATCTCCTGGCTCCAGTCTCCTGTTCCCTTGTGTCAACCCTTACGTGGAACTACAGGCACCAGCCATCCAGTTCATCTTCAGCTACACTCTGCTCCTAAAATCACTAGCAGTAAGAGACTCTCTCCAGGTGCAGCATATCATACTCACCTGTTTCTTACTACTCTGCATCAGCGCTGTGCGTGTGTGTAATTAGATAGGGAAGCATTGAGGGTTATGTGGGTGGGTCTGGAATTTGTGACTGGGAGGGTGGGTTAAGCCCGGATAAAGTCCTGTAATTTTGAGTGGGAACAAGTAATACGTGTGGATGAGAGACGCAGATCTTGTGCAGAGCGGAGAGGTCGGGAAAGGGAGATATTTTGAGATGAGTGGAGAGATGTATGTTGGTGCAGTTTGGATAATAGCCTTGTATGCAAGTAAAAGTATTTTATATTTAATACGGTAGATTACCTGTAACCAATCGAGAGAATGACAGAGCGGATCTGCAGACAATGAACATCTAGCGAGAAAGATAAGCCTCACAGCTGCATTCAGAATGGATAGTAGTGGTGAGAGCCTATGTTTGGGAAGACCAGTCAGGTGACTATTACAATAATCAATGCGGGAGATAATGAGAGCATGGATTAGAGTTTTTGCTGTGTCTTGTGTAACATATGGTCATGTTTTGGATATGTTTCTTAGATGTATGTAACATGATTTTGATACAGATTGAATGTGGGGGACAAAGGACAGTTCAGAGTCAAGAATGACACCTATGCAGCTAGTTTTTGAGGTAGGTATGATTACTGAGCTATCAACAATGATAGAAATATAAGCACAGCATCTCCTGGCTCCAGTCTCCTGTGACTCCCTTGTGTCAACCCTTACGTGGAACTACAGGCACCAGCCATCCAGTTCATCTTCAGCTACACTCTGCTCCTAAAATCACTAGCAGTAAGAGACTCTCTCCAGGTGCAGCATATCATACTCACCTGTTTCTTACTACTCTGCATCAGCGCTGTGCGTGTGTGTAATTAGATAGGGAAGCATTGAGGGTTACGTGGGTGGGTCTGGAATTTGTGACTGGGAGGGTGGGTTAAGCCCGGATAAAGTCCTGTAATTTTGAGTGGGAACAAGTAATACGTGTGGATGAGAGACGCAGATCTTGTGCAGAGCGGAGAGGTCGGGAAAGGGAGATATTTTGAGATGAGTGGAGAGATGTATGTTGGTGCAGTTTGGATAATAGCCTTGTATGCAAGTAAAAGTATTTTATATTTAATACAGTAGATTACCTGTAACCAATGGAGAGAATGACAGAGCGGATCTGCAGACAATGAACATCTAGCGAGAAAGATAAGCCTCACAGCTGCATTCAGAATGGATAGTAGTGGTGAGAGCCTATGTTTGGGAAGACCAGTCAGGTGACTATTACAATAATCAATGCGGGAGATAATGAGAGCATGGATTAGAGTTTTTGCTGTGTCTTGTGTAACATATGGTCATGTTTTGGATATGTTTCTTAGATGTATGTAACATGATTTTGATACAGATTGAATGTGGGGGACAAAGGACAGTTCAGAGTCAAGAATGACACCTATGCAGCTAGTTTTTGAGGTAGGTATGATTACTGAGCTATCAACAATGATAGAAATATAAGGTTGGTAACTACTATTGGCCGGTGGAAATATAATTAATTCTGTTTTGGAAATATTAATTTGAGGTGGCGAGATGTCATACAAGATGAAATGGCAAAAAGGCATCCAGTGATATGTCCCGATGCAGATGGTGACAAATCTGGGGAGGATAGGTAGATTTTAGTATCATCTGCATAAAGAGGATACGGAAATCCGAAAGAGCTGATTAGTTTGCCAAAAGATGTGGTATAGATTGAAAAGAGCAGAGGACCTAAGACGGAGCCTTGCGGTACTCCCAACTGAGAGAGGTAGTGAAGAGGAGGTGGAATCAGAGAAACTAACACTGAGGGATCGATTAGATAAATAGGATGAGAACCAAGAAAGGGCTGTGTCCTGAAGATCTAGGGATTGTAGTGTTTGTATGAGAAGAGAATGGTCAACAGTGTAAAAAGCAGCAGAGAAATCTAGGAGAATTAGTAGTGACCAGATTATTCACTACCTTAATCAGTGCTTCTCACAAACGGTAGAGTTTGTGGATCCGTTGGGTGTGTATTAGCTGTTGTAGTAGATGACCCATTGTGGAAGAAACGAGGAGGATGAATGCAGTTTCTTTTCATATACTTTTATTAAGGAATAGCAAAAAAAGTAAATCTGCAGTGATGAGTTCCAAAAGACTTAAATAAATAATGCTCGTGTCCCAGAGTACTTAAGGAACTTGAGGAATGGATTTAGTTGAATGAGTTGGAGAATACAGGAAGAACTAGGAAAATGGTTGTTAAACGTAGCTGAAGGACTCTTAAAGAATTTGAGTAATGTACGTCTGTAGTTGAAAGACACTGGAAGTACTTGAATGATGATTGTCTGTTGTTGTGGCTGAAGCACACTGAAAGAACGTGGAAAACGGATGCTTTACTGTCGAGGCTGAAAAACACTGATGAAACTTGGTAATGGAAGTTTAAGTATTGAGGCTGGAGATAGACAGTACGCGGGACTTCCTTCTACGTATAGTGTTCCAGAGAGTGCGGTCAAGTACGGCAGAACATGGTCGGCAGGAATGAGGTAACCACTAGCAGTTGTATGGCAGGAGTAGCTGAGGTGACAATTGCTTGGAACTGGCAGGGTTAAAGAATCTGGAGAATCCACAGGTGCAACCTGTGAGCTCAGGGCTAGGACAAATACGGCAGTAACATAAAGCACTGGCAAGGTTAGAGACTGGGCTGACCTCTTTTACCAGGGCAGCCAGCCCATGATTGGCTGGAAGAGACCAGGAACAAACTCCTATTGGCACATAATGAAATTGGTCTCCAACATGGCGGCCCCCAGCACTGCAGACCTGCCAGAGAACGAGACTTCACCCAGGCAGCCTCCATGCACAAGTGCTCCGGAAGCCACGGACACCGCAGTCACTCCCTCTCCCATTGCCACAGCACACCGGTGGCCCCTGCAGACCTCCGCCGGAAAACAGCCAACCAGTGGACCTGCAGCCCCCGGATCCCATCACCGAAATCCTCTGATCTGTGACAGTGCTGTCTCTGTGGAGTGTTGGGCAAGAAATCCTCACTGAAGTGGGTCCAATAAGCTGTGTGAGTTAAGAAAGTGTGTGAGGCAATTGTAGGCAAGTCTCTCAAGTAGCTTGGGACGGTAATTTGAGATTTTGTTTTTTCAGAATGGGAGTAATCCATGCTTGAAGAGAGAAGCAGAGATACCAGTAGACAGGGAGAGATTACAGATTTTAGTTAAGGCTGGGATGAGCACAGGAGACAGAGCTTTATTAATTTTGAGGGTATAGAATCAAGAAGAGAGGTAGTAGAATAGTCAGATGAGAAGAGTGCAGATACTTGATCTTCATTTGTGGGATCAAATGAAGAGAATGCGTTAGAGGGTTTAGGTAGGGAATTGAGCAGGTCACTGGCTGTGGAAGAGCATACCGTACCATTTAATTTCGGATTTTATCAATCTTTTCCTTAAAATAGAAAGCAAGATCTTGCGCACTGATGGTGGCTAGTGAGATTGGTGAGGGAGGGATAAGAAGTGATTTTAATGTACTAAAAAGTCGCTTTGGGTTAGAGGCTTGAGCAGAGATGAGAGATTGGAAACATGTTTGTTTAGCAATGTCCAGAGCATTACGATAAGAGTGGTAAATGGTCTTATATGTGAGAAAGTCACTTGAACTATGAGATTTACGCCACTGGCGTTCTACTTTATGTGAGAGTTTTTGTAGGTGTCTTGTGAATTTAGAGTAACACGGTTGACATCTAAGTCTACGTGAAGTGTGATGGGCAACTGGAGCCACTTCATTGAGTGCTGTTTCTAGAGTCTGCTTAGGGTGTGATACAGCAGTTTCAGGAGAGGTGAATGTATAAATTGGTGAAAACAGTGGTTGCACAGAGGTAGATAGTTGTTGAAAATAGCATTATTATTTCTGCGGGTTAGAAGAGGCTTGGTAGACTTCAGGGACAAAGAGTTTGAAGTAATGGAGGAAAGCATGCAGGTGATAAGGTTGTGATCTGAGAGAGGGAAAGGGGTGTTAGTGAGTTCAGAAACAGAACATAGTCTGGTGAATACAAGATCAAGGCAGTGGCCCTCCTGATGAGTAGGGGAGTCAGTCCATTGGGAGAGGCCAAGAGAGGAGGTTAGAGAGAGAAGTTTGGAGGCATGGGGAGATTGTGGACTGTCAATAGTGATATTGAAATTGCCCATAATGATGGTGGAGATGTCAGAGGATAAGTGAGGGAGCCTAGCAGAAAAATCTTCCAGAAACATTTTGGGTTGCCCAGGTGGGCGATAGCTGCAACATGCAAAGGGAAAGGGACTAAAATCCTAACAGAATGTATTTCAAATGATGTAAATGTGAAAGTGAAGGAACAGGTGGTAAAACGGTGTGTAAGATTTGGAAAGTAATATTGCAATACCACCTCCTTTACTGTTACCAGGCCTGGAGGTGTGTGTGAAGTGGAGGCCACTATGTGACAGTGCTGCAGGGGAGGCCATGTCTGATTGTGAGCCATGTTTCTGTTATAGCTAGCATATTGAGTTTTGTTTTAAAAAGGTCATGGGTAGATGTTAATTTGTTGCAAAAATAGCGTGCATTCAATAAAGCACATTTTAGTGGCTTGGAGGGAGATGTGATGGAGGGAAACACGTGATGTTTATAAGGTTTGTTGGATTTATATTCCGTTGTAAATCAGCTGAATGTTAGTGTGGTATTTGGATGGGACCTGGATTTGGGGACATGTCACCAGCTAGTAGAAGCAGAAGGAGAGTGAGAGATAGGTATAGTTAGGGGAGGTGTGTGATAGTTTCTTATGGTGACAGGTTGAGGATGTTATAGTTATTATACATAGATAGGCTTAAAGCTCATGAGTGTTAATAAGAGGGGAGTGGATTAATGAGGCTGCAATGTGATGAGTTACTGGAATAGTGAAGGATGCTACCACTTTATAGAGGAAAATATGAGGAAAACTCAAGTTATATGGTGACATTACCTGGTCTCCAATGTTTTTCAATGTTTGTTCAACATCTGGTTTAACTGTTTTTCTCAGTTTGTAATTTCCTCACTTCGTATATTTTCAAACTCAGACAACTGCCCCATAACTGAATGCAAAGATATACTAGGTCTAATTAACAAAGGCTTCAGCTGAAGCCAATTCAACATCTAATCAAAGGATTTAAATTACCGTGTGTCAGATGTGACCTTACCAAGCTGGGCTTTCTCTGACACCGTAGAATCGTGTCAGAAACGCCCGCTGGAAGTTCTGCAAGTAGTGTTATAGTTTAAATAAAAAAAATTACAAACTTTACACAGACACACACATATATAAATAAATAAAAGAATGGGGTACCCAATCAGTAGCGGATCTTGCCACGGCAAGCAGGACTTTTGCCTGGGGCGCCGCACCATGACAAGATCCGCTACTGCTGTGCCCCCCGCTGCGTCCCCCGCTGTGAAGGGAACTAGACGCTACGCGTCTAGTTTCCCTTCGTGGAGAGGACCTTTGCTGTGCGGTGCGCGATGACGTCATCGTGCACCGCACAGCATTGTGGGGCTGACACAGACGCTAGGGGTCATAATTGACCTCTAGTGTCTGTCTATGCCAGATCCGAGGAGAGGAGCGGCGCCGGCGGAGGTCTGCAGCGGTCGGGAGCGGGGATAGTAAGTATTTTTTTTCTTTTTCAGCGGCGCTACTCTACAGTACAGGGGGCGTAACTAACCACGCCCCCTGTCTGAAGCCACACCCCTATTTCCCACCCGGGGCGCAAAAAGGGCAAGAACCGGCCCTGTACCCAATAGCTCTAAATGTGAGTCTAAAGCAGCAACCTCTAGAAGACCCTCCTGTTAGCCAAGGTTCATAAACAACATCAAATGCACAGATCTGAGGGCGCTAGATTAATGGTATAGTTCACGTACTTAATTGCAGTGGTATACAATAAAAGTCTCAAATACATTCAAGTAAAATTTATTCATAAAAATACAATAAAACATCAGGAGCATCGATAAAGTTTTACAAAGCTGTGTCTTCGGATTTATTCAGTTTTAAATTCAGTTTCTTTGTTGGTAAAGATTCACTGAGTGACACAAATGCAAAAAGATAGATTGACCCAACGCGTTTCGTCCCTTAATGGGACTTCTTCAGGGGTACAGAAATCGGATGCTCAGACAATGAGGTAGGAATAACTTGATAAACCGTCGACACCTCTAATTGTACCAGTTGAAGTAGGTATATACAACCAGGTTATATCTGGTGTATTAGATCGCAATGCAATATGGCTTCATATCATGGTGTGATGGATTATATCTCAACAATGGTCTTAGTATGACCAATGGTAAATTAACAAATATCTGTCACTGTATTGTTGTGGATGATGATCAACTTTGAGCATATAGAGCACTGGGCATGATATGCAGAAAAATCATGATGTGTTCCTCTCAGAGTCCAGTGGGTAACTGCGTATACACACAATATATATATATATATATATATATATGAAAAATGGAATGACACAGCGCCACTTGTGAGGTGGGTTCTCAGTAAAATATGTAAAACAAACTTGCTAACAAAACACACGTAACCTTGTTAGAAGGTGTCTGCCAACCCTTAAGAGTGCAATCCTGGTACAGTACTGCTGGGAAAAGTATAAAAATGGGGGGGATAAGGGTACCGGCGACTTGTGTTGTTTAAAATGCAATAGTTAAAAATAGATTTTAAAAGCCAAAAAATATGTAATAATACAAACGAGCTTTAATATCACATAAAAGCGAATTACAACATAAAACATACTTCAAAATATTAATAAAAGCATAAAAACATAAACATAAAAGGTCTTTGTGAAAGGTAAGGAAGTTCTGACTTAACTCTTTAAAAATAGGCAAGGGAATCACCACAGGGAGCCCAACGCGTTTCGTCACAACTGACTTCTTCAAAGGGTCATATCAAATGGGTTTTTTTCTCTAAAACTCCCCATAATTCTTGATATTTAATGATCAAATTATGTAAATAGGTTTATAACCTTTATTAAGGATAATTTTATTACCAAATATGAATATTAGTTACAAAGATAAAATAAATCCGGTATAAGTACATAATTTGATGATAAAGCAAAAATCAACAATTTTGGAAACAATATTAACCAGTTACGGAATTAAGAAAAGAATTCTGTATTCCTTTGGTTAAAAAAATAAAATCATACTGTGATCGATTCAAATGTAATATAACTGTTAGCGCAGAAAATTCTTGTGTAAACGTAAGGACTTCATCCAGAGTTAAATGCAAGTTCTGTCTTTTTTTGGATGCAAGTTGCTCTTTTTGTGCAGTCTTTATTTCCAAGCTGGTGGCAACTGCGACTCCCTATGACAAAGGGTATTGGCTACATGAATTGCAGTATATTTAGGAAGTGGAATCCAAATTTTATTTTTATTAGTGTTGATATTAAAAACATTTAAATGTTAAATTCGCATCTTGCATATTGTAAGTCACTGGGGTACTTGTATACTTCCCAGCCATCTACCGTAATATATACGAGTTGTATAGTGCGCTTTTGAGCATTTTTATACTCCCAGTGAAGTCACACTTCCTGTCGTATTCCCGATACATCTGCTTCTAACTTGCAAGCATAGAGCATCACACTTGCTACACATTCCGGTGGTCGCATCTTGTGTCTACATCAAGACTATCCACCCTTTTCTTATCTGGGAACATTTTACGTTTGTATCAAAATCTGAATGAGGTCCACGGTGTTCTTCCACAATGTAAAAGTCAAGTAATTTTACACTTACATCTGCCCAGAACATTTCTAAAATGAACTGCCCTGCTTATGAAAAATCATGTTAAAGCTACACTACTAATTGGACAACACTAGGGCTATTTCTGCTGTACAAAAAAAATGCTACAGAGAATGATGACTGTGGATGTACTTATTTTATATATTTAGAGGTGGGATTATTATTTTTAGAATAATTTACTGTGCATTTTTTTTTAAACAGCTTTACATTTAAAAGTAAAATTTATTTCTAATACCAGATAAAGTCAAACCACCGACACAGAAGTATTTGGCCTGTGGATTGGGAGCCACATGCAGC
This sequence comes from Pseudophryne corroboree, assembly GCF_028390025.1. NCBI lineage: Eukaryota > Metazoa > Chordata > Amphibia > Anura > Myobatrachidae > Pseudophryne > Pseudophryne corroboree. Next base: position 241,745,567 of record NC_086444.1, on the reverse strand, counting down.
TCTTCAAAGCCCTCAGTGTGGCTCTTTTAATCCAGCGAATGTTAAAACACCACACCACACAATAGTAATGCTAAGCTGACTACAATTGAAAGGGCCTCTGTGAGACTTTTGAACGTTCCATGCTGAATGACATACAGCTCTGTTGTTATACTATTTGTGCTCCATTAATGGTGGAAACAAGGATTATGAAGTAAAAAAAGATGGAAATGTAATATTTAGGTGAGTAAACAATGAACTACTTTTTCATGTATGGTGGACATATTATATTAGTTGTCTTGGGACCAGGTGTAAAATTATGTAACTGGGAAAAAAAGCAATCAATGAATGAGGAACAAATCTCAGAACCCCGTAAGATACATAAATAAGGACTTTGTCAAATGTTACCCAGAATTCTGTATTGCTGGCATGTTTAAACATTTGCAAGTACCCTCACTGAGCAAAGATAAAATGGTTTCTTTGTACAAAATAAACCTCACTTATATTTGATGTTGTGTTTCATGTGCCTGTATCATTAAAATAACAGCAGAGAATTGTCTGCAACCTGCTGCTAACTCCATATTATTATTCCTTTGTTGTGACAGATTTTTCTGAAATGTCTTTGTTGTGTATATATTTTTCAGAGCAGTTAAGATATAGAAACTAGAACACGATCAAACAATATTCAGATTGTGTTATTATTGTTTGAATTAACCATATACTTTCCAAAGCCATTTATAAGATTTAGGGATCTATTCATTATTATTAAGAAAATTTTGGCAAAAAGTATGATTTCTTATCAGCACTTGAAATTCATTTATAGTGCTATTTACTTAACTGAATTCACAGACACAGCCAGTTATCTTTGACAAAATGCGAGTTTTCCTGGTTACTCGTTCAATGGACTACATATGCCAAGTTCAAACTGAATATTAACTGATACAGTTTTTGACTGGCTGGTAGTTGCCAAGCAGCGCTTCTCTCCATTGTAGCTGCTGAGAACTGTGGTGAGAACTGTACAACACCAAACAGATGGCAAGAAGTTTTATGGAGCAGTGGCAAAAAGCTTAATAAATTGCCAGTGACCTGGTCATAAATGGAATGAAGTGAAAGATGAGCATTTCTATCGGAGTTTAGGCTTTTCAGTAATTGTTAAATACATTTATTAATTACAGACACTATGCTAGAGGGTGCTGGTGCACATTTTAAGCTCAGTTTAATTTAACAAGTGGTGTATTATTTATTTATTAACAGTTTCTTATATAGCGCAGCATATTCCGTTGGTGTATATGCAGAGACCATAGATAACTTCTGATTCTCGGGAAGAGGTCTGTTTAGCCATGGGTTTTAATGATGAGTCTTGCCAGTGAGTTAGCTGACAAAATAGAAGGTGCCTAGTTTGGTCAGGGGTTTAGTTCCACACAGGACTTATGGAGCTAAGAACTCCTTGTTAGGGTTTTTGGCTGAACCAACGATTGATATCATTAAGCAGTCTCCACAGGGTTATTGCTGGTATCTCTTTGTTGGTGGTGTTCAGTGGTCAAAGTATCAAGAAACAAAAGGAAAAGGAAAGACTGTGTTGGGGCACACTTTTAGTAGTAATCAAAATTCTTGCTAAAATGTAGTTCTTTAAAGAATATGTTCCGATATCAGTATCGTGTAAAACTATACAGACATGCAAGAATGAGTACAGCATGACAGTAAGTATTTCTAACAAGTACATTTAACTGATACCGGGAGAATAATTATATTATCAAACACATTCTAAGCAAGTATCAATCACATCAATATCAGAAAAGACGTGTTATTGTTTAATAATGTTGATAATTTTTGATTTTAATATTTTCACCTAAGATGCAGTACTTTGTAGTACATGTGAAACTACAAAGGTAATCATTTGATGATCCACGAACAAGTGACCATTTAGCAAAAAATGTAAGGCTATCCAGGGCACTAACACAGATTCTAGATCACCATTTTAAACATCCTCACAAATGTCCACATGCACATACACAACTCTACATGTAATAGGAGTAATTTTATATTGTGTTGTGTCATGCTCTGCGTGAAAGAAAATATAATTTTAAAATAACTATTAAAAGCAAAATTTTTGCAAGAATTTTGATAACTACTAAGTGTGCCCCAACCCAGTCTTTCTTTTTCCTTTTGTCTTGAAATAGGAGATGCTACAGGTGTGACGACCTACAGTGGTGTCACTGTCACCAGTTCATTCCAAAAAATCTGGGTCAACACAAACAAGTTTAGTCATGGGAGTAGTGCCAGATTCTGGAGACCTAACTCTTATGTTCTACTGTAAGAAATCCTCTGACATCATGTCAAAGCAGTAGTACTGTAATCTCAGACAAATTTAAGAAGCCCATACATCCAGGGCCGGATTAAGGATTGTGGAGGCCCTATTAATATGATTATATTGCATGAAAAAAAAAAATATATATATATATATATATATATATATATATATATATATATATATATACACACACACACACACACACACACACACTATAATATATATATATATATATATATATATATGTAAACATATACAACCGATAGGTGCGGCACTCACGGAACAGACAACAGACACAGTAGTGTAGTATCAACGTTTTGTTTTTTTACCATCTTCAGGATATAAAAAACATATAAGAACATCTTACCTTTTATTCGTACATCACCCAGTGAGATGAACGCGCCAACTGGTGGGCGCCGACACTAGCCGCCGGACCAGAAGCGGAGCACGGCTCCTGTCAGCGTTTCATCCCGATGACGTCACTGCACTATTCATGCAGAGCGTTCTTACGTGATCCCATCACCATAGAAACAGCATAAGCAACCATACTGATTATATTATTATTATTTCAGTAATATATTAATATTACTGAAATAGAACACAGCACAACAGTATATAACACATATACATACAATGGCGGAACAAGTACTAATACTGAGAGCATATAAATATTCCAAGATGACCATAGCAGAGCAAGCTACAAAATGACCATGTTACCCCTATATTAACAACTAGGATAATCAATAACAAAGATAATCCCACTATATATTGAAAGTAAGGAATCCAATTAAATTTCATTTCTCAGATTACAGAAAAACAGACCATGAGATAGTTTCATTAAGGCCACGAGGGCTCAGTACATCCGGTCAGTTATTGATTATCCTAGTTATTAATATAGGGGTAACATAGTCATTTTGTAGCTTGCTCTGCTATGGTAATCTTGGAATATTTATATGCTCTCAGTATTAGTACTTGTTCAGCCATTGTATGTATGTGTTACATATTGTTGTACTGTGTTCTATTTCAGTTAATCAGTACGGTTGCTTATGCTGTTTCTATGGTGATGGGATCACGTAAGGACGCTCTGCATGACGTCATCGGGATGCGACACTGACAGGAGCCGTGCTCCGTGGTCCGGCGGCAGGCGCTGACGCCCGCCAGTTTTCGCGTTCATCTCACTGGGTGATGTATGAATAAAAGGTAAGATATATGTTTTTAATATCCTGAAGACGGTAAAAAAACTAAACGTTGATACTACACTACTGTGTCTGTTGTCTGTTCCGTGAGTGCCGCACCTAATGGTTGTATATTCGTAGCCGCTTTGCGGCTTGTGAGGGCACCAGGACATTTGAATTGGATTTTGTGAGTGCCAGTTACTGTGTTTCTATATATGTAAACATATATATATATATATACACACACACACACACACATACATACACACATAGTACATACACACACATATATATATATATATACACACACATAGATATATATATATATATATATATATATATATACACACACACATACACTGTATATTTAGTTGGAGGTCTGTGTGTGGGAAGAAGGCTGCATGGAGGGAGTGCAGGCACTGCCCTGTCATGCGGCGATACTCGCTATGCTCAGGTCCTGTGCCCATCACAATACTGTAGGAAGAGAGCAGCGACAGTGGCCAGCTGAGAGTGCTTGGACCAGGAGCACAGAGACAGTCCTGGTCAGGTATGTGCCAAGCCTCTCTGCTTTTTACTCAATGACCGCTGCAGCTAGGGAGGGGGCAGGGGCTGTCACCATAACACAGATGAGTCACGGAGGAGAAATGGAGAGCAGGCAGCGAAAAATGCTGTCCTGCTCTCCATTAATGTAATGTTTGTGATCACTGTGTGGAGGCCCCGGGATGACCATCCCTGACCACCCACCTTATAATCTGGCTCAGCAGAAGGGCAGAACTGGAGCAATTCCCTGTTCACAGGGTCGACGGATTGGGGAAATCCAAGATGTTGGAAATCCTCAATTCAATGATTCTGACCAAAAAATTCTCGGAATTAGTGAATCGGGTATTTTTAATATGACAGATTTTGGTGATTTCCTGACAGTTCGCCAATAATCAATGTCTGCAGTCTGAGCCAACGATCAGCAGATGGGGGAATCTGGAAATCTGATGTGTGGTCCACAATAGCTAGGTACTAACTATACAGTTTACGGTTATATTTATATAGAGATATAACTCCTAAAGAGCCAGCTGTGCAGAAAGCCCCAAAACTGGCATAGTGGTAAGAGTCATCTTACAGCTGGCAACCAGTAAGGCTGAGCATCACACAGCAGCACAGTGAACCTTTACTGACAATATTATTGATATTAAGCTTCATACTGTATTTTGCTATATTCAGCCTTTGTGTTCTATGGTGGGCAATGTGAGAGAAGCCAATCATAAGGATCCACAGTGAAGATTTGTAAACTGAAAGACTACTCTACTTTATGCATTTCCTGAAAAGGATACCTGTGTTGCAGTACTGGAAGAGAAAATGTACTTGGAAGTAGCTAAGACTTTGAATGTTATGAATTTTTATAACATATATAGAATTCTCTGCGAGTGTAAATTAAATGCTATTAATTAGTCTTTATATTGCACAAAGAAAGGTTTTGTTTTGAATTGTTCGCCCGTATGGCGCAATGCAGCCCGTCCGCTACGGACACCAAAGTAAAAATCACCGATTTTACAAAAGACGATATGTGGTACACAAAAGGGTGGTGTCTGTCTATGTACAGGGCGCAAATATAAATGTTTAAAACCTGGAATACATCCCTGTTATAATTGAACAGATGAGATATCCTTCGTATAGCAGCTTGGTAGTCTCCCTGATTTTTTTTTCTTCCTCCTCTCGTAGAGTCATACACAGATCCCAATGTTCATAAAAAACAGAAGTAAAGAGAGAGATGTGTAGGACAGTTTTTTCACCAATAAGTTATTTCCACAGACTAAGAGGAAAGAAGGGCGTACCCCACTCACACAGACACAAGTGAGTGGAAACCCATAAAGGTATCTTTTAACCGAAAATATTCTTTCAGAGTGTAGGAATTCTTAATTTCGGGAGCGTACCCAAGACTCACAATAGTTGAATAGGAAGAAATCATATAAAGGTATCTTTAGATTCTTTTAGGTCTTATCAGATGCGTACCCCAACTTACACAATTGGCAGTTGGCACATATGTATAAAGGTATCTTTAAAACTTTCTACCACCAAGGAAGGGATGCGTACCACAACTCACTGAATCTGGAGATGTTCAAATCCTATCATGGTTTCTTTACCCACGGTCTCAGAAAATTGTTCAGCACGGAATGAACAAGGAAAAAATTTCTCTTTGTTTGATAAAAATGAAGGGTTTATTTCCCAAAAGCATTAAAAAGTCAAAACATTCTTCTTAAAAAGACAGGTACCGAAATACAAGTGGCAAAAAAATAAAAAAACAAATTGAGTCCAATTCCGGTTGTCCCAGGCTACTCACAGTACTATTCGTTCAACGCGTTTCGGTCTTTAGCAGGACCTTTTTCAAGAACTCGAAAAAGGTCCTGCTAAAGACCGAAACGCGTTGAACGAATAGTACTGTGAGTAGCCTGGGACAACCGGAATTGGACTCAATTTGTTTTTTTATTTTTTTGCCACTTGTATTTAGAATGTTTTGACTTTTTAATGCTTTTGGGAAATAAACCCTTCATTTTTATCAAACAAAGAGGAATTTTTTCCTTGTTCATTCCGTGCTGAACAATTTTCTGAGACCGTGGGTAAAGAAACCATGATAGGATTTGAACATCTCCAGATTCAGTGAGTTGTGGTACGCATCCCTTCCTTGGTGGTAGAAAGTTTTAAAGATACCTTTATACATATGTGCCAACTGCCAATTGTGTAAGTTGGGGTACGCATCTGATAAGACCTAAAAGAATCTAAAGATACCTTTATATGATTTCTTCCTATTCAACTATTGTGAGTCTTGGGTACGCTCCCGAAATTAAGAATTCCTACACTCTGAAAGAATATTTTCGGTTAAAAGATACCTTTATGGGTTTCCACTCACTTGTGTCTGTGTGAGTGGGGTACGCCCTTCTTTCCTCTTAGTCTGTGGAAATAACTTATTGGTGAAAAAACTGTCCTACACATCTCTCTCTTTACTTCTGTTTTTTATGAACATTGGGATCTGTGTATGACTCTACGAGAGGAGGAAGAAAAAAAAATCAGGGAGACTACCAAGCTGCTATACGAAGGATATCTCATCTGTTCAATTATAACAGGGATGTATTCCAGGTTTTAAACATTTATATTTGCGCCCTGTACATAGACAGACACCACCCTTTTGTGTACCACATATAGTCTTTATATTGCACCTCTATATTGCGTAGTCATCTCACATTGGGATCTATTTGATGGCGCGGTAGACTCTTGCATTGCTGCACATCAAAGTGATACATAATGATTTTGTGCTCATATTTATAAATCAGGTACCTATGATTTTTTTTTTCTAACAAAAATTGAATTAAAGTTTCACATATTGTCATTCTGCTCATATACTGTACGTAAAAAAAAAAGGGGGTTTTACATTGTGCAAGGTAATATTCTATGGCAGCCACAGGTAATCTCCGGAGAAAAATACTAAGGGACTTCATCAATTAAAAGAGGGGTCTACTCTCTTTATAACGTGGATTCCCTTTCATTTTTGGAAAACAGGATGGAAATCTTTCCCCATCCCTGGAACTTATAAATTTTTACAGTAGTGTAGTAGTCAGTGCCTGGTGATCACAATGTTCACGAGATTGTAACATTTATGAGGGCATATAGTTTGAAAGTAAGGACACCGCTCTTTCAAACTAGGGTACCCCTTCTCTACATTACACAGTTTGGAAGATATAGTAAAGGGATTTAAAGGGCATCAACCATGTTCTTTCCATTTTTTCTATAAAAATGGATGTCATGCATGTATGCAAAGACCTAATTTCCAAATGCACATTCGGTACTCCCACACCAGTCATCAGGACCAATGGCTCTATGTACTTCTGAACATCTTATCTGCAGAGGACTAGCCCTCTATTAATAAAGTAATACTATAATCATACATTCAGCTGAACTTGACTACACATTAAATTATTATAACTTCGATTTCCTGAACCTACAATCTGACTCCTTCCCCAAAAAACATAGCATTGTGAGCCATCCTTCCCCATTTACCACCTGTTGAGGTCCTGGCAGTGGTGTAGAGAGCTGTGCCAGGCCCAGGTAAGGGTTCAGGGGTGTGGCCCAATTGCGGGAGTCGTGGTCATGCCCCCTTATGCAAATTAAGGGTAGAAAAGTCTTTTTAGAGCATATTTGAGGGGCACAATAAAATCCAGAGAGGGGCGTGATCAGTGTGAAGAGACACAGAAGAGACTGCTGCTGCTAATGCTAGCAGCAACACTGCAACCACCAAAACCCTGCCTGCACACATCAGCATGTGCTGGCTGGGGACCAGACAGGTAACGGGGCTGAGTGTGTGTGTGTATGGGGTGGGGAGAGTGCCAGTGGCAGCAGACCCATGCCTTCGCCGGGTACCTCCATCAGACCCGAGCCGGGGTAATTAGTATCCACCCCTCTTATTGCCAGCAGTGGGTCCCTGGCATATATCAAAGCTTTTTGCAAGGAAAGGCGTGATGCAGGTCAACCACTAAACATATTCTTTAATCAAAAAAGAAAACCTCTTATTAAACTATTATTATTATTATTATTTATTACCAGTTATTTATATAGCGCACACATATTCTGCAGCGCTTTAAAGAGACTATTTGGCCATTCACATCAGTCCCTGCCCCAGTGGAGCTCACAATCTATTTTCCCTATCACATGTACACACACATACATTCACATTAGGATTAATTTTGCTTGAGCCAATTAACCTACAAGTAAGATTGTGGGAGGAAACCGGAGTAGCCGGAGGAAACCCACCAAAGCAAGGGGAGAATACTCAAACTCCACAAGTTAGGGCCATGGTGGGAATCAAACCTTTGATCTCGATGCTGTGAGGCAGTAATGCTAACCATTACACCATCTGTGCTGCCCAACTATGATTTGCATGCAAGAAAAAGCATTTTATTAAGAGCATTAAAAAACAAATAGTGGTCAGTAACCCTATTTTCTGTGGAGTTCTAAAGCCTCAATAGAACAACCCTCCCCACTTGCCTCCCAGCATTTATTAATAATCAGGTAATGCCATGTTTCGTACTTAGAATTACTTAATTGACATAATTATAAACTGACCAAGAACACAAAGATGTACTCCAGAAAATTCAAAATAGGAGCTTTCTTTCATAGCAATAATACATCTTTCCAAACAGGTGTGAAAACCTATTTCCAGACCATGCATGCCACAGACTATAAAGCTCCTATTTACCCACAGGTTCTAGCCATCTCAAAGCACCTCTCACACACATTTTTTATACATTGCATTCAAAATACGAAGCACATAAGTACTTGCTGACATTTAATGGCCCATAACCTACAGAATAGTTGCTGGAGAGGAAATAAATTACTAGTTATCGGGTGGATTTCTATAATTATAATCGGGTGGATTGCTGAAGGAAAGTTCCCTTAAAAGTTTTTCCGTATGTTTGCAGGTTACATACATTATAATCGGTATAACCTATAACAGTATCACTGTTACCTAAAGAATATATTTATGTCTGCAGGAGAAGGGATTAGTTCCTTCGATGGGCCTGTAATGAGTTGCTAGTTGCTGGAGATGATAATTGATCTACTGCCTGGAGCAAGAGGGATTGTGTACAGGAAAGTATATTTTTTGGGTTGTAATGATACCTGTACTAAGGTACAAGCAGATGCTGAATAATAGGGCTTCACCTCAGCAGCAACCTCATGTCATGTTATGTCCATGTTAATCAATAAATATTAGTTACATTTAGCAGCCTGCAAATGTATGTACATTAATCAACAGTTCCCCAGCATCATTAAACACAGCAGTACTTAGGATTATAAAGCAAACAAAAAATGTATTATGTACTTAGAAGATTCCCCTGGGAAATGGCAATACAGCTGCAAAACTGATGATAAAGTATATAGTGCATGCATTACGTAGCTGCTCTACCTTCATTACATCTATGCCTATGAAAGCTGTGTTTCAACCCATTGGGAACTTAAATGTACACCTGATACGGACACACAGGAGAGTCATTAGTGGGGCTAAAACAATATTTATTAAATCTATAATATCACAATAAGCTACAGATATCACAGAGGCATGAGGTAAGTAATGTCTCAGTTTAGCGAAGTGGGCCCATAATTGGCCCTGGTATTGGAAGTAATCCATCGAAGTGCACGGAAAAGGGTTGAGGCTATGAACAGGCAGCACACCCCATCTATATGCATGCCAGCTGAGCAGAACTCCAGGAAATGGAGCAGCTTGACAAGGTTTTTAGACAGCCAGATTGGTCCATGAGGGCCAGGACATTGGCCCTTCTGGCATCTGCTGAAAGTTACAGATGGTCAGCCTGGTTCTGGCTGCACACTGGCATATCTAAAATGGGTGCAAGGTGTGTGGTTCACATGGTCCCCTGGGTCAAAAGGGGCCCAAACTGCAAACCCTGCACCCATTTAATTATACTCACCTCTCCGTCTGCCAGCTGTTGGCTGCACAGCGGCAAAAATCACATGCAAAATGGCCACTCTGGCTATTTTCCAGAATGGTCGCGCATGTGCAATAGATATGTCCACGGGAACGGGGCATGGGCGCCATGTTCCCAGAGATCCCGTAGACTACTGCGCCAATGGAGAGGAGGGGGCTCAATCAGAGACTGTACATAGTCCCCCTCTTCTTGTAAAGTGCCTCTGTGACTGCCATTAGTTCCTAGTAGACTGATGGGCTGCAATATTGATGAGGTCTATCAAATGAATGTAGGTGAGGAGAATCATTTATACATAGGAATAACAAATTTAAATCAAGGCAAGGTTGTCATCTCATTCAGACATCTTTTAAAGAGTATTCATTGATAATATTATTGTTAGTATAATAGCTTCAGCATTTTGGAGATTTTAGTCACATTTTACAATTCAGATCTGTTAGCAATGTGGAGGTCATTCAGGTGCGGTTGGATTAGCTATCATGTGACTGTATGGTGATGCAGCAGGGGGCGTCTATTACAAACAGATGCCCCCTGCTGCACTAGTGATCCAACCCATGGCATCGGATCACTCAGTCACCACCACGTAGCTTACGATACCTTACAGTACGTGCAAGCCACACATCACAGAGGCCAGGAAATCTCCATTCTGCCACCCCAAAACGGAAGTGACATCTCTCTGTTTAATAACATAGATACAAACACAATCACCAATGTAGACTTCCTTGGTGCTCAATTGATTCAGCAAGATCACTTGATTAGAGTAAGCCGACCCAACACGGATTTCTCTCTTCCAGATTAATCCTCAAAGAAAAGAGAGAACACACCTCATAGGGCAATACATTTTGTTTCTCTGCAAGTATTCACAACAGAAGCAGATGATATGGACTTTATTACTTGCCATACACAAAATGTTATCTATGGGATAGAATGTGTGTGTGGCAAGTTTTATGTGGGGAGGACCAGCAGACCATTAAAGGTCAGAATAAGTGAGCACTTAAGAAACATCCGAAAAGGGCTAGATACACATGCCCTATCTGCATATTTTGAAGTTTCCCATGGGTGTGATGTATCTAAAATCATAAACTTCTATGGTTTTAACAAAGTGAGTCTTAATCCCAGAGAAACGGACATTATGACCAAATTAGCCAAGGACAAAAAAATAATTTTATCTATAGATATAAGACTCTCATTCCCTCAAGTTTAAATAAGGACTTTGAGGTTAAATGGTTTCTTTAGTCTATTTTCTGTTTTTTAATTGCAGCATTAGTAATTTTTTATATTGGTTTTGTTTTTTTACACATTTTGGTAGGTACGCCTTCCTTATATTACAATCATGTTTGGATATGATCCGAGTGGCTAAATCCGATGTTTACTATCCTAATCTGTATAAAGATAATAGTACAGCGATATGGAACGCATATTGACCCGCAAATGACTTCTGTGCATGGCTATCTGGAGGATGAAATAACCTTCAGCATTTGGTTAGCGATGGAAGGTGTAAACGTCATTTCCGACGGCAACAGGAAGTTCGGGATCCGTCCTGGCAAGCGGTGGAACGCAGAACGTCACTTCCGGCGGAAGTAGGAAGTGCGATGTCCGCTTTTGCTTTCGCGGCTTACCACAGCTGTCAGCTGTAAGAAATCATTTTTAAGGTTTAAGACTTTCTGGGACATCGGACCGGCCACTTTCAGAGCGGACTATGTATTTCCAACTATAGGTTCATTGTAGCTGTTAGTGATCCATGTCTGGAAATAGGTTTAACTTTTATGAGGACTGTTGTGGGTATAAATACCCTGTTAGGTACTACCTCCTTATGCCTTGACAAAGATACCAGGAGTATTGAAATCCGTTGGCAAGGAGGCTGAGGGCAGGAATCCTGTTTCGAAGCGGTTGGACTTTCAGTTTGCAGGGACGCCTGGTTTTACCATACTAATGCTCATTTTTCTGCTAACATCTAGTAGACCTTTCCACCAGGTGAGAGTCTAGTACTACTGCCTCTATTTATGTTTTATCCATTGTCTATTAAATAGCTGTATTACGCTATTTCGGATTATCTCTTCCTTTGAGAACGGGTGCATGACGATTCCATTGTGGGATTTACCCTCTCAAAGACACATGCTATTTTGTCTACCTCACACGTAGACTCCGGCACATGGTAGGAGTCCATATCATCTGCTTCTGTTGTGAATACTTGCAGAGAAACAAAATGTATTGCCCTATGAGGTGTGTTCTCTCTTTTCTTTGAGGATTAATCTTGAAGAGAGAAATCCGTGTTGGGTCAGCTTACTCTAATCAAGTGATCTTGCTGAATCAATTGAGTGCCCAGGGAGTCTACATTGGTGATTGTGTTTGTATCTATGTTATTGAAGTGTTGGTGACGCTTCACATCAATTGGTTCCCACAGGCTGCTTTTCTGTGCGCATTGGTCAGGTTCCTATTTTTCTTTTGCATATCCCTGTTTAAACAAACGGAGTCCGTTGCTGAAACAGCATCATATTGTCAATCAAAGAGAGTCTGATGCCGGGCTACATCATATGCTGGAGAACGGGTCTTGCGCATACGCAAAATACCTAAAATCGGTATTTTGCGCCAATGGTCACAGGTGACCCGCACCTGAATGACCCCCCACAAACAGACTAATAGATATGACCCTCTAAGTTATAGCCTCCCCCCCCAACCCCCTCCCCACATATTAAAGCTAACTGCACAATTTCTCCCAGATTGGGAAATCCGGTTGCAAGCAGGAGGCCACAGCATAAACCAGCCCCATTTCAGGGGAGTTTATAATGCGAAGGCATCACATACAGTAATGGCAGCATGAGCAAAGCTGGCTTCTAATTAGCTATTCATAGTGACAATTAAGACGCATGTAATGACATCACACAGGGCTTCGTAATACAGAGGGCGCCATTCAGAAGCTACCTTTTAATTATTATTATTTTTTATCTCACAACCAACCATTGTGCTTTTTCTGGCTGGCAACTCTGCAGTGACCAGTCACCTTATACTACAGTATATGCTATGTAATGTAATGAATCAGAGATCCACCTCTACCCTCTCTCCTCCAATCTGTTCACCTTCCCTTTGTGTTCTGACTGTCCCTTATCCACTAATAATTGCAAAGATTAAGAAACGTCTCTCTTTCGAAACCAGAAAGACTGGAAGGTAAATGAAACAAAAGGAAAAGGAGGAGAGAAGTGACGGCCACAGGTCTTTATAGTGTCATTGTTGTGCATTGTTCTGTGCTTCACACCAAATCTTTCATGTTACATGTACATTGTCTGGAGGTTCTGTTCTCTTACTACAGTACTATGAGCACCTGTGTAATAATAGGAACAATCATAAGAGTAAAGTCCGACAGTCGGGTTGGGGATAGTAAACATTTAAAGCAAGTTTAAGAGAAGTCTCATTAATGTAGTCACTGCAGCAAGCAAAGGTAGGAGAGACTATCACAGAGTTGCAGACAATAGGTTGGTCAAGTCTTTAATGGAGATAGGTCTCCACGTGATGACAGTACCCATGATAGGGCAGGGTGCAAACGTTTTCCCAAGTAGACTATCTATTATGCTATTTACAAACTGGCATTGAAGCTTTGTATTTAAGATATATTTCTAATGTAATTTAAGTCTATGTAAAAGGATGAAAAAATTAAAATGATTGTACCAGATGAGACATACATGTTCCCATATTTACATACAATGTGCTGCAGTGCATGGTTACAATATCTTTTGTTGCAAGTACATCAAATTAATATTCTCCATAATTCATTCCTGATGTCTATAGAGATTTATAATCAGTGCACCGAGGCCCATTAAAAATAACAAATTTAAATGCTAGAGCAATTGAGAAGACATAGAAATATTGTCCAAAGAACATACTTCTTATTGTCAAGATCAGTATTCAGATTATGATCTGTTGATTGAAGATAAGATAATATTTAAGTGATGTGTCAAGAAAGATAAATATTCTAAGTATTTACTTAATCAATAGTGCATTTTAAATCAGGTCATAAACTCAGTAAGCATACGCACATCTCTTTTAATGTTTACACTCATTGTTATTTCTTTGGGAATCAACCGAATATTAAAAATATGTCCAATTTTCCAGCCTCTGCAGGTGCACCAATAAAAAGTGGAAAAAAAAATGGTTTCTAGTTGTATAGTTATAAAGAAACCTGTTTGCAAATTATATTATTGTATGCCATTGTTTTTTAAAATATATATTTTCTCATACAGATGGGTCCATGTTTATCTTGACCTTTAATAGGATTAACTGAGACTGGGCAGTCGGACTTAATCTCCTGCTGTAATGACTTAATCCCCTGCTGTATTGTTCTCTGTATTGTATTGCAGCTGAGAACAATAGATGAAGGGTTTATGTTAATAAACCATGTTGTGCCTAGGCGCAGCAAACTAGCCAAGATAACCGTGGACCCATCTGTATTACAGTCATTTAGGGGCGTATTTACCAAAGCATGTAGAGAGATAAAGTGTAGATATAAAGCACTAGACAATCAGCCTCTAACTCTAAATTTACAGGTTGTGTTTAAAACACATTGGGTATGGGTGACGGGCGGCCAGGATTCCGGCACTCAGCATACCGATGCCGGCAGGGGGGCAAATGCAACGAAGCAACTTGTGGGCTCGCTGCGGGCATGGTGGCTCGATGTGCTCGCCATAGGTTCTATTCCAACTCTATGGGTGTCGCGGACACCTACGAGTGGAAAAAGTCCTCGGCCATTAGGCCAAATCTGGCTCTATACTTATAGCAATAACAAGAGTTTACTTTTTAAATAAATTATATTTTTCCCTAAAATGCACAAGGCTTGTTTTTTTCTATAGTGGAATTGTTACAAAGACATACTGTACTGCAGAAACAGTGATTCATACTGTGCATTTATAATTGCAGTGATTTACAGAGAATATGTTCCCATTCACACCAGTCACTGCCCCAGGGCAGTTTACAATCTATAGTCCCTATCACATGTACACACATACACATTGGGTTCATTTTTACCGGGAGCCATTTAACCTAACAGTATTTTTTTTTTTTTTGTGGTACTAGGTGTACCAAGAGGAAATCCACGCAAGCATGGGGAGAACATACAAACTGCACCCAGTCAGGGCTTGGTGCAATTTGAAGACCTCAGTGCTGTGAGGCAGTAATGCTAACCATTACACCAACTAAAGTGATATACATTATACAGCAGGGGTCTTCAACCTTTAAGACAGTGTGGGCCACATAAAAAAATGAAACGAAGCCGAGGGCCACTAAGCTATACTGCGGTATTTAGAATCTAAATTTTAATTTATGATTGTAATGAGACCTTTTCTAGACTCATAAGACCATAAAAAAGACTTCAAAAGATAATTATTGTAATTTAATGAATGAAACATGGTCTACTTTACCTTTGTTATTATAATAAGTTCATATCAGTGGGAAACTTGGCATTGTTTTTGCTTGGCCAGCTTGTCGATGTTGGCATCAATGTTAGAAGTCGCTATGCGCAGAGTATTCTCAAGATGTTGGTCTGTAAGCACTGAACTGGACTCATACGGCAGTATCACTGGACTGGTGGGTATAATGTGGGCATGCTTTCACAATATTGCTGCTGTCTGTCTGTGATGGGGGGAGGGAGGGTATGATAGCGCCTATGTCAAGACATAGGTGCTATCATACCCTCCCTCCTCCCCATCACAGACAGACAGCAGCATTGTCAAAGCATGCTCCCTGCCATCTCTGCTCTTAATACTTAATACACCCCCTGCTGGGTCCCCCGCCACGCCCCCTGCCCTCAATACTAATTTATTCACTGCCATGCTCAGGCTGCCGCACCCCCGTCCCCGCCGCTCCCGCACGCCGGGTTCCTGCACTGCCCCCTGCCCTCAACACTTATACACTTTTATTCTCCTGCCGCAGCCCCCCCCCCCCCCCCGCGCCGGGTCCCCGCCGCACACAGCCATGCTCAGGCTGCATACATGCTGCCGCACCCCCTCCGCTCCCGCCCGCCGGGTTCCCGCACTGCCCCCTGCTCTCAATGGTAACTTGCCGCACCCCCCCCAGCCGGGTCCCCGCCGCTCTCACCCACCTATTCAACACTGCAGGCGGAGGGAGACACAGGGAGGGAGACACAGTAAGGGTGACCAGACCACTGACCAGCCTAAGAGGAGCTACTCCCCTTCTTCACAGGCAACCAGTGACAGTGCGGGGGAGTCACATGACTCCGGGAAAGGGAAATTTTTTTTTTTTTTTTTGTGTTCATATGTGCGCTGCGGGTGGGCGCGTCGGCGGGCCATGGAAACCATAGCAGCGGGCCACCTGTGGCCCGCGGGCCACGGGTTGAAGACCCCTGTTATACAGCATAATGTTAGAATATAGCCATATAGCTCTTTCACAGTAACCTTCACATACTTACATCATCTGTATATATTAGGGAACACTGTTTTACTGTAGTTGCTAATATGCAAAGACTATCACATACTGAAGCATATTTTTAAATATAGGCTTTACAAGAGAAACCCTTGGCCATGAGTTATAATAGGATAATTGGGAAAAGATACAGTACCTGCCTATCTCAAATGTTCTATCCTTGTCATGGGCGCTATCACTAAAAGACTCTCCCTGCTCAGGGACAATCAGCCTTTCAAGCTTTCCATGACTTGTACAACCTACACTTTGTGTAATTTGTGCAGGCGCAGCATGCAGGTCATCAGAAAGCACTCCATCACTATCTCATTCTTCCATTCTCTTGTGGCAGCCTATATTCTTGTGATAGCTGAGACAAATAAACAGACTCCACTTTGCTCTGCCTGACTGAGCTACACAGACCTGTCCTTTAAACTGATGCGCACGTAATTTACATCAGTTTTACTTCGTCACGGGCGGCAAGACCGATCTCTATAGTGTGAAGTGAGGATTATTCTCAGTCTATCAAACCTGAAAGCCATCTCGGGCTCTAAGTAACTGCAGCTCTGAAATCTGCAGTGTTCTTACAAAAATCAGAAACCGTGTAATTTTTAGTTTACTGAGGCGCCCTGCAATATGATAAAAGACAACAGTCCTCTAAAAGCCTCACAGGTTATTCATTATTATCGAGATGACTTCTAGCATTTCATGTAAAAGAAGTTTAATGTTTGTATAATGCATGCAACAGAACAACGACTTCTGCGACTTCCAAAAGTTGAATAAAAAAACTAAATTTCAGCTCCAGAAATAGTAGTCATGTATTCATCACTACTCATTTCATATCTGCATATGCTAGAATATATCAAGCATGCTTGTCACAACAATGTCATCAGAGTTCCCCATAAGGTACACTTTTACTGCCTTTGTTGTGCACTCTGATAATCTTAATTCTGATTATTAGCTGAAGGGTTCTATTTTACTGGAGAGTAAAATAATAAGACGTTAACCCATTTCATGACAAAGCTCATTTCTGATTTGTAGTGTGTCAGTTTTGTCAGGGAGTACTTTACATTTTGGGGGTTTTCTAAAAAGAAATGTTATAAATGTCTTCCTCAGCAGAGATATGGATTTTCTTATTGTACATACTGTATGAGAGTATATTTAAAGGACGAAAAAACAATTAGTACTCACCACAAAAAAGAATCTCTTTCTGCAAAGTACACTGGGCTCCACAAGGATAGATATAGGGGTGTAGAGTAGGATCTTGATCCGAGGCACCAACAGGCTCAAAAGCTTTGACTGTTTCCAAGATGCATAGCGCCACCTCCTCTATAACCCCGCCTCCCAGCACAGGAGCTCAGTTTTTAGTTAACCAGCCCAATGCAGTAGCAGGAAAAGAGACGACAACAGTTAGTAGCCACATACACCACACTCTCACGACAGGAGAAAATGTCAGCGGCTAATGTCATACCAACCCGAAGAAGCTAAGTGCGTCAGGGTGGGCGCCTTGTGGAGCCCAGTGTACCTCGCAGAAAGAGATTTAACAACGGTAAGTTCTTACCATAAATCTTGTTTTCTGCTGAGGGGTACACTGGGCTCCACAAAGATAAGACATTGGGGATGTCCTAAAGTAGTTCCTTATGGGAGGGGATGCAATGTAGCGGGCACAAGAACCCGGCGTCCAAAGGAAGCATCCTGGGAAGCAGCAGTATCGAAGGCATAGAACCTTATGAACGGGTTCACTGAGGACCACGTAGCCGCCTTGCACAAATGTTCAAGGGTCGCACCACGGCGGGCCGCCCAAGAAGGTCCAACAGACCGAGTAGAATGGGCCGTAATGTGAGCAGGAGCTGACAGACCAGCTTTCACATACGCAAGCGCAATCACCATTCTAATCCATCTGGCCAAAGTCTGCTTGTGAGCAGGCCAGCCACGTTTGTGAAAAACAAACAAAACAAAGAGAGAATCAGATTTCCTAATAGAGGCAGTTCTCTTTACATAGATACGGAGAGCCCGTACCACATCCAAAGACCGCTCTTTGGAAGACAAGTCAGGAGAGACAAGGACCGGAACCACTATCTCCTCATTACGGTGGAACGAAGAAACCACCTTAGGTAAATATTCGGGACAAGTCCTAAGAACCGCCCGATCACGGTGAAATATCAGATATGGGGAACTACAAGGTAAGGCACCCAAATCCGACACTCTTCTAGCAGAGGCAATAGCCAGCAGAAACACCACCTTAAGGGAAAGCCACTTAAGATCAGCTGAACCAAGAGGTTCAAACGGAGACTCTTGCAACGCCTCCAAAACCACCGACAAATCCCAAGGAGCCACAGGCGGGACATATGGAGGTTGCATACGCAACACACCCTGAGTAAAGGCATGAACATCAGGTAAAGTCGCAATTTTTCTCTGAAACCACACCGACAAGGCAGAAATATGAACCTTGAGGGAGGCCAGACGCAGGCCTAAGTCTAGGCCCTGCTGAAGAAAAGCCAAAAGCTTGGCTGTACTAAACTTGGAAGTGTCATAATTGTTAGATGCGCACCAAACAAAGTAAGAATACCAGACCCTATAGTAAATCCGAGCAGAAGCCGGTTTCCGGGCCAGCAACATAGTTTGAATGACCGCCTCAGAAAACCCTTTGGCCCTCAAGATGGAAGCTTCAAGAGCCACGCCGTCAGCCGGGCCAGGTCCTGGTGGACACATGGGCCCTGAACGAGGAGGTCTGGGCGTTGTGGAAGTAGAATTGGACACTCTGACGAGAGGCCCTGAAGGTCTAAGTACCAGTGCCGTCTGGGCCACACTGGAGCTATGAGAAGCAGGATTCCTCCTTCCTGCTTGAACTTCCGAATTACCCTGGGCAGGAGTGACACCGGAGGGAACACGTATGGCAGGCGAAACTTCCATGGCACCGCCAGCGCATCCATGAATGCTGCTTGAGGATCCCTTGTCCTTGCTCCGAAGACCGGAACCTTGTGATTGTGTCGAGACGCCATCAGATCCACGTCTGGAAGGCCCCACCTGTCCACTAGGAGTTGAAATACTTCTGGATGGAGGCCCCACTCTCCGGCGTGTACGTCCTGACGACTGAGAAAGTCCGCTTCCCAAATCAGGACCCCCGGAATGAATATTGCCAATATGGCCGGCAGATGGCGTTCCGCCCATTGAAGAATCCGTGAGACTTCCTGCATTGCCAAGCGGCTTCAAGTGCCGTTTTGATGATTTATGAAAGCCACTGTGGTGGCGTTGTCTGACTGTACTTGAACAGGACGGTTCTGTATTAAATGCTGGGCCAGGTTCAATGAGTTGAAGACCGCCCGCAATTCCAGAATGTTGATCGGGAGGTGAGACTCCTCCTTGGACCACCGACCCTGAAGTGAGTGTTGCTCCAACACCGCGCCCCAACCCCTTAGGCTGGCATCCGTTGTCAACAGAACCCAGTCGGGTATCCAGAAGGGACGACCCCTGCACAATCGTTGGTCCTGGAGCCACCAGGCCAGTGACAGGCGGACCTCCGGAGTCAATGAGATCATGTGAGACCTGATCTGGTGAGGCAGGCCGTCTCACTTGGCCAGAATTAGCCTCTGGAGGGGGCGAGAATGAAATTGAGCATACTCCACCATGTTGAACGCTGACACTATGAGGCCCAGCACCTGCATCGCTGAATGTATCGACACTTGCGGACGAGAGAGGAAGCAACGAATCCTGTCCTGAAGCTTCAGGACTTTCTCCTGAGACAAGAACAACTGTTGGTTGTGAGTGTCCAATAGCGCTATGAGGTGCACCATGCTCTGAGCAGGGACCAGGGAGGATTTCTTTAAGTTGATGAGCCACCCTTGGGCTTGCAGAAACCGGACAGTCAGATCTAGGTGACGTTGGAGAATTTCTGGGGAATTTGCCAGGATCAACAAGTCGTCCAGATACGGTAGGATCCTTACCCCTTGACGGCGGAGTACCGCCGTCATTACCGCCATAACTTTGGTGAAGACTCGCGGAGCCGTGGTTAAACTAAAAGGTAATGCCCGAAACTGGTAATGGAGGTTGCCAACTGCAAACCTCAGGTATTGGTGATGCGACACTGCTATAGGAATATACAGGTAAGCATCCTGTATATCCAGGGAGACCATATAATTCCCAGGTTCCAAGGCCAGAACAATAGAGCGAAGGGTTTCCATATGGAACTTGGAGATTCTCACAAACTTGTTCAACGCCTTGAGATTGAGAATGGGCCGAGAAGACCCATTCGGTTTCGAGACTAGAAACAGCGGAGAATAGTACCCCTGGCCCCCCTGAGCAAGGGGCACCTGTACTGCCACTCCTGTTTCCAGGAGGGTCTGTACCACTGAATGAAGAGTCTTTACCTTTGTCTGGTCCGAAGGGACGTTTGTCAGGCAAAATCGATGATGGGGACGGTTTTTGAATGCTGTGGCGTAACCTCGAGTGACGACTTCCCGTACCCAGGCATCTGAAGAGGTCTTCAACCATTCCTGGGTATACCCTAGAAGCCAGCACCCCACCCTGGGGTCCCCCAGGGTGAGGCCCGCCCCGTCATGCGGCAGGCTTATCGGTCTTGGAAGCTGGCTGACGGGCAGCCCAGGCTCTTTTGGGCTTTGGTTTACCAGGTTTGGAAGTGCAGGCCTGCTTGTGGTACGCCTGTCCTTTTGCTTTACCTGAAGGACGAAAGGGACGAAAGGAAGTACTTTTAGCCTTTTGCACAGTAGGAGCAGTACTAGGCAGACAGGCTGTTTTGGCAGTAGCCAAATCAGCCACTATCTTATTTAAGTCCTTTCCGAACAGGATATCTCCCTTAAAAGGGAGTACCTCCAGGATTTTTCTAGAATCCAGATCCACGGACCAGGATCTCAGCCACAATATCCGGCGAGCCAGGACTGACGTAGTAGAAGCCTTGGCTGCCAGAACACCGGCATCAGAAGCCGCCTCTTTAATATAATGCGAAGCTGTGACAATATATGACAAGCATTGTCTAGCATGGTCAGAAGAGATTTCAGCTTCCAAACTCTTGGGCCCACGCTTCAATCGCTTCTGCAGCCCATGTCGCTGCAATAGTGGGCCTTTGCGCAGCACCCGTGAGGGGCAGATCGCTTTCAGACAACCCTCCACACGTTTATCCGTAGGCTCTTTCAGAGACGTGACAGTAGTGACAGGTAGAGCTGAGGAAACCACCATCCTTGCCACATGCGAATCCACTGGAGGAGGTGTCTCCCAATTTTTAGACAGCTCTGGCGCGAGGGAATAGCAAGCAAGCAGCTTCTTGTGATGCACAAACTTCTTACCTGGGTTTTCCCAGGATTCCTGACGTATATCAACCAGGTGATCAGAATGAGGTAAAACTTGTTTAACCAGCTTCTGACGCTTGAATCTTTCTGGCTTCTTAGGAGGAACGGATGGCTCGGGATCATCCGTAATTTGTTTAATCAACTTAATAGCCTCCAATAAATCAGGAACATCCACTTGTGACCTACTATCCCCATCATTATTATCAGTGTCAGAATCTGTGGGGTCAGTGTAAGCGCCATCTTCATCAAACTAAGTGTCAGTGACAGCAGTGGATTGTGAGGAAGTAATGGCCCGCTTAGAGGACCCCTTGGTTTTAGGCGAGCGAGGGTCAGACACTGACTTTTTAGTAATCAGTGACTGGTTCAATTTCTTCAACAAATTATCTGCCCACGGCGGATTAACCGCGGGGACCATATACGGTTGGACCGGCATAGGAGGTCCCATAGGGGGCAGTAGTTTAGTAACTAGCGTATTCAGTAGTGAGGAGAAAGTAACCCACTGTGGGTCATTCTGGACCCCCGTTGCCACAGTCCCACTGGGGGGGGGGGGGCGCAAGGAACCCCCAGAACCAGAGCCCTTAGCTTCTATATTTTCCTCAAAGGTATTTGCGGTTTCAGCACAACTGCAAATGTGTTCAGCCCCAGAACCGTTACCCTCATAAGCAGACATGTTATAACTTGCAGTATAAGGTAACACAGTACAATTTGTCAGCAGCACAATACCTGACCCAAACCCCTGCGCAGTGTAGTCAGCACAAACAGGGAATCGGGAGAGATACGGTGACTAAAATCACAGAGAAAAATACAATAAAAGTATATCTTGTGAATATCCTATATTCTATTCTAATAAACCTGACGCACCTAGCCCCCACAGGTTACAGAATATAGGGATAGCAAGCTGAGTGAGAGACACGAAATGGAAGTCACCCAGCAGGCTATTGCACACACATATAGTCACAGTTTGTACAATGCAGACGTTATGACAAGCAATAATACTGCACTGGACTATCTTATATATAGCTATGTAATCAATAGATATAACACTGCACAGTAAAGACTGGATGTATATCACAGGGAAATTGTACCAAATAATCCTGACCAAATGCACTCTTTCTTAACTATCACTGTCTAAACGACATGTAGAATACTTAAGTGTCTTGTAAAGGAACAGCGCTGACTGTCAGGCGGCTTTACAAAGAAGGGTTTGCCCAAGCAGTCCCAGGAACAGTGAAGCTGAGAGAAATGGCGCCCAAACACTGACTGGGAGTGAGGGAGAGAGAGATATGCAGCTCCAGGGCAGGAACATTTACTGTAAATGGCGCCCTGGGGCTGGGGAAGGGGCTACAGGCCTAAACCCTATCCCCCTTGCTGGACATAATAACCGGTACTATGGGCTTGCATAAAACAGGTTTATAAGAGAAACCGACCTGTGCCCGCGCCCTGGTGGACTAGTGGGGTCGACTGTACTACCACAGTGTCCAAGCCAGCGCGCGCGGCCCGCCTCCCACCTGCCGCGCCGGATCGCGATAAAGCACGGGTCCCGCGAACGGGACCCACTTACTACCTCCAAAAGCGCGGCCACGCGATCCTGGAGAGCCCCAGCAGTGTGTCTAACAAGTAGAAAACCGGAGCCTCCTGCTGTAGTTACCCGGCAACCAGGACACGGGAGTGTACAGCGCCGCTGGGGAGTGATGGAACTGCAGCAGGGAATGTCTCATGACATCTAAACTCTGCTGCAGCCCTTGTAGTCTTCACTTTTTTCACAAAAAAAGCTCTTCTTAGGGCTGCCAGGAGTAGCCCCTCTGTTAAGTGCCTGCTATCTGCAGAACCAACTACAAAACTGAGCTCCTGTGTAGGGAGGCGGGGTTATAGAGGAGGCGGCGCTATGCATCTTGGGAACAGTCAAAGCTTTTGAGCCTGTTGGTGCCTCGGATGAAGATCCTACTCTACACCCCAATGTCTATTCTTGTGGAGCCCAGTGTACTCCGCAGCAGAAACATAGTAGACCCAGGGAACATAACAAAAGCGTAATATAATCCAAGGAATAAATGGTACGGTACTCCAAGAGATTTGCAATTGCAAATCTTATGGAATGCAGTCTATTCATTGGAAATAAATATATAAACACTAGGTGACTCATCGCGCCCCGATGGGGCTATGCCCCCTTAACCCCTGCACGCCTTTCTTGCGTTCAATATTTGTATTATATGGAGTATTACCTGCATTCCTAGTTTTGTTAGTGGGTAAATATTGCACGACGAAAGGGCATCCGATGGTGAAGGGGGCGGGGGAGTGGGGGCCACGGATCGGGGAGGGAGTCCGGATGGGTGGGGGTGACTCGGGTGGGGAGGGGCAGGTGCCAGGGTGCTGCAGGTGGAGGTGCGGTGGATGGGGGAGGGGGTCCGGAGTTGCTGCGGGTGGTGGAGAGGCAGGTGCAGGGGTGCCGCGGGTGGGGTAGGGGGTTCGGAGGCGCCTCGGGTGGGGGAGGCTTGGGTGCGGTGGTGCCGTGGGTGGGGGAGAGGGCGTGTTCGGGGGTGCCGCGGGTGGGGGAGAGGCGGTTGCGGGGGTGTTGTGGATGGAGGTGGGGTGAGGGGTTGCTGTGAGTGGGGGAGGGGCGGGTGAGGGGTTGCTGTGGGTGAGGGAGGGGTGGTTGCGGGGAAGCCGCAGGTGGGGGAGGGGCATCTGTGGGGGTTCCGTGGGTGGGAGAGGGGCGGATGCGGTGGTGCCGTGGGAGGGGGAGGGGTAGCACTGATTCTGGTCAGGTAGGCAGGCAGGTGTGGTTAGCACTGAGGGGGCAGGTAGCAGATAACAGACACGTGCAGCAGGAGACACATAGATGCACTAATCAGGGAACATGCTGCTCTATACTGCAGGTCCAGTACCATGCAGTGGGCATTATGCAGCAGGCAGACCACAAGGCACCAGCACCCAGTCACAGGGCATTACACTGTGCATATTATACTTCCATATCCCAGTCACACAGAGCGCAGGAGCTGCAATCCCAGCCAGAAGCTCTGCAGTGAGCCTCATACACACAGCCACCACCCCCCTCCATGGAGAGGACACGGGAGGGCCGGCTCCGGGTCCCCAGCCCGGGTTTACCTCACAGATGGCTCTCCTGGATGTAGGGGGGCGCGGTGGGGGTGACATTGCCGGAATGAGGAGAGATGAGAGGGGAGCGCTCGTACATCCCATCAGCAGCCATGACTGGTGCAGCTGCAGCAGAGGGGAGGGAGGGAAGGAGGCAGCTCCGGTCACATTGTACATGTCAAGAGGGCTGGGAATCACAGGGAGGAGACATGGCGGTGGTGGTGGGTGCACATCATCCTCCCACGTAGGACCTCCTCACTGAGCTGCTGGCATCTCTTATACCAGGCATGTCCAAACTGCGGCTCTCCAGCTGTTGTGAAACTACTTATCCCAGCATGCCCTGACACAGTTTTGCTGTCAGAGAGTGCAAAAGCTGTGTCAGGGCATGCTGGAATGTGTCATTTTTCAACAGCTGGAGGACCGCAGTTTGGACATGCCTGTCTTATATATTTGCCCAGATCTATTTGACGAGATCTGTGAGTGTATGACTCTGACTCCACACAGTCACAGAGTGAGAGATATGGGCAAATATACAGGAGATCTTTGCAGGGGAGGCACTCGATATCCCGACAACTATTCTCCCTCTTGGGGTGTCCACGACACCCCTGGAGGAAGAATAAATAGCGTGGTGTGCATAGTGCGCCACCATGCCCGCAAGGGGCTCTTTTGCTCTCGCCCTGCTGCTGGCATTCCGGCGGTTGGTATCCCGGCCGGTATACTGGGCGCCGCGATCCCGAGTGCCGGTATATCGTAGTACACCCCTTTGCAGTAGATCTGGCACTCAAGTGGTTAATGCTGTACACTTGCTCAGGTGCCTTCATATAGGGGACAGCACCCACACAATAGCAGACATGTACAGCGGCACTCTGAGACTTGCTTAAACAATAAAACAGCAGTCATACTTTATTCAAATATTATATATATATATATATAGGCAGCGGTTAGGTTCGGCACTCGGTAGGGTATGAGACGTGGTACTTGCTGCGGTGCCCTCTGTGATCTGTGGCAAGATCCAATAGAGAGAAGCGGGAATCAGTGGCACTCAGCAGGCGGAGTAACAGGTTAAAATGTCTTTAATGTGGTCCACATTAAAGACGTTTTAACCTGTTACTCAGCCTGCTGAGTGCCACTGATTCCCGCTTTTCTCTCTCTCTCTCTCTCTATATATATATATATATATATATATATATATATATATATATATATATATACACACACACACACACACACACAGTTGTGCTCATAAGTTTACATACCCTAGCAGAATTTGTGATTTTCTGGCCATTTGTCAGAGAATATGAATGATAACTCACAAACTTTTCTTTCACTCATGGTTAGTGGTTGGGTGAAGCCATTTATTGTCAAACAACTGTGTTTACTCTTTTTAAATCATAATGACAGCAGAAACTACCCAAATGACCCTGATCAAAAGTGTACATTATTATTTTCTCAGATGGTAAAGCTGCCCATTATTCTTGGCCAAAAAAAGCCTCCAGTTCCTGTAAATTCTTGGGCTGTCTTGCATGAACTGCACATTTGAGATCTCCCCAGAGTGGCTCAATGATATTAAGGTCAGGAGACTGACATGGCCACTCCAGAACCTTCACTTTATTCTGCTGTAGCCAATGACAGGTCGACTTGACCTTGTATTTTGGATCATTGTCATGTTGGAACGTCCAAGTACATCCCATGCGCAGCTTCCGGGCTGATGAGTGCAAATTTTCCTCCAGTATTTTCTGATAACATGCTGCATTCATCTTGCCATCGATTTTGACCAATTTTCCAGTGCCTTTGTAGCTCACACATCCCCAAAACATCAGCGATCCACCTCCGTGTTTCACAGTAGGAATGGTGTACCTTTCATCATAGGCCTTGTTGACTCCTCTCCAAATGTAACGTTTATGGTTGTGGCCAAAAAGTTCAATTTTGGTCTCATCACTCCAAATGACTTTGTTCCAGAAGTTTTGAGGCTTGTCTCTGTGCTGTTTGGAGTATTGTAAGCGGTATGCTTTGTGGCATTTGCGTAGTAATGGCTTTCTTCTGGCGACTCGACCATGCAGCCCATTTTTCTTCAAATGCCTCCTTATTGTGCATCTTGAAACAACCACACCACTTTTTTTCAGAGAGTCCTGTATTTCAGCAGAAGTTATTTGTGGATTTTTCTTTGCATCCCAAACAATTTTCCTGGCAGTTGTGGCTGAAATTTTTGTTGGTCTACCTGACCGTGATTTGGTTTCCACAGAATCCCTCATTTTCCACTTCTTAATTAGAGTTTGAACACTGCTGATTGGCATTCTCAATTGCTTGGATATCTTTTTCTATCACTTTCCTGTTTTATACAGTTCAGTTACCTTTTCCCGCAGATCCTTTGACAATTCTTTTGCTTTCCCCATGACTCAGAATCCAGACACGTCAGTGCAGAACTGGATGAAAGATGCAAGGGTCTTTCAGGAGTGCAGAAACTAACTGACCTTTTATACACACATATTGATTACAAGCAAACAGATCACAGGTGAGGATGGTTACCATTAGTAGCCATTCAAACCCGTTTGTGTCAACTTGTGTGATGTTATCAGGCCAAAATCTCCAGGGTATGTAAACTTTTGATCAGGGTCATTTGGGTAGTTGGTCATTATGATTTAAAAAGAGTAAACACAGTTGTTTGACAATAAATGGTTTCACCCAACCACTAACCATGAGTGAAAGAAAAGTTTGTGAGTTATCATTCATATTCTCTGACAAATGTCCAGAAAATCACAAATTCTGCTAGGGTGTGTAAACTTATGAGCACAACTGTATATATATATATATATATATATACACACACACACACACACACACACACACACACACACACACACACACACAAAGCACTCACTGGCACTCACCTATTCCTA
This sequence comes from Pseudophryne corroboree, assembly GCF_028390025.1. Taxonomy (NCBI): domain Eukaryota; kingdom Metazoa; phylum Chordata; class Amphibia; order Anura; family Myobatrachidae; genus Pseudophryne; species Pseudophryne corroboree. Next base: position 241,717,928 of record NC_086444.1, on the reverse strand, counting down.
GATTTGGGGTGCAGCACAGTATGTGACCACATTGTTTAAATAAAAATCACAGGGGCTCTACAATCACTATATTAACTATTAATAATAATAAGGAGTGGAGTTTTATTTCATGTATGGATCAATGCATTTCAGCCTGCAGCCCCAGGCAAGGTACCCCACTATACTGCAGGTCCTACTCTATTGCTCAAATTAATTATCATGAAAATAGCTATCACATATGATATACATGCGCTTTATTATTATTATTATTATTTAATATAGAGAGTGCAGAGCCCCTGTGATTTATATATATACACAAATATACATATACTATATAAATTATATTGTGGCAGTATAACCAAAGATGGGGTCAATGAACAGCTGATGTAGTGTGGAAGTGAAGGGATCCACCAAGGCTAGTAACAAAAAGAAGGTGCATCCACACCTAGAGGCTGCTGGTGGACATAGATAGTCCTGGCCATGGCTACCTGTTGTGACAGAACCCAGGTGGGGCTGCAGTCAAAGTGAAACAGGCCAGCTGGCCAGGGATCAGAAATGGAAGACGTAGAGAGAACCGTAATCCTCTGATACTGCCCTTGTGAAGCTGTGGCAGCCAGCCAAGTCAGGCAGGAACTTTTGTGAGATATTTTTTGGCACCTCAGACAGCTGCAGCACCTCCCACCGGCTTCCCTGCATCATTCCACAGGGAAGCTGGTGAAAGGTGCTGCGGCTGGTGGAGGTGCCGAAAACTGATGTCATTCATCTGGTGTCGGACGGGAACATGGTGCAGTCACTGTTATTTGTCACTAGAGGATTTTTGTTATATAAGGTGTGTTGTCTGTAGTTATCACTTGGGTTCTTAATATTTACAGGACCGAAAAGTTATAGAGTCATATAGAGTCATAATAATCCAACATCAGTTGTAAGATGACTGAAACATTGCTAAATATTGAGGCACATAGTGTGATCAGATTATGTAAGGGCACATCAGCAGCTGACATTCATTGCAAACTTGTTTAGGTGTGCGGTGATAACGTCATGTCATGGAAACAGGTTTGGCTTTGGTACACTGACTTTGATAATGGCAGAAAAGATGTTCAAGAGGAACAGCAATCCGGCCGGTCAAGCATGTGCACCACACATGACAATTTGTCCCGAAGCAACTCAAAGTTCACAAAACCAATAAGATGGGATTGTCTCTCATGCACTTGATGTGGTACCATGAGGAAGGAGTGTAGTTCCTGCAGCGTTTTGTGATGGGCGATAAAACACAGATGCATCATGTGACACTGGAGACGAAGGAAGCATCCATGACATGGAAACACATCCCTACCTTTAAAAGAAATTCGAAACAACTCCATCAGTAAAGAAGGCCATGGCGACCATGTTTTTTGACCACAAGGGAACGTCTTGTTGATTTTCTCACCAAAGACACTGTAAATGCTGATCGTTATTGTGACACATTGAGCCAGGCAATTCCACATAAATGTCCTGGGTTGCTAACAGACGTTGTGTTGCTGCACGATAACACCTGGCCACACTCAGCTAACCACACGTATGAGTTGTTTTACGGTGCTACCATTGGGAGATACTGGACCATCCTCTATACAGTCCTGACCTGGAATCAAGTGATTTCAGCTCTTTGAACCACTGAAGCAACTGTGTGGAAGGCGATTTGCAACTGATGAAGTTCAGTAAGGTGTCATGTCCTGGCTTCAGGCACTTGACACTGATTTATTCTAATACGGGAGAGATGTCTTGATGTACCATTGGACCAATGCATATACAAGTATGAGGACCAATCTGTACCAAGGTCATACTAATTATACATTTACTGTATGTAAGAGCTGCATAAATTTACGCAATGAGAGGTCTTGTTACCTTATTTATTGAACCCTTTTATATATATATATATATATATCACTTTAAATAGTAAGCACAAGTACAGTACAATAGATTGCATAAACATGTAAGCAACTACTGCAGCTGAAAAGCAATACTAAATTAGTAGTTGATTTTAAATGGAAAGGATTGATGGGGCTGTAAAACAAATGAAGTCTTTTTTTACAATATTCCCTTTTTATTCATTTAGCTTTAATTATCTTTATTTTTCACTTGAGTTTCTCCTTTTGACAGCACTAAAGATATCAGCGTAAACTGGATCTAATAGAGCTGATTTTATATTCAGTTTATAGAGAAGCAATATTGCTAGCAAGCTGACCTAGTATCTGAAAACATACGTGTATACAGCGCTAATTATATATACAGTATGTGTAGCAGCTCAAATACCTCTGGTCACAAACATTTTGGATAAGGGATACTCAGCCTGTAGTAGAATAATTTCAGGACATATGTGACAGTAAATCAGCTAGTCTTTGGCATAAAGGTAGGTACAAGATTGATTACTTGAGAAACCCAAACTGTAGCATCCCACATCAGGTATGCTCAGATGGCCATTAGATCACTGTGCTGAATGAAGTATTTTATGTTCATGACAAAGTATATATAACAGTTCAGTGGTTCAGGGAATAGTAAGTACATAGATATGGTTTAAATCTCTTTAGAACTCAGGGCCTAATTCATATTTATACGCAATGCCGATGTTCACGCAACTGAGCAATTATTGGCAGACTGTGTACGTGTTGCGATCACACTGCACAAGTGCCAAGGTACTGCAAGTGCTGCGCACAGAAATAATTTCATTTCAGAGTGATTGATAGGAAGGAAGCGTATGGTCTAGGCAATGGGAAGTGACATAAAAAATGTAGGAGTGTCATGCCGGTTTTTGAGGCGTGTATCTGTCTTCAGCTGTAATCATGTATGTAAAGATACATGGCAACGGCATCGCTACTGATGTGATCATAGACTCACCCGAGGAGTCTATGTTCCTCATTATTGCGTTACAATGCTGCGTATGTGTACAGAGTTGCTGAGGACTTTGTGATTGCTCTGGTGGCCATCTATTTTCACTTCTGGGTGGCAGCAATGATTAGCAAATCCGTAGTCTGAAAAATCGCAGTTCGTAGGCACGTGCGTACAAACATGAGTTAGGTCCTCTGTCCTGATAAACTGAAAGGTATGCCAAGGGTGAAGGGTTATTATGTTTGTCCCTAACACATATAATAATGCTAATGGTGAGCCATCAATCACTAACTTTGTCATGTGACTTTTTTTTTTTTTTTTTTACTGAAATATGTGGCTTCATTGTTAAAATAATATAAAGTAAAAAGGCCCTCCTGATAGGAAATCACAGTTACAAATTTAATGGTGACTAATAGATGTTGTTCTATGAAAGATGAAAAAGACTCACTTTAAAGTAGTGTATTGTTTTTCAAGTATGTTGTCATATGCTTAACTAATGGATGTAAGCAATATTCCACAAAGGTAGGGACTAATGACTTGTGTACTTTTGGTAATGTATACAAAGACATATAGGTTATTGCATGGTCAAGTACTATTCAACAATTTGCATTAGTTTTTGATTGAACACTCAGAATACAATTAAGTCTAGATAAAAAGGATGATAAACCCTCCACTTGTTGTTAGAGACTTTTCCTGTATATTTGAATAAAGAAATATTTGTAAATATATATTGATTTTATAATAGAGCAGCAACTCACACGGTAGATCAATCCTTCACATATGACAATGTGGGTTGGTGGGTCTTAATATTTCTTTTTAATTCCACGTATTGAAGAAAAAGCAGAAAAGGAAGAAGAGAACCGCCTAATTTCTAAGACCTAATTAAGTGGCATGCATACATATTTTACACTCTAATTATGAGAGCCCAGAGACAAACAAAATCATGACGAGTACTCAGCAAGCATCAGTCAAATGAAACCATTGCAGTACACATGTATTCACTGTACCACAGGCTAAGAAAATGTCAAGCACAAAAATAGCTTGAAGTTTGCATTGAAGAGGTTTTCCAAACCTCAGGGCATCATTTTAATGTGCATTCATTGAAGTTAACTTTTAACAGAGGAATTTAGATTGCTTATGCCAATCTATGCCTATATTTAAAGAAGCATCTTTTTCAGATACACTAATTTGTATGGTTTGCCTAGAATAAAGGGGTTTAACTACTACCTATACACTATTTAAAAAGACATTTGTAGAAAGAAAAATAATTCTTTAAGAAGGCTCTCCTTTGAAAAATTAGCAACTGATCTCTGCAATCTCTCTATATTACGGAGTATCAAACTAATTAGACTTAAGGCCCATATACACTAGCCGATTTTGAGCTCAAAACAGCTCACTTTTGGCGTTTTGAGCTACTTTGAGCTCAAAGTCGGCCAGTATGTATGGCCAGGCGATGAGCGCTGATGTGCGCTCCTACATCATCGCTGGCCGTCGCCATCCGTTGGGCTGTTTAACCAACTGAGTGAACCACTTTCCACAGTCAATTACTGTGGAAAGTGGTTCAACCCCCGTGAACATCTGTGGGCACATTGAAAATCACTCCGTGTGTATGTACTGAGCTATTTTCCTGCCAGCGATGTTCACATCATCACCCATGTCTACGCCACCACCCGAGGGGGAATATAAACCTGTGGCGTCACCACTGGGCCCGAAGCGTGGCAAGCCAACGAGGGGACACGCTGCGCTCATCACTGGTATTCCGGCTGTAGGTATCCCGGCGTCGGTATCCTCACAGCCGGGATATCATACTGATCATGAACAGGGTGATAAAGCCTGGTGACCACAGGACAAAAAATGCTAAGGTGCCACATTATTTGAAAGAGGGGACTTGACTCTTTCACTTAGTTTCCAGTGTTTGGGAGATAAAGGGACTAAAAATATACTTTCATTTTTTAAAAAGTGTACATCAGGTAACACAGCACTGATGGCAGTAAATCGGCAGACTAGAGGGGCCAAGTGGCTCTTATCTGACATCAAATTCTCTGTAATCTGACACAGCTCCCCTCTGCCAACAAGTTGAGACCAGTTATCTGGACCGGAGGGGAAGGAAATTTTTTGGATCTTGCCCAAGGCACAAATCTGCAGTGAGGGAGTTAAAATGGTAGAATAATTCATCCATCTTTATACAGTACATCAAGCTTCAATTTGCCATGCGGTGCGAAATGCCCGGTGCAAGTGAGCCTTGTCAAGCGGTGTGCCTTTTGCTTGAATATGCATGTTAATTGTAATACAATGAATCAGCTTCACAAGACTGCTTTGATTAATTTGATATGGGACACTTGTATGTGTGTGATTGAGTGAATCTGTATATGAAGCACAACATAAAAAAAAGACATGGCTGTTGCACTGCAAAGAGACTCAAGACTTTCTACAGTATGATTCTACCATATAACCTCCAGAGTTTGTCAAGATATCTTTGACCACTAGGATGGTGCAACATTTGCACTCTCATAATAAATACATTTTAGAATAGAATACTTTTAAAAATACACATTTTTTACATATGCCTGGTGGTCACATCCAATTTATATATACATTTATTACAATACAATAAAAATGATGGATCCAAACAACAGCAACAGGAATTAATACTTCCAGTACTTAGGCAACACTATTATCAAATGGGATAAGAGGGGTGCCTGAGCACATCTACTGTGGCCTCAACCCTGAATTCTCTTTTGCTGCCCAGTTGAGAAAGTTATTGAGGGTGGAAGTGAATTTAAGATATCTTGAATTATATGCATTCGACCAAGAGCACTGGGGTAAGAGTTTGACATAAGCTATAAATTTAGGTCCGGAACTGAATCTTTCAAAAACCATAAAAAATACATAACCATTCAACAACGTATTGTATCCATTGACTCAGACAATGACTCTTGAACCATGAGATTAAATTTAGATTAAAATATATATGTCGCTTTGCCTAGCATGAATTCTCATTGATCTATAGTAAATGGACAATGTTTTGATTACTTCAGTCTGTTTGTACATTAATATTTTACAGAATACCTTAATGTTTCTGGTGAGCAGCAAAATGAGTCAATAAGACAAACACATTACTTTTTTTCCCATCCTCAAGCATCCATCAAAGTCAGGAATAACAGAACTTCTGCAGGATAAATAATAAATCAAAGAGGGATGCTAACAAATGTAAACTTCTTTTGCCATACAGAAAGAAAGTCATACAGCACATGAGTTTAAAGGTGGATAATGAGGCTGAGGCCTCATGTCCTCCTGGGAAAATTTACACTCATGTGCCCATCATAGTCTTGTACTGGGAGCAGAACCTTCAGTGATATCAAAATATGAGTCTAGACTAGGGGTGGGCAAAATACAGCCCGCGGGCCTGATGTGGCCCACGAACCGATCCTGCCCGGCCCGCTGCCTCCCATCTGTGCGCAATGACAAGTGGCCCGACCGGCTGAGCTGTTTGTCATCGCTCTGCAGTACCTCCAAGATGCCGGCACCAGTCCAGGGGCGGAACTGCCGGAGACAATAGTCTTTTGCCGCAGGGCTCCAACCCTGAAGGGGGCACTTCGACTCCATTGTCCTGGCCACCTTCCAGCCCAGGTCACTGGCAGCAGTTGTGAGCTGATGCCTGTGGTAGCGCAGCTGTTAGCCGTAGCCAACAGCCTGCACAGCTCCTCCTCCCCCTGCTACTCTCTCACTTACCCTCCCAGCCAGCCCAGGCAAAGCTCCGCCTCTGAGACAGGGGGAAGGACTGCTTGCTTTGCAGTGCGGAGAATGGTGGGCTCCCAGTCCAGGGGTCTCGCGGGGCATGTGTCCTGGGCCCCCCTCCTTCAATGGGCCATCCCTGATTATCAGAAGGAAGCAGTGCCCCAGCAGGGGGCAGGGCTACCCAGCACGGTGCACAGCCCTGATGCTCCTGCACTTTAACATGCATGGCAGATAGGATGATGGACCTGCCAAAGCAGTCAGTTTTCATGCAGTGACAGTCTTTAAGGTATGAGGGACCATAAATGATATTATGTCTGTGTAACTGTATATGATAATGTGTCTGTATGTGCCTCTGTGTAACTCTATATGTGTCTGTAGCTCTGTATGTGTGTCTGTAGCTTTGTAAATGTGTCTGTGTAACTATGTATACTGTATGTCTGTAACTCTGTATATGTGTCTGTGTAACTATGTATCTGTAGCTCTGTGTGTTGGATCAGTATGATTCACCGCCGCTTGGGATCCCAGCAGTCAAAATACCGACGCCGGGATCCCTATACCTTGAAACCGACAGAGGTAAGGGGTGATCTCCCCCCTCCCCAACACCCTAACCCTAACCTCCTCCCTTGGTGCCTAACCCTAACCACCCCCATGGGTGCCTAAACCTAACCCCATGTCACCGTTGCCTAAAACTAGCCACCCCCCACGTAGCCTAACCCTAACCCTCCGAAGGCGGTGCCCAACCCTAACTTCCCCTCCCCGCAGCCTAACCCACCTGGACGCAGCCTAACCTAAACCCTCCCCCCCCGCTGTGTGTAAAAGGGAGCTCTACCTACCGTAATGTGTAAAAGAGAACTCTACCTGCCATAATGTGTAAAAGGCGACTATCTGCTGTTGTGTGTTAAAGGGGGCTTTACCTTCCGTAATGTGTAAAAGGGAGCTCTACCTGCTGTAATGTGTAATGTAAAAGGGGGATCTAACTGACGTAATGTGTGATAGGGGCTCTACTTGGAGTAATGTGTAAAATGGGTCTCTACCTGGCATAATGTGTGACAGAAGCTCTATTTGGCGTAATATGTGTAAAAGGGGCTCTATCTGGCGTGATGTGTGTAAGTGGCGCTACTGTGTGGGCGTAATTTGAAAAATGGAGACTATTGTGCAGCCAAATATGAATCTGTATTATTTTTTGGCCACGCCCCTTCCACGTAAAGCCACGTCCCAATATTTTTGGTGCATGGAGGGGGCTGCTATTTTGTGTGCAGCCCTCGAATACTGACAGGCAAGTGTTAAGTGGCCCCTCAACTAAAATAATTGCCCACCCCTGGTCTAGACCAACATCTGAGTGACATGTACCTAGAAGTAGACAGAGCTCTGCAAAAGTCACAACAAATAATGATTAATGGCATTAGGAGTGGAAACCACCCCCTGCTATTTGCAAATAAAGGAAAATGTTGTATTACTCCAATGTTTTTGACAATATTGTTAACTTATGTCCATTTTTAACTGCAGTTCTAAACAGCCACTATAGTTAATATAACAATTCTTCATTGAATGCTGGACAGAATACACAAACACCAATGGAGTCTATTTACTAACAAGTAAGGGGATATTTAGGGATAGTTTTCTATTAGCAAGCCATATCAAGTACATGCAGGTGCTCCAAACCTAAGTTATCTACTCCTACCACGACCAGCCAGTGTTTCTGGGGAGCTGAGTATCACTCACCTGCTAAGCTGATATTTTATCAGAAAATGTAATCTTTGAAAAAATTTGTATTACTGCGTTGATATAAAATTCATGCTACTGCTCTATAATAATAAATAGAGTCCATGATCTAAGTCCTGTTCAATTGCAGCGAGACTAATGAACATTAACAATAAAAGTATAAATAGGGAAACCTGTGATTATTACACATTTACAAAAGTGGTCAATTGTAACTGCAGTAATAAAAAAATAATAATAAAACAGTATGCAATTGGGAAATATCTGCCAAAAATGACTATTAGGAGGTCTTTAGTAGTAGGAAAATATGGTATTGAAACCTTGCAAAGCCTTAAACAACAGATGATGCTTAGTTTTTAAAAAATAAATATGTAGACAATTTCAAGGTGATATGGCTTTATGTGTAGCCATTGCGGCTTGCTGCTTAGTGACCTTGATGCTGCTGGAGCTCTTTCCTGTCTGTATTCTGGCTGTCTCCAAGCAACTAGGAAGCTGGCTGCTATGTGCAGCAGCATACATGTTTAGAATGCCTGACTCCAGCATGATTACTACTGTGATTGGTCTCTCTCCTTTTTATTAGGGATTCTTGTCAGTTCTGCCCTGCAGGTGATATTTCCTAGTTCCTGCACCTAGCGAGCTCATCACACGGGCACTGTACCCTGTACAGTTTACAGTCTGTCTGTTCCTGAATCCTGGGACCCTGCCTCCATGCACAGTACCTGCATTCCTGTATCCTGCCTCAGTCCTCTGTGTGTTGTCTCTGTCAGTCCTGCACCCATGCCTTGTTGGATCCTGCCCAGTATCTGCTATTCTTTGTCCATTCCTGCTCCATGTCTTGCTGTGGCCCTCCAGTAACTCTCGTGTTGGTCCCTGATTCATGTCCAGGCTCATCAAGTCTTTGTAAATATATCCTTCCAATCCTAGTTCCATGCATATCCAGCCTCTGTGTCTGTGGATGCCTTCTGCAGCCAAGTTTATACACTGCAGTCATACCTGTAGGTTACAAGTCTGAGGCGTATCCTGTACTTAAGCTACATCTTAGCCTTTGTGTGTTATTGCAATCTGCAGCATTGACACAGTTCATCTAGCAAGTCTTTCTGCATCTTAGTTCATGCTGTCAGCACTTTGCTTTCAATCAGTACACACTCAGCACCTGATTGTTCCAGCAGTTAACCACTGCCTGGCTAAGTTTCCTACAACTCACTCTTCATTGCTTCAGTTACCATTGGAGTTCTGTGAATCCTGCACACTCCTAGTGCAGAAGGCTTCGGCTAGCATATCCTGCTAACACGGCCTGCAATAAACTCCTGCTTTGCTGTATATCCAGCTTTCAGAAAGTCCTGCTGTCTTCAGTTACACCCGCTTAGTCTGTATGTTTTATATTAACCCCACGCTCGCAAAGTTATCTTGTATCCAGTCTGCCTGCAACTAACACTTGCCTTGCAAGCTGCTACACTCCAGGTTTATTACCTTGTGGTCACAAGCCTACTGTGTGAGCCCTTACTGCTAGGAGTTTAAGCCCAGACAGCCCCCTAAGTACTGATGTGTGTGTTGTACACTAAGGGAACAGTAGGGGGATTATATTGGCAGAAGACCCTCTCACCAGCTCTAGGGGTCTCACACATATAGCGTTGGAGTTCCCTAACATATAGTTTTATAATAAAAATGTATAAAGGCTACATAATAGAGGCAGACTTATCTTTACTGTAAACTCAAAATATGCATTATTGGAACAGATAAAACCAACTGGGTTAATTAAAAAGTTATCTTACTCTTTAAGAACTCCATTTTCGAAATAATTTGGCAAAGTACATGGAAATTACAGATTATATGTATTTAAATTAGTTGTGGGTTGTATTTTGACAAACTTGTACTGCTCATTACACTGTTCTTGCTAATTAAGCAAAGCCATAGTAATAATTTGCTATTTTATACTCATGCTTTTACATTGAAATCTTACAGTTTTAATGTTGTACTGATTAACTTGCTTCCTTCCAGCTAACAGATTTCAGTGAAACCTGACTCATTTGGTTGTGTTTCTCAGTACTAAGACTCATTTGCCTTGTTCGTGAGAAAGCATTGGTAGACACAGGCAAGGGGTACACATTTTATTATTATTGCCTATATGTCTCTATCACAAGTCTACATACATGGGAAAGCAAACTAACTGCAGGGCTTTCTGAAACAAAACAATGAATTCTGGGGTTATTTCCAAATATTTATAAATAATAAATTGCAACACTTGTATATATGAGACATGTAATAGCCTGTGAAATACAAGCATTGGTGCAATTCCGGTGAATCTGGCCAAATTTTTAAAGCTGTACACATTAAAAAGGAAAACCCAATCTGGCTCATGGGAAAAATACAGTGTTGAGACCAGAGGAGCAAGTATGACTGATTAGGGGTGAAGATTGTCACAGTGGTGAGGGTGTTCTATTGAAATGGGTATAGGTGAAAGCAGGTCATACCCTATAAAAGAGGTCTTAAGGGAGAGTATTTTTAGATGAGGTTATAGGTATATGAAAGGGTGGTGGTGAGGGATTTGTAAGTGAAGGAATACATTTTAAATTGGATCCTGAAAAATATGGAGAAACTGTAGGAATTTGCAGTCTGCTATGATGGAGGTTGTATGGCAAGGGGAGATAAACAGTTGTGCTATTGTTTTTAAAATGTATAGTGGGGACAGATGGGTGAGGAAAATGGGAGACAGGAGACTGCAGTAGTAGAAGAATTTGGGTTGGACCTCGGTGTAGAAAACTTTATTTTCTAATAATATATCAAAAGTTAGAGGCAAAAGCATTGTAAAGAGACTGGAAGTGAGGAGAAAAGCAGAGGACTGAGCCAAAGCAGAGGATTAAGTCAAGTGTGACACCAAGGCAGCGGGCATGGAAGTCTGAGGAATTTGTGGTGATGGTGTTGTGATTGCTGAAGGAGACTTGTTTGGTACTTTTTGAGCTTAGGTAACGTTGGACTGTCCATGTCAAAATAACAGAGAGTGTTATCCAAATGGTATAGTATAAATGGGAACAGAAAAGGTAGCTATGTCAGCAAGCATCACCAGCATAGATGTGGTATTGAATACCAAATGAACAAGTTATTTCACCAATAACTGAAAACAGAACATTGGCCCTCATTCCGAGTTGTTCGCTCGCAAGCTGCTTTTAGCAGCTTTGCACACGCTAAGCCGCCGCCTACTGGGAGTGAATCTTAGCTTATCAAAATTGCGAACGAAAGATTAGCAAAATTGCGATAGACACTTCTTAGCAGTTTCTGAGTAGCTCCACACTTACTCGGCATCTGCGATCAGTTCAGTCAGTTTCGTTCCTGGTTTGACGTCACAAACACACCCAGCGTTCGACCAGACACTCCTCCGTTTCTCCAGCCACTCCCGCGTTTTTCCCAGAAACGGTAGCATTTTTTCGCACATACCCATAAAACGGCCAGTTTCCGCCCAGAAACACCCACTTCCTGTCAATCACATTACGATCACCAGAACGAAGAAAAATCCTCGTAATGCCGTGAGTAAAATACCTAACTGCATAGCAAATTTACTTGGCGCAGTCGCACTGCGGACATTGCGCATGCGCATTAGCGACTAATCGCTCCGTTGCGACAAAAAAATAACGAGCTAACAACTCGGAATGACCCCCATTGTGAGAATGGAATGCTAGGAGCAGAGGAGAGGTTATGCCAGAGATAGGTACACTGAAAGTGCAGCTGATTTGGTTAAATGTGGACCAGGAAATAACTGTGCCAAAAAAGCTAATGAAATGAAGGTTGTAAAAAAAAAAAAAAAAAAGTGATATGCAGTGATGAAAGTTGGAGAGAAGTCTAACGTTATGAGTATGGAAAAGTGACCCTTAGACTTTGCTTTAAAATAATTGCGTAGCATTCGACATCATGTATGTATTCCAGTCAACATTCTTCCAGTCAACATTCACCTATGTTAGCAAGTATTTATAGTCCACTATTGGTTCAAAAAAATGGGTCACAACGTGTCTCATTTGCTCGGAATGGACACTTCAAGAGCTAGTGCATGTAAGATCTGCTGTGGTGCGGATTAAAAATAGGATTTTGGTACTTACCAGATAAATCCTTTTCTTTGAATCCACAGGGGGCACTGGAGTACTCTTGGGATATGGACGGGCGTTAGCAGGACAGACACTGAATATTTCAATCAGTAACTCTCCTCCCCTCCATACTCCCATAGTACCTCAGTGTTTTTTTACTGAGCCAAACAGGAGCGATAGAGAAGATTAACAATGGAGAATTACATATAACATTATAACATAACGGACAATAATGAAGTTGACACATAACGTAACGGACAACTAAACAGTTGACACAATAATCGATATAGCCTGAACATTTGAACAAGTCGGTGAGAATGTGTTACCATAAGATCCACTGAACTTACCACAAGACAGGTAAAACTGCTCTGGGTGGGCATCCAGTGCCCCCTGTGGATTCAAAGAAAAGGATTTATCTGGTAAGTACCAAAATCCTATTTTCTTCTTCATCCACTAGGGGTCACTGGAGTACTCTTGGGACGCACCAAAGCTTCCCCCGTGGGCGGGAGAGCTGTTTGGCACCTGTAACACTAGACGGCCAAAGCTAGATGCTGATGCCGCAAATGTATCAAACTTGTAAAAGCGCACAAACGTGTGCACTGATGACCATGTAGCCGCCCGGCAAAGCTGCGTCCTAGAGGCCCCACGACCTACTGCCCATGAAGTTCCCACAGAACGTGTGGAATGAGCTGAAACTGATACTGGCGGCTGTAGCCTGGCATGAAGATAAGCCTGATGTATGGTCAGCTTAATCCATCTGGATAAGGTCTACTTGGACGCTGGACAACCCATATTGACCGCATCATAGAGAACAAACAATGTATCCGTTTTACGTACTGTAGACGTTCGGGCTACATAAACGCATAGTGCGCGTACCACATCCAAATTAGCTGAAGTTCCTGAATCTGCTGATAACACAGGTACTACGATTGGTTGATTAATGTGAAAAGATTATACTACCTTTGGTAGGAAAGCGGGATTCGTCCGAAGTTCCGCTCTATCATCATGAAACACCAGATACGGTGGCTTGCATGACAAGGCACCCAATTCTGAAACACGCCTTGCTCAAGCTAAGACTAGGAGAAAAATTGTTTTCCAAGTGAGAAATTTAACATCCACTTGTTGTAAGGGTCCAAAATATGAAGACTGTAAAAAATCTAAAACCAGATTCAAGTCCCATGGCGCTGTAGGTCGTATAAATGGAGGCTGTACTCTGAGGACACTTTGCAGGAAGGTGCGCACAGTCGGCAAAAGAGTCAAACGCCTTTGAAAGTAAATTGACAAGGCAGAGACCTGCACCTTTAGTGTAGATAAACGTAGTCCTCCATCCAATCCCGTCTGTAAAAATAGCAAAAAACGGGATAACTTGAAAGATGATGTCGGAAACTTCCGAGCTTCACACCAACCTATATGGGCACGCCAAATTCTGTGATAATGAGCTGCCGTAACTGGCTTCCTAGCACGTAACATGGTTGGTATAACCGATTCCTGAATACCCTCTCTTAAGAGGGTGGTTTCAACAGCCACCCCGTCAAACGCAGCCGCGCTAAATCGGGGTAAAGGAACGGACCCTGTTGAAACAGGTCCCGACGTAGCAGGAGTAGCCAAGGATCGTCTGTGAGTAGCCCGCGGAGATCCGAGAACCATGCTTTCTGTGGCCAATGAGGCGCCACTAGTATGACTGTGGTGGACTCTCGTTTGATCCGCTTTAGCAATAGAGGAAGCAGCGGAAACGGTGGAAACAGATACACGAGGCTGTACGGCCACGCGATCGTGAGAGCATCCACTGCCTTTGGATCTCGTGTTCTGGACACATACTGGGGTGTTTGATGATTTTGGCGAGATGCCATCAGGTCCACCTGTGGGTAACCCCACCTCTGGACCAATATGTGAAACACTTCTGGATTTAATACCCATTCTCCTGGATGAAAATCCCGACGGCTGAGATAATCCGCCTCCCAGTTGTCCACTCCCGGAATGAACACTGCCGACAATATCACCTGGTGATAGTCGGCTCAATTGAGGTTTCAAGCTACTTCCCGCATGGCCATGCGGCTTCTTGTTCCTCCTTGTTCATTGATGTACGCGATTGCTGTCACGTTGTCTGACTGCACCTGGACAGTCTGAGACCAGAGCATGTGCACTGCATGTCGCAGCGCGTTGTAAATTGCCTGGAGTTCCAGGACATTTATAGACAGCAATCTTTCGTGATCTGTCCAGAGACCCTGAAGCTGACAATTTTGGATCACAGCTCCCCAACCTCTGAGACTCGCGTCCGTCGTTAGAACTATCCAATTCCAGATGTCGAACCTTTTTCCTGCGGTGAGATTGTGTACTTGGAGCCACCAGAGTAGTGATACTCTGGCCCGTGGAGGAAACCGCACCATATGGTGAATTTGTAGATGCGAATTTGACCATTGTGCGAGAACATCTAAACTTCCTAACTGGAGCGCTTCGGAAGACGCCACCATCTTTCCTAATAGTCGAATGCACAAATGCACCGAGACTGTGCGTGGCTTGAGCACTAACTGTGCCAGATGACGAATACTCTGTACTTTCTGTTCTGGCAGGTAATTTCTTTGATCCACCGTATCGAGAATCATTCCTAGGAATTGAAGTCGTTGAGACGGAATCAGATTTGATTTCTTGAAGTTGATAATCCAACCGTGCTGAACTAGCACATTGTACGTTGGTAAGGCATATTGGAGGAGTATCTGTTGAGACAGAGACTTGATAAGCAGATCCTCTAAGTACGGAACTATTATCACTCCCAGGGATTGGAGGAGATGAACTATCATCACAGACATCACTTTGGTGAATACCAGAGGCGCAGACGAGAGGCCAAACGGTAGAAACTGAAATTGATAACTGTTTTGCTATACTGCATACCCTAAGTATAGCTGATGCGGTATCAAATTGGAATGCAAGTACACATCCTTGAGATACAGCGCAATCATGAATTCCTGTGGCCCTAAACTTGCAATTACTGAACACAGGGATTCCATCTTGAATCTGTAGTAAGTGACGTACTGACTGAGCCTCTTTAGGTTCAATATCGGTTTGACCGAGCCATCCGGCTTTGGTACTACAAAAGACTGGAATAATAAATTTGGACCCAGTTGGTGAACTGGGACCGGGATCAAAACTGCTGAAACTAGCAGAGACTGAATCGCGATCTGCAGAATCGCCTTCTTGACTTCTGACACAAGCAAACCTGTCTTGGAACAGCGCTTTGGTGATAGACAATTGAACTCTATTTTGTAACCTTTAAACACTAAATTGCGGATCGTCCCATCGGTGAATGTCTGAAACCACTCCAAATGGAACGTCTGCAGACGCGCCCCCACAACTGAAGATCCGAGATGGCCTGGAGGTCCGTCATGCCACTGTCTTGATGATGGTTGGTGGTTTAATAAAAACCACGTCGTCTACCATGTCTACTGTGTGTACTTGTTTCTCTAGCATGGCCTTGAAAGGAGGTCTAAAGGCTTTGAAAACTGGACCTGAATATTTCCGTTTAGGAGCCTGTGTAGGCAATGGTAGGAAACCAGACTTTCCCCCAGTGTCCTGAGAAATACATTTGTTCAATTCAGGACCAAACAACTTCTCTCCAGCATAAGGCAATGCTTCTATTCGTTTGGACTCTGCCTCCGCTTGCCAAAAACGCAGCCAGTGCATGTCGTGCCGCAACTAGTGAAGCTGAAAGGCGAGAACTAACCTGGCCGACGTCCATAGAAGCTGTACATAAATATTCAGCAGATTCATAGACGTGATCAGCGAGAAGTGTAATTACAGTCTTATTTACCCAAATTCCAACCAAAGCAGGTCTAAGCAACACCCCTGCTGCTGTATACATTGACTTTAGCATAGCTTCTAGTTTACGCTCTGACGGGTCTTAAGCGTAGTAGCAGTTGGTACTGGAATGGTTAACTGTTTAGAAAGTACTGACACAGACAAATCCACCATCGGAGGATTCTCCCATTTAGATGTCACAGATTCTGGAAATGGGTAACTAGATAGAAACCGGCAAGGTACAAAAACCCGTTTATCAAGATTCTTCTATGCCTCTGTTAACTATTAAGAGACACTGAATAAGGGAACACACCGGAGATGTCTGTAGTTTAGCAATTAACACCTCATCCTTTCAAAGAGGTTGATGAGATTATCAATGGCTGGGCTGGCAGTATCCTCACTATCTGACTGCTGGTCCATGCGATGTGAGGTCTGGCATTGAATCGTCAGAATGCCACATAGCAGAAACTGGTAAATTATAAGAGAAATGATAACTATCTTTGTGACCCGAACTAGACCTGGACCTTTGCAAGGTCCTAGACAGACATTACATCCGCTAGACTTGCCCATCGTATTTGTAGCTGTACATACAAACATACTGTGCATGTGGTCGATCCATCAGGTAACACACTTGCACAGACATTGCAGTTAAGCTGCTTTTTTTTTCTTCTTAATTTTGCCGGTGTCTTATTCATTATGTACACAGACAAACAAGTATACAAAGATAGACAAGTCCAGAGTATATAAAACCTGATCTGTTCAAATTCCTACCAACACCCCTGCTCCATCCGATGGCAGAGTGTTGTAGGACAGCAAATTCCTGCAAGAAGCAGGAAGTAGAGTTAAAATGGCATTCAGCCATGTGCTCTGAATATACAAATGTATAATAAAGCAAACTGCTCAGATTATCACAGTATTAGTTAAGATACACATATATATACCTATATATCCATCCACCACCATAAAATAACTGAGACCCTCTTAACTCACAG
Source organism: Pseudophryne corroboree (assembly GCF_028390025.1). Lineage (NCBI taxonomy): Eukaryota > Metazoa > Chordata > Amphibia > Anura > Myobatrachidae > Pseudophryne > Pseudophryne corroboree. The sequence continues at coordinate 241,700,773 of NC_086444.1, read as the reverse complement.
GCTTAACAGTCTGATAATAGGGTTTACATTTCAACAGCCACCTTCCTATATGAGTGTAAATGAGACCTCTCTACACAGGAAACACAGGCTTAATAGCCTGATTTACTTGCTGCATTATAATGCAGTTTAGTTATAAGGGCCTCCCGCTGTGCTGCTGCGGGCATAATCCTCCCCCTTCTCCCCAGCGATCTCCCCCTCAGCGCTTCATGCTGGCGGACCGCGGCAGCAGTGAGAGCTGTCCGCAGTCAGCCTGAACACAGAGCCGCGGCAGCTTAGAAGCTGTCCGGGGCAGAGACACTTGGGCGAGTAGCGGTTAGAGGCGGGGAGCGGCAGCGGCTGTGCCATGGAGCGGCACTGAAGAGCGGCAGCGGCTGGGCCGTGGAGCGTCGCTAGGAAGCGGGCGACGCTGAGACGTGGGCGGCTGGTGGCCAGCGCTAGGGAGGCAGCAGGGGAACATGTAAAATACAGTTACAGACCCCACATAGCGGGCAGCCGAGGGAGCTGACTGCCCCTCACCCCCAGCAATACACAGCAAGTGAGCGGCGGCAATGTGAGCTGCCTAACCGCTCAGAAATCAACGGAGTCTATGACGGGGCTTCTCTCTGTTAAGCTCTGTCCAACTCCTTCTGCAGCCCCAGGCTGCCATCAGCTAAAGCTGATTGTGGTCTATGGCGGTGTGCTCCTCTCATGAGCGCCGACAAGCCATCTGCTGCACTCTGCAGCACCAACAATCCCGGACCCAAGCTTCTTTTATAAGCTGGGAAGGGACTGGGTAAAAAGTAAAAATAAAAGTAAAAATTAGAAAAATATGTGGAGGAATCCACGTGTGCTTCTATCCTGGGGAGGCACCGAAAAAACACTGAGGTACTATGGGGGTATGGAGGGGAGTTACTGATTTAACTATTTAGTGCCTGTCCTGCTAACGCCCGTCCATATCCCAAGAGTACTCCAGTGACCCCTAGTGGATGAAGAAGAAAGGCATCTTGGAGAAGGAAGTTCAAAGGAAGTTCTAATAGCACATTTTTACCGTTTAGAATCACATATATTTTTTAAAAAAATTGTGAACTAAGCTTGGGGATATCTTATTATTGGTATCACTGTCTGCATTTGAAGAGAATGTCTAGGAGAAATTTACTTCGAGGCAGATGCATCTAAGCATATCAAATACAATTCAGACTTGATGGACCTTGGTGTACTACAATAGCAACATAACATGTCCCCTGAATAGGGTCATTATGTGATGCTTTGCATTGTAAATTCTTCCCATCAATAAATGTGAACTTATAAAACTAACTTTAAAAAAATGCGAGTGTTGAATAATTTAAAACAATAGAATAAGAGGAAATATACTATATATTTCCAGCAACAAATATATAAGCAGCATGACTATTCTCAGAAATTGTTTACAGATGGCAGCTATTGAAAAGACGTATACAGCAGAATGTTTCATATGTCAAATACAAGTTAACGAAAAAAAATTATAATAATAATACATTAAATTAAAATCTTTAGATAGATTATATGCAGCCAGATACCATATCTGAAATTGTAAGCATATGAACTGGAGCAACACATTTCATATATAAGATGTGTTGCAAAAAGTAGAGGACTTTAATTAAGAAGTAGAAAATAGAAAAAAATGGGGTGCTTTTGCCATTTATTTAGGTACTAAGAATATGCTCTCTGTACCCAGTTGTGTACTTCCGAACATTTCATATTGATAATACCATCTTTTAGTTATCAGTGTAACCAATATCAAAATAGGAAAAAGAAAGTACATTGGGCCTAATTCAGGTTGCATAGCAACGCAACCGCATTTTTTGAGATGAGCCCACTACGCACGTGCAGGTTCCGTCATGTACGTGCAGTTAATGCTGTTGGGCCTCATTAATCGTGAAGGCCTCTGCCTGCTTGACAGGCAGAGGCATTTGCAGGGTGGGCGGCAATGGAGCGTTTTCGGTAAGGCGACGGGGTAACGGAGCCGTGTCTGCTGTGTTTTCAGGGCAGCTGGCAGGAATGCGCTGGCAGGAGACTTCTATAGTTTCTGCGACCACACTCTTATTTTGGCACGACCGCAATTCCAGCATGATCGCAGTTGGTGGGCAGTATGCTGGGCGGCCTTGCCCTGCAAAGGGCGGCCCCCAGTATGCGATTGCAAGAGTAGCAGATTCTACTGAATTAGGCCCATTGTTAGAAATTAAAACTCATCAACAGACATCATTTTGGGCTTGAATTGTTATCAATTTTTTTATATAGAGTATTGCAACTATTTATACGGCTTACAGTCATAATGTCGACCACTACTGGTCGACATGGTCACTAGGTTGACATGTACTAGGTCGACATGCGTTTTTCACCTTTTTTTTCTTTGATTTTTTGAACTTTTTCATACTTTAGGATCCACGTGGACTACGATTGGTAATAGTAACCTGTGCCGAGCGCAGCTGTAGCAGAGTGCGGCACCTTGCCCGAAGCATGGCAAGCGAAGTGAGCCATGCGAGGGGACACAGTGCACTAATTGGGGTTCCCCGTCACTGTACGATGAAAACGACACAAAAAAAGGTAAAAAAAACCCTCATGTCGACATTTTTCCATGTTGACCTAGTGACCGTGTTGACCTAATGCATGTCAACCAATAGTAGTCGACCTAATGAATGTTGACCTAGTGACCCATACCCATTTATACTAGGTTGTATGGAGAATAAATATCATTCATATCAGTTCATGCCAAATTTGAGCTTACAGTGTAAATCACTAATACAAACATACAAACGATGGTACATTTTTAGCCAGTAAACAATTAACCTGCCAGAATGTTTTTGGGGAGTGGGAGGAAACGAAAGGACCCTGCAGAAACCCATGCACGCATGGGAAGAACATACACATTTCAAATATATAAAAACCGAGGGGTACAGTATGTTTACTAAGTGGCAGCTGCTTTCTTCAGTTATTGGTTCTAGCTCAAGGATTTAAAAGGGTTTTGCATTTAATATTGCTGCCCTTTTAAATCACATGACCATAACAGCCAAGAGACTACAGCTTTCGTAAACCATTGCTTAGTAAATATACCTGCACATATAAAAAGCTATATGTTCCAATACAGCGCATACTGTATCATAATATCTTTCATAATTGATATGGAAAACAATCTCTTAAGAGAATTAAAGGTACACTATAGTACAATATTTCATAACCATTCTACTCAAAGTTAAGTTTTTACTAGGAAAAGAATATTAAAATGAGCTCAATGCAGAATTAGTCAGAAACACATTGCAGCGTCAAAGATAATTGAGTACAATAAACAAATTATCTACATTATACACATGTATATGTTCATTTACTGAAATTATTCTTCACTATTAGGGTTTAGTCCACCGACATTCTTCTGACGTATAACATAATAGAAATCATCAGCTGAAATCCATAATAAAAGGCGATTTCAATTAGCTCCGAAAATGTAACGGCTACAGAAAAGGGGGGTAGCGTCAAGCTTCAGCTTCGGGCTTTTCAAATTGAGCCTGTTTTTTTCCAACTGCTACATTTTCTGTTTTTGGGTGAAAACACAAAGAATTTGTGATAAGTTTACAGACTTAAGTTTTTTCACTGTTGCAATCTCGAAAGCAGCCTAATTATCAGTGATGTTTGTAGGGGCCTGCCATGGTCCCAAAAAAAGGCCCCAATGAGACCTGCCGGCAGGGTTGCATTCAGAACTACTTGCATAGCCCACAGTAAATTACCATGGCTAATTGAATTCCCCCCTAAATCTCTGGCATTTATGTAATTCAGTTGTTGAACTGCAGAAAATAAAGCATAATAGCTATTTTTGTCTATTGGTCTTGGAAAAAACATATCTGTAGTCAGTTCCTCCAAGATCACCACATAGTATACTGCTGCTATCCATTTATAATATTTTACAGGGAAACTCATCCATTGATGTATTATTTACAAAGCAACAAAACTTGCCAATTAAGTAAATATTATGCTACATCAGTAACTGACCTTTGTCGAATTAAGTTAAATTTCATTATCTTGTCTAGAATGTATTTTGTTATGTTGTTTATTAAAAAAAAAAACTTATTAAAATTGATTTAGCAATGAATTAATTTTGGCTGCCCCCAGCTTTTACTGGAACTCTTACTAGAAGTAGCTCTTATTCAGTGTACGGCCAATGGGGATCTGTGCAGAAAAGTGAAGAAAATGTATTGCCGACTTACAGTATCTTTCCTCACCACAGCTAATTCTATATCTGGAGAATTTCCAAACAACATCAATGGGCTCTTCTGACTGTCTCACTAGAGCCAAACTGTGAAGAAAAACCCAGCTCCGAACACAGAAGCCCAGAATTGTATCTATCTATTGGCACAACTATCAACCTTATACCCAAGTGAGACCAAGTTCAAGCTGCACATTGACTGGGTACTTTTGACTGTTCCACTAGGCTGGGGTGATAGACACTGAGGAGTCCAATTAAACAAATGTTTGTGAGCTTATACTCTCTCACTACACACCGAAACATACCAGTCCATCTTGCAGATGTCACAATAACCAGATTGCCAGCCTGGGCATCACCGGTCAGCGTTGCTGTTCCAAAACACACTACAATGCTCAAATCGCAAATGCTCATTTTCTTTTTCACATAATTGAAAATATTGAGTTTGATAAAGGGAATGACAAAATATGAGAGTAAATTAGTACAAAGGATGAGAAATCACTCAGCGAATACAGTAGAACACTCAAGCAAGTGTAGAGAGTCAGATGTGACACAGAGTCATTGTGCTATTTCCATCTGTAGTCCTGTAAATCCAGTGCATGCTGGCAACCAATGCATGGTCTTATCATCTTAAACAGACAGGCGGGTGACCGTTGGGAGTGAGATAAAAATATATATATTTATTTAGCATTTTTTTCTTTTGCTATTAAGCAGGATCAAATCTTGCAGATAATTGTTTGCAATATGTTTTCTTGCAAAGTACCACAAGATAAAGTATCAGTGCAAAACAAGGGAGCATTTGCTAGTGATTTGATTTCTTGACTGAGGTATATTTCTGTTGTTGAGAATAGAATCAGTACAAAGATGAGAACTCTGTCCAGCTTATTACCAGTGCCAGGACTCTAGTGGGTGTGTGTGGCATAGTGATTAGCTGAGCATTAACACCATCCTCATCAGTATTTGCAGAGCAGAGCCACATTGTAAATGTGCAATTCCATTTTACCTTGTATAGAGATAAACACATGTGTTATGCAAACAGACTGTTTGGTTGGGGCGGGGAGGGGGGAATCATTGTTATGCCCAAACTGGGAGAAAGTAGAAAATTGTTGGACTTCACTCAATGTTTAATCCATATTTTTAACCACTGCACAATTTGTTTCTCGAGTTTGACAATCTTAATTCAAATTTGGCAGAAAAAGACATAATGATACAACAAATTCAATTCTGTTTTCTATAATGAAAACTGGATACACTTTGAAATACTTACTTCCTACACTGAAAACAGGGCAAGAGAAGGAGTAGTGAATTTTCTCACTGCTGCATCTGTCAGGAGGAAAGCTATACAGATGGAGCTGCACTCATCTAGTGCGGATCCATCGCACATATGCAATCCCGGTGGGACTAGGCGATCTGGCGCCTAGCCCCGCTACGGGAGTGCAGAGACACTCCCATTATGGGGAATGGGGCGCATGCGCATCACGGACGCACCTCTGGCCCAGATGCAGCGATGGGCGCGCCCAGGCACAGAAGGAGCCATGATTAGCGTGGCTCCATCTGTAATACAGAAAAAGTGCAACGATGACAGGTAAAATATGCAACAATTCGCAGGTAAGTAGTCATACATAACATGCTTTAACTGTATAATACAATCCAAATATCTGACACACTATGGGGGTGATTCAGAGATGGACGGTAATAGCATCACTGCTGCGTCTTTGGAGGGCTAAAGATGCCTACTGACAGAAAATGTAGACCTGAGTGCTGCATCAGCCATTTAAGTAAGCCTAAGGCAACTCAGATTCAACATCTCATCTGCACTTCCGAGGCCAGTAAATCTGTGTTGGAAGATGCAGGCACTGGCCTCAACACTTCCATAAATAATAAAGTCACAGAAAAGGATCAACAGCGCTGCTGTTACCCTTTTAAATGGATCTCTTAGCTGTGTATCTCCAACACTCTGTCAAAAAGATAGGTATAATCTTCTACCAAAATATTCCATATGATCCAAATAGTTCATCAACCATGAATGAATCTTAAATAAAATCCTTTATTCTTAAAAAACATTCCTTTTTAAAACTCATGGGGTGCAGTTCGGTTTTATGGGGTTTACCGGTATACAATCCTGGATTTCAGATGCATATAGAATAGAGCTCACCAGATCCTCGGGACGCCGTTATTAAGAAAACGGTGCTTTCAAAAATGGGTTTACTTTACCCGCTGATGCCAAATCTCCACCGCTAGCTGTCAGTTTACTGTGAGTCTCTCAGCGCTGCAGCGCCGCAAGGCTTCTCCGTTCCTCCTCCTCCCGAACTGTATCTCCCCTGTTCTGCAAGAACAAACAGCGACCAAATCCACCTGCTGCTGATGCGTTTCTACCCGTAATAGGGTCTTTGTAAAGGTGCCTCCAATTGAAGTGGAAGTACACATACCAGAATGTCCTGTCACAATTTTGCTATTAGGGCACGCTTGTATGTGTAGGTTCAGAGCAGCTGGACAGCCTCATGTTGAATAAACCTGATCTACAAGGGTAGACTATTTCTTTACTTTACTCTCCATTAGACCACATACCCAATAACGTATTCCTTTCATATTTCAATTCTACTAAAATCACATTAAATATAAGCATAGATGGCTAGCGCTTCCAATGTTTTCTTTGCATTTGAACTGTAGACTGAAACATGCAGAAATGGGACAAGCAGCATTTTAGAAAATGCTAACAGTATCAGACCAACATACATGCATTCTACAAACAATATAGTACAATACAAGATGGAAGTAATGACGGAGCAATATAGGGAAGACGTGCAACTCATCAAGCTGGCTAATAACGACAAAGTTGTATAATAAAGACAAAGTTGTATTCAGTTTGACTGTAACTGCCACCACATTATGTGAACAGAAATACACATGCATATATTTACCAGTATAAGTGAGTTGTGCCCAACCCAACAGAAAAACTACTCCTATCCACTCCCTTTGTTTCATAGGCTCACTTACCCAGCCACATAAGTAGTACAAAATATCTGTCTGACAACAGGTGCATTGATGCACAACTCAGCATAGCCCACAATGCCACTGACATGCCTTTAATGAACTTACCTTCCATAATGACAACCTTCCATTAAAGCTTATATATGTGGAGAAAAGTGGAGAATTGTTGGTATTGTGGACGAATCTGCATCACCCGTAGTTAGCTGCGAACAATTTCATTTGGTGCATGTGCAAAGCAAAACGCGCAAGTTACCTTATACTCTGCAAACGGACTTGTGTGCAACTCGGCAACATCCTCAAATAGAGCAGAGGCTGTAAAGTGCTACAGTATATGCTGCTGCTTATAAATGTTAATAAAAGAGAAGATTGTCAGTGCTGGACAGAAAGGGTAGTGGACAATTGGCATAGCCTCCCAACAGAGGTGGTAGAGGTTAAGACAGTAGAGCAATTCAAACTAGAGATGAGCGGGTTCGGATTAACTCGGTTCTTAATGCCAGAATTATCGCAAGTTCTTTTTTTCTGGATTTTTCTTATTCAAAACACGTGAAGTCCGTGAGCCAATAAGGAGATTTGAGTAAATCCGAGTAAAACCGAACCCGCTCATCTCTAATTTAAACATGTATGGTATAGACATAAGGATATCCTTACAAAGTAATAATCATGAATAAGTCTGAGGTAATAATAAGGTTAAAAAATGGGCAGACTAGATGGGCCAAGTGGTTTTTACCTGCTGTTAAATGCTATGTTTTTATGACAGGGCAATAATAGATATTCCTAAGGAGTAGTGTTTGGATGGTTTTTATAACAGGTATTTTAGAGATATAAAAGTGGTCCTTTTCCAGATGTAGACAGTCATCCATCCTATTTAGAAACACATTACCCTCAATGTAAGAGCTTTTAAGAAAACCTCTCTGAATCAGCTAGCTCTAAAATCGGTCTCTCTTGAGTCTTAAATCGGTAATAAAAACCATTACGGCTTGGTCAATGTAAGACTTCAGGGTTATACTTGATTTTTTTGTGTGGCATGTGAGTTCATTAGATTCAGGCAGCGGTGGCTCCTACTTACTTTTAGGAGGGCTTATACAGATACCCCCATGCCTGGTGTGGAGATACCAAGCCACTAATCTTGGCATCTGCGCAATGGATCTTGCAGGCACCGGCTTATGCGCAGAAGCAAGGGTGCAACTGTGCAAACCCCCAGTTTCTATGGACTGCATCGGCTGCACACCATCAAAGCCTGCCAGGGCTGCACGAAAGTTGGGTAGTGGCTTCCTACAGGAAGATTGCTCTCTGCTTATTGCAGCATGGCCTGGCAGTCCCAGAGTGAAGAAACAATGTCCAATGGGACTGCCTGTAGTTTCTGTGACGGACAGGACTTCCAATAGGAAGTCTCTGCCTGTCACAGTGTAGCCAGTGCAGTCACGGACTGTATCTGGCTCACTGACACTGAGCTGAGATGGCAGATTTTACCTGGAGGGGCTGCAAGATAGGTAAAATCAACCACCGGACTCAGAATTTAAAACTTAGTAGTTTATCATTATGAAACATCAACTTCTTTAATGTAACACATATAAATCACTGTGTGTGTCTATTCTTATATGATACACATACGTTTTGAATCTATAATTCCAGACAATATCAAGCCTCAAAATACCAGACATGACCATACTGACTTCTTATCTGGCACACACATTAGTTCAACAGTTACTTTTATATACGACAAAATGTAGAAAGTCCAACTAGAAAAAATATACACACATACATTTACATGTAGGTTAAATGAAAGGGTAAATCAGGGCACAAAAAAGTTTAATATTAACAAAGTCATTTATGCCAGTATTAAAATTATGCTCCCCCACAGGTTGTCACAGCTCTGCCGTTATTTCCAGCACAATGGAACACAAGAACAGTGTCTAATCTAATCTAATTTTCTACATATTTTGTTTTCCATCGAAATCTATTCCAAAAGGCAATCATTTCACTTGGAAAATATGCAGGAAAAAAGTCCTGTTTCTGCAAATATCTTTCCATTTAAGGTGCACTGAAGGCTGGTGCACCGACAATATATTTTACTCTGGAACACACAAAGACTGTCTGTGGATGCACATGATGTACAGTAGATATAGAGTAGAAGAAGGAAATGTTCTGTGAATACTTCTGTGAACATAAAAAATACACAGAATCCATGACAGTAAATAGCAGCTCTATCTTATGTTCAAATGATCGATGGATAGTTAATAGTTAAATTGAAAATATGTTTGCAAAGGTTCAAAATAACTTAAAAGTGCATTTCTGTATAAAATATAAAACCTGATAAGAGAGGGGGGATTGGCAGCATATTCTATTTTCCAGTGTTCCTGATCTCTGACTGTATCTTCTTGGAATGATACTCCCTAGAGGAAGGTGGGTACCACCAGAGAGAAACAATGGGGTGCACCGTGATTTGCCCCCAGACATCTGTATAACCAACACGCAATGTTCTATATATATATATATATATATATATATATATATATATATATATATTTGGTATTATCAATTCAGCTATAGTCCCAATTCTATGTAAATGCATTTATATCCTCTTTTAATGACATACCTCTCACATTTGGAAAATACAAATCTGGCTGGGTGGTCATGTGATCATATCATAGTGGAAATAAGTACACAAGAGAGGGAGTCTGTTTGTGTGTGTATTCTTCTTTTTCTACACACACAGTGGGACAATTACACTGAAAGTAGGATGATCAGGAGAAACAAAATAATCAGATGAGTAATGCCAAAAGCAAAAGCTGTACTGCAAGTACTAATATTATATATGTATATATATAAACATATGAAGGGAATCCTGACATACTACTAGGGATTTTAATTGACCTATTTTGAGCTTGCCTTATTGCTCTCATTCAGAATTGGAGTTGTCATCTTATACTTAAAAGGTCATTGTCACAGCAATTTTACTCTTTGTATATATTGGTGAACTATATATGATAAACACGAATATTGTAATATTATCTACCTTTGAGAATACTGTTCATGCCCACGGCAAAGGCTGGATGGGATTTTGAAATTTACAAACATTGACCATTTTGATCACGACCCCTGAAGAAGTCCTATATGGACGAAACGCGTTGGGTTTTCACGAATTTGTGAATTTGAGTATACATCTGAACTCTCTGGTGGAAGAATTGATATTCGATTCAAGTGTAGTTATCACTAAACAAAATTCGCCAGATGATTATCAATCTATATTGTTCACTTATGGTATAAAGTTATCTACTTGTTTTATTGATGTTTTTATGTAATATTGCAGTATTTACTGTTAAATTTTAAGAATAAATACATCTATATGTGACATCTGAGGTGGTTCAGCTCCCATGAGAATTCTTTTTTCCTATATATATATATATATATATATATATATAAATCACCAAAGCAGCCGGCACTCCCCTTGCTTACATACATAACATCTGCTTACATAACATCTGCTATTTAGGCTGCATTAAGATGTTTATGTCTTTTCTTGATCATATAGAAGATGCCTTATGTGCATGTTTCTGTTTTTTGGTCACCTAGGTCACCTATCTGTACTTGACTTATTCCTCCCTGCGAGCGCCTTCCGATGACGTCGCACGCTACACGGAAGCAGCTGCACAGTTTGTGATAGCGGCGGCCAGCGTGGCGTTCGGATCGGAGGGCAGGAACGCAGGTGAGGTGAGTCAATGTAATTATGTATGTGGGGAAGGTCTTGTGAGGGTATAAATTGTTTGTTTTCATTATGCTGTACATCCCTGACGACGGGCGGAGGCCCGAAACAATTGTTGGATGCTACTCCAATAAAGAAAATCTTTTGAATAGTCTCCAGAGTGCCGCCTGTTCTCCTATCTATCTATATATATATATATATATATATATATATATAAAATGTATAAATATATATATATATATATATACATACACACACGCTAAGAAGAATTAGGAGAGCGCACTTATGAGTTAAAAGATATTTCCTTTATAAATAAAAATGCAATATCCACGTATATTTCAGTTTAAAATCACAATCACAGCAATGTTTAAAAACAGTAATGGCTGTGCTCCGTCTGGCCGATTCTGTTACACTGGCTCCGGACCCAGCAGCTGACGTAACAACGCCCACGATGTGTAGCCACGGCAACACGTTTCAACCAATAGCGGTCTTCGTCAGGGGATGTGGTCATTGTCCATGAACAAAATAATAATAAATTAATTTTAGCCTATATATTTTATTTTAACAAGGTAACACACAGGTGGTATAATTATATGGTAGTAAACCAATTAAGAAACTAATGCTAGTAAAATAAATAAACTGTATCAGTTTGCAAGTGGATTGGAGTGGATTGTTGCCTTACACTATTTATATATCAGATATGTCATTGTATATTTATATAATGGTGAAGATTTGAATATGTTTGAAAACTGTCTCTCTCTTATCTAAACCAACGAGAAAGGGTTACACTGAAACAAGGGCAGGTATATAAAAGCCTTGTTCATGGACAATGACCACATCCCCTGACGAAAACCGCTATTGGTTGAAACGCGTTGGGCGTGGCTACACACCGTGGGCGTTGTTACGTCAGCTGCTGGGTCTGGAGCCAGTGTAACAGAATCGGCCAGACGGAGAACAGCCATTACTGTTTTTAAATATTGCTGTGATTGTGATTTTAAACTGAAATGTACGTGGATATTGCATTTTTATTTATAAAGGAAATATCTTTTAACTTATAAGTGCGCTCTCCTAATTCTTCTTAGCAACAATACCCCTTACTCCATTGGCCTGGAGCTGGATGTAGCTGCACGTGGAGGAGTAAAAGGAGGAAAGGAAATAACTCTGGAGCATTCGGACTAATTGCGCAGAGAGTGAGTATATATATATATATATATATATATATATATATACACACACACACATACACACCCCCCAATAAAACACCTAGAAAAGCTGCTGACACTAGCTGGATTAAATGAGCTAACAATGGGGTGCATTTAATAACACTTGTTTGAGCTGCTTTACTAAAGGGGGGTACACACGGAGAGATCCATTCTTAAAATCTAAGCAATCTGACTAGATTGCTTACATTTTAGGTACGAATCTCTTGTGTGTATGCCCCATAGCGATAGCGATGTGCGGCACTATCACCGATGCCAGATTGGCCTGCTGCAGGCACAATCTAGCACATCGCTCATTTCAACCAGTGGATGAAATGCGCAACCCCCCCCCCCCCTCGCTCAGCACACATCGCGCTGTGCTGAGTGGGGGGAGAGATCTGTGCTGAACGGTCACTGATAGATCGCTCAGCATACATCTCTGGACGTGTGTACTGGCCTTAAGTGCTTCTTAGCTGATATGCTTGGTGGAGGTCAAACAGTACCTTTAAAAGCCTCAAACCAGGGACCATGTGTTATGTTTAATGTGATAGCAATTGCAATGTTTATAATTCTGGGAGTTATTCATGTTTTAGAAAATGGAGAGAAACTCTTGTTTGGGGCACTCTGTCTAAGAGAAAATTTAAAACTGAACTTTTACTAAGTACAGTAAGAATAAAAATGTGGTTGCCTCAGAGATAAATTTTAACAAAGAGCAAAACAATAGAATCAAACTCTATTACTGGTGAAAATATCAGAAATAATGCTAAAAAAATTTGATTCCATTGACTCAATTCACACATATAGGCAGTCCCATAGGGTCATTCTGTGTCAAATCAACACACTGATTTTACCTAACTAGCTCAGATTTTTATAAAATTTGGTATATGGAGAGTATATATGTAGTCTTAGAAAAATACTAAATATTATTTAAATATCTCATGCCGTTTCCAAAATATGGCTATGTAAAGTTGTCAAAAATGCACATTCAACTTATTTTCAAATCGCCATAGCAGCTCTCCTAATTAAGCTGGAGGGGTGGGAGTGCTGTCATTTTATTGTTTTTTTTTTTTTTCCTATGATATTAAACACAATAGGCTTTGTGAGGAAAAACTTTTTCCAAATTCAAATTGAAATTTTTAATCATGATTATTTAAAAAAGAGTGTGTCAAAAAAGTTCACAAAATTTCAGGAAATAGTCTATACTAATGTTAAATGTTAGTCAAAACTTAAAAGTGGGAGGATAATGGGTTTATATTAGAACTAATTTTAAAGCAAGGTAGTTAATTCAAAAAAGCCGGGTGTATTACAAGAAGTAATTGGTAATAACAGATTTGATGGCTTCATTAGTTTAATTATATAAATCAAGTTGAATAGAAATACTTGACATTGTATTAGTCAACAATGTTAGCCAAAGATAGTTTGACAATGCCTCAGTGGTTTTAAAAGTTCCATCAGGAGACATGATAAATTCTTCCAGCTGAAGATATAGGATCGACATTGCATAAGACATCTATTAGAGGTATCCATAGTACATCAGGCTTCCTTACATAGATGAATGATGGTGAAAGTCCAACTGGATAAAGTAAGGTCAAATTTAATTAGTCTTCATCTTCATTCTTGTCCATCACATAAGCAAGCCACCATTTCTTGATATGCATAATTTGGAAACAGCATGAGATACTTAAATAAAATTTTGTATTTTTCTTACACTACATATATACTTTCCATATACCAAATTCACACAAAATCTCAGCTGGTGAGGTAAAATTTTAACAAAAAGTGTGTTCACTTGACACGGAATGACTTCATATCCATATACAAATTCACAGTATAATACTGTCATGCAAAAAGTCCGGAACCTGAAATTGAATAACAGAATGCAGTGCGACACTGAATAGTTGGTCATAGGATTGTTTAAACCAGGCATGTCAAACTCGTAGCCCTCCAGCTGTTGTGAAACTACAAGTCCCAGCATGCTTTGCCAGCACCCCGTACACTGATCAGCTGGTAAAGCATGGTATTTTCACAATAGCTGGATGACCATGAGTTTGACATGCCTGGTTTAGACCAAAGCAGATTCACGAACACAGGGCCTAATTCAGCATGGAGCGACTGCATGTGATGGTATGCTGCTGGTGCGGCCCACAAACGGCACAGACATGCCTGCATTGTCTTAATTATGCCCTCCCTCCAATGCCAAGTCGACGCCCATTAACAGCCCTGCGACATCTCTGCCTGTCAATCAGGCAGAGGCGTTCGCACAGTGAGATGCCAAACGCACTGCGGCTGCTGCGCTTGCACACACTTAACAAAGCTTCAGCATGCCTTCCATGCTGAATTAGGCCCATAGTCAACCACTAAACACTTTGGAATAACATTTTCTGTCCATCACACAAAACACAATATTAGGAGCTACAGTAATACATTTTTACTGTATGGCAGCAAGCAATGGTGTGTTGCTGTGATGACTGATAGTATGTCAAAAGTGTAAACATAAAAATAACAATGTGAAACAACACTGCTGGACAGAGGTGCTGATAATCACGAAGACAAAAAAGAGTAATCAAATGCAGCTTATAGATATGACTTATTTCCAAATACAGGTTGAGTATCCCTTATCCAAAATGCTTGGGACCAGAAGTATTTTGGATATCAGATTTTTCCGTATTTTGGAATAATTGCATACCATAATGAGATATCATGGCGATGGTACCCAAGTCTAAGCACAGAATGCATTTATGTTTCATATACACCTTATACACACAGCCTGAAGGTCATTTAATACAATATTTTTTTTATAACTTTGTGTATTAAACAAAGTTTGTGTACATTGAGCCATCAGAAAATAGACATTATGGTAAGAACTTACCGTTGATAACGTGATTTCTCTTATGTCCACAGGTATCCACAGGATAACATTGGGATATGCCGGAGCGACAGCGGAAATGGCACCAAACGGTCACGAGCTTTCTGGCCTCCCAGGATGCATTGGGGCTTCACCATATAATTCCGCCCACTGACTCAGTCAAATCAGTTCTTTCCACAGCGATTAGGCAGGAGCATCAGGTAGAAACCTATTTAGGCGATAAGAACACACATGCACACCCTTCCATACAAGAGGGAAGATGTTTAGTGATTGTCAAGATCCTCAAATCAGGTGCGCCAGGGTGGGACCCCTGTGGATACAAGAGAAATCACATTATCAACGGTAAGTTCTTACCATTTCGTCTATTTCTCTGGCTGGGTCCATAGGTTATCCACAGGATAACATTGGGATTCCCAAAGCCAGTTGTAGTGGTGGGGACGCTCCTGATTACACAGGAGGACCTTTCGCCCAAATTCTGCGTCATGAGAGGCAAAAGTATCCAAGGCATAATGTCTGATGAATGTGTTAATGGAAGACCATGTGGCTGCCTTACAAATCTGTCTGCTGAAGCACCCTGTTGTGCTGTCCATGAAGGACCTACCTTACGTGTAGAGTGAGCAGAGACATTAGCCGGAGTAGGGAGATCTACACGAGAATAAGCTTCTGATATTACCATTCGGAGCCATCTTGCCAGCGTCTGTTTACTAGCAGGCCATCCTCTTCTATGAAATCCGTAGAGGATGAAGAGAGAATCTGTTTTCCTTATGGCACTAGTACGATCCATGTAGATTCTTAATGCTCGGACTACGTCCAGCGACGCTTCTCCCGCAGACAGTCCCGATAACTGAAAAGCTGGGACTACAATCTCTTCGTTAAGGTGAAACTTTGAAACCACCTTCGGAAGATAACCAGATCTAGTTCTGAGAAATGCTTTATCTGGGAAAAAAACTTAGGAAAGGAGACTTACACGACAGTGCTCCTAAATCTGATACTCTTCTAGCTGAGGCCATTGCCAGCAGAAAGAGTACTTTAGCCGTTAACCATTTAAGATCTGCTCTCTTAAGTGGTTCAAACTGGGGTCCCTGAAGGAATTTAAGAACTAGATTCAAATCCCCGGGAGCTACAGGAGGAACAAATGGAGGTTGAATGTGTACAACTCCCTGAAAGAAAGTACGCACATCCTGTAAATCAGCAATCTTTCGCTGAAACCATACAGTTAATGCTGATACTTGAACTCTCAAGGAAGCTACTTTCAAACCCTTATCCAATCCTGCTTGAAGGAAATCCAAAATCCTGGATACTTTAAAAGATCTTGGATTCAAACTTTTTAACTTTTTTCACTACACCAATGAATATAGACTTGCCATATTCGATGATAAATACGAGCTGAAGAAGGCTTTCTTGCTCTAAGCATAGTTTGAATTACTTGTTTTGAAAATCCTCTAGTTTCTAAGATAGAGGTTTCAACAGCCACGCCATCAAAGACAGACGATCCAGATGGCTGTGACAACAAGGACCCTGCATTAGCAGATCTGGACGTTGAGGGAGCAGTATCGGTGCTTCCACGGACATTCTCAGTAGATCTGTGTACCAATGCCTTCTTGGCCAAGCTGGAGCTATTAGAATTATGGCTCCCTTTGCTTGCTTTATTTTTCTCACTACTCTGGGTAACAGAGATATTGGAGGGAACAGATACACCAGATGAAATTTCCATTTTACTGACAGCGCGTCTACAAGGACCGCTCCGGGATCCTTTGTTCTTGATCCGTACCTCGGAACTTTGTTGTTTAGACGAGACGCCATGAGATCTATCTCCGGTAGACCCCATCTGTTCACTATGGTCTGAAACACTTCTGGGTGTAATGCCCATTTGGTTTCCTGAATGGTGTGTCGACTGAGAAAATCCGCTTCCCAGTTCAGTACACCTTGAACAAACACTGCTGACAATGCTGGAAGATGGAGCTCTGCCCACCTTAGTATGGGAGTTACTTCCTCCATCAATCTTTTGCTGTGAGTTCCTCCCTGATGATTGAGGTACGCTACTGCTGTCGCATTGTCTGAGCGAATCTGGACTGGTCTTCCTTGCAGACTGTCCTTTGCCTGAACTAGAGCCATATAAATGACCCTTATTTCTAACAGATTTATTGGCAGGAGACTTTCCCTTATGGATTATTTTCCCTGGAAACAAAGGCTTTCGAGTACTGCTCCCCAGCCTTGAAGACTGGCATCTGTTGTCAGGACTTGCCACTGTTTTATCCAAAAGGGTCTCCCCTTGTTTAAATGGTCTGTCTGTAGCCACCACACTAGAGACTGTAGCCACCACGCTAGAGACCTTTTTACGTTTACTGGAAACTTTATCATCGGCTTTTTTATTGTCTGATGATTTCCGTTCCATTTGGTCAGAATAAGGTGCTGTAATGGTCTGTAGTGGAATTGCGCATATTCCACCATGTCGAAGATTGATACCATCAGACCCAACAGTCGCATTGCTGCATGGACTGACATGTTCTGAGTGTGCAACGCTTCCTGAGTCATGACCTGCACCTTGACTATCTTTTTTTCTGGTAAGAAAACTCTCTGTAAACCTGAATCCAATACGGCCCCCCAAATGAACCATCCGCTGTGACGGATTCAGAGACGACTTTTCCCAATTTATGAGCCACCCGTGTCTCTGTAAACAAACTACTGTCTGTTGAAGATGGCTCAAAAGTAACTCCTGCGAATGTGCTAGGATTAACAGGTCGTCGAGGTATGGAAATATTCTTATCCCCTGGTTGCGGAGATAAGCTGCCATAACCACCATAATTTTGGTAAACACCCTGGGTGCTGTTGCTAGCCCGAAGGGCAAGGCTTGGAACTGAAAATGTCCCTGGAGGATGGCAAACCTGAGATAACACTGATGAGACTGTGCTATAGGCATATGTAGGTTTGCATCCTGTATATCCAGAAATACCATGTAATCTCCCGGTTCCATAGTCAACATCATGGAGCGTAATGTCTCCATGTGGAACCTTGGAATCCAAATGTATTTGTTTAACATTTTGAGATTGAGAATTGGTCGGAATGACCCATTTGGCTTCTCAATTAAAAATAGATTGGATTAAAAACCCTGTCCCCTTTGTGATGGAGGTACTGGGACAATCACACCTGACTGCAGTAATTTTTGGACTGCTTCTTGCAGGGCATTGGCCTTCGACTCTATACGAGACGGGCTGGTGCCAAAAAATCTTTGAGGAGGCTGCCTCATGAATGGGAACCCATACCCGTGAGATACCACCTTCTGCACCCAAGCATCTCTGTTGTCGACTGTTGCCATATGTGTGCAAAATGAAGGAGTCGGCCCCCAACCCTGGAGTCCTCCAGGCGGAGGCCCGTCTCTTCAGGCGGTTTCTGTTCAGGCTTGGAAACTGTCTTTCTATTAGCCCATTGCTTCCTACCCCTGGCTGATCTATTGAACTGGGGTTGCTTAGACTCCTCTTTAGCTTTCACTTTGCCTTGCCATCGAAATGGCCGAAACTTTGAACCCCTAGTCTTAGGGTTATAACTAGCCGGAAATCTGACCTTTTTGGATTCAGCTTCCGATTCTAGAATATCAGACAATTGTTTTCCAAACAATATATTACCAATGAAAGGCAATGCTTCCAATTCTTTCTTGGATTCAGCATCTGCTTTCCAAATGCGTAGCCAAACTATTCTACGAGCGGATACTGTCAAGGCTGATGCGTTAGAAGCAATCGTACCCATATCAATTGCTGTTTCTTCCAAATATTGGGCAGCTTGTCTTAAACGGCTTAAATGATACTCTTGCTCCCTATTAGGAGGAGAGAGGCCATTCTCTAGTTCCTCTATCCATTCGCCCATTGTCTTTGCTACCCAGGCCGAAGCCATAGCAGGTCTTACCACTGCTCCTGAAAGAGAAAATATATTTTTCAAGAAGCTATCTACCCTTCTGTCTGTGACTGTTTAGTGAGGTAGATGACAGTGGTAAAGCAGATTTATGCACCAGTCGCAGTACATGTGCATCTACTTTCGGAGGAACGTCTCTTTTCGAACAATCCGCAGTTGGAAATGTATAATAAGAATCCCATTTTTTCGGAATCTTATACTTTTTACTGGGCGTCGCCCAGGATTCTTCCATCTGTTTTTGTTCGTTTAAACACAGGTGCTTAAGGGAGATATCTAATTGTGTCAGGTCAACTTGAAAATAAGGAGGTAACTTTAGTGTCCTGCTACGCCCCTAATACTAAACAGCTGACGTTTTGTAGAAAACTCTGCGCCAAGGTACGACAACTGTCCAAAGGCGCGTTGCTCCTGCTAGGCGACTTTAACCTCACTGCTGACCCTGAAATTGACAACTCCCGCAGACAGACTCCGTGTCCCGGTCAGCTTCGTAGGAATGCGCAGGGATTCCGCCAACTGCTGGCGGAACATGACTTGCTGGACGTCTGGCGCGTTAAACACCCGACCGTCCGGGATTACACATACTATTCACATGTACACTCCACCTACTCCAGAATTGAATTTGCTTTAGCAGACAAATGGACCTCCCAGTCCATTAGCGCCATATCTATCCTCCCCATGTCATGGTCCGATCACTCCCCATTGTTTATTAAGTGGCACATAGCCAATAGACTCGTCTCTCCTGGTCCCTGGCGCTTGGGTAAACAAAGTCTTCTCAACCCAGAAACTAAGCAGGCTATCCAATCTACTATAACCCATTATCTCTCTGAGAACTGCCCTCGGGACACATCAGTCTTTAACTTTTGGTGCGCCCTTAAGGCAGTGCTTCGGGGAACTGCAATACAAATAGCGGCGAGACTCAAACGGGAATACCGAAAAAACCTTGCCTCTGCTGAACGCAAAGTTTCCTCTTTGGAAGTCTCCCATAAAAGAGACCCGCATAACCGGACTCTCTTGAAACAGCTGCAGACTGCTAGAGATGTGGTAAACTCCTTCTATTTGGCGGAGGTCCACCGTAACATACACAGGTTAAATCAAAAGTTCTATGTACATGGAAACCGAGCCAGTAGACTACTGGCAAGCAAACTACGAGGTAGAAAGGCTAGGGGTAAGATACATACTATTTACTCGGATAAGGGTGCTAGAGTCCATGATCCGGACGAAATTGCGACAGTGTTTGCGACTTACTACTCTAAACTTTACAATTTAAAAGACGACAGTTCTACCTTCCAGCCCACTAGGGGTGCCATCCGGGACTTTCTTGATAGTCTCGAGCTCCCCTCGTTGTCTCCAGAAATGTGTAGAGATATTGGTTCCCCCTGGACCTTAACCGAGATAGAAATAGCTATAGATTCTTTACCTAAAGATAAGACACCGGGCCCGGATGGCTATCCCTCAGCTTTTTATAAATCCTTCAGAGACAGTCTGGCCCCGGTTTTGCTTTCAGTGTTCAATGAGGCCTCAGAGAGGGGTAGTTTCCCCAAAGAAATGTTGGAAGCTCAAATTGTAGCCATCCCTAAACCAGGGAAGTCCCATACCTCTGTACAAAACTTCAGACCAATTGCTCTGCTGAACTCAGACCTTAAGATATACGCCAAAATGGTCGCTAATCGTATTAGTCCTCTTCTCCCTTCCCTAATTCACCCTGACCAGGTTGGCTTTGTGCCGAACCGCCAAGCCCCGGACAATACACGGAAGGTAATAGACATCATTGAGCACTGCTCAGCAAAACGGGAACCTCTTCTAGTTCTCTCATTGGACGCCCTTCTAGTTCTCTCATTGGACGCCGAGAAGGCGTTCGATAGACTAAATTGGGATTTCATGCAGCTGACGCTGGAGAAGTTTGGCTTCGCCGAACGGATCATGGACTCTATCCTAGCATTATACTCCTTGCCCTCGGCAAGGGTTTATGTGAACGGATGCACCTCTCCGAGTTTTGATATTACTAACGGCACCCGACAGGGTTGCCCTCTATCCCCTCTTATTTTTATTTTGGCAGTTGAACCCCTGGCTGCTAGGATCAGATCTCATGATTCGATTAAGGGACCAATTATAGGAGGTGTAGCACATAAAGTTAGCCTATTTGCAGACGATGTCTTACTATGCTTAACAGATCCCGAAGACTCCCTCCTGACCCTACACTCGGTCCTTCAACAATACTCAGACGTTTCATATTATAGACTCAACACCTCTAAAACGGAAGCCTTTCCGTTCCACATTTCTTTAAACGCGATCTCTAGAATGAAAGACCTATACAGATATGCCTGGCAGACCCATTCCTTGAAGTACTTAGGGATTCATTTGGCTGGAGAGGAGGAGCTGATTAATCGTAATTTTGACCTTTTATTAAAAGCTTTTGCGGAGCTGACTGGGGAATGGATGATGCATGAGGTCTCCTGGCTAGGTCGGATTGCCGCGGCTAAAATGGTGCTCCTCCCCAAACTTATGTACTTGTTTCGTGCCATACCGAGGCCCCTCCCCAAGCTGTTATATATTAAATTTAATCAAATCATAACCAAGTATGTGTGGAGAGGCTCCCGGCCAAGAGTTGCTAAAAAGACCCTGGTTTTGCCCAAAAGTGCGGGTGGCGTTGCTTTTCCAGATTTGGAACTATACCATATGGCCTGTATCTTGAACCAAACTAGGGATTGGTTCACCGTCGAGAATCCGAAATCATGGGTGATGGTGGAGGCCACTTGCATGCACCCGGTTGCGCTCCCTGATCTCTTGTGGATGCCTCCTTCCGTTGCGAAAGCCAAGGGAAGGTCCTGTAAGTCAGTTGAAACTACTCTGGGTGCGTGGCACAAGTTGGTATCGTCTTCAGATGAGATTACTTTGCCATGCTCCCTTCTATCGCTAGACTCCTTCTCTACCATGATTTTTAATATAGACCTCAGCGACTGGAGGAGGAAAGGCCTCTCCTCCCTAAGTGACTTGTATGTGGCAGGCTCCCTTCTCCCCTTCTCCCGACTACAGGAGCTATATGGCATACGGTCTCAAGATTTTTTTAAATACCTACAGCTGAGGAGTTGGATACACTCCTTCCCTAAGTTTGCTGGCTCTAGAACCTCTCTCCCAGCATATATTAAGCTCCATTTGATGTCACCGAGGTATAGGGGCGGGATCTCCTGGTGGTATAAACTCCAATTAGCAAACTCCACACATACCAAATTGAGGGCACAGACTCTATGGGAGAGGGACTTAAACAGAGCCCTCTCGAATGAGGACTGGGACGGAATATTTAGATCCTGTTTCACAATTTCAAAATGCATAAATCACTCTGAAATGTTCTTTAAGCTCATACAGAGGGCTTACTTTACCCCAGAAAAGCAACACAGAATCTGGCCCTCACAATCCAAATTCTGCTGGAGAAACTGCGGATATACAGGAGACATCTTTCATGTCTTCTGGAAATGCCCTTTACTCAGCCGCCTATGGAGTGATGTGTTCCAACTGATTAATACGGTTTTGGGCTCCTCTATCCCTATGGACCCCGCTTTAGCGCTCTTCCACCTTCATACAGACCACCTCCCTCCAGGCGACAGATACGTCTTGGGCCAGATCTTAGTTGCCACTAAAGCTGCTATAGCTCAATTATGGAAAACAGATAATGTCCCGTCCCTGGTAGTTATACAACAAAAAGTCCATAGGCACTTTGTTTATGAAACAGCTGAAGCCAGATACTTGCCCTCTTCTTCCTCTATTCTCATGAAATGGTCCAAATGGTCTACATATAATACCGAACTAGATTCTTCATTTGTAGTTGCCCCGCTATTTGCTGTGACAGAGTTAAATGAGCTCAATGCCCCCTGACCGCCTATTTCTCTCTGTATCCTGTGCATTAGCCTATTTATGCATATGTGCCTATCGTAGATCTTTACAGTATATTTTTGTACACTTCACCAAAAGTATGTAACCATGTATTGTAGTGTATTTCACTTTATGTCTGACTCTGAACCCTCCCCCAATGTTTTCCCTACTTCTTTTTTTTTCTGTTTCCCTGACTTATTTGTACAAAAAAGAGAGAGGAGGATTCCTTTTTTTCTTCCCTCTCACCTTTCAATAAAAATTTAATGTTTAAACACAGGTGCTTTAGATTTTGACACTGTATTGGCTGATTCCTCCAAAGAGAGAACAGCCTTCATAGCATCAATAAGTTCAGCTACATCCTCTGAACTAAAACTCTGTGACTGATCATCATACAGAGTATTTGAATACACTGTATCATCATCTGTTGTATCATCTTGTGTAGTCTGCCACATGGACGCATCTGTCTTAGTCTTACCTGTCCCTTGGTTACTTGTAGAGGCTACTGGAACCAAACCGTAGGAAGGGAGCTGCATGTATGGGATAATAGTGTAACCTATCCCCTGGGGTGGTGCTGCCGGAGTTAACCTGTCCGCTATTGAAGACAAAGTCTGTGCGAACATACTCCATGGTGGCTCTGCTGGTTGTTGAACCAATTCCTGTTTTTTACTTTGTCGAAAAGCAAAACAGTTCGCACATAACCCCTCATAAGTGACCAACTGGCTTATACCAATTAACCCTGTTTTACAAGATAAACATGTTAGGGATGTAGGAGTGCCTGATAAATTCTCATCGTCACTTTTGCCGCTCACAGACATGATAATATTCTGTTTATGACAACACAATTTGTGACTGAAAATCACCTATATATAGATATATAGAACATAACATGCAGAAACAACAGTAATATACAGATCTCATATGCAATATGTACCAAAATTAACAATTCATACTAACAAGTAGAGAGAATTTTTAGTACTGTATAACCCTTCCTTCATAGAGCGGGATACAGGAAGAATCACCACACTTCCATATCCATCAAATACGCTCGCAAGACGCTGAGTGGATTCAGACGCTACTGGTGTACACTGCCGTTCTGATAACTGATGAAAGACATGGGCGCTCACTAACGGACACGGGCGCTCAGTGAATGCCACGTGTATGCAGACGCTAAGGCCTGCGACTCGGCCCGGCAATCTAGTGTACATAACCGCATCGTCTAAGCTGCGACCGAGTACCCTCGTGATAGCGTCTGAGACGGAAGTGAGGTAATTCAGTTCATGGACGGGAGACGCGCGGAAACTGGTCATGAACTTGGGGGAGGGGCGGCCAGGAGAGCGTCTAATTCCCCCTGTTGACTTAAACTCTAACGATCGCGGCCTCTACCTAGTCCTGGAGCCTATGATCCCTAAGAGTGGTCGGCGCATCAACACAGTTTGTAGTCTCCACCAATACAGTGTAGCTGTGTCCAGAACCCATAGTAAGAGGAAATCCATAGAATTACCTTCTCCCCATGTTCCGGCCACAGCCTGGTTACGTCTGCTGGACCTGCTAGAATCATCCGACACAGACACCCGTCGAGACATCACTGTACGCAAAGGTAATCGTTGTTGCGACCCGGTGGGGAGTTGTTGGAGCGACTCTTTCTAGTATGCATTTAAGACGCTAGTAAGAAAAGTCACTCAAAAAACATAGTAAGACTATAAAAATAAAATAATAAAAGCTTCAGGCTGCATTATTAACAGCAGCCCTGTGACCATGGTCCGGCTCCTGCCACACTAAACAAAAAACTGATTGACTGAGTCAGTGGGCGGGATTATATGGTGAAGCCCCGATGCATCCTGGGAGGCCAGAAAGCTCGTGACCGTTTGGTGCCATTTCCGCTGTCGCTCCGGCATATCCCAATGTTATCCTGTGGATAACCTGTGGACCCAGCCAGAGAAACAAAGGTTTCATTATCTAACGCTCACTCAAAAAATTCTGTATTTCGGAATATTCCGTATTTTGGAATATTTGGATATGGGATAGTCAACCTGTATACGCAAAGTATATGATATCCTTATTGATGTGGACTGTTCTATGACTCTTTTCTGACTACTCCGATTTGAATTGCTGTGCTGCCAAGAAAATACCACTGTTATTCAGGTTTTTTAGCAAATCAAAAAAGCACACTAATGGTTAAAACCATGTTGCAGGTGGGGCCGATGTAACATGTGCAGAGAGAATTACATTTGGGTGGGTTATTTTGCTTCTGTGCATGGCAATTTAGATTTCAGTTTGAACACACTCCACCTAAATTTAATCTCACTGCACTTTAGATCTGCCCCACCTCCAGTGCAACATGGTTTTGCCCATTAGTGTACTCTTTTGGTTTGCTAACAAACCTGAATAAGGCCTTCTGAGCGATAGAGTTGGACTGACCAGATGGGAAAAACTATGGCACAACAACACAGGTTAAGTAGATGATGGCGTTCCAATCTGCACATTAAGTTTGTCAAGTACAGTAAGTGTATAAAATATGCCACTGTGCCTGACTTCATAATATAGGATAGCACTTGAACACAGCTAGACACAACATAAATACTACTCACAAGTCTATAATATGAAGGCAGATTCACTAAAGATGGGTATGTACAGATGTGTCCAGCTACAGCTTTGCAGTGTATAGGAGCTTGCTGTAGCAGGATCGCGATGCGTTTGCATTCCATGTCTATCCGCATCACTGCTGGCTCCCATTACGCTAAATGGTTCCATTTCACTGCTGGCTCCCAATACACTCATGCGCCCCCGGCGGCTCCCATTGAGGTGAATGCAAAGCATATGCCCCACTATGCTGCTATGGGCAACACTGTAAGTGGACAAATCTGTACCATGCTGGAAATAGAAATTGTTAGTGTTGGTCTCAATCAGAAAGAGGTCACTTTGTTGCTGTAGATGGTCATTCACAGATTAACCCAATGGCACATACTGTAGAACCTCTTGTTTATTTCACATGTTATTTTATATCCCAATGTCAAACAGTCTAAGATACAAATGTTTCTTATAGGGATTCGTTCTGATAATTTGAACATACACAGAGAAAATACATAGAAATCTTTTTATTTTAAGGCAAGAGCCGTGACTTGTCTTCTAAAGGAAATTCAAGCCTGATACGTGAAACTTTGAAGTTATTTCCTGGTGCCTGTGAAGAAAGAATGCCAAGTGGCTGTGCCCCAAACTTACGTAAGTAAGGGGCACAGAGTGCAGTAATAAATAGCAAAGAATAAAATAAATACTGCTTGCCCTGAATTTACAAGCACAAAGTAATGAAAAGCTCCTGCAATCAAGCAGATCAGATAAGCAGGGAATTGAACTAATATTGTGTATTCATTTTATAAAATGGACACAAGTTTTATTTAAACAGTAAAACATTGGATATAACTGGTTATAGACTGGAATTTGTTGGAAGGTGTTTGTTAGCAGCACTCTTTACATAGAGGAGAAGAAGAAAGAATATCTGGACCCTTCTAGGTGTTGGAATGAGTAATCGGCAAATGTTAATATGCAGTATGCTGGATAAAAGCAGTCCTGGCGCATAAACTCTGATATGCACTGACCTTCTTCCTGATGTATTATGCTAAGCATGGGCGCTGCCCCAATTTGGCAGCATGCTGCATGACAGGCGAGAGAGATCTCTCATGCAAAGCAATCACCTAAAACTCAAAGAATGTCATTTGTACATGAGCTGAATATTTTACTAGATACTTAAGTTTGGATTTAAAGAAGCAGAGCAATTCTTCACACCAAGATGATTACATCACATTACTTTTCTTATGTTTCCTCAGCATCAAGAAATAAAGTTTATAAGTTTATTAAATAACAATATTGCCTCTAATATAACTGGGGGGAAAAATAAAATGCAATAATATATAGATAGATTGTAAAACATATAGTTTTTTCCAGTATCAAATTGTTACATTAAATAGTAGACTGCCACAAGAGCACACGAGTCAATCCACAACCAGCAGCACCTGATGCTATGGGGAGGGTGGGTCTGCATCCATGGATGTCATTCAGTTGCAGCCGGTGGACCGAAAACCTTTCAACACTGACTATCTGTGGTTAAGTCCTTCAGTGCTGCCAAAGTTTCGGTGTATATATTTTGCAGTGGCTCAGACTGTCTTGGAAGGTACAGAGGCAGAGCAATACTGGCCATTTGTCTGTTGTAGATCTGCTAGATACTGTAAATATCCTGTGTGTATACTGTATTATATATATATATATCTATATATATATATATATATATATACACACACACACACACATATATATATATATATATATATATACACACACACACTGCTCAAAAAAATAAAGGGAACACTTAAACAACACATCCTAGATCTGAATGAATGAAATATTCTTAATAAATACTTTGTTCTTTACATAGTTGAATGTGCGGACAACAAAATCACACAAAAATTATCAATGGAAATCAAATTTATTAAGCCATGGAGGTCTGGATTTGGAGTCACACTCAAAATTAAAGTGGAAAAACACAATACAGGCTGATCCAACTTTGATGTAATGTCCTTTAAACAAGTCAAAATGAGGCTCAGTAGTGTGTGTGGCCTCCACGTGCCTGTATGACCTCCCTACAATGCCTGGGCATGCTCCTGATGAGGTGGCGGATGGTCTCCTGAGGGACCTCCTCCCAGACCTGGACTTAAGCATCCGCCAACTCCTGGACAGTCTGTGGTGCAACGTGGCGTTGGTGGATGGAGCGAGACATGATGTCCCAGATGTGCTCAATTGGATTCAGGTCTGGGGAACAGGCGGGCCAGTCCATAGCATCAATGCCTTCGTCTTGCAGGAACTGCTGACACACTCCAGCCACATGAGGTCTAGCATTGTCTTGCATTAGGAGGAACCCAGGGCCAACCACACCAGCATATGGTCTCACAAGGGGTCTGAGGATCTCATCTCGGTACCTAATGGCAGTCAGGCTACCTCTGGCAAGCACATGGAGGGCTGTGCGCCCCCCCCCAAAAGAAATGCCACCCCACACCATTACTGACCCACTGCCAAACCGGTCATGCTGGAGAATGTTACAGGCAGCAGAACGTTCTCCTTGGTGTCTCCAGACTCTGTAACGTCTGTCACATGTGCTCAGTGGGAACCTGCTTTCATCTGTGAAGAGCACAGGGCGCCAGTGGCGAATTTGCCAATCTTGGTGTTCTCTGGCAAATGCCAAACGTCCTGCAAGGTGTTGGGCTGTAAGCACAACCCCCACATGTGGACGTCGGGCCCTCATACCACCCTCATAGAGTCTGTTTCTGATCGTTTAGTAGACACATGCACATGTGTCTTGCTGGAGGTCATTTTGCAGGGCTCTGGCAGTGCTCCTCCTGTTCCTCCTTGCACAAAGGCGGAGGTAGCGGTCCTGCTGCTGGGTTGTTGCCCTCCTACGGCCTCCTCCACGTCTCCTGATGTACTGGCCTGTTTCCTGGTAGCGCCTCCTTGCTCTGGACACTACGCTGACAGACACAGCAAACCTTCTTGCCACAGCTCGCATATTGATGTGCCATCCTGGATGAGCTGCACCACCTGAGCCACTTGTGTGGGTTGTAGACTCCGTCTCATGCTACCATTAGAGTGAAAGCACCGCCAGCTTTCAAAAGTGACCAAAATATCAGCCAGAAAGCATAGGAGCTGAGAAGTGGTCTGTGGTCACCACCTGCAGAACAACTATTGGGGGTG
Organism: Pseudophryne corroboree; assembly: GCF_028390025.1. NCBI lineage: Eukaryota > Metazoa > Chordata > Amphibia > Anura > Myobatrachidae > Pseudophryne > Pseudophryne corroboree. The sequence continues at coordinate 241,672,298 of NC_086444.1, read as the reverse complement.
TCTTGCTAATTGCCTATAATTTCAACCTGTTGTCTAATCCATTTGCACAACAGCATGTGAAATTGATTGTCAATTAGTGTTGCTTCCTAAGTGAACAGTTTGATTTCACAGAAGTGTGATTGACTTGGAGTTACATTGTGTTGTTTAAGTGTTCCCTTTATTTTTTTGAGCAGTATATATATATATATATATATGATCCCCAATCTGCCGGCACTCAATTATAATGATCAGCTGCTCCGGTGCCACTCCAAAAGATGTCCAATAGAAAATACAATAAAGAAGGCACTCAGAGACTGTTCAAATGAAGAAAATTTTTCAATGTATTGGAAAACAAGCTAACGTTTTCGAGGCCAAAGCCCCGTCCTCAGGCCAATACACACATCTACAGCAAAGAGCAAGCCATACTCACCCACCTAAATACCCGACACCGGGTCCATCTCGAGCGCCACGCCGTCCTCCGGAGCCGCGTGTAGCGGAAGTGTCCTCAGCCGCACTTCCGGTCACGAAGCAGCCGTCACCATGGAAACGCATAGAGTGCGTTCCACCCCGGCCGGCTTCCTTCCTCCCCCAAGCACAGCTGCAGATCACCAGCGCACACACAGTGCCGGAGGCTGCGGGGAGCACAAGAAGGACAAATAAAGAAATATAAAACATGAGAACCATAATACATAAGACACAAAGGAAACAAAATATGTGCACTGACAAAAAAAGGACATAAATCATTGGACAAAATGAAATATAAAAAGAGAGAAATCTATATAAAAAGAGAGAAATGGACATAAAAAGAACAGGAAAAACATCCAGATTCTAGAACACAGGTAGCGCTGAACCTTATATGAGACTGTTCCAATTAATTTTATCATTAAGACCTCCTGGTTTGGTGGTCCCTAACCTAATGATCCATTGGGACTCTTTGATAAGAAGTTTTTTAGCCCGATCCCCCCTGCGTAGTGATTCAGGTACATGATCGATTATGTAATACTTCAAAGACTCCAGGGGGTGGCCAGCTTCCTTAAAATGTCGGGATACCGGCTGATCAATATCCTTGCCTCTGAGTGTCATATTGATGGCTGACCTGTGGGCATTCATTCTTTCCTTAAATTTACGAATTGTTTGACCAATGTAATATAACCCACAAGGGCATTCCACCACATACACAACAAAAGAGGTATTACATGTTAGGACAAATCTGATGTCATATAACTTGTTCAAATGAGGATGCTTAAACTGTTTACAAGCAACCATATATTTACAAGTAATACAATTATTACACTTATAGCAACCCGAGGGCTTGACATAAGTATTGGTGGGTATAGGCTTACCCAAACCAGAGATGTCCGCATGTACCAATCTATCCCGCAAGTTACTTCCACGTTTGTAGGCTGCCATGGGTTTGGTTTTCTCAAAAATAGGAAGGTCTTTGTCTGTACTGACAATAGGCCAAAGGGCAGTGGTAGCCCTGCGAATAATAGGACTAACCGTCGTGAACTCACTCACCCAAGGAATGGTATTCTTGGTTTTACGTCTAACAGGGTTAAGTAACCTAGATCTATCCATGCCCAAAACTTTAAGTTTTTGTTCCTGTAACGTGGCTAAATTATAACCACGACTAGCAAACTTGGCCACTTGAAGATCTAATGCTTCAGGAAGAAGTAAAGGGTCACTAGTGATGCGAGCAACTCGCATCATTTGGGACAAGGGAAGACCTTTTTTAAGGGCCGGGGGATGGTGACTAGAAGCCCTAAGTAGTGTATTTCTATCCGTGGTTTTCACAAAGACCTTAGTCTCAATTCTGCCCTCCACCACTGACAAATCAACGTCCAAAAAATTGGCACAAACAGCACTACAACTGAAAGTAAATTTGATGGGAGAATCTAAACCATTGATATCAGACATCAATTGAAGGAAACTTTCCTCCCCCCCAGTCCACAGAAGAAATATGAGAAAATGGATCGCCATTCTCAATAAATGCGCATTTGACTTAATGATATTGGTGGTGGAGGAATCCAATAGGGAATTGGATTCAGTGAGATCCAAAATTATCAATTATGAAAAAGATCATAAACATCATTTTGAAGATGATTCTAGCCAAAACTGGTTACAGAAACTAGAATCGCAGTGTGACACATACCGGAAGGATTTACTTAAGTTTAAGCGAAATAAGAAGTCAGCTGTTGATCTGGACTATGAGGAAAACCGGGTCTATAAATGGCTCTATGGAGGTGAATCCTCCCAATGGGATAGAACGTCTGTGAAAAAACGTCGACCCTGGCATAAGAGATCCCCAGCTGCCCAGAATGATCTAAAATCCAGCAGTGACAGCGACTTCCGAGTGTCTGATTCTGAAGACTCTAGCAGATCTGCATTGATCCCTTTAGAGCAGCGACAAAAGGAGGCATCAAAGGCCCAAGGATCACTCCCACCCGCCATGGGGGGCAGAACAAGAGAACCAAGAAAGGTCACTCTAACCAAGAACAAGACCTGATTTTCAATTTGTCTCATAGGACTCTTACTTTGGATGAATCCAGGGTCCTTAATATGGGATTGAGCTTCGTACCAACCAATAAACACAAAGAATTTAATTGGAAATTAAATTTACATAAGTTCTCTAGACAATTAAGGCTGAAAGAATTTTTTCAACACTCTAATCAGCATAGTGACCCTGGCCCTTATGCGTCCTTTTTACAATCTGCCTCTAGATCAAATTTTGATCCAGTTTCAACTAACCCATCTTTAAAATCCTTCAATAGGCTACTGGATGATTCTGTTAACCGCTATGTTGCTACTCCATGCCAGATACGCCCCAATTTATCTAAGAGTGAATTTAAGGCTCTTAGGGATCTTGAATCATACACAGATGTCATAATTAGGCCCGCCGATAAAGGCGGGGCCTTAGTGATTCAGGATCTGGAGAAATATAGATCTGAAATTGTCAGACAATTGGCGGATAGCGAGGTCTATATGAAACTTGGAAATGACCCGACTATTACGTATCAGAAATAATTATTTGGAATTTTGGAGGCAGCACATAAAGAAGGGAAACTTCCAGCAAAGGTGGTAAAAGCTATGCAGGTACAACATCCGGTGGTACCGGTATTATACACGTTGCCCAAGATCCACAAGGATCCGGTGGATCCGCCGGGCAGACCCATCATCTCTGCCCGGGATTCCCTTCTTCAGCCAGTTTCCCAATTCCTGGATAGCCTTCTTCAACCCTTATTGTGCAAACAAACAACTTTCCTCAAAGACACTACATCATTTTTGAAAAAACTTTTGGATCTAGGACCTATCCCTCCAGGAACTCTACTATGCTGCCTGGACGTTTGCAGCTTATATACGTCCATTCCCCACGAGGGGGGTATGGCTGCCATGAAAAGCTTTATAGAATCGAATCTTCCATCATCTATCATTGATCATGAACTTTTTTTGACCTTATTGGAACTTACTTTGAGGCGGAACTATTTTTTGTTTGACAGTTCATTTTTTCTTCAACTAAGAGGTTGTGCCATGGGTTCTCCTGTGGCACCCTCTTATGCGAATGTTTATATGTTTCTCCAGGAGACTTATATGTTTTTCAGTGATCCTTTAATTTATCATAACATTTTGTTTTTTACCCGTTACATAGATGATATATTTCTTCTGTGGACTGGGGGGGAGGAAAGTTTCCTTCAATTGATGTCTGATATCAATGGTTTAGATTCTCCCATCAAATTTACTTTCAGTTGTAGTGCTGTTTGTGCCAATTTTTTGGACGTTGATTTATCAGTGGTGGAGGGCAGAATTGAGACTAAGGTCTTTGTGAAAACCACGGATAGAAATACACTACTTAGGGCTTCTAGTCACCATCCCCCGGCCCTTAAAAAAAGTCTTCCCTTGTCCCAAATGATGCGAGTTGCTCGCATCACAAGTGACCCTTTACTTCTTCCTGAAGCATTAGATCTTCAAGTGGCCAAGTTTGCTAGTCGTGGTTATAATTTAGCCACGTTACAGAAACAAAAACTTAAAGTTTTGGGCATGGATAGATCTAGGTTTCTTAACCCTGTTAGACGTAAAACCAAGAATACCATTCCTTGGGTGAGTGAGTTCACGACGGTTAGTCCTATTATTCGCAGGGCTACCACTGCCCTTTGGCCTATTGTCAGTACAGACAAAGACCTTCCTATTTTTGAGAAAACCAAACCCATGGCAGCCTACAAACGTGGAAGTAACTTGCGGGATAGATTGGTACATGCGGACATCTCTGGTTTGGGTAAGCCTATACCCACCAATACTTATGTCAAGCCCTCGGGTTGCTATAAGTGTAATAATTGTATTACTTGTAAATATATGGTTGCTTGTAAACAGTTTAAGCATCCTCATTTGAACAAGTTATATGACATCAGATTTGTCCTAACATGTAATACCTCTTTTGTTGTGTATGTGGTGGAATGCCCTTGTGGGTTATATTACATTGGTCAAACAATTCGTAAATTTAAGGAAAGAATGAATGCCCACAGGTCAGCCATCAATATGACACTCAGAGGCAAGGATATTGATCAGCCGGTATCCCGACATTTTAAGGAAGCTGGCCACCCCCTGGAGTCTTTGAAGTATTACATAATCGATCATGTACCTGAATCACTACGCAGGGGGGATCAAGCTAAAAAACTTCTTATCAAAGAGTCCCAATGGATCATTAGGTTAGGGACCACCAAACCAGGAGGTCTTAATGATAAAATTAATTGGAACAGTCTCATATAAGGTTCAGCGCTACCTGTGTTCTAGAATCTGGATGTTTTTCCTGTTCTTTTTATGTCCATTTCTCTCTTTTTATATAGATTTCTCTCTTTTTATATTTCATTTTGTCCAATGATTTATGTCCTTTTTTTGTCAGTGCACATATTTTGTTTCCTTTGTGTCTTATGTATTATGGTTCTCATGTTTTATATTTCTTTATTTGTCCTTCTTGTGCTCCCCGCAGCCTCCGGCACTGTGTGTGCGCTGGTGATCTGCAGCTGTGCTTGGGGGAGGAAGGAAGCCGGCCGGGGTGGAACGCACTCTATGCGTTTCCATGGTGACGGCTGCTTCGTGACCGGAAGTGCGGCTGAGGACACTTCCGCTACACGCGGCTCCGGAGGACGGCTTGGCGCTCGAGATGGACCCGGTGTCGGGTATTTAGGTGGGTGAGTATGGCTTGCTCTTTGCTGTAGATGTGTGTATTGGCCTGAGGACGGGGCTTTGGCCTCGAAAACGTTAGCTTGTTTTCCAATACATTGAAAAATTTTCTTCATTTGAACAGTCTCTGAGTGCCTTCTTTATTGTATTTTCTATATATATATATATATATATATATATATATTCATATTCAGGAAAGAACGGCACTTGAAGCTTTTTTTATAAAAATACTTGTACTCCAATTGTCAACATTTCTATACAATTATTTTAATTTTTACAAAAAGCTTCAAGTGCCAATCTTTCCTGGATTTTTGTATTGACTGCACTGTTCAGGCATGGGAGCAAGCTCTTTAGTTTACAAAGTGCCAGCTGTGAGCAACTGGTATAAATATGTATAAATATATATATATATACACGAAAAATGATACAAACAAGCAGCGGCACTCATGAGACTTGGCACAGCTGGTAGTAGAAAACGTGGCACCACGGCCCCGAAACGTTGGATCCACTTGTAGTGATGGATTAAACTCACTCGTTTTCTACTACCTGCTGTGCCAAGTCTCATGAGTGCCGCTGCTTGTTTGTATCATTTTTCGTGTATTTATTGATCCAGAGGGCACCAGAGCACATCATTTAATCTAGGGTGAGTGCCGATTCATCTGTTGCTGTAATGGGTAAAAGGGGCGATTTATCAGAATTGCAAAAAGGGATGATTATCAGTTTTCACTCCAAGGGTGGCAGCATCTCCAAAACAGCACAATTTGTGAACTGTTTGCATGCTGCTATGGAGGTGCATTGTGACTGAACAAATGGCACCATTGCAAAGAACCAAAATGGAAACTGAAGAGCAGCACGTGCCATTTATGTGAGAGGTGAATGTCGTCTACGAAGGTGCATGAGTGCTGACCGACACGCTATAGTGGAGCAGCTTAAAGTCAAAATGATCCTGGGGCTACCAGGTCTAAAAAACGACAGTTCAGCCTGTCTAGCTGCAGTCCATCCTGCACACGGCGGTTACTCTGGTGGTCATAATAACCTGACATGACCGTGTATATACAAATAAGAAAATAGAAATCAACCTCATTTATTTAACACAAGGGGCGGATTTTTTTTTTTTTTTTACAAATGACCACAGATAATTTGAGGGTGACAAATGAAATCCCTAAATCACTAGCAGTAAGTGTGTCGTTGTGTGGCCACACACACCTTCTGATTACCTTCTTTACATGCTACGCCAGGGGCGGACAGACTTTTGGAGTTGGCGATCTACTTTGAAAGCTAAAAAGCTTTTGTGATCTACCTAGGAGGAATAATAGCAAAAAATGGGCGTGGTATAACAAAAAAAGGGATGTAGCCTTGCTGCACAGAGTGAAATGACTGTCTCGCACGAAATAACACATTGGCCCCCACAGGTAAAAACCTCAAACACATGCCCCCACAGTGCCAGATACACATATGCCCCCACAGTGCCATGTGACCACAGTGCCAGATATGCCCCCACAGTGCCAGATACAGATATGACCCCACAGTGCCAGATATGACCCCACAGTGCCAGATACAGATATGCCCGCACAGTGCCAGATACAGATATGCCCCCACAGTGCCATGTGCCCACACTGCTAGATATGCCCCCACAGTGCCAGAATACAGATATGCCCCCACAGTGCCAGATACACATATGCCCCCACAGTGCCAGATACACATATGCCCCCACAGTGCCATGTGCCCACAGTGCCAGATATGCCCCCACAGTGCCAGATTACAGATATGCCCCCACAGTGCCATGTGCCCACAGTGCCAGATATGCCCCCACAGTGCCAGATTACAGATATACTCCCACAGTGCCATGTGGCCGCAGTTCCAGATATGCCCCCAGTGCCAGATATGCCCCCACAGTGCCAGGTATGCCCCCACAGTGCCAGATACAGATATGCCCCCACAGTGCCATGTGCCTACACTGCTAGATATGCCCCCACAGTGCCAGATTACAGATATGTCCCCACAGTGCCATGTGCCCGTAGTGCCAGATATGCCCCCATAGTGCCAGATTACAGATATACCCCCCACAGTGCCATGTGGCCGCAGTTCCAGATATGCCCACAGTGCCATGTGCCCACACTGCTAGATATGCCCCCACAGTGCCAGATTACAGATATGCCCCCACAGTGCCATGTGCCCGCAGTGCCAGATATGCCCCCGCAGTGCCAGATATGACCCCACAGTGCCACATATGCCCCACATTGCCACATATGCCGCCACTGTGCCATGTGCCCGCAGTGCCAGATATGCCCCCACAGTGCCACATATGCCCCACATTGCCAATATGCCCCCATAGTGCTCACCGTGCTGTGTGGAGAGCGCAGCGCGCGCTTCTCCTGCCTGCCGTCCTGCCCCTCAGTCTGATCTCCGGCGGTGACGGCAGCGTGTATGGCTCAAATCAGGCGCCGGTTCGCGAGCTCTGATTGGCTAACGAACCGGCGCCTGATTTGAGCTATACACTCCGCCGTCACTGCCGGAGACCAGACTGAGGGGCAGGACGGCAGGCAGGAGAGGCGCGGCTTCGGGTGGATGGGCAGCGGATCGCGATCGACTGGTCGCATGTCCGCTATCGACTGTTTGGCCACCCCTGTGCTACGCCATTGAGGAAGCATACCATCTTGGGTCCATGCCTTCAACTCCCTAGCAAACCCCAGGCTACTGTGTATTCCTCTCCTTCAGTGCCCTAGATTAAATTTTATTATTGTGTTCACTTTTTAGTGTAATGGTCTAAGTACACCTAGAATTCCATTATCCATAGAACACGTGCCTGGAAGATGCACAAGGAGTGCCATTGTTAGTTTTAGCCGACATCAGTTTCCTGATAACTCAAGGTGTGTAAACCATTCACACTTTATTGTTGTCTTTACCGCTTCAAGCTCATAACAATTACATCCCATTAAAAAAAGAAACTACTTATTACTGCACTTTCTACAAACACAATTTTCCAGTGCAAAATAAACGCATGTTGTATAAAATCTAGCACATTTAATAACAGGTGCAAATTAAATTAGCACTGTGATATGTGCATCTGGTAATGTGCAAATGAATCTGTATACCAGATCCAAGCATCGCCCACTGCGTGGTGTATTGAGGTTAGATGTATGAGGACACATCTGTAGATCCATTACAATAAAATGCAACAGGAGATGAAAAAATAAGATTTTACTTACCGATAAATCTATTTCTCGTAGTCCGCAGTGGATGCTGGGACTCCGTAAGGACCATGGGGAATAGCGGCTCCGCAGGAGACAGGGCACAAAATAAAAGCTTGAGATATCAGGTGGTGTGCACTGGCTCCTCCCCCTATGACCCTCCTCCAAGCCAGTTAGGATACTGTGCCCGGACGAGCGTACATAATAAGGAAGGATAATTGAATCCCGGGTAAGACTCATACCAGCCACACCAATCACACCGTACAACTCGTGATCTGAACCCAGTTAACAGTATGATAAATTTAAAGGAGCCTCTGAAAAGATGGCTCAACAATAATAACCCGAATTTTTTGTAACAATAACTATATACAAGTATTGCAGACAATCCGCACTAGGGATGGGCGCCCAGCATCCACTACGGACTACGAGAAATAGATTTATCGGTAAGTAAAATCTTATTTTCTCTAACGTCCTAAGTGGATGCTGGGACTCCGTAAGGACCATGGGGATTATACCAAAGCTCCCAAACGGGCGGGAGAGTGCGGATGACTCTGCAGCACCGAATGAGAGAACTCCAGGTCCTCCTCAGCCAGGGTATCAAATTTGTAGAATTTAGCAAACGTGTTTGCCCCTGACCAAGTAGCTGCTCGGCAAAGTTGTAAAGCCGAGACCCCTCGGGCAGCCGCCCAAGATGAGCCCACTTTCCTTGTGAAATGGGCTTTTACTGATTTTGGCTGTGGCAATCCTGCCACGGAATGTGCAAGCTGAATTGTACTACAAATCCAACGAGCAATCGTCTGCTTTGAAGCAGGAGCACCCAGCTTGTTGGGTGCATACAGGATAAACAGCGAGTCAGTTTTCCTGACTCCAGCCGTCCTGGAAACATATATTTTCAAGGCCCTGACAACGTCCAGCAACTTAGAGTCCTCTAAGTCCCTAGTAGCCGCAGGTACCACAATAGGTTGGTTCATGTGAAATGCAGAAACCACCTTAGGTAGAAATTGAGGACGAGTCCTCAATTCCGCCCTGTCAGAATGAAAATTTAGGTAAGGGCTTTTACATGATAAAGCCGCCAATTCTGACACACGCCTAGCTGAAGCCAAGGCCAACAGCATCGACACCTTCCACGTGAGATATTTTAAATCTACCGTAGACAATGGTTCAAACCAGTGTGATTTTAGAAATCTCAACACAACATTGAGATCCCAAGGTGCCACTGGAGGCACAAAAGGAGGCTGTATGTGCAGCACCCCTTTCACAAATGTCTGAACTTCAGGTACTGAAGCCAGTTCTTTCTGGAAGAATATCGACAGGGCCGAAATTTGAACCTTAATGGACCCTAATTTTAGGCCCATAGACAGTCCTGTTTGCAGGAAATGCAAGAAACGACCCAGTTGAAATTCCTGTGTAGGGGCCTTCTTGGCCTCACACCACGCAACATATTTACGCCAAATGCGGTGATAATGTTTTGCGGTTACTTCCTTTCTGGCTTTTACCAGAGTAGGGATGACTTCTTCTGGAATGCCCTTGTCCTTCAGGATCCGGCGTTCAACCGCCATGCCGTCAAACGCAGCCGCGGTAAGTCTTGGAACAGACAAGGCCCCTGCAGTAGCAGGTCCTGTCTTAGAGGTAGAGGCCACGGTTCGTCCGTGAGCATCTCTTGAAGTTCCGGGTACCAAGACCTTCTTGGCCAATCCGGAACCACGAGTATAGTTCTTACTCCTCTCCTTCTTATGATTCTCAATACTTTCGGTATGAGGGGCAGAGGAGGGAATACATACACTGACTGGTACACCCACGGCGTTACCAGAGCGTCCACTGCTATTGCCTGAGGGTCCCTTGACCTGGCGCAATATCTGTCCAGTTTTTTGTTTAGACGTGACGCCATCATGTCCACCTTTGGTCTTTCCCAACAGTTTACAATTTGGTGGAAGACTTCTGGGTGAAGTCCCCACTCTCCCGGGTGAAGGTCGTGTCTGCTGAGGAAGTCTGCTTCCCAGTTGTCCACTCCCGGAATGAACACTGCTGACAGTGCTATCACATGATTTTCCGCCCAGCGAAGAATCCTTGCAGTTTCTGCCATTGCCCTCCTGCTTCTCGTGCCGCCCTGTCTGTTTATGTGGGCGACTGACGTGATGTTGTCCGACTGGATCAACACCGCCTGACCCTGAAGCAGAGGTTTTGCTTGAATTAAGGCATTGTAAATGGCCCTTAGTTCTAGAATGTTTATATGAAGAGATGTTTCCATGCTTGACCACAAGCCCTGGAAATTCCTTCCCTGTGTGACTGCTCCCCAGCCTCTCAGGCTGGCATCCGTGGTTACCAGGATCCAATCCTGAATGCCAAATCTGCGGCCCTCTAGTAGATGAGCCCTCTGAAGCCACCACAGGAGAGACACCCTTGTCCTTGGCGACAGGGTTATCCGTGGATGCATCTGAAGATGCGATCCGGACCATTTTCCCAGTAGATCCCACTGAAAAGTTCTTGCATGGAATCTTCCGAATGGAATCGCTTCGTAAGAAGCCACCATTTTTCCCAGGACCCTTGTGCACTGATGCACTGAGACCTGTCCTGGTTTTAGGAGGTTCCTGACTAGCTCGGATAACTCCCTGGCCTTCTCCTCTGGGAGAAACACCTTCTTCTGGACTGTGTCCAGAATCATTCCTAAGAACAGTAGACGTGTCGTTGGAATCAGCTGCGATTTTGGAATATTTAGAATCCATCCGTGCTGACTTAGCACTACCTGAGATAGTGCCACTCCGACTTCTAACTGTTCCTTGGTTCTTGCCCTTATCAGGAGATCGTCCAAGTAAGGGATAATTAAGATGCCTTTTCTTCGTAGAAGAATCATCATTTCGGCCATTACCTTGGTAAAGACCCGAGGCGCCGTGGACAATCCAAACGGCAGCGTCTGAAACTGATAATGACAGTTTTGTACTACAAACCTGAGGTACCCTTGGTGAGAAGGATATATTGGGACGTGGAGATAAGCATCCTTGATGTCCAGCGACACCATATAGTCCCCCTCTTCCAGGTTCGCTATCACCGCTCTGAGTGACTCCATCTTGAATTTGAACCTTTTTATGTAAGTGTTCAAAGATTTTAGATTTAATATTGGTCTCACCGAGCCGTCCGGCTTCGGTACTACAAATAGTGTGGAATAATACCCCTTCCCCTGTTGTAAGAGGGGTACCTTGATTATCACCTGCTGGGAGTACAGCTTGTGAATGGCTTCCAGAACTGCCTCCCTGTCGGAGGGAGACTTTGGTAAAGCAGACTTCAGGAACCGATGAGGAGGAAACGCCTCGAATTCCAGTTTGTACCCCTGTGATACTACCTGTAGAATCCAGGGATCCACTTGCGAGTGAGCCCACTGCGCGTTGAAATTCTTGAGACGGGCCCCCACCGTGTCTGAGTCTGCTTGTAAAGCCCCAGCGTCATGCTGAAGACTTGGCAGAAGCAGGGGAGGGCTTCTGCTCCTGGGAAGCGGCTGCATGGTGCTGCCTTTTTCCTCTTCCTCTGCCCTTGGGCAGAAAAGAGTGACCTTTTGCTCGCTTGTACTTATGGAAACGAAAGGACTGAGTTTGAAAAGACTGTCTTTTTCTGTTGATGTGAAGTAACCTGGGGTAAAAAGGTGGATTTTCCAGCCGTTGCCGTGGCCACCAGGTCTGTTAGACCAGCCCCAAATAACTCCTCCCCCTTATACGGCAATATTTCCATGTGCCGTTTGGAATCTGCGTCCCCTGACCACTGTCTGGTCCATAATGCTCTTCTGGCAGAGATGGACATTGCGCTTACTCTTGATGCCAGGGTACAAATATCCCTCTGCGCATCACGCATATATAGCAATGCATCCTTTAAATGTTCTATAGTTAACAGAATATTGTCCCTATCCAGGGTATCAATATTCTCAGTCAGGGAATCCGCCCATGCGACTCCAGCACTGCACATCCAGGCTGATGCGATTGCTGGTCGCAGTATAACACCAGTATGTGTGTATATACTTTTCAGGATATTTTCCAGCCTCCTATCAGCTGGTTCTTTGAGGGTGGCCGTATCAGGGGACGGTAACGCTACTTGTTTAGATAAACGTGTGAGCGCCTTATCTACCCTAGGGGGTGTTTCCCACCGTGCCCTAACCTCTGGCGGGAAAGGGTATAGTGCTAATAACTTATTAGAAATTAGCTGTTTTTTATCGGGGGAAACCCACGCTTTATCACACACCTCATTTATTTCCTCAGACTCAGGAAAAACTATTGGCAGTTTTTTCACACCCCACATAATACCCGCCTTTGAGGTATTTGTAGTGTCAGAAAGGTTCAATGCCTCTTTCATTGCCGTGATCATGTAACGTGTGGCCCTACTGGACATTACGTTTGTCTCGTCACCGTCGACACTAGATTCAGTATCTGTATCTGGATCCGTGTCGACCCACTGAGGTAGCGGCCGTTTTAGGGCCCCTGAGGGTGTCTGAGACGCCTGAACAGGCACTAATTGATTTGCCGGCTTTCTCATGTCGTCAACAGTTTTTTGTAAATTGCTGACATTATCACTTAATTGCTTAAACACAATCATCCAGTCAGGTGTCGACTCCCTAGGGGGTGACATCACTAACACAGGCAACTGCTCCGCCTCCACCTCATTTTCCTCCTCATACATGTCGACACACGCGTACCGACACACAGCACACACACCGGGAATGCTCTGATAGAGGACAGGACCCTACTTAGCCCTTTGGAGAGACAGAGGGAGAGTCTGCCAGCACACACCCAGCGCTATATATATACAGGGATAACCTTATATAAGTGTTAATCCCTTATAGCTGCTGTTAATCTAGTTATTTGCTGCCAAAATGCCCCCCCTTCTCTTTTTTACCCTGAATCAGATGCAGTACTGCAGGGGAGAATCAGGGAGCCGTCCTTCCAGCGGAGCTGTGAGCGAATAATGGCGCCAGTGTGCTGAGGAGATAGGCCCCGCCCCTTCACGACGTCCTTAACTCCCGCTTTTTTGTGTAAAATGGCAGGGGAAAAAATACATCCATATAGCCCTGGAGCTATATGTGATGTATTCCTTTTGCCAGCTAAGGTATATGTGTGTTATATTGCGTCTCAGGGCGCTCCCCCCCAGCGCCCTGCACCCTCAGTGACCGGAGTGTGAAGTGTGCTGAGAGCAATGGCGCACAGCTGCGGTGCTGTGCGCTACCTTAGTCTTGAAGACAGGATGTCTTCTGCCGCCGCTTTCACCGGACCTTCGTCTCTTCTGGCTCTGTAAGGGGGACGGCGGCGCGGCTCCGGTGACCCATCCAGGCTGAACCTGTGATCGTCCCTCTGGAGCTAACGTCCAGTAGCCTAAGAAGCCCAATCCACTCTGCACTCAGGTGAGTTCGCTTCTTCTCCCCTTAGTCCCACGATGCAGTGAGCCTGTTGCCAGCAGGACTCACTGAAAATAAAAAAACCTAACTAAACTTTTATTCTAAGCAGCTCTGGAGAGCTACCTAGTTTGCACCCTTCTCGGCCGGGCACAAAAATCTAACAGGCTTGGAGGAGGGTCATAGGGGGAGGAGCCAGTGCACACCACCTGATATCTCAAGCTTTTATTTTGTGCCCTGTCTCCTGCGGAGCCGCTATTCCCCATGGTCCTTACGGAGTCCCAGCATCCACTTAGGACGTTAGAGAAACAGAAAATGAAGAGCAGGCTCGCAAAGAAAAAGAGACCAATCCAAATTAATAGTTAAAAGGAAAGGACTGAACATGTTGGTCCCAGGGGACAATAAGAAGCAGATTTCATCAATATTTTCTTTTCCTCTTTGAATACAAATAAACAAGCTGGAGTTGATAGGTTGCAAAATAATACTATTGACCATACCAAACACACTACTGCCTTAGTCCAAAAAAGATAAGAAAAATATAAAGCACCTGGCTTAAATGTTTTACACCCGCAAGTCCTCAAGGAGCTTAACTCCATTATTTCCAACTATTTAACTACCGACATATGGTAAAAGGACTGGTAAAAAGTAAACAAGATACCAATATTCAAACAGGTATCATGGCACAACAGCTCAGTAAATTTAGCAAAAACATTGGGGAATAATATTTGTTAAGAGCGCACATTACGATTAAAATAATCCCTATTACTATTAAAATGATCCTTCATTTATGAAGCACCAACATGCTACACAACGTAGGGGTCATGATGCAAAAATGTATGTACAATTACATGAAACAGAAGGTAAACAGTGGCTTGGCATATACTGGAATCAAACTAATAATCAAAATAGGACAAAGAGGAGTGAGAACAGTCCGTACTAGGAGCACGTTATATTGGAACAGTCAGTCAAAGACTTACTGTATATAAGAATAATATATCCAAATTTATTCACAATATTAACACAAAGTTAAAAAGATTCCATAACCACTTAACTGGCATGGTCAGATCACATGCAACCACGCCGCCCCACTGTGTCCCCAGTTTGATGATGAGATCCATTCTGCAGATGTGCAAATTATAATATTTAAAAAAAAAAAATTTTCAACTATATACATCAATTAAGTGCTTAAAAATAGAAAATATCCTCACCAACAAAAGCAAGTCTATGAGTAAAGTACACTTGCTCCAAGGTGTTAATTGAATAATTATAACATACAGGGGCAGATGCATTATCCTGGAGAAGGTATAAGGAAGTGATAAACCAGAGATAGATGCAAGGTGATAAACACACAGGCCAATCAGCCCCAATATGTAAATAGTTAGGAGCTGATTGGCTGGTGCACTTATCACATTGCACTTATCACTGGTTTATCACTGCCTTATGCCATCTCCAAGCTTAATACTTCTGCCCCATAGTCTTTTACAAATCCAAAAGCGTTGTTGATCCAAGTAGAAGTATTACCAATTGGCAAAAAGAGGTTACAGTTAAAGCTGTATGTGTACACAGATAAAGGCGCAGATACATTTCTGAATCAGTGCTGTGATGTTAATAATTAGCAGAAATCTTAGTTGAGTCTGTACTGTGTAAACCTCCAGTGGAGAGTGCAGAGAGATTTTGGCGTACAGTATGTGCTATGCTCAACCCTGCGTCCCAGATTCCTGGCAGCACATTGGCAGTTTGTTCCAGTGTGGACAGAGGGAGAGCGCTAGTTGTATGCAGGCTAGCGCTGAACCGAATCTCTTGCACTCTGTCACAATTATAACGGATTACTCTATCAGAGGGTTTAGTAGTGTGTTTCTTACCCCTGCTTATAACCAATATGTCACAGCTGGCACCTCACTGTTTAAGCAGCAGCTTCCAAGTGGACACTATACCCAGATAAATTGGGTTTCAGCAATTAGGCACCTTTAGCAACCTTGGAGCAAGGAGTCCCAGAGCAGTATTACAAGTCCTAACATGTTTCTCCTTTAATGTTCAGCAAAGGTTTCTTCAGAGGGTATAAGGGAATGCTTGCTAGGGCCAGCGAAGGCCAACCAGCAATAGGTTTACTGATTGCTCATTTTATTCAACTATGTGGATCAATTAGTTCAGCGTATATTCTTTGGATATGTTCAAACCAATCATTCAAATATCAGGCATAACAGTAAATAGTTACCACTTACACATATCCTATCTTTAAAAGTACAATCTATAATAAAATTGCAAGTAAAAACAAAAAATCTATACAATTGCAAAAATCATATAAATGGGTTGCATCACACAGTGACATAATTCAAAGGCAGGGCCGTAACCAGGTGTGTGCCGATGGTGCCTTGTGCCCACAGTGCACATGCACTGAAGGCGCACAATCGGCAGCGCACACACCCCTCCCCCACAGCCAATGTCAGTACTCACTAGAGAGTCCAGCGCCACCTGTCTCCTGCTGCCTGTAGGAGCCGCCGCCTCTCTGGACTCTGGGTGCCGCATCCTCCCCCCCTCCCCGCAATGCCGAGATCCCGGGTCACTGAGTCCACCCAGCACCTGTCTCCCGCCACCGCTGCCTCTGCAGGGGACTCGGAAGCGCTGCCACAGCTGCCAGTTCCCGGGTCTCTGCCATTGACAGCCTGCCCTGGATGCCGGATCGCAGGTCACAGGTGAGTATAGCTCTCTCACTCTCTCTCATAAAAGTGGGAATGCCTGCCATGTGTAAAAACAAAAGGGGGACTGCCTGCCATAATGTGTAAAAAAGGGGACTGCCTGCCATAATGTGTATAAAAGGGGGACTCTGCCTACCTAATGTGTAAAAAAGGGTGACTCTGCCTTCTTAATGTGTAAAAAGGGGGACGCTGCCTGCCGTAATATGTAAAAGGGTACTCTACCTGATGTACTATGTAAAAGTGAGCTCTGCCTGCCTTAATGTATAAAAGGAAGCTACAGTATGCCTGCCGTAATTCGTAAAAGGGAGCACTACCTGCCTAATGTGTAAAATGGGGAATCTGCCAGCCGTAATGTGTAAAAGTGAGCTCTGCTTGCTGTCATGTGTAAAAGTGAGTCCTGCCTACCGAAATATGTAAGTGAGCTCTGCCTGCCATAATGTGTAAAAGTGAGCTCTGCCTGCCGTAATTTGTCAAAGTGAGCTCTGCCTACTGTAATGTATAAGAGAGAGCTATGCCTGCCATAAAGTGTAAAAGGGAGCTCTGCCTGCCGTAATGTGTAAAAGTGAACTCTGCCTACCGTAATGTATAAAAGAGAACTATGCCTACTGTAACGTGTAAAAGGGAGCTCTGTGACCACGTCCTTTCTCCATGAAGCGAAGACACTTTATTTTTGACACACGCCTGTGGCGCGCACTGGCAATTATTTGTGTATGGGGGGGCGTCGATGCTGTTTCTTGCACATATCGCTACAATGTCTAGTTACGGCAATGTTCAAGAGCCACATAAAATTGGAAGTACACTACAGAGTCCCACAGCCATAGGCTTCTCCAGTAGCCTAGGGCAGTGATGGGGAAACTTTGGCACTCCAGCTGTTGTTGAACTGCACATCCCAGCATGCCCAATTTTAGCATGGCCAAATAGCAAAACTGTAGCAGGGCATGCTGGGATGTGTAGTTCAACAACAGCTGGAGTACCAAAGGTTCCCCATCACAGTCCTAGGGGTTGGTGCCTTAAGAACAACTTTTGCATAGACTACTCAGTCCATACGTTTTGCAGGCAAGGATCAATCTTTTGAAGTTTATAGGAAGCCAATAAAGTGATTGACAGAAAAGGGCAGTAAGTAGGAAGAATGGGAAGCATACAGATGTGTCCTTACATGTAGCCTCAATATGCCATGCAATGCAAGAGATGAGGTGAGGTCCCAAGCAACTCACCTTGCACCTAGTGTCTATTTTGCATCTTTTTTTCCCCAGCAAAAATTACCGCAAAAAAGATGATCAACATAAGCTGGGTTGGATGAGACCTGGTGCACCAAGAAGCAGGGACGTGCAGTCAGGGGAGGCAGTGCCTCCCCTGTCATAATGATTAAAATAATAAAAAGATATTTATAACACAGTCTGTTATAAATATCTTTTTTTATTATTTTAATAATACTCCCCCCCTGTGGTAGCTTGTGAGGGACAGCTGGGAGGCAGCGGGAGAGGTGCCTCCCGCTGCTAACACTAAAAGTACGGGCAGCGGGGGGTGGGGCGCAGCAATGGGCTGTGAAAGCCCATTGAAAATGAATGGGGAAGCGGCACCTATACTGGTGCCGCAATGACAGGGGCGTGCATTCAGCCCCGATGAATGCACGCCCCTGTCAGTGCCCCAGATGTGATTGGTCCAGCGGATCCAGTGCTGGATCCGCTGTCCAATCACTAGCGAGCCCCCTTCCCGGCTGCAGCAGGCGCCGTGGGCTGTGTGGGCGCCCGCTGCTGCCGGCGCCGCTGACTGACACCAGAGGTCATAATTGACCCCTGGTGTCTGAGCGGCGCTACTATGGGAGAGACGTCATGACGTCTCTCCCATAGAACAGCAGAGACGAGCCGGCGGATGGAGACGGAGGACAGCGCTGCAGGAGGGGTAAGTATGTGTGTGTGTGTTTTTTTTTTTATGTGTTTGTGTTGGGGGCAGAGCAACAGGAGCACAACAACAAGGGGCACAGCAACTGGGGGGCACAACTATAAGGGGCACAGCAACGGGCACAACTATAAGGGGCACAGCAACAGGGGCACAACTATAAGGGGCACAACTACAAGGGGCACAGCAACAGGGGCACAACTATAAGGGGCACAGCAACTGGGGGGCACAACAACAAGGGGCACAACTATAAGGGGCACAGCAAAAGGGGCACAACTACAAGGGGCACAGCAACTGGGGAGCACAACTACAAGGGGCACAGCGACTGGGGGGCACAACTACAAGGGGCACAGCAACTGGGGGGGCACAACTACAAGGGGCACAGCAACTGGGGGGCACAACTACAAGGGGCACAACAAGGGGCACAGCAACTGGGGGGCACAACAACAAGGGGCACAGCAACTGGGGGGCACAACTACAAGGGGCACAGCAACTGGGAGGCACAACTACAAGGGGCACAACTACAAGGGGCACAGCAACTGGGGGGCACAACTACAAGGGGCACAACAACAAGGGGCACAGCAACTGGGGGCACAACAACAAGTGGCACAGCAACAGGGGCACAACTACAAGGGGCACAGCAACTGGGGGGCACAACTACAAGGGGCACAGCAACTGGGGGGCACAACTACAAGGGGCACAGCAACTGGGGGCACAGCAACTGGGGGGCACAACTACAAGGGGCACAACTACAAGGGGCACAGCAACTGGGGGGCACAACTACAAGGGGCACAGCAACTGGGGGGCACAACTACAAGGGGCACAGCAACTGGGGGCACAATTACAGGGGTCACAGCTACTGGGGGCAAAGCTACAGGGTGCACAGCGACTGGGGGCAAAGCTACAGGGGGCACAGCGACTGGGGACACAGCGACAGGGGGCACAACTACTCGGGCACAGCTAGGGGGCACAGCTATTGGGGGCAAAGCTACAAGGGGCACAGCGAATGGGGTCACAGCGAATGGGGGGCACAGCTACTGGGGGCAAAGCTACAGGGTGCACAGCGACTGGGGTTACAGCTACTGGGGTCACAGGGACAGGAGGCACAACTACTCAGGGCACAGCTAGGGGGCACAGCTATTGGGGGCAAAGCTACAAGGGGCACAGCGACTGGGGTCACAACTACTGGGGGCACAGCTACAGGGGCCACAGTGACTGGGGGTACAACTACTCAGGGCACTGCTACAAGCGGCACAGCTACAAGCGGCACAGCTACAGGAGTCACAACTACTGGGGGCACAGCCACAAGGGGCACATCTACAAGGGGCACAGTGACTGGGGGCACAACTACATGGGTCACAACTACTCGGGGCACTGCTACTGGGGGCACTGCTACAGGGGGCAAAGCTACTAGGGGCATAGCTACTAGGCTCACAACTATCGGGGGCGCCTGCTCCATCATCCCAGCTAGCAGGAGCACTCTCTGTGCTAACGTCTTCCCGCGTCAGCGAGTGCCTAATATTCATTCATTTCTCTCTATTTCTCTCTCTCTCTCTCCTCCTGTGGATTACTTTGTTTGTAAGTATAATTTTCATTTTTACAGGTACCGTCACTATTGGATTCTACTGGACAAGTGGACGTGACCGGCGTGGGATGTAGGTAAGTAATCTGTCTCTCATTTTTACAGGAACCACCTATTGGATTCTACATGGACAAGTGGACGTGACCGGCGTGGGATGTAGGTAAGTATGTGTGAGTGTGTAAGTATGTTTTAATAAATTTTTACTTTCACGGTGTGTGTGTTGTGTTTTTATTTGGGTATTTTTTTGTTGTAGAACTACAGGTACCAGCGGGCCCGTTATTTCCCCGCATGTTGGTACTTGAGGTTCTCCAAGTACCAGCAAGCGGGGGAGGCTGGTTGGGCCTTGTAGTTCCACAAAAAAATATTCTTTTTTTATACACACTTATGGCTATCAGCCCGGCACCCACCGCCAAGGGGTGCTGGGGACAGCCTCGGGCTTCACCCCTGGCCCTTGGGTGCCTGGAGGGGGGGGACCTCTTGATTTAAGGGGTCCCCACTCCTCCAGGGAACCCCGGCCAGGGGTGACTAGTTGGGGGGGTAATGCCACGGCCGCAGGGACCTACATAAATGTGTCCCCCGGCTGTGGCATTATGTCCCTGGCTAGTGGAGCCCAGTGCTGGTTTTAAAAATACGGGGGACCCCTACATGTTTTGTCCCCCGTATTTTTGGAACCAGGACCGGTCTAAGAGCCCGGTGCTGGTTGTCTAAATACGGGGAACTCCTGTCCAATTTTTTCCCAGTATTTAAACAACCAGGACCGGCTCAAAGAGCCCGAGGCTGGTTATACTTAGGAAGGGGGACCTCACGCATTTTTTTTTTACATTTTTTAACCCATTCAGACCCTTCTCCATTAAGTTAATGGAAGCCCTGGACAACAAAATTGCATTCATGTTCTCCTCCCACTCCCTTTCCAAACACTAATTTTTATTTATTTTCTATAAAAATTTACAATATATCACATGTATGATGAGCAGGCAGGCAGCGGGCATTGGCGGCATCGGATTGAGATGCAAATTAGTGGCGGAGGACTGGGTCAGTTGATGGTGGGCAAGTTTGTAAGCCACTGGCGGTGGCAGCAGGCATCAGCTCAGAGGCTGTAGCGGGGATTTGCTCGGCGGTGGTAGGGGTCATCGGCAGGATTCGGTGGACATTATGGCTGTAGTGCCTCACCAGCCTCTGACCTCACCGCACGCCACTGCCAAGAAGGGCTGTTTGGCACCACTGCAAAAGTGTATGGGACTCATCTGTAGGTGATCAGAAGTCGTACAATTATGAATTGCACAGGGATTTTTCTTTGCATGGACAGTGCAGGAAAGGAGCAGGTTTTACTAATAAAGGCAGGAAATTATTAGCACACGGAGACAGAGAAGGTCGTGTTAACAGGGACTAGGGCTGAAAACCAATACTTGGGGTTATCCAAAATACAGAAGGATGTTTGAGGGTGATGTTTAATTGAAGAAAAACATGAATGAATGATCATGGTGATGAAAACCAGAATAAGACAGTAAAGCATACGCCAAAATAATGGAGTGTTTACAGAGCAGAGGTCCAGGAACAACAGAGGAAAGTTTCAACTTTTCATCTGGCTACAGGGAGATTTTATAGCTACTTCTGCAAACAAGGTTTGTTATGTGCAAATGTCTTGTATGAACTCTAATATAGTTGTGTTAAAGCCAGACTGATGACTATACTGTACAGCAACACGGCAAACAATGTATAATGTGGGCCAATGGAATCTGGGGCTCTAAACACATGCATGTAGTTTACAATCCCAAATGAGACATTGTATGGTGAATCCATAATGGAAAAAGGTTCTATGTATATTTGTAGATCATAGACATTGCCACAGCATGCAAAGCCAATTTGTGACATTTACAGTCAGCAGGATACTATCTTGTATTAAAGGAGCATAGAATCTTCTAGATACTGAATGGTCTTGCATTATTATAAAGCATTGATTAAAGATCAACTGTAATATGCAATTCTTACGAGATTGAGTTTAGGAACTAATTTAAGGAGTACTGAAAATCTGTGATGAGGTAATCCTGTCAGGACTAAAATTATTTACAACAAAGAAGAGAGGATTTATGGGGATGTTATCACTGTGCATAATACACTGCTCAAAAAAATAAAGGGAACACTAAAATAACACATCCTAGATCTGAATGAATGAAATATTCTTATTAAATACTTTGTTCTTTACATAGTTGAATGTGATGAAAACAAAATCACACAAAAATTATCAATGGAAATAAAATTTATTAACCCATGGAGGTCTGGATTTGGAGTCACACTCAAAGTTAAAGTGGAAAAACACTCTACAGGCTGATCCAACTTTGATGTAATGTCCTTAAAACAAGTAAAAATGAGGCTCAGTAGTGTGTGTGTGGCCTCCACGTGCCTGTATGACCTCCCTACAACCCACACAAGTGGCTCAGCAAGTGCAGCTCATCCAGGATGGCACATCAATGCGAGCTGTGGCAAGAAGGTTTGCTGTGTCTGTCAGCGTAGTGTCCAGAGCATGGAGGCGCTACCAGGAGACAGGCCAGTACATCAGGAGACGTGGAGGAGGCCGTAGGAGGGCAACAACCCAGCAGCAGGACCGCTACCTCCGCCTTTGTGCAAGGAGGAACAGGAGGAGCACTGCCAGAGCCCTCCAGCAAGCCACAAATGTGCATGTGTCTACTCAAACGATCAGAAACAGACTACATGAGGGTGGTAGGAGGGCCCGACGTCCACAGGTGGGGGTTGTGCTTACAGCCCAACACCGTGCAGGACGTTTGGCATTTGCCAGAGAACACCAAGATTGGCAAATTCGCCACTGGCGCCCTGTGCTCTTCACAGATGAAAGCAGGTTCTCACTTAGCACATGTGACAGAGTCTGGAGACGCCAAGGAGAACGTTCTGCTGCCTGCAACATCTTCCAGCATGACCGGTTTGGCAGTAGGTCAGTAATGGTGTGGGGTGGCATTTCTTTGGGGGGTCGCACAGCCCTCCATGTGCTCGCCAGAGGTAGCCTGACTGCCATTAGGTACCGAGATCCTCAGACCCCTTGTGAGACCATATGCTGGTGCGGTGGCCCTGGGTTCCTCCTAATGCAAGACAATGCTAGACCTCATGTGGCTGGAGTGTGTCAGCAGTTCCTGCAAGATGAAGGCATTGATACTATGGACTGGCCCGCCCGTTCCCCAGACCTGAATCTAATTGAGAACATCTGGGACATCATGTCTCGCTCCATCCAACATCGTCACGTTGCACCACAGACTGTCCAGGAGTTGGTGGATGCTTTAGTCCAGGTCTGGGAGGAGATCCCTCAGGAGATCAGGAGCATGCCCAGGCGTTGTAGGGAGGTCATACAGGCACGTGGAAGCCAC
The DNA here is from genome assembly GCF_028390025.1 of Pseudophryne corroboree. Taxonomy (NCBI): domain Eukaryota; kingdom Metazoa; phylum Chordata; class Amphibia; order Anura; family Myobatrachidae; genus Pseudophryne; species Pseudophryne corroboree. Next base: position 241,649,034 of record NC_086444.1, on the reverse strand, counting down.
ACACACTACTGAGCCTCATTTTGACTTGTTTTAAGGACATTACATCAAAGTTGGATCAGCCTGTAGTGTGTTTGTCCACTTTAATTTTGAGTGTGACTCCAAATCCAGACCTCCATGGGTTAATAAATTTGATTTCCATTGATAATTTTTGTGTGATTTTGTTGTCAGCACATTCAACTATGTAAAGAACAAAGTATTTAATAAGAATATTTCATTCATTCAGATCTAGGATGTGTTATTTTAGTGTTCCCTTTATTTTTTTGAGCAGTGTATTATAGTGACCATACAGAAACATTCTAGGCCAATTTGATCTACTTTAGGTCTCCCCTTACAGTTGGAAGGCAAATTATTTGTTCTGCACAGGAGAAAAGGTTCTTCACCATAAGAACAGTGAAACGGTGCAAAGCCCCTCACAAGTACTGCCATCAATACAGTACTGTAATACAATGTAAATAGATTCAAAATAAGGGGCCTAATTCAGATCCTGTCGCAAGTGGGCAAAAATCGCTATGAAGCTATTTTTGCACATGTGGGTACGCCGGTACGCGCATGTGCAATGTCCTAAACTGCGCTCTCTTCAGAACGCAGTTTAAGACATGGAGGGGGCAGGAACGGGGCGTTGATGCCCCATTTCTGGGGCGCTGAAGCTCCATTTAAGGGGCGCGGCCCGGACCGTTGCGGGGGCGGGTCGAGGTGGCTGTGTGACATTGCAGCAGCTGCAACCGAAAACATGGCGGGCAGCAGTCTGCCTTCACAGCTAGGCTGCATAGGCAGAGGGCTACTCGAACCATGCGATAGCCGCCGTGTGATGCTTTCACATGTCTGCGGCGGGGGATAGGACCCGGCATGCGGGACGGACTTGCCCGCTGCTGTGCGTACCCCCATTAGCAGAGAGTGGGCGTCAACACGTTTCGTCTCCTAGCAACTGGAGACTTCCTCTTGAGGAAGTCTCCAGTTGCTAGGAGACTAAACGGCGTTGACGCCCACTCTCTGCTATTCGGCTCTTCATTTGGTGATACCCGCTAAACTAGCACAGCTGACGGCCCGTCATAGCTGCAGTTTATTGCCGCACGATCTCTCTACAACTTGCCGGGTGAACTCCGTCTGACCTCCGCCGTGAGGTCTAACATCCGTCATCAGGAGAAAGCTTTGCGGCGGCCACACTCACCGCCAGTGACCAGCGCTCATTATACCTTTAGAGACGTGCATCATCTCCTAAGAAAGCGGCAGACATTCGGTGCCACTTAAACAGTGATGTGACGATTCATTGCTACACCACGTGTATTTTATCATCCTAAAGGACCCTGACTGCACTTTATTACAGGAACCAGCACGTGGGTAACTATTACAGGTTGCCCGTTTCTACCGTTGTGGAAAAATAAGATTTTACTTACCGGTAAATCTATTTCTCGTAGTCCGTAGAGGATGCTGGGACTCCGTAAGGACCATGGGGAATAGACGGGCTCCGCAGGAGATAGGGCACTTTAAGAAAGCTTTGGACTCTGGGTGTGCACTGGCTCCTCCCTCTATGCCCCTCCTCCAGACTTCAGTTAGGGAAACTGTGCCCAGAGGAGATGGACAGTACGAGGAAGGATTTTTGTAAATCTAAGGGCGAGATTCATACCAGCCACACTAATCACACCGTATAACTTGTGATAAACTTACCCAGTTAACAGTATGAACAACAACATAGCCACGGTACCACCGAAAACTATAACATAACCCTTATGTAAGCAATAACTATATACAAGTCTTGCAGAAGAAGTCCGCACTTGGGACGGGCGCCCAGCATCCTCTACGGACTACGAGAAATAGATTTACCGGTAAGTAAAATCTTATTTTCTCTAACGTCCTTGAGGATGCTGCGACTCCGTAAGGACCATGGGGATTATACCAAAGCTCCCAAAGGGGCGGGAGAGTGCGGATGACTCTGCAGCACCGATTGAGCAAACAGGAGGTCCTCCTCAGCCAGGGTATCAAACTTATAGAACTTTGCAAAGGTGTTTGTCCCCGACCAAGTAACTGCTCGGCACAACTGTAATGCCGAGACCTCTCGGGCAGCCGTCCAAGAAGAGCCCACTTTCCTAGTGGAGTGGGCCTTAACCGATTTTGGCAACGGCAATCCTGCCGTAGAATGTGCCTGCTGAATCGTGTTACAGACACAGCGAGCAATAGTCTGCTTTGAAGCAGGAGCGCCAACCTTGTTGGCCGCATACAGAACAAACAAATCTTCAGTCTTCCTGATTCTAGCCGTTCTGGTCACATAAATCTTCAAAGCCCTGACTACATCCAGTGACTCGGATTCCTCCAAGTCCCGTGTACCCACAGCCACGACAATAGGTTGGTTCACATGAAAAGATGAGACAACTTTTGGCAGAAAGTGAGGGCGAGTCCTCAACTCTGCCCTATCCACGTGAAAAACCAAGTATGGGCATTTATGTGATAAAGCCGCCAATTCGGAAACACGTCTTGCCGAAGCTAACGCCAACAACATGACCACTTTCCACGTGAGGTATTTTAACTCCACAGTTTTGAGGAAACGTAACACCACGTTAGGATCCCAAGGCGCCACCGGAGGAACAAAAGGAGGCTGAATATGCAGCACTCCCTTCACAAAGGTCTGTACTTCAGGAATAGAGGCCAATTCTCTTTGAAAGAAAATGGATAAGGCCGAAATCTGGACCTTTATGGACCCTAATTTTAGGCCCAAAGTCACTCCTGTTTGAAGGAAGTGGAGTAGACGGCCCAAATGGAACTCCTCCGTAGGAGCAGCTCTGGCCTCACACCAAGCAACATATTTCCGCCATATACGGTGATAATGTTTTAACGTCACATCTTTCCTAGCCCTGATCAGGGTAGGAATGACTTCCTCTGGAATCCCTTTTTCCGCTAGGATCCGGCGTTCAACCGCCATGCCGTCACCCGCGGTAAGTCTTGGAACAGACAGGGCCCTTGCCGCAGCAGGTCCTGCCTTAGAGGAAGAGGCCACGGATCCCCTGCGAGCAACTCTTGCAGCTCCGGACACCAAGTCCTCCGTGGATAATCCGGAACAATGAGTATTGTTCTGACCCTGGTTCTTCGTATTATTCTCAACACCTTGGGTATGAGAGGAAAAGGAGGAAACACATAGACCGATCTGAACACCCAAGGTGTCACCAGAGTGTCTACCGCTACCGCTTGAGGGTCCCTTGACCTGGCGCAATACCGCTTTAGCTTTTTGTTGAGACGGGATGCCATCATGTCGATCTGAGGCAGTCCCCAACGATCCGTGATCTGTGCGAAGATTTCTTGATGAAGTCCCCACTCTCTCGGATGCAGGTCGAACCTGCTGAGGAAATCCGCCTCCCAGTTGTCCACCCCCGGGATGAACACCGCTGACAGCGCGCTTACATGGCCTTCCGCCCAGCGTAGAATCCTGGTCGCTTCTGCCATGGCCATTTTGCTCCTTGTTCCGCCTTGGCAGTTTATATGAGCCACTGCCGTGACATTGTCTGACTGAATCAGAACCGGTTTTCTCCGAAGCAATTCCTCCGCTTGACGCAGGGTGTTGTATATGGCCCGCAACTCCAGGATGTTGATGTGGAGACAAGACTCCAGGCTTGACCAGAGACCTTGGAAATTTCTTCCCAGTGTCACTGCTCCCCAGCCTCGGAGGCTTGCGTCCGTGGTCACCAGGACCCAGTCCTGAATGCCGAACCTGCGACCTTCTAGTAGGTGAGCACTGTTCAGCCACCACAGGAGAGATACCCTGGTCCTGGGAGACAGTGTGATCCTTTGATGCATTTGTAAATGGGACCCAGACCACTTGTCCAAGAGGTCCCATTGAAAAGTCCTCGCATGGAACCTGCCGAAAGGGATGGCCTCGTAGGAAGCCACCATCTTTCCCAGGACCCGCGTGCAATGATGCACTGAAACCTTTTTTGGTTTTAATAGGTTCCTGACCATGGCTATGAGTTCCTGAACCTTTTCGATCGGAAGAAAAACCTTTTTCTGGTCTGTGTCTAGAATCAGGCCCAAAAAGGTCAGACGCGTTGTACGGACTAGCTGGGACTTCGGTATATTGAGAATCCAGCCGTGTATCTGCAACTTCTTCATGGACAGAGACACGCTGCCCAGCAACCTCTCCAGAGATCTCGCCTTTATGAGGAGATCGTCCAAGTATGGGATAATTGTGACCCCCTGCCTGCGCAGGAGCACCATCATTTCCGCCATTACCTTGGTGAAAATTCTCGGGGCCGTGGAAAGCCCAAACGGCAACGTCTGAAATTGGTAGTGACAGTCCTGCACTGCAAATCTCAGGAACGCCTGATGCGGGGGGGAATATCGGAACTTGAAGGTAAGCATCCTTTATGTCCAGGGACACCATCCAATCCCCCCCCCCTTCAGGCTGGCGATGACCGCCCTGAGTGATTCCATTTTGAACTTGAACCTCTTCAAGTACAGGTTCAGAGATTTCAGGTTTAAAATGGGTCTGACCGAACCGTCAGGTTTCGGGACCACAAACAGGGTTGAGTAATATCACTCTCCTTGCTGGAGATGAGGAACTGTGACAATCACCTTGAATATACAATTTTGGATTGCTGCCAACACTAGCTCCCTCTCTGACGGGGAAGCCGGCAGAGCCGATTTGAAAAATCGGCGAGGAGGCAAGTCTTCGAATTCCAGCCTGTATCCCTGAGAAACAATCTCTAATGCCCAGGGATCCACCTGCGAGTGAACCCAGACGTGGCTGAAAAATCGAAGACGAGCCCCCACCAGATCTGCCTCCCCTCGGAAAGCCCCACCGTCATGCGGTGGACTTTGCAGACACAGGGGAGGACTTCTGCTCTTGGGAACTAGCTGTGTGCAGCTTTTTTCCCCTGCCTTTCCCTCTGGCAACAAAGGATGATCCACGTACCTTCTTGTTTTTTATTGGAACGAAAGGACTGCATTTGATAATGAGGTGCCTTTTTTGTATGTTGCGGGGGGACATAAGGTAAGAAAATTGACTTACCAGCCGTAGCCGAAGAGACAAGATCCGAGAGGCCGTCTCCAAACAACTCCACCCCTTTGTAAGTCAAGGACTCCATATGCTGCTTTGAATCGGCATCTCCCGTCCACTGTCGGGTCCACAAGAGCCGCCTAGCAGAAATAGACATAGCATTTATTCTGGAGCTTAATAAACAAATGTCTCTCTGAGCATCCCTCATATACAAGGCAGCATCTCTGATATGCTCTATGGTCATTTGAATGGCGTCCCTATCTAAGGTGTCAATTTCCGTAGATAAGGAATCTGCCCATGCTACAACCGCACTACAAACCCAGACCGACGCCATAGCCGGTCGAGCAATAGTACCGGAATGATTGTAAATGTGCTTTAAGGTAATTTCCTGCCTGCGATCAGCAGGTTCCTTGAGGGAAGCCGTATCCTGAGAAGGCAGTGCCACCTTTTTGGACAAACGTGTCAGTGCCTTGTCAACTTTTGGCGAAGATTCCCAGCGTATCCTATCAGTTTGTGGAAAAGGATACGCCATGAGAATCCTTTTGGGAACTTGTGGTCTCCTATCCGGAGATTCCCAAGCCTTTTCACACAAGTCACTAAATTCAAATGAGGATGGAAAAGTGACTTCAGGCTTTTTCCCTTTATACATGTGTACCCTCGTGTCAGGGACAGGGGGTTCCTCAGTAATATGCAAAACCTCTTTAATGGCCATAATCATGTACCATATACCCTTAGCCACCTTTGGCTGTAATTTTGCATCTTCATAGTCGACACTAGAGTCAGTATCTGTGTCGGTATCTGTGTCATCGATCTGGGATATGGTGCGCTTCTGAGACCCCAAAGGACCTGGCGCCCCAGGGACAGGCATGGACTGGCTACCTGACTGATCCCTAGCTTCTGCCTTGTCTAATCTTTTATGCAATAGATTGACATTTGCATTCAAGACATTCAGCATATCCACCCATTCCGGTGTCGGCGTTGCCGACGGCGACCTGACATTCAAGCACTCCCCCTCCACATTAAGCGAGCCTTCCTCGTCAAACATGTCGACACACGCGTACCGACACTTCACACACACACAGGGAACCCCTTTCCTGAAGACAGTATCCCTGTCAAGGCCCTTTGGAGAGACAGAGAGAGAGTATGCCAGCACACTCCCCAGCGCAATAACCCTGGAGACCATCACAAATTGTTTTTCCCCAGCAGCGCTGTATAATATGTAAACCGCCAATTATGTGCCCCCCCCCCTCTCTTTTAAGCACCCTTTCACTGTGTTTAAGCAGGGGAGAGTCCTCTCAGCAGTGCTGTGGAGAGAAAATGGCGCTGGTGAGTGCTGAGGGAGAAGCCCGGCCCCCTCGGCGGCGGGCTTCTGTCCCGCTCAAACTTAGTAAAATATGGCGGGGGCTCTTTTATATACATGTACAGAGCTCACCTGTACATGTATATAGTCTTTTTGCCATGCAGAGGTTTATATTGCTGCCCAGGGCGCGCCCCCCCCCCCCCTGCGCCCTGCACCCTTACAGTGACCGTAGTGTGTGAGGTGTATGTGAGCAATGACGCACAGCTGCAGTGCTGTGCGTTACCTCAATGAAGCTGAAGGCTTCTGCCGCCTGACGACTTCTGTCTTCTGTACTTCTAGCTCTGTGAGGAGAACGGCGGCGCGGCTCCGGGGGTGGACGCCCAGTAAGAACCTGCGTTCACCCACTCTGGAGCTAATGGTGTCCAGTAGCCGAGGAAGCAGAGCCTATCTTTGACAAGAAGGTCTGCTCCTCTCTCCTCAGTCCCTCGATGCAGGGAGCCTGTTGCCAGCAGTGCTCCCTGTGAAAAAGTAGTAAAAGGTAGAATGAAAAAATCCAAACAAAAATGCTTCTAGGCAGAGAACTCTGGAGAGCTCTCTGCAGTGCACCCATCTTGCTCTGGGCACAGTGTAAAACTGAGGTCTGGAGAAGGGGCATAGAGGGAGGAGCCAGTGCACACCCAGAGTCCAAAGCTTTCTTAAAGTGCCCTATCTCCTGCGGAGCCCGTCTATTCCCCATGGTCCTTACGGAGTCACAGTATCCTCAAGGACGTTAGAGAAATTATACTGTGATTATTTATTGCGGGATATTTATACACCAACACACTGGGACGCCAGTGTTCTGACTTTTACTTTCACCATCTGAAAGAGCCTATACTAATCAGTTTTAATTGCATGCTGCATGCTATATATTACTCTACTAAGCACATTTTCTGTGTTAGAACGAGCAAATTGCTATTAACTGCATGTTAAATGTGTGTTATATATGTTGTTTTTATAGATATTATATAAATTTATTTATTTATATTCAAGTCTCACTGAGTCAATCTCTCCCAATGACAGACTGCACATTTTTTGTTTGATACAGTGTTTTCAAGCGCAGAGTATTCTTTCTTTAATAGTTTACATTGTACATGCATGTCATATTTATTATTTATTACCAGTTACTTATATAGCGCACACAGTGGCGTAAGTTCGTCCCAGTTGCCCGGAGGCAAGATAAATATTGGTGCCCCCCTATTTCCTATATTAAGATAAAGGTGTGTGTGTGTGTGTGTGTGTGTGTGTGTGTGTGTGTGTGTGTGTGTGTGTGTGTGTGTGTGTGTATGTATGTATGTATGTATGTGGAGTGTTCTGAAAAAAATGTATATACTGTATTTATACATTTAATTGTCTTTTATTTTAAATCACACATTTCTTAGCAGTCATACCCAGGATTAGAACCCATGACCTGTTACACTAACAGCAGACACTTTACTGATGGAGTTACTTGCTCTTGTAGCGGAAGCATGAAAATTCTAACTATATGAAGTTACGTGTAATTGTCAGAGAAGTATCTTCATATAGTTAAAATTCTCATATTTTCTATACAGGAGCTTCATCAGTAAGGTGTCTGCTTCCAGTGTAATAGGTTGTGGTTTCTAATCCTGGGTATGACACTTGTAAAAAATGTATATTCAGTATAATAAAGAGGGTGTGATATGTAAGGTGCAGGGACCAGTGAAGAAGTCGGCCACTGAAAAGACAGTGGCAGCTATCAATTAACTTAATTCAATGGTGTCACAGAATGGGAGAAGAGTTGCCCCCCTTCAGAGCAGGAGCCCGGCGGCAGATGACTCCGTTGCCTCCCAGAGTTCTGCCTCTGAGCGCACACAAATTCTGCAGCGCTTTACATATCTTTACATACATGTCATATCATTGTACATGCATGGTCTGTTACTATGGTATCAGTGAGCACCGAATGCAATAATGCCATTATAATCAAACGAGAGAGGTCCTCCTACCAATGTAATATAACAATGCAGTTGACAATCACATTACAGAATAATCTATTTTCGGTACGAAAACATTTCCATCTGCAATAGATTAACGTAACAGCATGTTTTAAGATTACCTATATACTCCAATATTCACATTAGGCTGGAAGTCTTAAACACATTCATCAGTGGAGGTTGCACTTCTGACATGAAAGGCCCCAGGGACATTTTGAACCAGTAAGTATATTTAAACCTCCCACCCTTGTTCTAAGCTAGGACGATTGATCTAAAGACAAGGGTCAGCTCAACCACAATTAGCTTCATGTGTTTCCACTTAGACTAAGTGCGTATTTGTGATCTAATTAGACAGGAGACAGTTATGATGTTGAGCACAGGTAATCAAAGTTATTTAGGGATCATTATATCCTTCTTTGAACCCCCAAGTGATTAAATACAATAAACTGGGCTTTATGAACACAGTGACAGAGAAGTGGAAGGCTTTTTCTGATCTTAATAATGGGTCATGCAAAGGGCACCTCTTCAAGATAATTTATATACCTGAAGGTATAAACCAATTACTGTAAATAAGTCATTTGAATACCCAACAATTGTATTTATTTGCAAATGACAACTAAAGATGGGACTTGATTGTTCTCTGAAACAGTGCAGTAAAATATACTACTGGTCCTTGATGTATCAACCCACTATTATACACTTAGAGGGGTTATACCACTGCAAAGCCCCTTTCAGACATGCAGATAAATCCCAGGTTTTGCATGTGAACGTGCATCAGCCTGAGATTTCTGCATGTGTGAAGGACACAACCGTCCCGGGTCCCCAACCCTGCTCCTGACCAGGTTCCAGGAACCGAGACCCTGGAATTTGATGGCTGCTAGACCCGGCAAATTCCTGAGTCGTCTATATGAAAGAGACTCTACAGACATAAGATACAGTTAAAAAAACCTCACTGTTCCTTATTCTAACATCCATATTATCATCATTTTTATAAAAACAGTACACAGACATTGAAATCTAGGTCCTTCCCAAAGACACATTCTACTGCAGGAAAGACTCTGATGTGGATCTGCTCCTGTAAAGCTAGGTACTCACTTTTACTATCATACTTGAGATGTAGCTATCCCTACACTGACATTATGGACGCAATATAATTAAGTGTGCAAGTTGCTGTTGCAACGGCAGAGACCGCAATGCGACCCACTCATGGCCTGGTGTCACCCCAGACTTGCACAATTTTGTACACAGCCACACTTACCAGTGCTGCGAGGGGAATCATACGTAATTGAGCCCTATGAGTGAAAGCAGATTCATGCATAAATACTATCACAATCTAATGTATCTTACCAACTGTGATCCTCATCTCTTAAAACCATCAGCTGAAGAGACTGTTACTGGAAGAGCATCAGCAGAAATATGTATAATGGCTGTTAGTGCATACACTTTTCCAAGTTCGCCAGATATTATAACATCTGAGGGAAAAGAGAGGGGAGGAGTAGGGGAGGCTAGATTGCACACCTTAATTTTAAACATAGTAAGGGCTGCTACCATGATGAAACTTTTACAGTCATGCAAGAAAAAGAAAATCCAGGTACACACTCTAAATACTAAGAATAATGATATTCAAAACAATTATGATAAACTCTAAAAATTAACACTAAAATTAACAGGGAGAATAAATGACGTCCTTGGCATATTTGGCCAAAAAATGCATGTCTATCTACCACGTCTAGGTGAACGTAATCAGATGTGTCCATAACATCCCTAATATTAACATATTACATCAATGTATTCAGCATTTACCTATAATAATGTCCAATCTAATATGTAGAAAGCATCGCAAGGAACTGTACTAATTAAAATCACCGGAGGGCTGCTAATATCAGGCAGAAGTAGTCTTTACATTCTAATGTACTCTATATGCACAAATAGAGAGGAAAAGGGGGAATGAAGCTTACTATGTTTAAAATTAAAGCATGCAGACCGACCCTCCCTTCCCCTTTACGCATCTTTCAAGCTGTAGGACTACTGGAGAGGCAACTTTGCAGCCTTAATGGTATCACTATACTAGTCTGGGGTTATTAAAAAGAACATTAAATCTTACTTTAGTACTTTCTTAATATCATTTCTATATGGGGGGGAAATACCCATCCACCCGATATGACTGTCACTATAACAATTTGTATGTATAACAAAATATATATACATTACTGTGCAAAAGTTTTACACAGGTGTGGAAATAATGCTGCAAAGTAAGAACACTTTCAAAATAATAAGTGTTAATAGTTTATTTTTTAGCAATTAACAAAATGCAAAGAGAATGAACAGAAGAGAAATCGAAATCAAATCAATATTTCAAAATCTAAATGAAATCATTCTATGCCTTCAACACATCATCAACTTCTAGCTACACTTGCACACAGTTTTTGAAGGAACTCGGCAGGGAGGTTATTCCAAACATGTTGGAGAACTAAGAAAACTACAAATGGGGGGAAGACCAAGCATTGGCTTTTTCCTTGTTTCAAAAACAATAAACACAGGTAAATGGATGTAATTTGGTCATAGGTTGAGGAAGGGTTTTTTATAACTTTACTCCTCAAGTTATGACCTACGGTAATTACAGCCATTTATATGTGTTCACAGTTTTTGAAACGAAGGAGAATCCAATGCTTGGTCATCCCCATTTGTAGTTTTCTTGGTTTCTAATGTGGATTGGTAGTCTTGGACAGGATCCATGCTGCCGGGTCTTCTGTGGATGTATTGCTTTCTCCAAACCTTCTGTCTTTTCATGTAATACCAGACAGACTCAATGACATTGAGATCAGGGCTCGGCAGGAGCCATACAGTATCATCACTTCCAAGACTCCTTGTTATTACGCTGAAGATAGTTCTTAATGACATTGGCTGAATGTTTGGAGTTGTTGTCCTGCTGGAGAAAAATTGTAAAGCCATTCAGACGCCTCCCTGATGGCACTGAATGATGGATAAGTATCTCTGTGGATAGTTCTCCAAGATGTTTGGAACAACTTTCCTGCTGAGTTGCTTCAAAAACTATGTGCAAGTGTAATTAGAAGACTTAGAAGAATTGATGCCATTTGATGGTAAATAGTGCATTGATTTAGATATTAAAATATTGATTTGGTTTATATTTCCCTTCTGTTCATTCACTTTACTTTTATCAAAATGCAAACTTTACCTATTCTGGAAAGCAGTATTACTTTACATGCATTGTTTCCACACCTGCCTAAAACTTTTGCACAGTAATTTTAATTTTATATACATACTGTATATATATATATATATATATATATATATATATATATATACACACATACAGTATATATATATATATATATACACACAAACACATATACATATACAGATGTAGCCATGCAACAGTGTGCCCATCTGAGGCTCATGCCGCATTCGCATGAATGTGAACGGCAATTGCCACAGCTCGGCACGGCTAGGAGCGGGTGTGCCTAGCTACACCGGAAATGCACATTTAACACAGATGCAGCTACAATGAGCATGGCTAAATCTGTTTATACCATAAATACCATCTTTCAAAGTGTAAAAAAACACCAATATTTAATAATGGCAACCCATAAAACTTTTAGACTGTAAGTTCTCATGAGCAGCAGGGCCATCTCCCCTCGTGTGTTTTTCCTTCTCTTACTTAGACTATCATCTACTCCATGCTCCCTACAATGGCACCAAACCCTTGGGTTCTGCCTCCCTGATGCTTATTTCAGAGTCCCTTCCGCTGATGCAGCAATGTTTATATACCATGTACCTGTCCTGCATTGTCTTGTACTGTAAGACTTTTTCTTATTTTACTCTTTTGTACTCTTTACTTTCATGGGCTCTCCATTTTAGCAGGGTGCTCTGATCCCTACTAATGTGTAGAGATCACTAACTACAACTGAAGAGTGGAGGTCACCATAGGAAAAATAGAGCCATGAGGCCTTTACAAAACGGTAGCCTATTTTTCACAGTGGGATGATGGCAAACCTGCAGCGAGCAGAAGGCTTTTATCCAAAGGGTGATTTAAACATAGTGGTCATGTGGTTAATAATAGACAAATATATTTGGCCAAAGGCCAAATGACATGAGGTGCTTATCCTGTGCATGCGATTATATGACGTTGGTTTCAGGCTATGAGCATGGTGGGTATGTGACTGTATTGGGGGCATGTGGATGTTATACTGGACACAGGCACTACATAGTGACCACTGGACTATGGGCCTGATTATGAGTCGCATGCCGCTCCATATATGGCTGCTTCTAGGAAATTTATTCAAACAGGAAATACGCAGAAGCAAACTTGCTTATCTTAGTCACTATATCTGCCATCAGTATTTGTCAGATGGAACAGCTGGGCGGCTACTTTGCAGCTGCATGCAATACAACTGTTTCATGGGAATGTAAAGGGTGTGTAGCCAGCTATTCCGCTGTCTGAAGCACGCATATTACAAAAGGACACCTAATTAAAAGGAATCTCTTGCACCCAGTCCTTATACAACTAGCCTCAATACACCATGTGACAGGAGATGCTTAACATGAGTGAGCCATCAGATCCTGCATGACTTTGCTAGCGTCGGGTGTATCTTTTCTGAAAACACATCTTAGTCACAAAGTGATGCGACTATGATGCACCAGTAGACTGTGCTGATTAATTTGATATATGACACTTATGTATGTGTGTGACTACGTCTGTATAAGAAGCACAATGGAACTTTGGGGTAGATGTATTAAGCCTGGAGAAGTGATAACATGGAAGGTGATAATGCACCAGCCAATCAGCTCCTAACAGTCAAATTACAGGCTGGGTTTGAAAAATGACAGTTAGGAGCTGACTGGCTGGTGCGTTATCACCTTCCACTTTATCACTTCTCCAGGCTTTATATATCTGCCCCTTTGTGTGGAATAAAGCACTTTGTATGCAGATGCAGACTGTTGCACACAGATATACAAGTCACATATCAAATTAAACATCAGTGTTCCTAGTGCATGCTATTTTCAAGAAACTGTGACACATTCTTAGGTAAAAAGACGTGAAAAACACCTGGCACACCAAGAGGGGCTTTTTGGCGTGACTGCATCAATAATGTATAAGGACACATCTGTAAGTGCAGACTCTAATGATGATGGCTACAAACAGAGGACACTACAACTATACACATGAAACCATGTGTAAGTCACATTAGCATATACTACTATACGCTTTGTGAGTGTGAATCAGAATCAGGCCCTGTGTCATCAAAACATATAGGTGGTCATTCCGAGTTGATCGCTCGCTAGCTGCTTTTAGCAGCAATGCACACAATAGGCCGCCGCCCTCTGGGAGTGTATCTTAGCTTAGCAGAATAGCAAACGAAAGATTAGCAGAATTGCTACTATATAATTCATTGCAGTTTCTGAGTAGCTCCAGACCTACTCCTAGATTGCGATCCCCTCAGTCCGTTTAGTTTCTGGTTTGACGTCACAAACACGCCCTGCGTTTGGCCAGCCACTCCTACGTTTTTACCTGGCACGCCTTCGTTTTTTAGCACACTCCCGGAAAACGCTCAGTTACCTCCCAGAAACACCCACTTCCTATCAATCACACTACGATCACTTGAGCGATGAAAAAAGTCGCTCGAGCTTGTACAAATCTCCAAAGTTTTGTGTTAAATTACTGAACGCATGCGCACTGCGTACCATACGCATGCGCATTTTCCACCTTTTCGCTCCGTTGCGAAAAATGGCAACGAGCGAACAAGTCGGAATGACCACCATAATGTGAAAGTGTAGAGCGTGCGTGAGCACAGGGATGTTTTTCTGGATAATGGGGAGTATGTAAAATAATAGGATTTTAATACCTAACGGTAAATCCTTTTCTCCTAGTCCGTAGAGGATGCTGGGGACTCCAAAAGGACCATGGGGTATAGACGGGATCCGCAGGAGACATGGGCACACTAAAAAAACTTTGACTGGGTGTGAACTGGCTCCTCCCTCTATGCCCCTCCTCCAGACCTCAGTTATAGGAACTGTGCCCAGGAGAGACGGACATTTCGAGGAAAGGATTTTTATTAAACTAAGGGCGAGAGACATACCAGCTCACACCACAAACACACCATACAAATGGATTAGCAGGAATACCAGATAACAGTATGAACCAATAACAGCAACAAGCTGAATCTAACTGATACACAACCTTTGTGTAACCGAAAACAACAAGTATCAATACAACTGCAAGGTACAGTCCGCACTGGGATGGGCGCCCAGCATCCTCTACGGACTAGGAGAAAAGGATTTACCGGTAGGTATTAAAATCCTATTTCTTTTACGTCCTAGAGGATGCTGGGGACTCCAAAAGGACCATGGGGTCTATACCAAAGCTCCAGACCGGGCGGGAGAGTGCGGACGACTCTGCAGCACCGACTGAGCAAACATGAGGTCCTCATCAGCCAGGGTATCAAACTTATAGAACTTAGCAAAAGTGTTTGAACCCGACCCCGTAGCTGCTCGGCAAAGTTGAAGTGCCGAGACCCCTCGGGCAGCCGCCCAAGATGAGCCCACCTTCCTGGTAGAATGGGCTTTTACTGACTTCGGCAATGGCAACCCAGCCGAAGAATGAGCGTGCTGAATCGTATTACAAATCCAGCGTGCAATAGTCTGCTTGGAAGCAGGATTTCCAATCTTGTTGGAAGCATACAGGACAAACAGAGCCTCCGTTTTCCTAACAGGAGCCGTTCTGGCGACATAAATTTTTAAAGCTCTTACAACATCAAGAGATTTTGGGACTGCCACAGCATCCGTAGCCACAGGTACCACAATAGGTTGATTTATGTGAAACGAAGAAACCACCTTCGGCAGAAATTGTTGACGAGTCCTCAGTTCCGCTCTATCCACATGAAAAATCAAATATGGGCTCTTGTGAGACAAAGCTGCCAATTCTGACACTCGTCTGGCAGACGCCAAGGCCAAAAGCATGACCACTTTCCAAGTGAGAAACTTTAACTCAACCTTTCGCAAAGGTTCAAACCAGTGAGACATAAACTGTAACACCACTTCAAGATCCCACGGTGCCACGGGTGGCACAAACGGAGGATGGATATGCAGCACTCCCTTCACAAAAGTCTGAACTTTTGGAAGGGTGACCAACTCTTTTTGAAAGAAAACAGATAAAGCCGAAATCTGCACTGTGATGGAACCCAATTTGAGGCCTGCATCCACGCCTGCCTGCAAAAAATGGAGGTAACGACCCAAATGAAACTCCACCGCAGGAGCTGTTTTGGTTTCACACCACGACACATATTTTCTCCAAATACGGTGATAATGTTTCGCCGTGACCTCCTTTCTAGCCTTAAGGAGAGTGGGGATGACTTCCCGGGAATACCTTTACGAGCTAGGATTTGGCGTTCAACCTCCACGCCGTCAAACGCAGCCGCGGTAAGTCCGTAAACACGCATGGGCCCTGCAGCAACAGGTACTCTCTTAGAGGAAGCGGCCAAGGATCTTCTACTAGTAACTCCTGAAGATCCGGATACCAGGCCCTCCGTGGCCAATCTGGAACGACGAGTATTGCCTGAACCCTTGTTCGTCTTAAAATCTTCAACACTCTTGGAATGAGAGGAAGAGGAGGGAACACATACACCAACTGAAACACCCACGGAGTTACCAGGGCGTCCACTGCACTGGCTTGGGGGTCCCTTGACCTGGAACAATACCTCGGAAGCTTCTTGTTGAGGCGAGACGCCATCATGTCTATTTGAGGAATTCCCCAACTCCTTGTCACTTCTGCAAACACCTCTTCATGAAGAGCCCACTCTCCTGGATGGAGATCGTGTCTGCTGAGGAAGTCTGCTTCCCAGTTGTCCACGTCCGGAAGGAAGACTGCTGACAGTGCGCTCACGTGCTGTTCCGCCCAGCGGAGAACTCTTGTGGCCTCCGCCATTGCCGCCCTGCTCCTTGTTCTGCCTTGGCAGTTTACGTACGCCACCGCTGTTATGTTGTCTGACTGGATCAGGACAGGGAGACCCTGAAGAAGGTTCTTCGCTTGCAGGAGGCCGTTGTAAATGGCTCTTAACTCGAGAACATTTATGTGGAGACAAGATTCCTTGTGTGACTGCACCCCAGCCTCGGAGACTTGCATCTGTGATCAGCAGAACCCAGTCCTGGATTCCGAATCGGCGTCCCTCTAGAAGGTGAGAACCTTGCAGCCACCACAGGAGAGAAATCCTGGCCCTGGAAGATAGACTTATTTTCCGGTGCATGTGCAGGTGAGACCAGGACCATTTGTTCAGCAGATCCCACTGAAACACCTGGGCATGAAACCTGCCAAACAGAATGGCTTCGTAAGCCGCAACCATCTTCCCTAGCACACGAGTGCATTGATGAATCGACACTCTTGGCGGTCTCAGAAGCTCCTTGACCATGGTCTGTATTTCCAGAGCTTGGTCCGCCGGAAGAAATACTCTCTGTAGTTCCGTGTCTAGGATCATGCCCAAGAAGCGCAGCAGAGTTGTGAGGATCAACTGAGACTTTGGCAAATTTAGAATCCAACCGTGATTTCGCAGGACCGACAGGGAGAGTTCCACATTTCTTAGCAACTTTTCCTTTGGTCTCACCTTTATCAGGAGATCGTCCAAGTACGGGATAATTGTGACCCCCTGCTTGCGAAGGAGTACCATGATTTCCGCCATTACCTTGGTAAAAACCCTTGCGGCCGTGGAAAGGTCAAACGGCAACATCTGAAATTGGTAATGACAATCCTGCACCGTAAATGTTAGGAAGGCCTGATGAGGAGGATATATCGGGACGTGTAAGTAGGCATTCTTTATGTCGACTGACACCATAAAATCCCCCCCTTCTAGGCTGGAGATCACAGCTCGAAGAGATTCCATCTTGAACTTGAAAGTTTTCAAGTATGGATTGAGGGATTTTAGGTTCAGAATTGGTCTGACCGAGCCGTCCGGCTTCGGTACGACAAAGAGGCTCGAATAGAACCCTTCCCCCCCGTTGGGACGGGGGAACCGGTACAATGACCCTCTGTTGACACAGCTTTTGTATTGCAGCATTTACTACTTCCCTTTCTGGATGAGAAACTGGCAAGGCCGACTTGAAAAAGCGGTGGGGGGGGTATCTCCTGAAACTCTAGTTTGTACCCTTGGGAGACTATGTCTAAAACCCAAGGATCCAGGGCCGATTGAACCCAGACCTGACTTAAGAATCAGAGACGCCCCCCCCACCGGCATGGACTCCCGCAGGGGAGCCCCAGCGTCACGCGGTGAACTTGGTAGAGGCGGGGGAGGACTTTTGGTCCTGGGTGCCAGGCACGGCAGGTGACCTCTTTCCCCTTCCTCTACCCTTTGAAGCGAGGAAGGACGAGCCCTTTCCTTTTTTGTATTTATTAGGCCGAAAGGACTGCATCTGATAATGGGGCGCCTTTTTCTGTTGTGTGGGAACATAAGGAAGAAAAGATGACTTACCCGCTGTAGACACCAGGTCAGCAAGGCCATCACCAAACAAGACACTACCTTTAAAAGGAAGAGCTTCCATAGCTTTCTTGGAGTCGGCATCAGCATTCCATTGATGAATC
Organism: Pseudophryne corroboree; assembly: GCF_028390025.1. NCBI lineage: Eukaryota > Metazoa > Chordata > Amphibia > Anura > Myobatrachidae > Pseudophryne > Pseudophryne corroboree. The sequence goes on along the minus strand of NC_086444.1, from coordinate 241,631,179 downwards.
CACAGCGCCCTCCTGGCCGAGACCGCCATGGCATTGGCTCTTGATCCCAAGAGGCCAATATCCCTCGCGGCATCCTTTAGGTAATCTGCAGCGTCCTTGATATAACCAAGAGTCAAAAGAATGTTATCCTTATCAAGGGTATCCATATCAGGGGTGGTCTTCAGTATGCCGACTGACGGGATCCTGGCGCACAGTATACCGGCGCCGGAATCCCGACAGCCGGGATACCGACACTTATTCTCCCTCGTGGGGGTCCACGACCCCCCTGGAGGGAGAATAAATAGCGTGGCACGCGTAGCGCGCCACCGTGCCCGTAGCGTGGCGAGCGCAGCGAGCCCGCAAGGGGCTCATTTGCGCTCGCCACACTGTCGGTAAGCCGGCGGTCGGGCTCCCGGCGCCGGTATGCTGGTCGCCGGGAGCCCGACCGCCGGCATACCATACTGAACCCCCATATCAGAAGCTAAATTATCAGCCCACTTAGCAATAGCACTACTCACCCATGCCGACGCCACAGCAGGTCTGAGTAAGGCACCAGTAGTAATGAAAATGGCCTTCAATGTCGTCTCCTGCTTGCGATCCGCTGGATCCCTGAGGGCAGCCGTGTCAGGAGACGGAAGCGCCACCTTTTTGGACAATCAGGATAGAGCCTTGTCCACATTGGGAGAAGACTCCCATTTCTCCCTGTCGTCAGAGGGGAAAGGATATGCCATAAAAATTCTCTTGGGAATCTGCCACCGTTTATCAGGCGACTCCCAAGCCTTTTCACAAAGAACGTTCAGTTCATGAGAGGGGGGAAACGTCACCTCAGGCTTTTTTCCCTTATACAAACAAACCCTCTTGTCTGGAATAGGGGGCTCTTCAGAAATGTGCAAAACATCTTTAATAGCCACAATCATGTACTGAATACTCTTAACTACCTTTGGATGTAAAAGTAGCCTCATTGAAATCGACACTGGAATCAGAGTCTGTGTAGGTATCTGTATCTGCCATCTTGGCAAATTAACGTTTTTGTGACCCTGAGGGGGTCTGTACCTGAGACAGAGCGTCCTCCATGGATTTCCTCCATGCTTGTGTCTGAGAATCAGATTTTTCTAGCCTCTTAGACAATAATGCCACATTTGCATTCAGTGTACTCAACATATTCGCCAAATCAGCAGTCGACTGTGCCGACAGAGTCATTCCCAAGTCTTTTTCTGCGCCCCCAGTAACTTCCTCCGAGGAGGAACACTCAGCCTCAGACATGTCGACACGCAGTACCGACACACCCACACCAGCCACAAAAGAAGGGGACAGACCCATAGGGAAGCCTGTAGAGAGAACACAGAAGTAGTATGCCAGCTCACACCCCAGCGCCCATATACTACAAAACAGATAATATATGTTGTTTGCGCTGTAAGATAAACACATAAAAAGCACCAAATTGCCTGTGCCCCCCCCCCCCCCTTTTGCTCCCTTGCTACTTGTAAGGAGCTTGGAGGTCCGGGCCAGCGTCTCTGCAGCGGCTGTGGAGAGAGAAAATGGCGCTGTTGAGTTGTGCGGCTAAGTCCCGCCCCTTCCCGGCGTGCTGTAGTCCCGCTCAAATTTGAAGTTATTATACTGGCGGGGGTATTGTATACGGTGCCCGGGCACCGAATATGCCTTCTGCCAGTTAAAAAGACCCTCAGTAACTGCTGCCCGGGGCGCTCCCCCCCAGTGCCCTGCACCCTGTGAGTGCCGTTGGTGATGTGAGTGGGAGCATGGAGCGCTGTGCTGTACCGTTACTGAAGTCTTCTGCCGTCTGATGTCTTCTGTTCTTCTAATACTCACCGGCTTCTTTCTTCTGGCTTCTGTGAGGGGGATGACGCCACGGCTCCAGGAACAAGCAGCTAGGCGCACCAAGTGATCGGACCCTCTGGAGCTAATGGTGTCCAGTAGCCTAAGAAGCAGTACCCTTAACTAAGAAGAAGTAGGTCTGACTTCTCTCCCCTCAGTCCCACGATGCAGGGAGCCTGTAGCCAGCAGGTTTCCCTGAAAATAAAAAAGCTTAACATAAGTCTTTTCCAGAGACACTCAGGAGAGCTCCCCTAGTGTGTGTCCAGTCACTCCTGGGCAAAGAATCTAACTGAGGTCTGGAGGAGGAGCATAGAGGGAAGAGCCAGTTCACACCCAGTCAAAGTCTTTTTAGTGTGCCCATGTCTCCTGCGGATCCCGTCTATACCCCATGGTCCTTTTGGAGTCCCCAGCATCCTCTAGGACGTAAGAGAAATAAACTTTTTGGACATATTGTGTCACATTCAGGCCATATTGTGCGCAGTATGCCCTTTACACAATTTATTACATATGAAGTACTAATTTTTACTGAAGTATTCTTATTATTATTGTCATTGATTTGTAAGGCTCCACAGTACTAGATGCTGGGGAAAATAGAGCAGACATAATAAGGCACATGCAGACAAAAGTGCAAACATAAAAACAAGAGGTAGTGATGATCCAGTTCTGCGATGCGACTGTAATAAGCCCGTTGCCAGCACCAATGCGCACACACAGGTACTGTCCTGCTCGTGGAAACCAGCCAATGCGATCTGATCGCATTGGCTGCGAACACCTCTGCCTGATTGACAGGCAGAGGCATTTACAGGGCAGCAACGGAGCATTGCAGGGGTGGTGTGGTGAAAATGGGGATGGGACAGCGCCATTTTCGGGGTGGCTGCGTGATGTCACATGCAGACGCTCCGATCTAAAAAATGGTGCTGGACCTCCTGCATACGCAGCCTAGCTACGGCAGCAGGGGGTCGTCCAAAGTTGCTGGGCAGGCCATTCTGCATGCTGGGCAGCCTTGCCCTGCGATGGGCAGCCCTCAGCATGCAAAAGAGAGGATTGCAGATTCAGCTTTTTAGCAGAATCTGCAATCAGTACTGAATAACCCCCACATACAATGTGTCTGCATAGTATATTGCACTATGTTATACCTTTTCTGAGCACTGGGGCTAATTCAGAGGTGGACGCTGTGCCTTTGTACTGTGGCTGTGCGAATTTAAGCAAAAGCTACAGGAGGTGTTTAAAGTAAAAAGTTGCCCACTATCGGCTTCTGTGATCCACTATTGAATCTGAAGATGCAGCATCTAATCAACTGGACATGAGTAACCCTCCGGTAACTCAGGATGTGTAGCAAAATCAGGATGCCGAGACCAGCAAAACTGCCTACATTGACGTAATCACTGAGTTTGGACACACCGAGAAGAGGGCCAATGCCCCCATTTTATGGATTGCTCCCTGGTGCCATGAAACGCAATCATGTTGCAGTTTTGGGGGTACACTGGAACGACAGCACGGAACCTGATCTGTACATGCGCAGTAGGGCTCCTACAATTGTGCAGATTAAAAAAAATAAGATTTTACTCACCGGTAAATCTATTTCTCGTAGTCCGTAGTGGATGCTGGGGACTCCGTAAGGACCATGGGGAATAGACGGCTCCGCAGGAGACTGGGCACATCTAAAGAAAGATTTAGGACTATCTGGTGTGCACTGGCTCCTCCCCCTATGACCCTCCTCCAAGCCTCAGTTAGGAACTGTGCCCGGAAGAGCTGACACAATAAGGAAGGATTTTGAATCCCGGGTAAGACTCATACCAGCCACACCAATCACACCATATAACACGTGATAGGAACCCCGGTTAACAGTATGATAACAATTGGAGCCTCTGAAGAGATGGCTCACAACAAAACCCGATTTTTGTAACAATAACTATGTACAAGTATTGCAGACAATCCGCACTTGGGATGGGCGCCCAGCATCCACTACGGACTACGAGAAATAGATTTACCGGTGAGTAAAATCTTATTTTCTCTGACGTCCTAGTGAATGCTGGGGACTCCGTAAGGACCATGGGGATTATACCAAAGCTCCCAAACGGGCGGGAGAGTGCGGATGACTCTGCAGCACCGAATGAGAGAACTCAAGGTCCTCCTCAGCCAGGGAATCAAATTTGTAGAATTTAGCAAACGTGTTTGCCCCTGACCAAGTAGCTGCTCGGCAAAGTTGTAAAGCCGAGACCCCTCGGGCAGCCGCCCAAGATGAGCCCACCTTCCTTGTGGAATGGGCTTTTAATGATTTAGGCTGCGGTAATCCTACCGCAGAATGCGCCAGCTGAATAGTGCTACAAATCCAGCGCGCAATAGACTGCTTAGAAGCAGGAGCACCCAGCTTGTTGGGTGCATACAGGATAAACAGCGAGTCAGTATTTCTGACTCCAGCCGTCCTGGAACATAAATTTTCAGGGCCCTGACTACGTCCAGCAACTTGGAATCCTCCAAGTCCCTAGTAGCCGCAGGCACCACAATAGGTTGGTTCAAGTGAAAAGCTGAGACCACCTTCGGGAGAAACTGAGGACGAGTCCTCAATTCCGCCCTATCCATCTGGAAAATCAGATAAGGGCTTTTTCAAGACAAAGCCGCCAAATCTGAAACCCGCCTGGCCGAAGCCAGGGCCAACAGTATGACCACTTTCCAAGTGAGATATTTTAATTCCACAGTCTTAAGTGGTTCGAACCAATGTGATTTCAGGAATGCCAAAACCACATTGAGATCCCAAGGTGCCACTGGGGGCACAAAAGGAGGCTGAATATGCAGAACTCCTTTGACAAAAGTCTGAACTTCAGGCAGTGAAGCCAGTTCTTTCTGGAAGAAAATCGACAGAGCCGAAATCTGGACCCTGATGGACCCCAATTTGAGGCCCAACGTCACCCCTGCTTGCAGGAAGTGTAGGAATCGACCCAGATGAAATTCCTCCTTCGGGGCCTTCATGGCCTCACACCAAGCAACATATTTCCGCCAAATGTGGTAATAATGTCTTGCGGTGACATCCTTCCTGGCTTTGATCAGGGTAGGGATGACTTCCTCCGGAATACCCTTTTCCTTTAGGATCCGGTGTTCAACCGCCATGCCGTCAAACGCAGCCGCGGTAAGTCTTGGAACAGACAGGGTCCCTGCTGCAGCAGGTCTTGTCTGAGCGGCAGAGGCCAAGGGTCCTCTGCCAGCATCTCTTGAAGTTCCGGGTACCAAGCTCTTCTTGGCCAATCCGGAACCATGAGTATGGTTTTCACTCCTCGCAGTCTTATTATTCTCAGCACCCTGGGTATGAGAGGTAGAGGAGGAAACACATAAACCGACTGGTACACCCACGGTGTCACTAGAGCGTCCACAGCGATCACCTGAGGGTCCCTTGACCTGGCGCAATATCTTTTCAACTTTTTGTTGAGGCGGGACGCCATCATGTCCACCCGTGGTCATTCCCAACGGTTTACCCGCATTTGGAAAACTTCTGGAAGAAGTCCCCATTCTCCCGGGTGTAGGTCGCCCATCGGAGAATCCTTGTGGCTTCTGCCATCGCCATCCTGCTTCCTGTGCCGCCCTGTCTGTTTACATGGGCGACCGCCGTGATGTTGTCTGAATGGATCAGTACCGGCTGGTTTTGAAGCAGGGGCCTTGCTTGGCTTAGGGCATTGTAAATGGCCCTTAGCTCCAGAATAATTATGTGAAGCGAAATCTCCTTGGAAATTTCTTCCCTGTGTGACTGCACCCCAGCCCCGAAGGCTGGCCTCCGTGGTCACCAGGACCCAGTCCTGTATTCCGAATCTGCGGCCCTCCAGTAGATGAGCCCTCTGCAGCCACCACAGCAGCGACACCCTGTTTCTTGCCGACAGGGTTATCCGCTGTTGTATCTGTAGATGGGACCCGGACCATTTGTCCCACAGGTCCCACTGGAACGTCCTTGCGTGGAACCTTCCGAATGGAATTATGCTTCGTACGCAGCTACCATTTTTTTCAGGACTCTTGTGCTTCCATTGGAAGAAACACTCTTTTCTGGTCTGTGTCCAGAATCATTCCCAGGAACAGAAGACGTGTCGTCGGGACCAGCTGTGACTTTGGAATATTGAGAATCCAGTCGTGCTGTTGTAGCACTTCCCGAGAGAGTGCTACCCCTACTACCAACTGTTCTTTGGACCTCGCCTTTATCAGGAGATCGTCCAAGTACGGGATAATAAAAACTTCCTTCTTGCGAAGGAGTATCATCATTTCGGCCGTTACCTTGGTAAAGACCTTCGGTGCCGTGGACAACTCCAACGGCAGCGTCTGGAACGGATAGTGACAGTCCTGTACCACACATCTGAGGTACTCCTGGTGAGGAGGGTAAATGGGGACATGCAGGTACGCATCCTTGATGTCCAGGGAGACCCTGTAATCCCCCTCGTCCAGGCTCGTAATAACCGCCCTGAGCGATTCCATCTCGAACTTGAATCTTCTGATATAAAAGTTCAAGTATTTTAATTTTAAGATGGGTCTCACCGAACCGTTCTGTTTCGGTACCACAACCATTGTGGAATAGTAACCCCTTCCTTGCTGAAGGAGGGGCACCTTGACAATCATTTGTTGTGATTATAGTGTTGAATAGCCACCAACACCGCCTCCCTGGCAGAGGGAGGTGCCGGTAAGGCAGATTTTAGGAAACGGCGGGGGGAAGAACGTCTCGAACTCCAGCCTGTACCCCTGAGATACTACTTGAAGGACCCAGGGATCCATGTGAGAGAGCCCACTGGGCGCTGAAATTTCTGAGACGGGCCCCCACCGTACCCGGGTCCGCCTGAGCAGCCCCAGCGTCATGCTGTGGACTTACCGGACGCAGGGAGGACTTCTGCTCTTGGGAACTAGCTGTACGCTGCAGCTTTTTCCTCTACCTTTGCCTCTCGGCAGAAAGGATGAGCCTCTAGCCCTCTTGCTTTTCTGGGGCCGAAAGGACTGTACTTGATGATACGGTGCTTTCTTTTGTTGTGGGGTAGCCTGTGGCAAAAAAGTCGATTTCCCAGCAGTAGCTGTGGAAACGAGGTCTGAAAGACCATCCCCAAACAGTTTTACCCCCTTATAGGGCAAAACCTCCATGTGCCGATTCGAGTTGGCATCGCCTGACCATTGCCGAGTCCATAACCCCCGTCTGGCAACAATGGACCTAGCGCTTATTTTTGATGCCAGCCGGCAAACATCCCTCTGTGCATCACGCATGTATAAGACCACGTCTTTTATATGCTCTATTGTCAGCAAAATATTGTCCCTATCCATAGTTATTTTTTCGACAGGGAATCTGACCACGCAGCGGGAGCACTGCACATCCATGCCGAAGCAATGGCTGGTCGCAATATAATGCCCGAGTGTGTGACTATATCTCTCAGGGTAACCCCCTGCTTTTTATCAGCAGGTTCCTTCAGGGCGGCCGTATCCGGAGACGGTAGTGCCACCTTTTCTGATAAGCGTGTAAGCGCTGTATCTACCCTATGGGGTGTTTCCCAACGTGACCTATCCTCTGGCGGGAAAGGGTACGCTGCCAATAACCGTTTAGAAATTATCAATTTCTTACCGGGGAAAGACCACGCTTCCTCACACACCTCATTTAATTTCTCAGATGCAGGAAAAACTACTGGTAGTTTTCTGTCACCAAACATAATACCCTTTTATGTGGTACCTGGGGTATTATCATAAATGTGTAATACATTTTTCATTGCCTCAATCATGTAACGGGTGGACCTATTTGGAGGGTACACTAGTCTCATCGTCGTCGACACTGGAGTCGGTATCCGTGTCGACATCTGTTTCTGCCATCTGAGGTAGCGGGCGTTTTTAGAGCCCCCCATGACATTTGAGACGCTGGAACAGGCACAAGCTGAGTAGCCGGCTGTTCTGTGTCATCGACCTTTTGTGTAAGGAGTTGACACTTTCACGTAATCCTTCCATAAGTCCAACCACACCGGTGTCGATCCCGCAGGGGGTGACATCACATTTACAGGCATTCGCTCCGCCTCCACATCATTATCCTCCTCATACATGTCGACACAGCCGTACCGACACACAGCATACACACAGGGAATGCTCTGACAGAGGACAGGACCCCACAAAGCCCTTTGGGGAGACAGAGGGAGAGTATGCCAGCACACACCAGGGCGCTATATATCACAGGGATATCACCTATAAAGAGTGTTTTCCCTTATAGCTGCCTATATATATCGTATACTGCGCCTAAATTGTGCCCCCCCTCTCTTTTTAACCCTTTCTGTAGTGTATTGACTGCAGGGGAGAGCCAGGGAGCTTCCCTCCAACTGAGCTGTGAGGGAAAAATGGCGCCAGTGTGCTGAAGGAGATAGCTCCGCCCCTTTTTCGCGGACTTTCTCCCGCATTTTTATGGATTCTGGCAGGGGTTAAAAAGCACCTATATAGCCTCTGGGGCTATATATGGTGCCAGTTTGCCAGCCAAGGTGTCAGTATTGCTGCTCAGGGCGCCCCCCCCCAGCGCCCTGCACCCATCAGTGACCGGAGTGTGAGGTGTGCATGAGGAGCAATGGCGCACAGCTGCAGTGCTGTGCGCTACCTTGGAGAAGACCGAAGTCTTCAGCCGCCGATTTTCCGGACCACCTTCTTGCTTCTGGCTCTGTAAGGGGGACGGCGGCGCGGCTCCGGAACGGACGACGAGGTCGGGTCCTGTGTTCGATCCCCCTGGAGCTAATGGTGTCCAGTAGCCTAAGAAGCCCAAGCTACCACCACTTAGGTAGGTTCTCTTCTTCTCCCCTTAGTCCCTCGATGCAGTGAGCCTGTTGCCAGCAGGTCTCACTGAAAATAAAAAACCTAACAAACACTTTCTTCCTAGGAGCTCAGGAGAGCCCCTAGTGTGCATCCAGCTCAGCCGGGCACAGAAATCTAACTGAGGCTTGGAGGAGGGTCATAGGGGGAGGAGCCAGTGCACACCAGATAGTCCTAAATCTTTCTTTAGATGTGCCCAGTCTCCTGCGGAGCCGTCTATTCCCCATGGTCCTTACGGAGTCCCCAGCATCCACTAGGACGTCAGAGAAAAACACTTGGAGATTTACAGAAATAGAATTAACAGAAAACTCGGAATCAAAAGCACTATATTTTCTTTTCCCCCATAACAAGCTATCTGCATTCTAGCATGTAAATTCTAAATAATGTGGCTCTTCATACTGTACCTAACAAACTGGTCAGCAGCAGTATCATTTCTTAGATTACAGGTTCCAAATGTTTTTTTTTCTAACAAACTCACAAGGCAACATAAAAATGACTCCGTGATCATCACCAAGTTTACGATGGGCAATAATTTTGTTCTCATTTGTACCTAGTTATAAAAAGAAGAATGGCCAGGACCTGACTTTGTAGGAAGAAGATACTATAAAACAAGTACCTTAATTGGTCCTATTTCCTCACAGCACAGTTGAGTCTAGAAAGCTCTGCAGAGCGCTTAGTTAAGAGAGCACAGCCCATGGTAATCAATGGGTTACAAATCAAAGTCACCTTTTAAATTTAATAGGCCACAATATGTGCTGGTAGGAATCTGTAACAAAGGGTACAATTAAGTTATGCTCATCAAAAGTAGAGTTTAATAAATCTAATTACCATCAGGCTATATAAAAAGTTTAAATAGTGAAATGGTAGGAAAAAAAACACAGAGACATAGCAAGAAACAAATAATTGGATGACTAGGCACCATCGATCTCAATTTAATGTCTGCTTCTGAAAGAATGAATTATGCTATTTATCAACTGCTGTATCAAAACTGCAGGCAAGAAGTCTTTTAATGAGAAAAGATGAGGAATGACACATTGCGGAATTCCTTACACAGATAACAGGGCTGTGAGAGTCCTGGGCAGTGACCTTGGATCAGTCTATAAATTATCTGGTTATTGTTTTTCCCATGTGTTAAAAGATCTCAAAATCATAGAGAGAGGTATACTGAGCAAATTAAGACTGACCTAACATTTTCCCATTGATAAAGGTAGTGTACAGTACCTTGAGTCATCTTAAAAATAAAAAATAAATCCTTTTTGCATAGAAGCAAGATTGTTTACCAGCACATCAAAATGACAAAACAATATAACGGTAATGTCAGTGCCCAAACACAGCAACAATTGGCTTGCTCTGTCAGGTGCCATCTAGTTGCTGCCAGTGTGCAAAACAGCTGAATTCCCCCCCATAAAGTTGAGGAGCAGCATTAACATTTAATTTCATAGGATGGAGATGGATATATATGTACAGTGAGAGAGAGAACGCGCTATACATTTTATTTTTTTATTTACAAGGGCATGGGCACTCGTCCCTCTATAAAAAAATGTCATGTATTTCAAAATGTGACTTTGGGAGTTAATGTTGGTTTCCTTCCCAGAACACTGATCCTTAATGTTACGGCCAAGTGAATAAGTTGGCCGTAGACAGACAAATGCTCACGTGAGACTGATTGTGCATGATTTGACCGAGCAGAGCTCTCACCCACTGTCTGACGCATCTCGTCATGGAGAGACACACACACTGCATATGCATCAATTTCTCATAATCCTTGATGGCTGTCTTACCAGTCAATTGTCACGCAAAAGCTCGATCAATACGATATGTCTATTTGGTCGCTGTTTGTTATTGTGACCAGCTAAGGAATGTGATACTCAAACCTTGAACAGTGCTATGAACTCTTGTACCTTGGTTATGTATTACACATATTCCTTAATGAATGTGCTTGTACCAGTCCTAGATACACGCATTAGGAATGTGTCCAATCATTACGGGACACCCTGTATGTGTATGTATATAAATATATATATATATATATATATATATATATATATATTGTGCACAGCAAGTGAGAAAGTATTAATTATGGGAAGGATCCGCTGACATTTTATGTTTAATAGTAAATCATATGAAGTCAAATGCAGATGACAATCTGAACCTTTTAATACAGTAACTATATAAAATGTGAGTCATTTATACCGTATATTGTAAAATTAAGAGTCCGGTCCAATGCCCTGTAACCTTAGTTTGTCACACAAGTGATGCTGGTGTCATACCACTATGCAGTAAATAAAATACATATCTCATAACAATTTGTATTTCATGCATAAACTTATTATGACTTTAACCAAAGAGCCATAAAACAGAAAGGGCATAAAACGCAAAATATTTAATACTTTCAAATGTAGAATAGAAAAGCGTGTTTTAACCTTTTTGTACCATGTACTTTTTATTGATGGTAATTGATTTTACAAGTACACCTTACTGTGTATCAATCTGTCCCAAGTACCCCCTAGAGCTAAAATTATGTCCAGTTAACTGGTGTTACCTCATACCTAGAAATTCCATAATCATAAAACCAATTGTTTTTACACAGATAATGGAACTCCGTGGTGACTTCTAATACCTGTACTACTTATAAACACTGCCTGCAATATGGATCAAATTGATATAAGCTTATGACATATAAAATGTTAGTTATTTTAAAACAAGGAAACATTGAAGATAGTAATCAGTGATTACTTATTACCAAATAATCAACCAGATGTACCAAAGCTCTGGAAAAGGCTTTAAATTACCTTTTCTGTACATATGTACAGGTGGGTAGTGTGTGTTTCATGATGGCATAAATAGTATCATCACAGTCTCAAACATACTGTACAATGGCATAACTTATTACAGTGTGAAGAGGATAGAATGATGATGGGATTGAACCAGATTTGTGTTATGAAGACCCTGGATCAAGATCAGGAATGATTGGCTACTACTCAACCATAAAACATCACAGACATTACTGACGCGTTTTGTCTCCTAGGAGACTTCATCAGGGGTGTGTGTCTTAATAGGTCCTATATGCGTATATGACAGATGTAGGTAATGTCTCAGTAAACAACTTCATTCAAGATCGTTACCTTAATTGTAAATTAACAAGGAATATTCCAGTAAATCCAAGTATAAAATAAAGTGCATATTTTATACCTCCTCAGTGCATACTTGCCTACCCTCCCGGAATGGCCGGGAGGCTCCCGAAAATCGGGTGACCCTCCCGGCCCCCCGGAAGAGCAGGCAAGTCTCCTGATTTCAGGGGTCACCCCCTGCCCGGCCGCCCACTTAGCGAGTAAAGTGGGAGACTGGGAAGGCGATGACGCGATTCATGTTGAATTGCGTCATCATAGCCACGCCCCCCTGCTGTATAATGCTGTTAATAGCGGCATTACAAAGCGAGGCGTGGCTTACAAGATGCAATTCAGCAGCCACGCCCCCGTTCCACCTCTGGCCCACCCCCTTTCCGCCTCTGGTCAGGACCCCTCTGACCGTCACCTCACTCGCCCCCCTGCTGAGCCGATCGGCTTCTTTCTCCCGGAGAGAGCAGCCCAGAAGTCGGCAAGTATGCCTCAATGCTATATACCTGGATGCCAAACTGGGTTCGCATATAGGGCCTATTAAGACACACACCCCTGATGAAGTCTCCTTCGAGACGAAATGCGTCAGGTATTTGTCTGTGATGTCTGCTGTGACCCCAAAAAGGAAGAACATTCAATGTGCCTTTTAAGAAGAACCTTTTAATAAATCACGTTGGACTTTTTATTGTTTATGTATGTGTATTACCATAAAAGGACCAAGGAGAGGGCTACTAGTATTGTGAACCTGATTGGAGCGCCATACCACTATTATTTCTATATTTTACCTTTTGATTCCCACCACCAGGGGAGTAAAGTGGTATTAGGCTGCTTATTCTATATCATTGAAATAGCGCGAGAAGGGGTATTGTATTGATATATATATATATATATACACACACACACACACGTGTGTGTGTGTGTGGTGTGTGTGTGTGTGTGTGTGTGTGTGTGTGTCTCGTGTGTCCCAGATATGGTTTTAGTGTTCTGGACTTTTTAGATGTATACTGTAGATAATATATTCATACTACGGCATGATACAAGGAATCTTCTGTTCAGATGGTATCTATTTTAAACCTGTTGAATAGTTCAATTAGGTTTACTACTTTTACACAGTCCTTTCTAGATGTGACAGTTTTTCTTGGAGAATACTTATTAGGTACAACTCTTTACAGCAAGAGCACTGATCGAAATACCACTCTGTTTGCCACCAGTAACCACCCCAAAGCACTTAAAAATGGATCACCAATACCAAAATTTGTTCAAGTCCTGCGGAATATTTCAGATACTGGTAAAGTAAAAATACAGCTACAGGAAACGTTGGCAAGACTCGTGGACACACTCCGCAAATAATAAAGAGATGTCTATTCAAGGCATACCTGTACAACATCTTTAATAAACCACATATAAAAAGACTGAAACCTACTAATAGCAAAATTGTCATTACCACATAATAGCAGCTGTTTTCTAGAGCCATTCAAAAGATTTGGCCAGTTGTTAGTACTAGCATACTGAAGAACGTATAAAGACAACCACTGATATCATTTAAGAGATCCTAATTTGAAAGTATTGCTAAGACTATGAATAACTAACAACATCGCAGGATGTAACAGTGTCTGACATCGCCAGAGGTGCAGGATGCCTGCCAATCAATGACTTTTTTTTTTAAAGGGGCAATCATTTACAAGGCATGGGGCCTAATTCAGACCTGATCGCTGTGCTGCTAATTTTGTTGTCATGCTATCAGATAGTCTCCACCCAAGGGGGAGTGTAAATTCACCCTTGCAAATGTGCGATCGCATGTGTACGCCGTGAGAAAATGTCACTCAGCCAGCGAACAGCTGCAAATCCCTTCGCAACTCACCCTCAAATGGTTTTTCCAGTGTGCGCAGCCCGGGACTTACTCCTACACTGCGAAAAGAACAGGCTGATTGGGTCCTGAGCTGACGTCCCCCGTCCCCTCCCCTACAGAAAACGCTTGAGCACACCTGCGTTTTCCATGACACTCCCAGAAAACGTCCACTTACCACCAACAAACGGCCTCTTCCTATCAATCAGCTTGCAATGGCAAAAACACACAGCAGTGATCAGGTCTGAATGGGGCCCATGGTTTTGACTTGTAAGTGTTCAGCTTCTTAACTTTTTTGGTGAGACAGTCACCAAGCATACCATCTGTAAAACACCTAGGAATATATATACTGTATACACACACACACTTTCTGGAAAATCTATGATTTTCTTTGATAACAACATAGTTTAAACGGCAACACTGTATGTAAGGAGGCCAAATCAGGGCCGTTTTTTCAATCCCGGGGATCGGGATTGGAAAATGCTCAATCCCGGGATTCCCGGGATTGTACTGTACTTCATTAAGCCCCGTTTCAAGTTCATAATGAAAAAAATTAAACAAATAAATTTTTATATATATATATATATATATATATATATATATATATATATATGGTACATACAGCCCGGCAGGCACTCTGCTTCAAGGAATAAAGTGCCCCTGTCCCCTCAGTGATGGAAGCAATAGGGTAAATGAATGCTGAGTCGTTTAAACATCAAAGGTGTATTGGAAAAATCATGATGGGATTTTTCCAATACACCTTTGATGTTTAAAAGACTCCGAGTGCTGCAGCATTCATTTATTCTATATATATATATATATATATAGATATATATAAATACTCACTATGGAGTAGAGGGGTCACTGAGGTCCAGAGGCAGGCAGCAGAGCAGCGTAGCGTGAATAACACTGACACACTGTCATGTGTCACTCACAATCCACCTGCTCTAGAGTCCTCCTTACCTTAAAATTATGGCGGGCGGGAGGGCTGGCTGGCTGGCAGGCAGGCGCACTGGAGGACGGATGCGGCAGAAGGAGTGGGCATGGCTGGTAAGGGGCTGTGCAGCGTGACCTCGCTGACGTCACGCCGCACACAGCAGGGCAGCTGGGGCCGGGCAGCGTCTGAGGCTGAGTGCTAGTGCTCAGTGGGGCTGCCCGATCAAGAATCAATAGTGCGCATGGGCACTATAATCCCGGGATTGAAGGCTCCAATCCTGGGATTCAAATCCGGCATTTATGGCCCCAAATCACGGGATTCCTCCGATCCCGGGATTGGCCACCCTAACTGTATGTAGTAATCGTATCTGGTGGTCAGAAAATCTGAGAACAGGAAAAATATAATAAAAACTTAAACTACTGTATGACACATAATAAGTGTTTGTTAAGTCATGGTAATGACTTCACTTTAAAGTGCGACACCTGACTAAAAATGATATTATTAGCCAATATACTTTACAGATGGTACAAGTCATTTCAAGGTATGTGAAAAAAAGCAGGCCCGAGCATCTTAAGCCAAATTATGCTTCGGCCTTTATGGCACGTCTATTTTAATCTTCTCAATTCACTAAATTACTCCCTAGCTCTCAAGAAAACTATATCAAAGACAACACATGAAAGTGGGGCAAGCACTTGCTGTTTGCCGGGTGCAAAACATTGATGCTTAACCCTTGCAATACTGAGTGCAATGCATAATAGTTAAAAATTTGGAAAAAATGGGCAGAAGCTAAATGATGTTTTTAATTAAAAGTAAAGTATCTGCTTCGTCTTATAATTATGGGAACATGTGAAGGTTGGAGAGTTCCGGTTGAAAATGAAATGCCGTAGGGACCAAGAAACCTAATTAAACATGGTAAAGGTAGAAGGGAGATTGAAGCCTCATTAATAACTTATGAAGGTATCAGATAAGAACTTGCCTTTGGGAGACCAAGATGCTGCCTCTTGCTAATTTAAAGGCTCTTTATGATTACCTGAATGCAGGCCCTGAACATGAAAGCCTAAGCTAATTTTCCACACCAATCTTCAAACGAGTGAATGAAAACAAGCTTTTATTCCAGCAGTGTGAAAAGTAAATGTTTCAGTTTAGTATGATTTTGGAGCATATGTTGAATGTACTCATTCATCTATAATATACGTGTATACTTAGTTATAACCTGTGGAAAAATTGTATTTATTTAAATCTGAATGTATTTTCTAATCTGACTAGTTAAGACTAATTACACCTTTATAATCTGGTATTTGTAAATTTTCTCTGTATTTTATTACTAATAACCATTTTTTTGAGCTGAAGATTACTTAACATATAAAATGCTATAGAAAAAAAGAAAAGAAAAAAGGTGCTAATGAACTAAACATAAAATAATCAAAAAAGGTGCAAAAAATTTTTTTTATAAATATATATATTATAAAAATATATATAAAAAAACAGTAGTCAATCTCTTTGGTAATAACAATGTTTAGCAGAATACCGATCTGGTAAATGAGTTAAGACATATATAATATAAAAAATATAGAAATAATTTAATATCTATTTATCAATTTAGCAATATATCTATACATATACAGAATTTGCTGAATTCAGTGTGACTGTTTTTCAGGCACTCTAAATACTACATAGCGCCATTTACGGTATATAAATTTATATGGAGATTTTATCATTGCTTTTATATTTTGATATATAAATATTAAATTATTACTATATTGTTTAATATTATCATTGTGTCTTGACTCATTTGCCAGATCAGCATTCTGATAAATATTAAGTATTTTGCACCACCAACACCCTCCTTGCTTTGTATGTAACATATAGGAATGGAATATATTCCAAAGGAAGACAAATAATAAAAACAATAGTTAATATACTGAAGGCAAAAGGATTAAAAATTTCAACATTTGTATTTCACATACAGAATAGTTGGTGTGTTCCATGTAAATGTTTTTTTTTTTTTTTTCTGGAATACTCTCTCTAAAATATACTAAATTACATTTAAAAATTGCCCATCTCTTTCAACCCCATTTCCCTTAGCACCTCCTGATTACATTTTATAGCAGTACTTCTCACAGTGACCACAGGAGGAATCGAGTCTATTCGTATGACAAATCACGGAGCAACAGCAATTTGTAATAATAGGTTTCTGGGGAAAAAAGATCTACCTGAAGCAACATTCTAGAAATAATAGTTAAAGAAGAGTTAACTAATGGAAATAATACGTAAATGTTTTAATATAAGCTATGCACTGTTAACAGGAATACATTTGAAAGCAATTTACAGAAATAAAAATAATAAAAGAAACAGCCCAAGATATGGTTCAAAGAAAGAAAAATAAAAGCACAGAGAGAAACGTAAGGAAGAAAAATAAGAGGAAAAATACAAAAAGGAGAAACCTGAAAAAGTGAAAGGTGAGAAGGGAATACAGGATGAAGGCAAAAAGGAGTAGTGAGAAAAAGGGTATAAAGGATTTCAGATTCAGATATTAAAATAAATAAATCAATAATAACAGAGTTACATCTGATCAGGTGATTGAGATAAAAGTATACTGACAAAGGTTCCTAAATTCTTCAAGAAGCATGTAAGACTGCTTGGTAGGAGGGGCAAGATATACAGATGTGTCCTCATACACTACTGCAGCATTCACGCCAAACATCCCTTCTTGGCTTGCCAGGATCCCTTTGACTCAGTATGCACTAAGCATTTTTCACTCTTTAATGCAATGTCACAAAATCACTTCACAAGACTGCTCTGATTAATTTGATATGCAACACCTGTATGTCTGTGTGCAAGAGTCTGAATCTGCATATGAAACTGCCGTGATACAGTGACCACTGCCTTACTTTTTTATGCCAATTTCCATTGTGCTTTATCTGCGACTTTGTACATATTTAAAATAAGATTTTACTCACCGGTAAATCTATTTCTCGTAGTCCGTAGTGGATGCTGGGAACTCCGAAAGGACCATGGGGAATAGCGGCTCCGCAGGAGACTGGGCACAACTAAAGAAAGCTTTTAGGTCACCTGGTGTGCACTGGCTCCTCCCACTATGACCCTCCTCCAAGCCTCAGTTAGGACACTGTGCCCGGACGAGCTGACATAATAAGGAAGGATTTTGAATCCCGGGTAAGACTCCTACCAGCCACACCGTATAACTCGTGATACTATACCCAGTTTAACAGTATGAAAACAACTGAGCCTCTCAACAGATGGCTCAACAATAACCCTTTAGTTAACAATAACTATGTACAAGTATTGCAGACAATCCGCACTTGGGATGGGCGCCCAGCATCCACTACGGACTACGAGAAATAGATTTACCGGTGAGTAAAATCTTATTTTCTCTGACGTCCTAGTGGATGCTGGGAACTCCGAAAGGACCATGGGGATTATACCAAAGCTCCCAAACGGGCGGGAGAGTGCGGATGACTCTGCAGCACCGAATGAGAGAACTCAAAGTCCTCCTCAGCCAGGGTATCAAATTTGTAGAATTTTGCAAACGTGTTTGCCCCTGACCAAGTAGCAGCTCGGCAAAGTTGTGAAGCCGAGACCCCTCGGGCAGCCGCCCAAGATGAGTCCACCTTCCTTGTGGAATGGGCTTTTACTGATTTAGGATGCGGCAGTCCAGCCGCAGAATGCGCCAGCTGAATTGTGCTACAAATCCAGCGAGCAATAGTCTGCTTAGAAGCAGGAGCACCCAGTTTGTTGGATGCATACAGGATAAATAGCGAGTCAGGTTTCCTGACTCTAGCCGTCCTGGAAACATAAATTTTCAAGGCCCTGACTACGTCCAGTAACTTGGAATCCTCCAAGTCCCTAGTAGCCGCAGGCACCACAATAGGTTGGTTCAAGTGAAAAGCTGATATCACCTTAGGGAGAAACTGGGGACGAGTCCTCAATTCCGCCCTATCCATATGGAAAATCAGATAAGGGCTTTTACATGACAAAGCTGCCAATTCTGACACACGCCTGGCTGAAGCCAAGGCCAATAACATGACCACTTTCCACGTGAGATATTTTAGATCCACGGTTTTAAGTGGCTCAAACCAATGTGATTTTAAGAAACTCAACACCACGTTGAGATCCCAAGGTGCCACTGGAGGCACAAAAGGGGCTGAATATGCAGCACTCCCTTAACAAATGTCTGAAGTTCAGGTAGAAAATCGACAGAGCCGAGATCTGTACCTTAATGGAGCTTAATTTCAGGCCCATAGTCACTCCTGCTTGTAGGAAATGCAGAAATCGACCTAGTTGAAATTCCTCTGTTGGGGTCTTTTTGGCCTCACACCAAGCAACATATTTCCGCCATATGCGGTGATAATGCTTTGCAGTTACATCTTTCCTGGCTTTAATCAGCGTAGGAATGACTTCCTCCGGAATGCCCTTTTCCTTCAGGATCCGGCGTTCAACCGCCATGCCGTCAAACGCAGCCGCGGTAAGTCTTGGAACAGACAGGGCCCCTGCTGCAGCAGGTCCTGTCTGAGCGGCAGAGGCCATGGGTCCTCTGAGATCATCTCTTGAAGTTCCGGGTACCACGCTCGTCTTAGCCCATCCGGAACCACGAGTATTGTTCTTACTCCTCGTTTTCTTATTATTCTCAGTACCCTTGGTATGAGAGGCAGAGGAGGGAACACAAACTGACTGGTACACCCACGGTGTCACTAGAGCGTCCACAGCTATCGCCTGAGGGTCCCTTGACCTGGCGCAATATCTCTCTAGTTTTTTGTTTAGGCGGGACGCCATCATGTCCACCTGTGGCCGTTCCCATCGATTTACAATCAGCGTGAAGACTTCTGGATGAAGTCCCCACTCTCCCGGGTGGAGGTCGTGCCTGCTGAGAAAGTCTGCTTCCCAGTTGTCCACTCCCAGGAATGAACACTGCTGACAGTGCTAGTACGTGATTTTCCGCCCATCGGAGAATCCTTGTGGCTTCTGCCATTGCCATCCTGCTTCTTGTGCCGCCCTGTCGATTTACATGGGCGACTGCCGTGATGTTGTCTGACTGGATCAGTACCGGCTGGTGTAGAAGCAGGGATTTTGCCTGACTTAGGGCATTGTAAATGGCCCTTAGTTCCAGAATATTTATGTGTAGGGAAGTCTCCTGACTCGACCATAGTCCTTGGAAGTTTCTTCCCTGTGTGACTGCCCCCCAGCCTCGAAGGCTGGCATCCGTGGTCACCAGGACCCAGTCCTGTATGCCGAATCTGCGGCCCTCTAGAAGATGAGCACTCTGCAGCCACCACAGCAGAGACACCCTGGTTCTTGGAGACAGGGTTATTAGGCGATGCATCTGAAGATGCGATCCGGACCATTGGTCCAACAGGTCCCACTGAAAGATTCTGGCATGGAACCTGCCAAAAGGAATTGCTTCGTAAGAAGCCACCATCTTTCCCAGGACCCGCGTGCAGTGATGCACCGATACCTGTTTTGGTTTCAGGAGGTCTCTGACTAGAGATGACAGCTCCTTGGCTTTCTCCTCCGGGAGAAACACTTTTTTCTGGACTGTATCCAGAATCATACCCAGGAACAGTAGACGTGTCGTCGGAACCAGCTGTGATTTTGGAATATTCAGAATCCAACCGTGCTGGTGTAGCACCTCCTGAGATAGTGCTACTCCCACCAACAACTGCTCCTTGGACCTCGCCTTTATTAGGAGATCGTCCAAGTACGGGATAATTAAAACTCCCTTTCTTCGAAGGAGTATCATCATTTCCGCCATTACCTTGGTAAACACCCTCGGTGCCGTAGAGAGTCCAAACGGCAGAGTCTGGAATTGGTAATGGCAATCCTGTACCACAAATCTGAGGTACTCCTGGTGAGGATAGTAAATGGGAACATGCAGGTAAGCATCCTTGATGTCCAGGGATACCATGTAATCCCCCTCGTCCAGGCTTGCAATAACCGCCCTGAGCGATTCCATCTTGAACTTGAATTTTTTTATGTATGTGTTCAAGGATTTCAAATTTAAAATGGGTCTCACCGAACCGTCCGGTTTCGGTACCACAAACAGTGTGGCATAGTAACCCCATCCTTGTTGAAGTAAGGGCACCTTGATTATCACCTGCTGAGAATACAGCTTGTGAATTGCCGCTAGCACAGCCTCCCTGTCTGAAGGAGTAATCGGCAAGGCAGATTTTAGGAACCGGTGGGGTGGAGACGCCTCGAATTCCAGTTTGTACCCTTGAGATACTATTTGCAGGATCCAGGGATCCACCTGTGAGCGAGCCCACTGATCGCTGAAATTTTTGAGGCGGCCCCCCACCGTACCTGGCTCCGCCTGTGGAGCCCCACCGTCATGCGGCGGACTTGGAAGAAGCGGGGGAGGACTTTTGCTCCTGGGAACCTGCTGTTTGGTGCAGCCTTTTTCCCCTACCTCTGCCTCTGGACAGAAAGGACTCGCCTTTTCCACGCCTGTTTTTCTGAGTCCGAAAGGACTGTACCTGATAAAACTGCGCCTTTTTAGGCTGTAAGGGAACATGGGGTAAAAATGCTGACTTCCCAGCAGTTGCTGTGTAAACTAGGTCCGAGAGACCATCCCCAAATAACTCCTCCCCCTTATAAGGCAAAACTTCCATGTGCCTTTTTGAATCTGCATCCCCTGTCCACTGGCGAGTCCATAAGCCTCTCCTAGCAGAAATGGACAATGCACTTATTTTAGATGCCAGCCGGCAGATCTCCCTCTGTGCATCTCTCATGTATAAGACTGAGTCTTTTATATGCTCTATGGTTAGCAGAATAGTGTCCCTGTCTAGGGTGTCAATATTTTCTGACAGGGAATCTGACCACGCAGCGGCAGCACTGCACATCCATGCTGACGCAATAGCTGGTCTAAGTATAATGCCTGAGTGTGTATATACAGACTTCAGGATCGCCTCCTGCTTTCTATCAGCAGGTTTCGTGAGGGCGGCCGTATCCGGAGACGGTAGTGCCACCTTTTTAGACAAACGTGTGAGCGCTTTATCCACCCTAGGGGGTGTCTCCCAACGTGACCTATCCTCTGGCGGGAAAGGGAACGCCATTAGTAACTTCTTAGAGATTACCAATCTTTTATCAGGGAAAGCCCACGCTTCTTCACACACTTCATTTAATTCTTCTGATGGGGGAAAAACTACGGGTAGTTTTTTCTCCCCAAACATAATACCCTTTTTAGTGGTACCTGGGTTTATATCAGAAATTTGTAACACCTCTTTCATTGCTTCAATCATGCAACGAATAGCCTTAGTGGACATTAGACTAGACTCATCGTCGTCGACACTGGTGTCAGTATCCGTGTCGACATCCACGTCTGCCATCTGAGGTAGCGGGCGTTTTAGAGCCCCCGATGGTCTTTGAGACGCCTGGACAGGCACGAGCTGAGAAGCCGGCTGTCCCGCATTTGGCATGTCGTCAAATTTTTTGTGTAAGGAGTCGACACGTGCACGCAATTCCTTCCATAAGTCCATCCACTCAGGTGTCTGCCCCGCAGGGGGTGACATCCCTTCTATAGGCATCTGCTCCGCCTCCACATCATTATCCTCATCAAACATGTCGACACAGCCGTACCGACACACCGCACACACACAGGGAATGCTCTAACAGAGGACAGGACCCACAAAAGCCCTTTGGGGAGACAGAGTGAGAGTATGCCAGCACACACCAGAGCGCTATATAATGCAGGGACTAACTGAATTATGTCCCCTATAGCTGCTGTTATATATACTGCGCCTAAATTTAGTGCCCCCCCTCTCTTTTTTACCCTTTTCTGTAGTGTAGACTGCAGGGGAGAGCCAGGGAGCTTCCTTCCAGCGGAGCTGTGAGGGAGAAATGGCGCCAGTGTGCTGAAGGAGATAGCTCCGCCCCTTTTTCGCGGACTTTTCTCCCACTTTTTTATGGATTCTGGCAGGGGTAATTATCACATATATAGCCTCTGGGGCTATATATTGTGGTATTTTTGCCAGCCAAGGTGTTTTTATTGCTGCTCAGGGCCCCCCCCCTAGCGCCCTGCACCCTCAGTGACCGGAGTGTGAAGTGTGTATGAGGAGCAATGGCGCACAGCTGCAGTGCTGTGCGCTACCTTGGTGAAGACTGATGTCTTCTGCCGCCGATTTTCCGGACCTCTTCTTGCTTCTGGCTCTGTAAGGGGGACGGCGGCGCGGCTCCGGGACCGAACACCAAGGCCAGTTCCATGCGGTCGATCCCTCTGGAGCTAATGGTGTCCAGTAGCCTAAGAAGCCCAAGCTAGCTGCAAGCAGGTAGGTTCGCTTCTTCTCCCCTTAGTCCCTCGCTGCAGTGAGCCTGTTACCAGCAGGTCTCACTGTAAAATAAAAAACCTAATTATATACTTTCTTTTTAGAAGCTCAGGAGAGCCCCTAGTGTGCATCCAACCTCGGCCGGGCACAAAATGTAACTGAGGCTTGGAGGAGGGTCATAGTGGGAGGAGCCAGTGCACACCAGGTGACCTAAAAGCTTTCTTTAGTTGTGCCCAGTCTCCTGCGGAGCCGCTATTCCCCATGGTCCTTTCGGAGTTCCCAGCATCCACTAGGACGTCAGAGAAAACTAATTCCTGTGCAGTTAAAGTCTCAGCATGGTGTCTCTAGTAGAGACTGAGTTGTGGTTTGTTGTGCTTACAGTGTGACTAACATGAAGATTTAATAGAAAAAAATCACTTTGCCATACATCGATCAGTGCAGCTTTCTCGTGCCACATGGTGTATTGAGGCTAGGTGTATGACACATCTGAACATAGGTACAAATTACTGCATGTGGCAGCAGAAATATGTCAGAGTAGCAAATTTTGGTGACTGGTGGTAGAAGAGACAGGAAGAGGGAATAAAATATATTTGGGGGAAGGGGAATGTCAATTTGGATAATCAAGAAAATACTTTTTTTGTAGTCCTCCAAAGCCTAAATGTATTAGGCCTTAAAAAGTGATATAGTGGAGACGGATAAAGAGTGATAAATGACCAGCCAATCAGCTTCCTAACTGCCATGTCAGAGGCTGTGTTTGAAAAATGACAGGGGCTAATTGGCTGGTCATTTATCACTCTTCAGCCGTTTCCACTGTAGCACTTTTTAAGGCTTAATACATTTGGGACAAATTGTTCAGTGCTGTCTCACTAAATGCAGAGAAAATATGAATTTGTCTGGAAAAGGACAACATTTTATGCAGCTTGGACAGCACATGGCATTCACGCAAGAATAGTTAAAGTGCATTTTCTGTCACTTTAACATGGAATTAACTGCAGGTTAATTTGTTCCAGATTTCAACCCAGTCCTTCACAACAAGAGGTTCAAAGCTAAACTTTCTATAGATTGTAAGCTTGCGAGCAGGGCCTTCCTACCTCTATGTCTGTCTGTGTCTTTGCCCAGTTTTGTTTTATAACTGTTGTTCTAATTGTAAAGCGCAACGGAATATGCTGCGCTATATAAGAAACTGCTAATAATTTCTTAACAAAGATGATTATATTAGACTTTGATTGGCACCCAATGTCTGTGATTCTTAGCATTACAGTATGTAAAATATTCTGGCAATACTGTGCACACCAGTTCTTGGAAAAATGCCAATCCTGAGGTAAAAATATCAGTAAGTACATCCTGATAAAAAGTGGCACAGAGAGGGAGTGAGGAGCGGGTACTAAATAGCTGAGCCTGGGCTTGCTGGAGGGGTCCAGCTGCTAAATTTTCCCCTTTTGCAGCACTGCTGAGGGGAACAAATGTTCCCCTGTGCAACTGGCGATGCCCTCTGTGCTTTCTTCGCAACAACAGGAAACTTGTATTTCCATTTTTAATTTTAGGGTATTGGGCCACGCCTCTCTGCATATGACCACACCCCCTTTAGTACTGAGGAGCCGTGGCCATTCTTGTCGGCCTTATAAACAGAAACATTATTCATATAGACCAGCTGGTTTTGCCAATATAATACAGATATTATTAATCTTATTACTACTTATTTTTGTTCAAAGATTTTTTTTTAAATATGCATCCGCAAAAATAGTATATACAATTCTTCCAATGCAATCTGTTATGTTAGAAAAACAACCAAAGAATATAGTAATTTATTAGCAAGATTGTTATCAAAGCTACTGTGCAAGTTTTCCAAAAACTAAAGGCCCATATAGACGGGTTGATGCGGGGAGAGATGTGTGCTGAGCGAACTGCTCAGCACACATCTCTCTTGCCGCTCAGCACAGCGCGATCTGTGCTGAGCATGCGGGGGGAGACGGGGGGCCGCTCACTTCACCCAGCGGGTGAAGTGTGCGACCCGCTAGATTGGCAGGCCAATCTAGCAGCAGCGATAGCGATGCGCGGGGCTGCGCATCGCTATCGCTGTAAGGGCTACACACGGAGCGATCAGGCTTATATTCTAAGCAATCTAGTCAGATTGCTTAGAATATCGCTCCATGAGTACCCCCCTTAAGGCTCACAGTTACTACTTTCAGACTAGTATTGAAGAGCAACAGATGTGATCGATTTTCTACCTTTTAAAATTACTGGTGAAAAATGCTTTGAATAGTGATTGTGAGAAGAGAACCTGTATAAAAGTCCTCATATTAAAAACAGCAGGTGCTCAGGAAGTAAATAGAGTATCTTCCACAGATTTGAGGCTTATCTTGTCCTGCAGAATTCAGATTTGTAATTTGTCATTAGGAAAGGCCACCTAATAACCTGGGAGACATACTCTAGGGATGTATTTCAAAGAAAGAAAGGCCTAGAATCCTGCAAAAATGTGAGTATTTGCAGGATATACAGTAGATCAAGGCCACCCCCACCTGGTAATGGAGCCTAAATCGGGGGTCTTCTGTGAAGGTGCCTATATATCATGGTTCTTGGTGGTAATCTGACTGCAAACTCCAGCACAAAATGGCATTACTGTAGGGTGCCAAAGGAAAAACGCTTTACTATTGGATTAAAACATTTTTCTCCTATTAAATTATTTCTCACTTCAAAATCCAGTTCCAGTGTGCAAGTAGTAGCCGAAAATCTAATTTACTCATGCACTGATAGACAATCGACAGGCCTGGTGAAAGGTAAGACTATCTATAGAAGTAAGCCAGTGTCACCTGGGGACTGGACATCACTTACTGCCCCTTTCTATAACAGCAATAAGTAGAAATGGAAAATCTTATTTCATACTGTAAACTATGGCCCTCATTCCGAGTCGTTCGCTCGGTATTTTTCTTCGCATCGCAGCGTTTTTCTGCTTAGTACGCATGCGCAATGTTCGCACTGCGACTGCGCCAAGTAATTTTGCTATGAAGATAGTATTTTTACTCACGGCTTTTTCTTCGCTCCGGCGATCGTAGTGTGATTGACAGGAAATGGGTGTTACTGGGCGGAAACACGGCGTTTTATGGGCGTGTGGATAAAAACGCTACCGTTTCCGGAAAAAACGCGGGAGTGGCTGGAGAAACGGAGGAGTGTCTGGACGAAAGCTGGGTGTGTTTGTGACGTCAAACCAGGAACGACAAGCACTGAACTGATCGCAGATGCCGAGTAAGTCTGAAGCTACTCAGAAACTGCTAAGTAGTTTGTAATCGCAATATTGCGAATACATCGTTCGCAATTTTAAGAAGCTAAGATTCACTCCCAGTAGGCAGCGGCTTAGCGTGTGTAACTCTGCTAAAATCGCCTTGCGAGCGAACAACTCGGAATGAGGGCCTATGTCACTATTAAAACGCCTCCATAATGTGCCAATTTTCCAACAAGTTTTAGAAGACTTACTCTAGACAAATTCAAACGTAATATATTGTACTCACTTCTTTATGATGGACTTGACAGTGCTTCATAAAACGTGAAGTCTTCTAAATATTTTTATGACTATCCCCTGATATAAAAGTTCATATATATAACTTGTGTTTTAACACCTCATGACCCTTAAAGTGTGGTGGCACATCCATCCATGTACAGTACTGTGACACAAAAGGTGGCACCACTAGTTAGAATATATCATCACACTGAGATGAACATAAGATGGTTTGCCCCGCTGAGTACCAAGAGCCTAACCTATCAGATGATCACTTTGTTCATGCACTTCAGCGGTGACACTGATATAAAAATCTAATGAAATGAACATTTCAACCAACCACCCTCTGTTCAGTATTATCATTTCTCCCCATTATCATGGGTCAGGAAAATAGTTATCACGTACAGCTAATTTACGCAGCTACAGAACATGTCAAACAAGAAACTGCAAGACACGCTATTTCACAAGCAGAACTATTATTAGCTTTTATTATGTAAAGGTGATTTTCATAACATGAGAAGAAATTGTGGTAGCTGAGAACTGGTTTTGCAGTGATTTTTTCACACCTGAGTTATGAATAGGTCTCTTTACATGAGACAGAGGAGCTCATGAGTTCTAAGTGAACCTTCAAACCAGTGTATGAATCCACTTTATATACTGCAGGAAATACCGGATGCAGGGAGGCTGAAAGGACAAGCAAGTGAATTAGTGCTTTGAATTTGAGATATTAAAAATACAATGAATTTATTTAGGAAGTGCTTTATGACACAACTTATAACTTTGATGTAAGATCCTTGTCCTCTGGCAACTGATTCAAATTACCTTAATGCTTGCTGGGTATTATTTATTGTTTAAAATGCATATGTAGTTAAAACAGGCCAACACCATAAAGCAGCATTGCTGTTTGATTTACGACACACATAATTTAATGCCAATACGTTCATTAATATGCAAATACACTATAGCTTGTTACAGTGGATTCCATTAAATGCACAGAAGGCTATGGGCAGAATGCCTTGGTGGTCACTGTGATACAGGTATGAAGTAATGATATGGACTGACACTCAATCACATCAGGGTGTAGTAGGTGGCTATGGAGATGATTTCTAGGGGAAATCAGTACTATGAGAGCCTGAAAGCAAACAGCAAGTGTGAATTGAGTAAGATGTGAGCCAGTGACGTGCGGTGGGGTGAGGCAGGTGATACTTCAGCATACACCAGAGTTTTGACTATATAAAGTATATGAAAAATACCAAGAATATATTATAAATATCTTCTTTGTATTATTCTAATCATTTTTATAGTAAAAAAATCTGGAGTATAAAGTCTAAGGCAGGGTAGGCCTATCTTTTCCGCACATCTCTGATCAAAACCCACCATGTTTCCAGCAATATATACTGCTGGGAATGTAGTTATGTGCATACATTACAGAAGAGAAAAGACAACTCTATCTTTCTGGGGCTCTTAGAATAAAATGAATACTTAACTTTTATTAGACTTCAAAGGACTTATAGTGACATACCAACATATAACATTTAATAATAAAAAGCAGGTAATACTGTTTGCTGATGAGCCTCTCGTTACTACAAATGTAAATGTGTGTTCACTTGTTTAATTTACATCTGAGATACAGTCCTGTGACAAATATTAAGTCTATTTAGACAGCTATAAATATTTCTCTCTAGAACCTCATACAGACAGATGGAAACACATGTTGCCATGATTCTAACTTTTGTATCCAAAAGGTAACAATACATTAATATGTTGCTTATTAACCCACTATGTGGAATCTGGATGGTTACTTGTTACAATAGTACCACAAACATCACATTACAGTAAATTAAAATAGAAACATTTCTTGCCATACACATTTTCTCTGCCACTACCATATAGCAGAGAACAATCTAGTTTAATACACATATAGTATCAGCACAAATTATGATAAGTATTGTTACTGTTGGTAAATTAGATAGTAGTTGATAAGGGTATATATAAAAAGTACCTTGTACTGCATTTTGTTCTCAGAGGATAGCATGTGTCGTGTACAAGGTTTCTGCTATTGAAAATCTGCTACGTGAGCTTCTCATTTACAATGAGACAACCATATTAGGTACACACATGAGCCCCAAAGACCTGTATCTGCTTTCATCTCTTAATGTGCCTGTGAATTGGCACAGGGGAGAGGTCCCTATTCGTAATTAGTTTATCTTCATGCTTAGTAATAATAAGCCCAACAAAAAATTAGTAACATTATTACTATTGTGTGTCAAGTATAGCAATGTAACTAAAGATATTTCTTCAAAAAGACTCTGGTCATTATTAACTCCACAATTAAATTTTATCAAACCGCTCATTTGAATGGTAAATACCAAGAAAGAAGTTTCACATGAAGGTGACATCCAGGGTTTCTGCTGTCTACAATCATATCCTAGGACATCAAACTGTAGATGAGAGAACCCACAGGTGTTTCTTCACGGAATCAGATTCACAGTGTAATAATTATTTCTATAAACCGCAGACTAAACTGGATATTTGCCTAATACCTTCACACACACACACAATTGGGTATAGTATATAGGCATGCAATTAAATGAGCGGTAATATTAGCGCATAAAATTTGCAAAAGCGGCGTGTACAGTGTGTAAGCCACCTATTATCCTGTGAGTGTTATACAGAGTTACTGATTGTTTAAGAGCTGCAGCATATGATTGTTACGGCAGTATTTAATAATTCACTGCAGCGTTACTATCTCTAGCGGGACTTATCTGATGCGGCTACCCGCCCAGTGTCCATTCATGGGAGGTAGCGCCTCTACTCATGATTGCGGTAGCGGCGTGCAAGTGCGCTGTCCGTACGACGTGCACATTTGGCCTGGGTGGCTCTGTGTACATTAAACAAGTGAACACACATTTAAATTTGTAGTAACGAGAGGCTCATCAGCAAACGGTATTACTTACTTTTTATTATTAACTGTTATATGTTGGTATGTCATTGTAAGTCCTTTAAAGTCTAAATAAAAGTCACATTTTAATTTTATTCTAAGAGTGCCCCAGAAAAATACAGTTGTCTTTTCTCTTCTGTAACGTATGCAAATGTTGTTTACAACTCCTGGGAGCACCGCCGGTCCTTGATGCTAGCTATATAGTAATATCTTTCACTCAAAAGAGTGTTATTATTTAACACATATCAATATTCTTTCCAGATACCGGCTCACTTATATTTTCATTACCCCATGGGGTTAACCCAGTGCTTTTTCTACCCCCAAAACAACTTTTCCTAGATGTAGTTATGTGACCGGCAGAATACCTCTTCCTACATCCAGCACCCTTAGAATGCAGACTAGCAGGGACTATTCCCACTCGTGGGTGTCCACGACACCCATAGAGTGGGAATACAACCTGTGGCGTGCGCAGCTCGCCACCGAGTCAGCGGTGCAGCGAGTCTGCAAGGGGCTTGTTGTGCTTGCACCATATCCATGCCGAGATCCCCGCATCAGTATGTGTGTAAATCTGGCTCTGGTAGTAGCCAGTACCGCCCCCAGACATTTACCTTACTGCACGTCTATGACGTAAGCACATGACTACAGTTAGCCAGGGTCTATATTACTGTATAAGGAACTACTTTGTGCTGAACAGCATATAATTTATCTGATTGAATTTATTATTTGTGTAGACCTGTGTCCACAAAATTAAACCCTGTACAAGTACTTGAATATTTCTTCCAAGATTGCTACGACTGTGTATGGCCATCTACTATACCAGTCCACCTACTGCAAAATAAATATATATGATGATCATGCTGTCACAAATGTGTTGCAGCAAAACATATTTATTTTCTAAGTCTAGAGCAATGCCTTTCTTCTATGATTAATTAGTGGGGGAAAAATAAAACTGTCATGCAGAACTATAAAACGTATCTGCAGTGTTTTATGGCTATTCTCTGCAGCCAAGTCTCCAAATGCTGAAATTGTGTATTGAGTTTTAAAAGATTTTCCAATGCAATTTGGTAGACATGTATGGATGCTGTATTCACAAACCGAGGAGTGCAGTCATTTTGGGTTTAGAAAAAAGACACATTAAAAAAAAAAGGTAACAAGAAAAAAACCCAAACATGGGTGGAAATGGTATAAAGCCATATTTGTGTGCTGACCTGTTGTAGCCGACCTGTGCAAACATGATGGGGTCCTGCACCCCGGACCCATACCTGGTATTAGGGACCCCCAGTGACGGAGACTCCTTGCCGATCGGCCTGGGGGCTTAACCCTATATCTGCAGATACACGCAACTAAGAGGTCCGTATTATCTGATTATTGGGGGTAATTCTGAGTTGATCGCAGCAGCAAGTTTGTTAGCAATTGGGCAAAACCATGTGCACTGCAGGGGGGACAAATATAACATTTGCTGAGAGAGTTAGATTTCGGTGGGTTATATTGTTTCTATGCAGGGTAAATACTGGCTGCTTTATTTTTACACTGCAATTTAGATTTCAGTTTGAACACACCCCACCCAAATCTAACTCTCTCTGCACATGTTATATCTGTCCCCCCTGCAGTGCACATGGTTTTGCCCAATTGCTATCAAAAATCCTGCTGCGATCAACTTGGAATTACCCCCAAGATGTAGTATTATTTTTCACTCAGTGTGCATTAGGGAACACAAATTGTTTGTTTTTTCTTATAAAGCCATATTTGTAAGTAATTAAATATCTGAGACCAGGTAAGTTGGATGTTCATTTTAAGCAGTCTCTTGTGTCATAACAACAAAGGGGTTATGGTGGTCACTCCGAGTTGATCGTAGCTGTGCTAAATTTAGCACAGCTACGATCATTCACATTGACATGCGGGGGGGATGCCCAGCACAGGGCTAGTCCGCCACGCATTTCAGTGTCAGCCCCCCCCTTCCCCCCAGAAGTGAAAAGGCATCGCACTCGCCATTCCCAGGAGAGGGGTGCACTCACGTACTCCCCACCCCTAGGCTTGGGTGCGGTCGGCTGTGACTACCGAACTCAATTATATATATACAGAGAACCCTGCACTCTCCTTAGCAGTTTCATTCACCTTAATGCAACTAGATAAACAATGGGATTTTGGTTTATGAATTGTACAATGCACGCAAGCTTGCGGCCCACTCCACGGGACCCCATTTCACTGCAAGTCCTACTCTATCACATAAACTTTCACACAGATTTTTTAGAGACCTGGCAACTGCGGCTTCATTGGGAAAAAATGTGCTTACCTGGTTTAAAGCTTACCTGCCACACTTATGGCTTTTTAAAGGTAAGACAGTCACTAACGCAACTTCACAAGTGTGCTTACCTGGTTTAAAGCTCACCTGCCATTTGACTTCTGTCTTTCATCTAGTTGCATATTAAAGCATTAAGGTGATTGAAACTGCTAAGGAGGGTGCAGGGTTGTGTGTGTGTGTGTGTGTGTGTGTGTGTGTGTGTGTGTGTGTGTGTGTGTGTGCGTGTGTGTATATATATATATATATACACACACACATATATAGTACATACATACAGTATAAATATATACACTATATACTGTATAGTGGAAGGGGCAGTCTGTCTACAGGGATACACAAAACTACCTGCTGTGACTCACCAGGAACAGCGGTTAAGGGAAAATAATTGAGAAAAAATATTGTTGAAATGTTGTCCGACAATATACATAACAACATAGACGCTATAGCTGAGTAGAGCCCTATGTCGCATTAAACAGTCTAATATTTCACAAGCAACTAAAGTGTTAAAGTTAATCACAGATAATATTTTTCAGGCACAAAAGTAGAAAACTGCAAAATACTGACATCCCTTGTTTTCTGTTAAAAAAATGAACTGCAAAACATCTAGAAGTCATTATTTTTTCAAATGCAGTGTTGTGTCTGTAATAATAAGATTTTACTTACCGATAAATCTATTTCTCGTAGTCCGTAGTGGATGCTGGGGACTCCGTCAGGACCATGGGGAATAGCGGCTCCGCAGGAGACAGGGCACAAAAGTAAAAGCTTTAGGATCAGGTGGTGTGCACTGGCTCCTCCCCCTATGACCCTCCTCCAAGCCTCAGTTAGGATACTGTGCCCGGACGAGCGTACACAATAAGGAAGGATTTTGAATCCCGGGTAAGACTCATACCAGCCACACCAATCACACTGTACAACCTGTGATCTGAACCCAGTTAACAGCATGATAACAGCGGAGCCTCTGAAAAGATGGCTCACAACAATAATAACCCGATTTTTTGTACCAATAACTATGTACAAGTATTGCAGACAATCCGCACTTGGGATGGGCGCCCAGCATCCACTACGGACTACGAGAAATAGATTTATCGGTAAGTAAAATCTTATTTTCTCTAACGTCCTAGTGGATGCTGGGGACTCCGTCAGGACCATGGGGATTATACCAAAGCTCCCAAAAGGGCGGGAGAGTGCGGATGACTCTGCAGCACCGAATGAGAGAACTCCAGGTCCTCTTTAGCCAGGGTATCAAATTTGTAGAATTTTACAAACGTGTTCTCCCCCCGACCACGTAGCTGCTCGGCAGAGTTGTAATGCCGAGACCCCTCGGGCAGCCGCCCAGGATGAGCCCACCTTCCTTGTGGAATGGGCATTTACATATTTTGGCTGTGGCAGGCCTGCCACAGAATGTGCAAGCTGAATTGTACTACACATCCAACTAGCAATCGTCTGCTTAGAAGCAAGAGCACCCAGTTTTTTGGGGGCCTACAGGATAACAGCAAGTCAGTTTTCCTGACTCCAGCCGTCCTGGAAACCGATATTTTCAGGGCCCTGACAACATCTAGCAACTTGGAGTCCTCCAAGTCCCTAGTAGCCGCAGGTACCACAATAAGCTGGTTCAGGTGAAACGCTGACCCCACCTTAGGGAGAAACTGGGGACGAGTCCGCAGCTCTGCCCTGTCCGAATGGACAATCAGATATGGGCTTTTGTGAGACAAAGCCGCCAATGCTGACACTCGCCTGGCCGAGGCCAGGGCCAACATCATGGTCACTTTCCATGTGAGATATTTCAAATCCACAGATTTGAGCGGTTTAAACCAATGTGATTTGAGGAATCCCAGCACTACGTTGAGATCCCACAGTGCCACTGGAGGCACAAAAGGGGGTTGTATATGCAGTACTCCCTTGACAAACTTCTGGACTTCAGGAACTGAAGCCAATTCTTTCTGGAAGAAAATCGACAGGGCCGAAATTTGAACCTTAATGGACCCCAATCTGAGGCCCATAGACACTCCTGTTTGCAGGAAATGCAGGAATCGACCAAGTTGAAATTTCTTCGTGGAGCTTTCCTGGCCTCACACGACGCAACATATTTTCGCCACATGTGGTGATAATGTTGTGCGGTCACGTCCTTCCTGGCTTTGACCAGGGTAGGAATGACCTCTTCCGGAATGCCTTTTTCCCTTAGGATCCGGCGTTCAACCGCCATGCCGTCAAACGCAGCCGCGGTAAGTCTTGGAACAGACATGGTACGTGCTGAAGCAAGTCCCTTCTTAGCGGCAGAGGTCATGAGTCCTCTGTGAGTATCTCTTGAAGTTCCGGGTACCAAGTCCTTCTTGGCCAATCCGGAGCCACGAGTATAGTTCTTACTCCTCTACGTCTTATAATTCTCAATACCTTGGGTATGAGAAGCAGAGGAGGAAACACATACACCGACTGGTACGCCCACGGTGTTACCAGAACGTCCACAGCTATTGCCTGAAAGTCTCTTGACCTGGCGCAATACCTGTCCAGTTTTTTGTTCAGGCGGGACGCCATCATGTACACCTTTGGTCTTTCCCAACGGTTCACAATCATGTGGAAAACTTCCCGATGAAGTCCCCACTCTCCCGGGTGGAGGTCGTGCCTGCTGAGGAAGTCTGCTTCCCAGTTGTCCACTCCCGGAATGAACACTGCTGACAGTGCTATCACATGATTTTCCGCCCAGCGAAAAATCCTTGCAGTTTTTGCCATTGCCCTCCTGCTTCTTGTGCCGCCCTGTTTACGTGGGCGACTGCCGTGATGTTGTCCCACTGGATCAATACCGGCTGACCTTGAAGCAGAGGTCTTGCTAAGCTTAGAGCATTATAAATTGCCCTTAGCTCCAGTATATTTATGTGGAGAAAAGTCTCCAGATTTGATCACACTCCCTGGAAATTTTTTCCCTGTGTGACTGCTCCCCAGCCTCTCAGGCTGGCCTCCGTGGTCACCAGCATCCAATCCTGAATGCCGAATCTGCGGCCCTCTAGAAGATGAGCACTCTGTAACCACCACAGGAGAGACACCCTTGTCCTTGGAGATAGGGTTATCCGCTGATGCATCTGAAGATGCGATCCGGACCATTTGTCCAGCAGATCCCACTGAAAAGTTCTTGCGTGGAATCTGCCGAATGGAAACGCTTCGTAATAAGCCACCATTTTTCCCAGGACTCTTGTGCAATGATGCACTGACACTTTTCCTGGTTTTAGGAGGTTCCTGACTAGCTCGGATAACTCCCTGGCTTTCTCCTCCGGGAGAAACACCTTTTTCTGGACTGTGTCCAGAATCATCCCTAGGAACAGCAGACGTGTCGTCGGAAACAACTGCGGTTTTGGAATATTTAGAATCCACCCGTGCTGTCGTAGAACTACTTGAGATAGTGCTACTCCGACCTCCAACTGTTCTCTGGACCTTGCTCTTATCAGGAGGTCGTCTATTTTCTTCGAAGAAGAATCATCATTTCGGGCATTACCTTGGTAAAGACCCGGAGTGCCGTGGACAATCCAAAACGGCAGCGTCTGAAACTGATAGTGACAGTTCTGTACCACGAACCTGAGATACCCTTGGTGAGAAGGGCAAATTGGGACATGGAGGTAAGCATCCCTGATGTCCCGGGACACCATATAGTCCCCTTCTACCTGGTTCGCTATCACTGCTCTGAGTGACTCCATCTTGATTTGAACCTTTTTAAGTGTTCAAATATTTCAGATTTAGAATAGGTCTCACGAGCCTTCTGGTTTCAGTACCACAATATAGTGTGGAATAATACCCCTTTCCTTGTTGTAGGAGGGGTACTTTGATTATCACCTGCTGGGAATACAGCTTGTGAATTGTTTCCAATACTGCCTCCCTGTCGGAGGGAGACGTTGGCAAAGCAGACTTCAGGAACCTGCGAGGGGAAACGTCTCGACTTTCCAATCTGTACCCCTGGGATACTACTTGTAGGATCCAGGGGTCCTGTACGGCTCCAGCGTCATGCTGAGAACTTGGCAGAAGCGGTGGAAGGCTTCTGTTCCTGGGAATGGGCTGCCTGCTGCAGTCTTCTTCCCTTTCCTCTATCCCTGGGCAGATATGCTTATGGGGACGAAAGGACTGAGGCTGAAAAGACGGTGTCTTTTTCTGCATAGATGTGACTTAGGGTAAAAACGGTGGATTTCCCAGCAGTTGCCGTGGCCACCAGGTCCGATGGACCGACCCCAAATAACTCCTCCCCTTTATACGGCAATACATCTTTGTGCCGTTTGGAATCTGCATCACCTGACCACTGTCGTGTCCATAAACATCTTTTGGCAGATATGGACATCGCACTTACTCTTGATGCCAGAGTGCAAATATCCCTCTGTGCATCTCGCATATATAGAAATGCATTCTTTAAATGCTCTATAGTAAATAAAATACTGTCCCTGTCAAGGGTATCAATATTTTCAGTCAGGGAATCCGACCAAGCCACCCCCGCGCTGCACATCCAGGCTGAGGCGATCGCTGGTCGCAGTATAACACCAGTACGTGTGTATATACTTTTTAGGATATTTTCCAGCCTCCTATCAGCTGGCTCCTTGAGGGCGGCCGTATCTGGAGACGGTACCGCCACTTGTTTTGATAAGCGTGTGAGCGCCTTATCCACCCTAAGGGGTGTTTCCCAACGCGCCCTAACTTCTGGCGGGAAAGGGTATACCGCCAATAATTTTCTATCGGGGGAACCCCGCGCCTCATCACACACTTCATTTAATTTATCTGATTCAGGAAAAACTATAGGTAGTTTTTCCACACCCCACATAATACCCTTTTTTGTGGTACTTGTAGTATCAGAAATATGTAACACTTCCTTCATTGCCCTTAACAAGTAACGTGTGGCCCTAAAGGAAAATACGTTTGTTTCTTCACCGTCGACACTGGAGTCAGTGTCCGTGTCTGTGTCTGTGTCGACCGACTGAGGTAAAATGGGCATTATAACGTCCCTGACGGTGTTTTAGACGCCTGGACAGATACTAATATGTTTGCCGGCCGTCTCATGTCGTCAACCGACTTGCAGCGTGTTGACATTATCACGTAATTCCTTAAATAAGCCATCTATTCCGGTGTCGACTCCCTAGAGAGTGACATCACCATTACAGGCAATTTGCTCCGCCTCCCAACATCGTCCTCATACATGTCGACACACACGTACCGACACACAGCACACACACAGGGAATGCTCTGATAGAGGACAGGACCCACTTAGCCCTTTGGGGAGACAGAGGGAGAGTTTGCCAGCACACACCAAAAACGCTATAATTATACAGGGACAACCTTTATATAAGTGCTTTTCCCTTATAGCATTTTAATATATGTAGTCATATCGCCAAATCAGTGCCCCCCCTCTCTGTTTTAACCCTGTTTCTGTAGTGCAGTGCAGGGGAGAGCCTGGGAGCCTTCCCACCAGCATTTCTGTGAGGGAAAATGGCGCTGTGTGCTGAGGAGAATAGGCCCCGCCCCCTTTTCGGCGGGCTTCTTCTCCCGTTTTTCTGAGACCTGGCAGGGGTTAAATACATCCATATAGCCCCCAGGGGCTATATGTGATGTATTTTTAGCCAGAATAAGGTACTATCATTGCTGCCCAGGGCGCCCCCCCCCCAGCGCCCTGCACCCTCAGTGACCGCTGCTATGAAGTGTGCTGACAACAATGGCGCACAGCTGCAGTGCTGTGCGCTACCTTATGAAGACTGAAGAGTCTTCTGCCGCCGTTTCTGGACCTTCACTTTTCGGCATCTGCAAGGGGGGTCGGCGGCGCGGCTCCGGGACGAACCCCAGGGTGAGACCTGTGTTCCGACTCCCTCTGGAGCTAATGGTGTCCAGTAGCCTAAGAAGCCAATCCATCCTGCACGCAGGTGAGTTCACTTCTCTCCCCTAAATCCCTCGTAGCAGTGAGCCTGTTGCCAGCAGGACTCACTGAAAATAAAAAACCTAACAAACTTTTACTCTAAGCAGCTCTTTAGGAGAGCCACCTAGATTGCACCCTTCTCGGCCGGGCACAAAAATCTAACTGGGGCTTGGAGGAGGGTCATAGGGGGAGGAGCCAGTGCACACCACCTGATCCTAAAGCTTTTACTTTTGTGCCCTGTCTCCTGCGGAGCCGCTATTCCCCATGGTCCTGACGGAGTCCCCAGCATCCACTAGGACGTTAGAGAAACACATTTAAAGCGACACTGTGAATGATCAATTATACTACTCAATATAGCTTAGTCTCATGTCCCAGGTCAGGTGTAGGCATACCTGTGGCACTCCAGCTGATGTGGAACTACTCATCCCAGCATGCATTTCCACAGTTTTGCTACTGAAACTGTAGCAGCACATGCTGGCATATGTAGTTCTACAGCAGCTGAATCGCCACAGGTTGCCTACCCCTGTCACAGGCACTGCGTCTATTTGGGAGAGCAGAATACACACACACACACATACAATACTGCTTATACAGTAGGTGCAGGTCCACACTGTTGTAGACACCACTCACACTCTCTGAATACTGACACATCATTGCTGAAAACCTTGATTCTGTATAAAACAGAAAGGATTCAAAAGGTTTTACAATGCTTAACTAGGAGATGACATGTGCGTAATATAAAATGAAATGAAGGGACTACCGAGAGCGATGTCTACAGGACATGCCTTGACCTACTCTCTTGACAACTGCAAAAAGGTGCAGACTAGCCATTTATTTTCTATTTTTTTTACACAATTACTTACAGCTACAAATGCCAAACTGCAGCTTGAATCTTTCACGTCATATGAAAAAGTGAACCTAAGATCAGGATCACCTTTAACAAGACCAAGCAAAAAAGCCATTTATTTTATTTACTCATGTCTGAAGCACTTAGGCTATGAGGAACCTGTTACCTTCACAGAACTGCTCAACGGTATCTTTACAATGAATAAAAGTGTTTTGTTGACTGTTAAAATCAGAAAGAAACCAAAGCAATTTCCCCCATATACTTTAACCCAATGTCACATTGGAAGAGGACATAAAAAATGGAATGCCTGGTAAAGTTACCCACCACCTATACAGTATGCATTTCTCCACTTTTTTGAGCATCCAATCAATTCACTATAAATTAGTGACATCACTTTAAGGCTCACGATGTGTCAGAGGTGACAAAACAAGGTGTTTAGGAGATCAAAAAAAGATGCTAAAGTGCATTTGATCCAGATATAACTGCAATCAGGGGAGGACACCGGGCCGGATTCAGAGGTGTGTGCTATACTGATGTTTACCATTATTGGCGATCTGTCATGTGTTTGAGTTGCGCTGTGCATGTGTAATGATGGGCTTGGGATGGCGGTCACAGACCAGATTTATCTGCATTGTGATGGACATTCAGGGAGCATATGGGAGAAGTAAAGGGCAGTGGCAGCAAAAACACAAGTGTGGCCTGGGTCGCACCCTGCATCTGCCATCCAGTATGCAGATAACGTGGCACCAGCATCTCAGCACAGATGGACATGCTGCGCAACCACAGGGCTACCCGGGGCTCAGACTACTGAAGAATATACGAATACTGCTGCGTATGTACGCTAATGTCTCAATACTAATTCCTGCGGCTGCAACATTTCCATATTCTCGCATAGGCTTTGCGTACAAATTTGCAGCTGTGATTGCATTAGCATCAACTCTGAATCAAGCCCACCATACATAACGGCATGAGATTATTGTCTCTGTGTGTCGTTAAACCAGGACATGTTTTGCCTGAATTCGATCTGCACACCATCATGTCTCTTATTTGCCCATTTGGGCTCAAATTCTATGTTAATAATTTGGATATATTTTAAAAGAAAAACACTTTTTAGTACTCTGCTTTATTTTGTATACAGTATGCTATTTAATCTGCACGTAGCCCTCAAAGACTATCGCTCTTTTGTTTGGTAACTTGAGATTTAAAAGAAGCGAAGCGTGTCATACTTATCAATTCACGCACTTTGAAACTGGCAGCCACCTTTCTACTTGAGCTGCACCATTTAAACCATACAAGTCTTGTTAAAACTCCTTAGGCGGCTGGGCTTGGTAATTTGACAGTGTTTACTCTGTAGTGGAGATAAATGAGTGTGGTTACAATTCAGCTGTAATGGTGACATGTTTTATCCAGTGGGCGAGCAGCTTGGAGCCCTGCTACTTTAATCATATGATAAGATGTATTATGGACAAGAGGTCATTTATACAAATCACAAAATACCACTAGTGTTGAGAATGGACTGAGAGGTAATGCCACACGAGTATTTCTATATAACGGGTGATGTCACAAAGTAGATCTGTAATGAAATTTGCACACTGACACTTGTCTGACTAGTTCCTCAAGTTTATGAAATGTGTATAAGACATTTCTACTAGGAAAAAGATTCATTACGTCTACAGTATATGGGATTCTTTTATAATAGATGTGAATTTTATAAATGTTAAACCTTCACAAACTTCTTCACCAGGGTGTTTTTCCTTAGGCATTACTGTTTATAAATACATATTATTATTATTATTAGTGTTTGTGGACCCAATGGGCGATATACTGTATAGAGCAATATTGGGCAGTCAGTTACACACTATTTTGATATCAGGACCTTCCGTTTATATTTCTGATAAATTCTCAACAAATGTAAACTTCTAAACGTGGAATGGACTTATATTTGGAAGAACCTGCACCAAAAGCGACTCTTTGCTTCATAATACTGTATGTAGGCAGTATATAAATAAAGGTGAATCTTTCATTATTAATAACGGAAAATACAGTATATCCATTTTGCGGGTAGGAACATTTCCCTACATTTTTTCCTCTGTTTACTGTATAGACGTGTTTAAGCAATGACATGCAGATTGGGTTGGTGCTGGTGAGAAAAACAGTTCTTGCTCACTAGCACCAGAAGTGTAGTTGTACCACTGCCAGTGACAGTGGGGAAAACAGAGCATTTACTGTATAAAGGAGAGTCATACAATGTGTACTAAAATGCGAACATTAAAACAAAGGGTAGGGAGCCCACTACTCAAGAGAGAACATACACTCTAATAAGAAAAGGCATAGCATGAGTGAGATTGTCTCAGACTGGAAATTAGGATAGTTAAGTGGGTGTACCAGTAATTACATAGGGCCCGATTCAGACCTGATTAGATGATTATCGATTGACTGCGCTTACGAATGCACCGCAATGCGCATGCATATTGCCAAACAGCGACAAGCTGGTGCGAATATTTAAATCTCCCAGCCATTCGCAAGCTGATTGACATGAAGAGGCCGTTTGTGGGTGGTATTTGGCCGTTTTCTGAGAGTGTCATGGAAAACCCAGGCGTGCTCAAGCATTTTCTGGGAGGGTGTGTGACGTCATCCCCGTACCCGATCAGCCTGTCCTCATCGCACTGTAGGAGTAAGTCCTCTGCTGCGCACACTGAAAAAAACATTTGATGGTGAGTGAGTTGCAAACGTATTTGCAGCTTTCTGCTGACTGAGGGACTTTTTGCACTGCGTACACATGCGATCGCACACTTGCACGGGGCGAATTTACACTCCACCTTGGGCGACAACTATCTGTTCGCAGCACAGCGATCAAGTTTGAATCACCCCCATAGTTGGGAGTAGAGTAAACTCTAGTAAAGAAATGTAGTTTCAGAGAACTTGAAACATTTAAGTGCGCATTAGAAGCATGGACTGTGACTGCAGACAGTTGGGCTTTTGCCTACATTACCGTAGTCCATGCCCATACCGCAGATGTAACGGAGGAAGCCCATACTGCATTTGTAGAACAGATTTCCGCCTCCTACTCTGGCCCTCAGATGCAGTGTTCTGTGACTGCTAACATCACTGCCCAAATCCCACGCAGAATGATGCACTCCATGGTGAATGCACCTGTACTAAATGTGCACTGATCGTTAGAGCTCCGGACACAAGTTTCACAAGAGAGTGACATTTTTATATAGGTTGTAAGG
The DNA here is from genome assembly GCF_028390025.1 of Pseudophryne corroboree. NCBI lineage: Eukaryota > Metazoa > Chordata > Amphibia > Anura > Myobatrachidae > Pseudophryne > Pseudophryne corroboree. The sequence continues at coordinate 241,589,715 of NC_086444.1, read as the reverse complement.
GGGAAATGTGTGTGTGTGTGTGTGTGTGTGTGTGTGTGTGTGTGTGTGTGTGTGTGTGTGTGTGTGTGTGTGTGTGGGGGGGGGGGGGGGGGGGGTTTGATGCCCAAAAGGTGGCACTACAAACATTGGTGGGTTGGGTGTAATACCACTAGAGATCAATTGCTGCTAAGGGATCAATTGATACCCGGGGATGGAGTACAACTACAATGGGGCCTATGGTGCCCCCTGTAAATATTTTTTCAATAAAATATTTAAAAAAAGTATGTTCTTTGATAAAATGGAAATGGAGCAATATTAAGTTGTTAAAACATATAAAAACTAAAGAAGAGTTTTGGAAGGTATCTTACCTTCCAAGACTTGTGCGGAATAAACAACCAATAAAATTGGGGAATTTCTAAGTTAAAGAAGAGCTTCGTCAGATGTGGTAGGTAATTCCATTAGAGGGTAGCAGCACAGGAAAAGGGAGAGCTGGTTGTCAGAGATGAGGCATAGGTCAAAGGCAGAGCTACTGTAAGAGGACATGAGCGACTGTATTTTAAGAGATAAGAGATGCATAATGGGGTTGTGCCGTTGAGAACTTTCTCGTTAAGGGTTAGTAATTTCAGGGCTATACAGTATTGAGGATATAATGAAGCGGAGATAGATGAGGGGACTGCTAGACAGGAAGTTGCAGTGGCTGAGGTGGGAGATGATGAGAGAGTAGAAAACATTTTCTGATGCACCTTTGTTAAGGTGAGGGCATGTTCTAGGAAAATTTCAGTGGTGGGGATGGTAAGAGACTGGAGGTTAGGAATAAAGCAGAGGATGGATAAAGTGCAACAGAATATGCTAGGCTATATAAGCAGTAATAAAATAAATACAATTATTTGTGACACCAAGGCAGTGGGCTTGGGAGACAAAGGAAATGGTGGTTATTGCTGATGGAAATTTGAGGGGAGGTGATGACCATGGCAGATATGCTGATAATCTTTGGACAGTTGTCAGAGGAGATAATAAAGTAAAGGAGATGCAGATTTCTATTTATCAGAGCAAAGATGTCACTGGAGGATGAATGAGCAAGTTAGTTCTCCAAGAGAAGAACCGCGCTTATCCACTCCTAAATAGGACACACGTGACAGAGAAGCAGTAATTCTGTGAAGTATTGAATCATAAGTAAAATGGAGATTGCAACAAAACACAGACTTCCAATATAGGGGGTAATTCCAAGTTGATCGCAGCAGGAAATTTTTTAGCAGTTGGGCAAAACCATGTGCACTGCAGGGGAGGCAGATATAACATGTGCAGAAAGAGTTAGATTTGGGTGTGGTGAGTTCAATCTGCAATCTAAATTGCAGTGTAAAAATAAAGCAGCCAGTATTTACCCTGCACAGAAACAAAATAACCCACCCAAGTCTAACTCTCTCTGCACATGTTATACCTGCCTCCCCTGCAGTGCACATGGTTTTGCCCAACTGCTAAAAAATTTCCTGCTGCAATCAACTTGGAATTACCCCCATCATGCACAAATAATTTTGAAATAAAAATACATGTATATTAACCTCATACAATCTTTTTTTTTTTTACTGTATAATGAAGTGTTTGATGTTCTGTCTGTTTTATGATGCAGACCATCATATAAAGGTTTTCTATGTTAGTCTGACAGAGAAGCCAGTTAATGAGATAAATCGTAGCTTGTTTTCCCATAAAGTTTATCCCAGGCTCAGAAAGAATGGCATTCGCCGAGATAAATCAAGGAAAGACATGGGAAGCTAGAAGACAAGAAACATGAAGTATTAGCTTTCTCATGTAGACATTTCAAATTATTTTATAGGATGATACTCAGCACGAGTTAAAGGCAAAGAAGTAAACAGCTGATACGTTTCCAAAGCCTACCTCAGATAAGAATGACTTTAATATAGCAAAGCAGATGGAAGCTATCTAAATGTAACCCTATGATCCCGGTTTAAAAAAAAATGTTTGGTTATTATGGTTTGAAGAAAGATAACCTTCCCATCTGTATTCCATCTTATTTACTCTGCAAGTGGGTTAGCTAGGAAGAGCTCTAGTCATTACATGATGAATATCGGGCCTGAATTATTGCCTGCAGGTACACTTCACCTTATATGTGGTTACACTTAACATCTCACCATTCATGTAAATAACAAAAAAGCAGCAAGGCACTGTACAATAAGATAATAAATAAAGCATGCCCATGTGCTAAACTTCCTAAAAATGTAAATAGCTAAAACAACATATGTAACACTAAAGTGAAAGAAGCACTTCTTGTGAATTTATTAATAAGATGACTTACAGTAGGTGAGGTGTCCCAGAATTTTAAGAGAGAAAACTGGGTAATGAAATGATTTATCTCCACTGGTCATCTCCAGACTAGACTACTGTAATCTCCTCCTGACTGGCATCCCTGACAAATGCCTCTCTCCACTTCAATCTATCCTCAATGCTGCAGCCCGCCTCATCTCTTTCACCAAACGTACTACGTCCATCTCCCCTCTCCTACAAGCCCTTCACTGGCTTCCCTTCCCTTTCAGAATCCTATTCAAGCTCCCCCATTTACTGCACATCTCTGACCTCATCTCCCTTTACACTCCCATCCGTCCTCTTCGCTCTGAAAATGCACGCCGCCTCTCCTGCCTACTGATTACTTCCTCCCACTCCTATCTTCAAGATTTTTCACGTGCTGCTCCCTTTATTTGGAATGGTCTACCTCTCCCTCTCAGACTGTCCGCCTCTCTACAAAACTTCAAACGGACTCTCAAGACCCACTTCTCTACCAAACCCAGCCTAATCTCATCCTAACCCTCTGCTCCATGCTCTATGTCTACCCCATCTGTATCACCCCTGTCTGTGTGCACCTCCCCTTTAGAATGTAAGCTCTCATGAGAAGGAACCTCTTCCCTCATGTGTTTATCCTTTTCTTACTTTAATAATCTTTGACTGTACCAAATCCTGCGGGTTACTGCCACCTGATACTTATTCCAATGTCATCTGCTGATGTACTGTAGCTATGTTTATTTACCCTGTACACCCTTTACGGTTTTGATTATTTGTTTATGTACTCTGTAATTGAGCGCTGCAGATCCCTTGTGGCGCCATATAAAGGATAATAATAATATAAGTGTTGTCTTTAGAATGTGAAGATTTGGGAAGGGAGGGGGCACTGGTGACTAGGAATACTGATACTTTGGGAAGGAATCAGGAGTCAGGGGCATGAATGAGGATTAAAACAGGGCTCATCTAATCAAGAAGTGGGCTCAGTTGTAGCAAGAGGATTTTAGAATACTGTAAATGCCAAGAGAATAGAATATGAATTTGAATAGTCCAACAAACCATCCTTAACTGAGATACTAATGGGAGAGAGCACTGTCCAATTTAAGACCGGTAGCTGGAGTTACTAAATATTGAGTATACCAATGGGTTTCATAGGGCAATGCTAAATAATGCTAAAACAGCATGGTTTAGCGTTAAAATTTAAATACTATTGTCTTTTGAAATCCATCAGTATAAGCAGCTGATAATTGGCAGCTTTGAAAACCTGAAATTTAGCAAATCTACGCTCAAGATAGCCTTGACCTTGACTGATCGCTGTCCAGAGCTGTGTCAAGGAAATACTCAAAATGCTAAGTAGTATTGCTACAGATGATTTTACGTGGGGGGGAGTGAGGTGCTTAGCAAAAATAAATCGGAGCCGTGGCGTCAGTGAGTGCATTTATGGAAATGCTGCCTGAAGTCTGAAAATGCTAAATTCCCATAAGTTGCAGGTAGGGTTAAATGAATGAGTTGCCTATCCAATGTGCGAAAGGAGGGGGCACATAGCATGAGAGTGATACCCATGTCCAAAGAGAGAGAAAATCCTGGAACTTTTGTCTTCTTTCTGAGTTGATCGCACGGTAGCTGTTTTAAGCTGCCGTGCGATCAGATAGTCGTCGCCTATGGGGGAGTGTAATTTTGCATAGCAAGGCTGCGTTCACTTGTGCAGCCGAGCTATGCAAAAACATTTTGTGCAGTTTAGGAGTAGGTCTGGAGTTACCTACCCACTGCTATCACTTCAGCCTGTCAGGTCCCGGAATTGACATCAGACATCCGCCCTCCAAACGCCTCGACATGCCTGCGTTGGACTCACAACTCCCCGAAAACGGTCAGTTGACGCCCGGATCCGCCTTCTGCCTGTCAATCTTCTTGCGTTCGCTGCTGCAAAGTCTTTCTTCGTAGTTCTTGATGTTGCCCAGCGACGACCGTCGCCGGGTAACGACGCGCCTGAGCATTGCGGCCACAGCGCATGCGCAGTTCCGACCAGATTGCACGGCTGTGAAAAAAGGGCAGCGTGCGATCGGGTCAGAATGACACCCCCAAAACATGTACCGTAGAAGACTTGTCAGAGTGGGGATCAGGAAGAGAGCTTCTACAGAAGGTAGTACACAGAGCATGAAATGTCAAGCTCTTGGTTAATATTACCAGTGTATTAAAAAAGTAGAGGGTTCAATGAAGACTCTACACATAGATGGTCAAGCACCCATAATTACACCAACAATATGTACACAGTGATTTTAAAATAAAGCTTTCCATTTTCAAAAGTACGAAAGGTCCCAGGAAAAATAAGTTTAATGATAAATCAGTTAAGCTCTGTAGACTTTGGGAAACAAATAAAAAAAACTTCTGACTGTGACTAGAGATCACCTCCATACACTGTGTAGTGCAGTGGTGCATAGAAACATAGGATTTCATGCAGATAAGAACCACTTGGACCATATAGTCTGTGTATGTACATATATATACACACACACACACACACACACACACACACACACACACACACACACACACAGGAAACATAGTCAAACATGGAAAGAATATACAGACTCCTCAGAGTTAGAGCACTGGTGGGAATCGAACCCATGACCTTAGTGCGTGAGGCAGTAATACTAACCATTACACCATCTGTATTGCCTCCCAAACTGTGTTCATAGGCACCCTGGGGTGCCCAGAGGTTCTTGTAGAGGTGCCTCGGGTGGTGGTCCAGAACAATATCAAATTATTTAGGTCAAAGTGATAAGCAAATGAGTGCTAGTGGCTGTCAATCATAAAACATGTCAACAATCAAAGCAAAACTATCCACCACTACATAACAGGCAAAGAGCCGCCTGACTACGCCTGTGGTGGTGAAGAAACATCTCTGTGCTCCCTGATTGTGAAAGAGGGATGAAAGTGCTAGTGAAATGCCCTCATACTCCAGCACCTGACAATAGGAACACCATACCCAACACTGAGGGCAATGCTATTGTGTGCCGCACCATAGGCTCACTCTATAACATGCCACCGCTAGTACCTATGGCAAGGAGTGACCTGGCTGTACCTGTGGTAAAGAAGAAACATCTCTGTGTTCCCCCCAAGACCCCTGAGGGTGAAAGAGGAATGAAAGTGCTGGTGAAAGGCCCTCATTCACCAACACCTGACCATATGAACACCGTGCACACCACTGAAAGCATAGCTATTATGAGAAGTGCCATAGGTTCACTCCATAACATGCCACCTGTAATAAATATGGCAAGGAACTGCTTGGTTTCATCTGTGTTCATGGCTATAGCCAGACGCAGTGCACATTCTTCCCCACAGCTAGAATGTGCACATAGAAGACGACAGAAAGATCACTGGGACCCATAAGAACATCACTTGGGCCCATAAACAACAATACTTGGGCCATTAATGCCACCACTTTGGGCAACAAACCCAGCCTATATGAATCTCATAGCCGGTCCAAAGCCGGGATAAATATGGAGGAGTGGGTCCCATGGTGACGGAAGTGCAACGCCCAGCTATGTAACCAATGGCATAACTCTTAAACACCTCAGAAAAAAACAGCACATACAGCAGAACTGTATCACTGGATAAATATGAAATTGCGCTAGTTTGGCAAAAAGAACAGAGTACATCTGAACCTGTACATCTCTACATATTACCAGTACCCACAGCATTCATACCAGTGTCCTGTAAAGCAGAAAGAGGCACTTTGTAATGTAAAATATGGCTGTTGCTCTTTGGCATCCTCTAACAGCATGCTAACATTTATCTACATATTATGTTTATTTTTTAATTTTACAAAAAAAGAACAAAACTCATAGGTTGACCTCTTTCACATTCTAAAATATGCAACTCTACAAGGAAACATATCTTTTCTTTTTTCTTTTTAATAATGTTTTTATTTGGGTTTTAAGCATATTAACTCACAATAACAACATTGCAATTGCAATATTAAGTAGATGCAAGACAATACAAATCAAAAACCATAAAGCTTTTGTTACATAATGTAAAAGTTACAGAAATATGAAGTATTTGCATAGTACAGTTACATATATATATGCAAGTTTCTTTCTTTGTTAATTATTTGTATCAGTTTCCCAAAAAGGTTATGTTTAAGAAAAGAAGAGAGAAGAAAAGAAAAGGGGGGTAAAAGGGGATAGCGAAAGAAATAGAACAGAAGAGAAAGAAAAGAATAGAAGAAAAAGTAAGAAAAGAGGAGAAGAAGGATCGCCTGTAGCCCCATGCCCCCCCCCCCACACACACACACATTCACACACACAACATCAGATATCAATGAAACTGTATGGGAGGGTCGGATAGAAATATTTTCGTCTCATACCACAAGGTCATTTTAAAGCAATTGTGGATTTGTTTTTTTAAAGAAAATATCTAATGTGTCAATAAAAGATTCCCAAATCTCAAAGAATTGTTCAATTCGTTGTTCTTTATGTAATGAAGTCTCTTCCATCCAATCCATTTTAAATACATATAGAAGTTTTTCTCTGAACATTTGTAATGAAGGAGGGGAAGGGTTTATCCATTGCTGAAGGATACATTTTTTTGCCACTGCAGAAATAATCAGAAGTAATTTACGACAGCCCGGAGATATTCTAGAGGTTGTTATTAATATGCCAAAAATGGCCCACTCTGGGGACAATGGTAAAAAATTAACTAATTCTGAGAGTGCAAATTGTTTAATCTGAATCCAGAATTTTTTAATGTAAATGCAATCCCATAAACAGTGGTACAAAGTAGCATCGGGCCGAGCACATTTTAAACAAGTGGAAGTAGGCGATATTCCTATAAACCGGCATCGAGTAGGTGACAAATAGCCCCTATAAAAAAATTTGAAAAACATTTCTTGGTACATAATGGATGGTAAAACACGATTAGAATATAAAAGCGCTTTTAGGATGGTTGATTCATTAAGATTGAGGAAGTGTTTCTGCCATCAAGTTATGCCAGTTTCATAATGTCCCTCGTAATATGATATACGCAATATTTTGTAAAATATAGAGATGGCTTTCCTAGTGATATTCGAGGATTGGAAAGCCAAGTCCAATTGGTTCACCCAGTCCATATGAGAAAATAAGATTTTACTCACCGGTGAATCTATTTCTCGTAGTCCGTAGTGGATGCTGGAACTCCGTAAGGACCTTGGGGAATAGCGGATCCGCAGGAGACTGGGCACAACTAAAGAAAGCTTTAGGACTACCTGGTGTGCACTGGCTCCTCCCACTATGACCCTCCTCCAGACCTCAGTTAGGATACTGTGCCCGGAAGAGCTGACACAATAAGGAAGGATATTGAATCCCGGGTAAGACTCATACCAGCCACACCGTATAACTCGTGATACTATACCCAGTTAACAGTATGAAATATAACTGAGCCTCTCAACAGATGGCTCAACAATAACCCTTTAGTTAAACAATAACTATATACAAGTATTGCAGACAATCCGCACTTGGGATGGGCGCCCAGCATCCACTACGGACTACGAGAAATAGATTTAACGGTGAGTAAAATCTTATTTTCTCTGACGTCCTAAGTGGATGCTGGGACTCCGTAAGGACCATGGGGATTATACCAAAGCTCCCAAACGGGTGGGAGAGTGCGGATGACTTTGCAGCACCGAATGGGCAAACTCTAGGTCCTCCTCAGCCAGGGTGTCAAACTTGTAGAATTTAGCAAATGTGTTTGACCCCGACCAAGTAGCTGCTCGGCAAAGTTGTAAAGCCGAGACCCCTCGGGCAGCCGCCCAAGAAGAGCCCACCTTCCTCGTGGAATGGGCTTTCACTGATTTAGGATGCGGCAGTCCAGCCGCAGAATGTGCAAGCTGAATCGTACTACAGATCCAGCGAGCAATAGTCTGCTTTGAAGCAGGAGCACCCAGCTTGTTGGGTGCATACAGGATAAATAGCGAGTCAGTTTTCCTGACACTAGCCGTCCTGGAAACATAAATTTTCAGGGCCCTGACTACGTCCAACTACTTGGAAGCCTCCAAGTCTTTAGTAGCCGCAGGCACCACTATAGGTTGGTTCAAATGAAAGGCTGATACCACCTTAGGGAGAAACTGGGGACGAGTCCTCAATTCTGCCCTATCCATATGGAAAATTAGATAAGGGCTTTTACATGACAAAGCCGCCAATTCTGACAAACGCCTGGCCGAAGCCAAGGCCAACAGCATGACCACTTTCCACGTGAGATATTTTAATTCCACGGTTTTAAGTGGCTCAAACCAATGTGACTTTAAGAAATCCAACACCACGTTGAGATCCCAAGGTGCCACTGGAGCCACAAAAGGGGGCTGAATATGTAGCACTCCCTTAACAAAAGTCTGAACTTCAGGTAGTGAAGCCAGTTCTCTCTGGAAGAAAATCGATAGAGCCGAAATCTGGACCTTAATGGAACCCAATTTTAGGCCCATAGTCACCCCTGACTGTAGGAAGTGCAGAAAACGGCCCAGCTGAAATTCCTCCGTTGGGGCCTTCCTGGCCTCACACCACGCAACATATTTTCGCCAAATGCGGTGATAATGGTTTGCGGTAACTTAATCAGCGTAGGAATGACTTCCTCCGGAATGCCCTTTTCCTTCAGGATCCGGTGTTCAACCGCCATGCCGTCAAACGCAGCCGTGGTAAGTCTTGGAACAGACAGGGCCCCTGCTGCAGCAGGTCCTGTCTGAGCGGCAGAGGCCATGGGTCCTCTGAGATAATTTCTTGAAGTTCCGGGTACCAAGCTCTTCTTGGCCAATCCGGAACAATGAGTATCGTTCTTACTCCTCTTCTCCTTATTATCCTCAGTACCTTGGGTATGAGAGGAAGAGGAGGGAACACATAAACCGACCGGTACACCCACGGTGTCACTAGAGCGTCCACAGCTATCGCCTGAGGGTCTCTTGACCTGGCGCAATATCTTTCTAGCTTTTTGTTGAGGCGGGATGCCATCATGTCCACCTGTGGCCTTTCCCAACGGTTTATAATCAGTTGGAAGACTTCTGGATGAAGTCCCCACTCTCCCGGGTGGAGGTCGTGCCTGCTGAGGAAGTCTGCTTCCCAGTTGTCCACTCCCGGAATGAACACTGCTGACCGTGCTAACACGTGATTTTCCACCCATCGGATAATCCTTGTGGCTTCTGCCATCGCCGTCCTGCTTCTTGTGCCGCCCTGTCGGTTTACATGGGCGACTGCCGTGATGTTGTCTGACTGGATCAGTACCGGCTGGTTTTGAAGCAGGGGTTTTGCCTGACTTAGGGCATTGTAAATGGCCCTCAGTTCCAGAATATTTATGTGTAGGGAAGTCTCCTGACTCGACCATAGTCCTTGGAAGTTTCTTCCCTGTGTGACTGCCCCCCAGCCTCGAAGGCTGGCATCCGTGGTCAACAGGACCCAGTCCTGTATGCCGAATCTGCGGCCCTGTTGAAGATGAGCACTTTGCAGCCACCACAGCAGAGACACCCTGGTCCTCACCGAACCGTCCGGTTTCGGTACCACAAACATTGTGGAATAGTAACCCCGTCCTTGTTGAAGGAGGGGCACCTTGACTATCACCTGCTGGGAATACAGCTTGTGAATTGCCTCTAGCACTGCCTCCCTGCCTGAGGAAGTTGTTTGCAAGGCAGATTTGAGGAAACGGCGGGGGGGAGACGTCTCGAATTCCAGCTTGTACCCCTGAGATACCACTTGAAGGATCCAGGGATCCACCCGTGAGCAAGCCCACTGATTGCTGAAGTTTTTGAGACGGGCCCCCACCGTACCTGGCTCCGCCTGTGGAGCCCCAGCGTCATGCGGTGGACTTGGAGGAAGCGGGGGAGGACTTTTGCTCCTGGGAACTGGCTGTATGCTGCAGCTTTTTCCCTCTACCTCTGCCTCTGGGCAGAAAGGACTCGCCTTTAACCCGCTTGCCTTTCTGGGGCCGAAAGGACTGTACCTGATAATACGGTGCTTTCTTTGGCTGTGAGGGAACATGGGGTAAAAATACTGACTTCCCAGCTGTGGCTGTGGAAACGAGGTCCGAGAGACCATCCCCGAACAACTCCTCACCCTTATAAGGCAAAACTTCCATGTGCCTTTTAGAATCTGCATCACCTGTCCACTGCCGAGTCCATAACCCTCTCCTGGCAGAAATGGACATTGCACTTATTTTAGATGCCAGCGGCGAATATCCCTCTGTGCATCTCTCATGTATAAGACTGCGTCTTTAATATGCTCTACGGTTAGCAAAATAGTGTCCCTGTCTAGGGTATCAATATTTTCCGACAGGGAATCTGACCACGCAGCTGCAGCACTGCACATCCATGCTGAAGCAATAGCTGGTCTCAGTATAATACCTGTGTGTGTATATACAGACTTCAGGATAGCCTCCTGCTTCCTATCAGCAGGCTCCTTTAGGGCGGCCGTATCCGGAGACGGTAGTGCCACCTTTTTTGACAAGCGTGTGAGCGCTTTATCCACCCTAGGGGATGTTTCCCAACGTGACCTATCCTCTGGCGGGAAAGGGTACGTCATCAGTAACCTTTTAGAAATTACCAGTTTCTTATCGGGGGAAGCCCACGCTTCTTCACACACTTCCTTTAATTCCTCAGATGGAGGAAAAACTACTGGTAGTTTTTTCTCTCCAAACATAATACCCTTTTTTGTGGTTCCTGGGGTAACATCAGAAATGTGCAACACATTTTTCATTGCCTCAATTATGTAACGTGTGGCCCTATTGGAAGTTACATTAGTCTCATCGTCGTCGACACTGGAGTCAGTATCCGTGTCGACATCTGTGTCTGCCATCTGAGGTAGCGGGCGTTTTAGAGCCCCTGATGGCTTTTGAGACGCCTGGGCAGGCACAGGCTGAGAAGCCGGCTGTCCCATATTTGGTATGTCGTCAAACCTTTTATGTAAGGAGTCGACACTGTCGCGTAATTCCTTCCACATAACCATCCACTCAGGTGTCGACCCCGCAGGGGGTGACATCACATTTATCGGCATCTGCTCCGCCTCCACATAAGCCTCCTCCTCAAACATGTCGACACAGCCGTACCGACACACCGCACACACACAGGGAATGCTCTGACAGAGGACAGGACCCCACAAAGCCCTTTGGGGAGACAGAGAGAGAGTATGCCAGCATACACCAGAGCGCTATATAACACAGGGATGAACACTATAACTGAGTGATTTTCCCTTATAGCTGCTTATATATATACTGCTGCGCCTAAATTTAGTGCCCCCCCTCTCTTTTTTACCCTTTGTAGCTTGAAACTGCAGGGGAGAGCCTGGGAGCGATCCTTCCAGCGGAGCTGTGAGGGAAAAATGGCGCCAGTGTGCTGAGGGAGATAGCCCCGCCCCTTTTTCGGCTGACTTTCTCCCGCTTTTTTATGGATCCTGGCAGGGGTATTTTTACACATATATAGCCTCTAGGACTATATATTGTGATTATTTTGCCAGCCAAGGTGTTAATATTGCTGCTCAGGGCGCCCCCCCCCAGCGCCCTGCACCCATCAGTGACCGGAGTGTGAGGTGTGCATGAGGAGCAATGGCGCACAGCTGCAGTGCTGTGCGCTACCTTGTTGAAGACCGAAGTCTTCTGCCGCTGATTTTCAGGACCATCTTCTTGCTCTGTAAGGGGGACGGCGGCGCGGCTCCGGGACCGGACGATCGAGGTCGGGCCCTGTGTTCGATCCCTCTGGAGCTAATGGTGTCCAGTAGCCTAAGAAGCCCAAGCTAGCTGCAAGCAGGTAGGTTCGCTTTTTCTCCCCTTAGTCCCTCGTAGCAGTGAGTCTGTTGCCAGCAGATCTCACTGAAAATAAAAAACCTAAAAAATACTTTCTTTTCTAGGAGCTCAGGAGAGCCCCTAGTGTGCATCCAGCTCAGCCGGGCACAAGATTCTAACTGAGGTCTGGAGGAGGGTCATAGTGGGAGGAGCCAGTGCACACCAGGTAGTCCTAAAGCTTTCTTTAGTTGTGCCCAGTCTCCTGCGGAGCCGCTATTCCCCATGGTCCTTACGGAGTCCCAGCATCCACTTAGGACGTCAGAGAAAGGTAAGATATCACCTTAGAGACATAATGTTGTGCCTGAAGAAAGGCTAGATTATGAATTTGTAGAAAGGAGAAGTGGGATTGTGCCTGAGAAAAAGTAAGAGTACGATGTTCCTTTTGGTTTGTGAGATGTCGAAGCGTTGTAAGACCGTTTGCTGCCAACATATTAAAAGGAGTAGAGGCTAGCCCATGTTGCAAATTTATATTATCCAATAGAGGAAGAAATAAAGAATAAGAGGCATTAAGATTCCATTTGTTGCGGACAGTATGCCACACTGACCATGCAGACATTAGCAAAGGATTATCTAGTATTTCGGATAGGATTTCAAATTTATGGAGATTCAAAAAACAAACTAAATCTGTATTAGTAAGAAAGGATTTTTCAACCACATAATTAGAATATAATTCAGAATGTGAAATCCAATCTTTGATATGTCTGCAGACAGTTGCAGAATTATAAATTTCCATGTTGGGAAAATTAATACCACCCTCAGATCTATTTCGTTGTAGCAATCGGATGCTTAAACAAGGCTTCTGTTTTCTCCAAATAAATTGCCTAAAGGCTGCATTAAGTCGTTTAATATCTGTCTTGGTGAATACTACAGGTAAGACCTGAATTGGGTACAACAATTTTGGAAAGGTGATCATTTTTATAAGGTTTGCTCTCCCCAAGTAGGATAGCTGCAAGTGTTGCCAAGCATCTAATTCCTTGAGAGCGGCATCAATTGTTTGTTTAATATTTATATTATATAAATCATGGATGTTTTTAGGTAGACGTATTCCCAAATATGAAATATAAGTGTTCGCCCATTTTAAATTGCCCACATCTAATATTGATCTATTAAGGGAGGGACTTAAGGCCATTATTGTTGATTTAGAATGGTTTATGGAGAATCCAGAAATTTTTCCAAAATCTTCTAATCTGGAAAGAAGAGGTGATAAACAAGTATATGGATTAGAAATAAATAAAAGAAGGTCGTCAGCAAAGGCTGCTATCTTGATTTCTATGTTCCCGTAAGATATGCCTTGAAAAAGGGACCAAGATTGTAAAACTCTCAATAAGGGGTCGAAAGCAAGATTAAAAAGTAAAGGGGATAATGGGCATCCCTGTCGGGTCCCTCGGGACATTTGAATAGAATCACTCAGGAGCTCGTTGATTAATAATTTTGTATGAGGGGAATTGTAAAAATATTTGATCATATTAATGAAAAAAGAACCAAACCCCCTCCTATGCAATACAGCATATAAATGGGCCCATAGAATTTTATCAAATGCCTTCTCGGCGTCCAAATTTAACAGTATATTAGAAGAATGTCTTTGAGTTGTTGAGGAGTATAGAGATGCTACCGCTAAACGAACATTACGGACGATATGTCTTCCATGGGTAAACCCTGATTGATGTGGTGTTAAAAGAGAAGGGAGAATTATTTGCAGGCGAGTGGCTAAAATTTTTGACAAGATTTTATAATCCTCATTTAGAAGTGTAATAGGTTTGTAGGAGGATACCAGATCTGGGTTTTTCTCAGGCTTTAATAGTAGGATAGTATATGCATCATTGAATGTAGGGTAGTAAAGGGCACCCTCTTGAATATTCCTAAAAATGTGAGTAAGAGAAGGCACAATGTCATCCTTCAATATCTTATAATAATTCTCATTGAGTCCATCAGGACCTGGCGCTTTATTAAGACGCAAAGTCTCAATGGCAAATTTTACATCTTCTTCTGTTATATCACTGGAGAGAAATTCCCTCTGCTGAGACGATAAAGGTGGTAAATTGGCCTCATTAAGAAATGAATCTGACAAATTTGGATCTATAGAAGAGTCCATATAGAGCGAGGTGAAATATGAATAAAATACATGGCCAATGTCATCTGATTTGGTAATCATTGTATTAGAGTTAGGATCCAACAATTTCGTAATAAATAGTTTTTTCTGTTGCCTGCTTGCCATATACGCCAGAACTTTACCCGATTTACCACCCCATCGGAAGTATTTATTTTTAGTGTAATCTAATTTAATCTGAGCTTCCTTTAAAAGAAAAGTTTCCAAAACTTGTTTGTGAGAAAGGTAAATATTTTTATTAGTAGCAGTGGAAAATCGTAGATAGTGACGGTAAGCTTCTTTCAATCTATTTTTTAGGGAGTGTAAAGTATTTCTGTGAGTGCGATTACGTTTTGCTACATAAGAGATCACGTGCCCCCTCATCACCGCCTTTGAGGCCTCCCAAAACAGGACTGGATCATCCCAGTGTTCCAAGTTATCATCCACATATTAACCTCCACCTATCTTTCAAGTATGTTTGAAATTCATCATTCTGAGATAAATATGATGGAAAGCGCCAAAGGCGAGACGAGCACCAAGGCTCCGTTCGGGACAAATCAAAGAGTATGGGGGCATGATCCGAAATAACAATGGATTCTATTATTGTGTTATGGACCCGTGAAAATAAAGTATCAGCTACTAAAGCATAATCTATTCTGGTAAATACATCGTGAACCCGGGAGTGGAATGTAAAATCCCTACAGGAAGGATTAAGCATCCTCCATTGATCAACCACATCATGATTAGAGCATAAAAATTCTATTCCATTTGCACTATTTGAAGAAGATAGTGAAAGAGAAGAAGAATGGTCTAGAGTAGGATTATGTAAACAATTAAAGTCGCCTCCGATTATTAAATTAGGATAATCATATTTCATAAGAAGATTGGAAATCTTTTTATAAAAAGCCAGATTAGGCGCGTTGGGGGCATAGATGTTTAAAATAGTAAATTTTTCACCATGTACTGAAAGATGAACCAGCAAGAACCGACCCTCTTTATCCGCTACCACATTATCAATAGTATATTGTAAATGTTTATTGAATAAAATTGCCACTCCACGTTTTTTTTTCTCAAAAGAGGCAGAAACACACTCCCAAATCCATGTCGCTTTAAGAGTGGCATGTGGGCCACGTAACCAATGCGTCTCCTGCAATAAAACAATGTCGGGAGCCAATCCCTTAATGTGAGACAAAACCCGTCGTCGCTTAATTGCTGTATTTAGCCCGGCCACATTCCACGATAAAAAACATATAGAATTTGATGTCAATTGGGGTGTTAAACCACTAGATCTATTATGAGAGGTCATGTGATGTGATGTGTAGGGGGTTGCGAAATAGGCAACATATCAACTTTTACAATGCCCATCACATCCCAGCGAGTGAAACAGGCATTTTCCATATCAAAAATGAAAGAGTGTGTTGTTCCATATTGAGGAAGACCAAAGGGCCACAGGCGATCCGGAAAAAAGAGAAGAGAGAGAAGAAAAAATAGAGAGAGAAGAGAGTAAAAACAAATAAAATACCATTCAAAAAAAAAAAGGAAACAAAATATTTTCATCACATTGAGAGTGAAATTGACCTATTTTGTGTAACAATTCTGAAACATTTGAACAAATCCGAATAACAATTTGTCAATGAGATTTCAACTCCCC
This sequence comes from Pseudophryne corroboree, assembly GCF_028390025.1. Lineage (NCBI taxonomy): Eukaryota > Metazoa > Chordata > Amphibia > Anura > Myobatrachidae > Pseudophryne > Pseudophryne corroboree. The sequence continues at coordinate 241,573,921 of NC_086444.1, read as the reverse complement.
GTTATTTACAAGATGAACAGGGGTTAGGAAACCTCAAAACACAATAAATTCACACAGGCAGAAAAAAAAAGAAATAATACATTAACTCATCCATTTGGGGGTGGATTTGTAGAAGAACCTTGTTCTGAGATATTTAATTGAGGTCTAGCTTGATCAGGGGACTGTCAAACATTAGAGATTTTCCATCAAGAAAAACCCGTAGTTTAGCTGGGTATAAGAGGGCGAATTTGATATTATTGGTAGAAAAGATATTTGCATATTGGAGTAAATTCTCTCCTTCTTTGAGCTACTGAGGCTGAAAAGTCCTGAAATATTAAAACTTTGAAATTGTGCACCTCAAGAGTGCGTTTTTTCCTATATGCTATTAATATATTTTCCTTGTCACGAAAGTTGAGGAACTTAGCAATGACCGGACGTGGGCGTGTTTGGGAGGATGGAGATCCTCGGTCAGGACCTATACGATGTGCTCTCTCAATTATGACACTGCCTGAGCCAGTAGGTACATTGAGCACTTGAATGATATCTACACTTAGCAGATCATAAAGATCAGACCCCGCTATTGATTCAGGGATACCTATGAATCTAAGATTACTCCACCTATCCATGTTCTCAAGATCATCAATCTTTGAAGTAAGAGCTGCTATCTGTTGGTAAAGGGAATCATCAGAATTTTGTAGGGACACAATAGAATCTTCCGCTGTACTAACACGTTGTTCCACCTCCACTAACCGTTTAGTATGGGATTCTAAGTGAGATAAGACTGTGTTCAAAGTCGATTGGATTGCATCTAGTTTTTTCTTAAGATTTGGGTTCAAAGGTGATGCCACCTCTGCCGAAGGGGAAGGTATAATGGGTGAAGAAGAAAGACCCTGAGATACTAGGGGAGGGGAGCAACTAAGCTGAGAAGTATCTTTTGCCGCCTTTGGTAAGGGGGTCTTGGACTGAGAGTTCTTGTTCCTGGGCATTGTGTCTGTTAGATATTTGTCCACAAACCTATCCATATTATGGGACAAGGAAATAAAGCTAAATAAAGCTAGAGACTCTGCACCACCTAAGGACGAAATTCTAGAAAACAGTCACATGACTATAACATGTTAAAACATATAAGAAGCGTTGTAGTAAATATCAAAACAAGTCAATTGAAATAATGCAATATATAGACACGGCGAGATCTAAACTTGGATTAAAATATGAGACTAGATATGTCAGAAATATTACCAGAAAGGATGCTCCAATAGCAGACGAAGTCTAAATACAGACAAATAAAAAAATAAAAAAGAAGGGGGGGGGGGGGGGGACTAAGTATAAATAAATGAAGGTGTTGAGTCCTACACAGCCAAAGGTTGTCAGGCACATTGAGAAGGCAATAGTATACAATTACGTAGTACAGACTTGACAAATAAAAATGCCTAAGTTAATTGTAACATAGCAAATATGTATGTATGGAGTTCTAAACAGGTCTTGTCTAGAATAAAACACTAGATGGCACTGTAGTATAAGAAACCGTAGTGGAGCAAAAAAACTTGTCTAGATGTAAGGCTGTGTGATAGTGGATATAGCGTCCTGTAGAAATATTAGGACTGCAACAACCCACCAAGGGAGTGTGAACCAGCGATATAAAGCAATATGTGATACCAAGCTAATAAGAGCCAAACGTCCAGGCATCCACGCTGACTTCGTCCCAATGTAAAGAGTATAGACACTGCTTTACTAGGAGCAATTATATCAGAAGTCTCTAGTAATGAATCTGTGGATAACTGTCGACCACTGACAGACACCAAAGAGTTTCCTCACTCTGATTTAAGCAACCTAGCAAGCTTCAGCGATGTCACTAAACAGAGACAGGGCCCTTGTTTAACCCTTAGTGTAGGGAGGCATGCGCAGCGCCAGTCCCTCATGGGCATTAACAATCACGGGCAGCCAGACCCGATCCCCGCTATTTCCCACTCACCGCCGGGCCGGCAGGTCACAGCAGAGAGCCCCCATTAGCAATCCAGTCACCCCCGCAGCAGCAGGTATGGCATGAAGTCCTCAGCGAGCCGAGCGGTAATAAGCAGTCACTGAGCAGGGCAGCAAAGGTTCCCAGGACGCAGGTGGTAGGGGTATGCGCCTCGGCGCCAATCTCTCCCCCTGCAATCCGGTCCCCAGTGATTCCTCTCCAAAACCCCTACCTCCAGTAACGGCTCTACGGGATGTCCTCAGTTATGACCGCCGGGGGTGGATAGCAGCAGTGCGGCCGTCTCCAGCATGCGGCACCACGCGGGAAATGCCGTCAGGACTGTCCTCCGCTCCCGGCTCCGTTGTTCTCCCGGACCAATTCTAATCTCGCCTCCACGGGGTCAGTCGAAAGTGGCCACCGCTTCCCCAGACAAGCGCTGTGTCCAGCTCTGACACAGGAAGAGGGCTCCGCTATGCAGCAGGAATGGCGTCCCGCATCGTGTGCGTGCGATTGGGTCTCGATTTTCTCAAGCCGGATTCCGGTGGAGGTGTGAGGCCGATCTCCCAGATAATTAGCCCTGGCGATAGTGCCAGAGTTCCCCCAATAGAATTGCTAAATGTATTCCCTGTTAGAGAGGGTTCGACTGGGGATGGAGCAGGATCTTTCTAGGGAGAAACGGAGCCCAGGTAAAAAGCGGCCATCGCGATGCTCCGCCCACCGGAAGTCTTTCGAAACATATCTTTTCAACTCACCGACACATGGAACAAAACTCATCAACTTCAATTTCTGTAAAGATCCAAAATGTCTTTGCAAAGGCTGTACTTGCTGTAATTATACAGTTTTGCTACAGTGCTCCTGTAATATTTTACTAGGTGAAATTCCCCTAGCAGCCGAACACCTCTTGTTCTTTGTAGGTGGGGACATAATAAAGCCTGGTTATTAACTTATACTACATGAGATTTCAGCAAAATTCAGTTTGGTCATCAAGATCTTCGATCACTTACTTCAAGAAACAGTAACTGTCCTGCAGAACTATAACTCCCAGGAAATGTTACAATATGAAGATACAGGCACGCACACCGAATCTACACAACAATACTTATGCAATTTTTATATTTATACATATGGTGCCACAAATTTATGTAATGCTTTACAGATTATATTTATTTTCATCAGCACCCGACACCTAAGAGCTCAGAGTATACATTTTGGGATTATTTGTCAACAGCAAATTAACTGACAGTATAGATTTTTTATGATTTTGGGAGCTGGAGGAGTAGGGACACAGAGAAAATCAGAAAAACATGTTCCAAACATCTGTCCTGTAAAGGGAGCGCTTGGAGTCTTTGTAATGCCCTTGTGTAATTCTCTCAGGCATTTCGCTATAACAAACTCAGCAAAAAAACATAACTTTGTAAAACATGTTGATGTTGTTCTTACTAGCTATGCTTAATGTTACCCTACTGTGTTATTTGTTTTGTAAGCATAAAACAATCCTTCAGAAAGGAACAGCACACAGTATGATGAAATACTAAACTGCTCTCTAGAACTACTCTGCTTGAACTTGGCAAAGGAGCAAGGTGCAACGACTGAGAAGAGCTCATTGCTCAATACATACTGAAAACTACAAGCATCAATAATACAAAATGTTGTTTTGACATAACTGGTGCATTCTTCTTGACCAACATTGCAACATTTCACATTGTATGAGACATATAACAACACTAAATACACATAACTTAATTTCAATAGGAACAAATGACTGAGACTATAGGTTACATACTTTAACAAATCAGTATCATAATGGATATCTTAATTTTAAATAAAAATATTCCTGCTGTATACTAAAGGTAACTTGCAGAGACAGCGGTAGAGATAACCCTACAGTTATATCCCCAAAGTATCGGAGGAGTCGGTCACATTCGTGCAAGACTCCTCAGGGGAAACTGGCACTGCACATGCACAGTTTCCGGTGCCGGTCAGAGGCTATGGGAGAAGAATCGTAATTTGAGCATGACATAAACCAATAGGCTCAAACTCTGAAAAGCTTTGTTGGTACACAGGCGTCAGTTCAGGTTGAGTACAGGATTCTGGCAATTACAATGTCGGTGGTCATATGACAGACAGCGGCATGCCAACACTCATAATTCCAATACCTAGTGTGTAAGTATGGTAACCCTCTCCCCTACCTACCCCTAACTCTCCCTTTCCGCAGCCTCACATTACCCCTCCAAGCCTAACCATAACCCCCCTGCAGCCTAACCCTAACACCCCCATAGCCTAACCATAGCCCTCCCCCATGTGTCTGACCCTAGCCCTCCCTGGCATACTTCTGTTTGGGATGCTGGCTGTCGGGATTACAGCGTCAGGATTCTACTGGGTGTCAGCATTCCGGCACTGGATTTCTCACCACAGGCATTTTAAGCATTGGCATGCCCACTACATCCTGTCAGATCATAGTCTCTATTGATTATATTATCTGTCATCTGTACTGATAGCATCTGCAGACAGCATCTGCAAAATTTCAGGCTATTAGTACATAGCAGTGATACATATAATTATGCAGAAACTGTAGTTTCTGTATAACATTAATAGGCCGACTCATAGGTAGAAGACCTTCCAATGACATGGCCTACATTATAATCCAATACACAATCACCAGTGCCTACTTCTATTCCAACTACAACAACCTAGGCTGAATTAATGTTAAAATTGCACATTTTAATTAAGGGTATTGCATTTGTTACATTTTCTGAAATCATAAAGGAAAACAAATTAAATAAAACTTAGTATTTCATTTCGAACGAGCCATGCTGGAAGGTAGCCCACACAGTTTGCAATCAGTAGGAATAAAATGATTTGTGATTTCAGGATTCCTTTGTGGAAACCAGTGGCATTATTACTAGTCTTGGGCTACCACTGTTATGCAGATGATACCCAACTGTACATATCCGTAGTGCCAGGTACTGATAACCCATTAACAACCCTAAATGGCTGAGCTCCAGGAGTGTATGAGTACCAGTTGGCTGCGACTGAACCCTGATAAAACAGAAGTCCTGATGATAGGTCACAGGACAACACTGCAGCAAAGCAAACAGAGGACTTACACTTGGGGGTTCGGAACTACAAAATATTGATCATGTGCAGAGTCTTGGTTTTGTCCTGGATAGTGGCCTGACACTTAAACATCAGGTATCAGCCACAATCAAATCCTCATTCTTTCATCTGAGGAACATAGCCAGAATCAAGCACTTAATTCCCTCAGAAGACCTGCCTAAAGTCATACATACATTTGTATCATCACGCCTAGACTACTGCAATGCCCTCTACCTTGGTCTCCCAACAAAAGAATTGTAAGGCTTGCAGATGGTACAAAATGCAACTGCCAGACTATTAACCAACCAGCCCCATTCCAGCCACATAACACCCATTCTTTACTCACTTCACTGGCTACCTGTAAAATAAAGAATAATTTTTAAGATTGGCTTACTCACTTTCAAAGCCCTACATGACCAGGGCCCAAGGTACATGAATCAGCTTCTGATTCCTTACTGTCCCACTTGATTACTATGATCTGTAATGAAGGACTACTAACAGTACCTAGAAGATCCCGGAATACATCTGGGGATCGAGGGTTCAACTTTGTGGCTCCGACTCTATGGAACTCTCTTCCCCAAGAAGTTTGAGAAGCCTCCACTCTATAATTCTTTAAAAATAGACTAAAGACTTACCTATTAACTCAACTATTTCAATAATATCTACTGTTAAGCTTGTTTTGCATTTTGAGCAGTAAAGACAAATGTAAGCACTTTGAGTACTATTAGGAGAAAAGAGATATATAAATTATTATTATTATTATTAATAATAAAATAAATGAACTCACATGTGCATGTTTAAACACAGTACATAATGAAAAACAGACCTTTCGGAAGTACATAAGGATTGTAGTTAGAACCACTGCCCTATGTAACTGAAGCTATACAAAGTGAATATACACCCATACCTTTATTCTTTATGGTTCACTAAAACAAATGTTCCTGAAAAATAGGTAAAATTATTCATGGAGCTTACTAATAACTACAGACTACAGCTCTAAAATAAGGGCTATTATCCTGTAATTGCTAAGCTTTAACCATAATATAGACCTCTATTTCAATCAGATGTATACATTTACAAGCATTGTCGTATATTTATGTTGATTGCAGAAGCTTTAAAAATATGTATGTTTGTAGTTTTCACATAATTGCTCACATGTACATAATTCTGTAATTAGAGCCAAACAGTGTATTGACATCGCATATACCCTGACTACCAAGTAAATGCCATGGTTAACCACATTATTTTGTTACATGGGCAAGCGGCTTGTTGTAATTAACAGAAAATACTGTATATTGCAGCGCCAGTTAGTTATATCTCTTTCTATTATCTTTTAGAGCTGCATTCTCTTAACTTCATAAAGGTGGATTGGCCTGAATTTATCTCTAACAGCTGCTTTGGAGTTTGGATAAAGTGACCTCCAGGCTGTGTGTAACAAGGCACATGTAATGCAATTGAGGCAAAATCTGTGTTACATTTAAGAGGTAAAATGCAAATAAATGAATGAAAAACATAGAGCTGGTTTGTGGATATTCCCATCTTCCAATGCTTTGTTTTCAGGATGTACTGAGGTCTACCTTGAACTCCAATAAGTACATATTCAACAACAGGTCTTCCCTTACCCAGGGGCTCGTGGGGCTTGTCTGTGGTCCTGTGGACCAAAGTTGGGAGAAGCTATGCAGACTTGTGATCTTCTTGCTCACAAACCTCCTTTGAAGCCATTTTAAAACAAATAAAATTAGACATTTCTATTTCAGAGGAAAAAGCCCCAATAAAGATTCAGCATATCTGTGGTTGGGAGAGCAGCTTTACATGCATTCTACAAAGCTCAGATACTGCAATACTGCATTGCTTCTCTGCCAAATCCCCTTACAGGAACTAAATTACTGGGGTCACCTACTCACAGTGCAGGCAGCTATTTTGTGGGCTGTACCAACATTTAGGAGAACTCAGTAGCAAACTGCTATTACCAGCTTATTACTAAGGTATTAAAGCAGTAGTCATAATGGCTTACACAGGTGCACTAGAATTCAGCACAGGAAAGTCCAATAGAAAAACAGCGATGAGAATGGAAACAATGAATTATACCAGTTGAAGTTATGATGCCGGGTTGGTTTCGATTTGCCGGCGGTCGGGATGCCGGTGGTCAGAATAACGACCAATGTTCAGAAACGACAGGGGAAGTATACTTACCTCCACCCCCCCCACCTGACTTAACCTCCCCACAACCTAAACCCAACCCCCCTCCATGCACCCCAACCCTAGTCGGTGGTGTCTAACCCTAACCTTCCCGCAGCCTAAACCTAACCCTCCGCAATCGCATAATAACGCGAACCCTGGGAGGTGCCTAACCCTAACCACCCTTCCTTGCAGCCTAACCCTAACCCCACAGGTTGCAACCTAACCATCCCCCCCCCCAGCCTAAACAGAACCTACCCCTGCAGCTTACCTCTCTACTGCATCAGTATGTCCTTGTTCATCATTCCGGCTGTCGGGAATCCGGCGCCGGGATAGTAAACCTATTCGGGATGCCAGCGTCGGTATTCCAATAAGTGCCAGGATCCTGACCAGATCCCATGAGGCCATATGCCATTGGTGTATTCTGTAGTTCTCCCTGGATGAGAAATTCATATATATCTGCCTCAAGATCAAGACTAAATATATTTAGTATTTTTCTGGGAAGTTAAAACACATTTATTGTGGTCACAATAAGGTCAGTTGCTGTGTTGTTTTTTTTCTTTTTTATATATATTTATACATTTTTTGGCTGCTTTAACATTTCTTAAGAGAGCCCAGGAGAGCCATTTGGCTTCATTACAATGAAGTTGTGAGCAATGATGACCTATGTGTCATATGCTATTGCTGCAAACAAACTTTTCTTCACCTTAATACAGAATACCATGCTCAATGCCAAAAGAACACTTTCCATGTTTGGTAGAGAGGAGGTTTCCATACATCATGTGCATTGAGCTCATTAGGAAGATGTTTGTAGCCCTTCTGGCAGAAAACTGACTAAAAGTGGGAAAGAGGTGTGATACCATCAATACATTTCAGCAGCTGAAGAATACATTGTCTCAGGGTTGCAGGAGGTGAGCTGAATTGCACTGATCTTCTGGGTGGGGTTGCAAATATTAACTGCTGATTTAAAATAATAGAAAACAACATACAAGGCTGGAGAACGTATCTCTTGCTGCTAAAGACAAATAAATCTCAGAAATATTATGGTTATAACTCAGCAATGCTGCATCCACATGTGTCAAGGCAATCAATTTATTCCTTGTCTTGAGGTAATACACTCCTGTTAGGGTAATAAATCAAGTCTTGTTTTATTATATTGCAAAGCAAAGTACTTTCATTTTACAATGGAGAAAAAAATATAAGTCTGCGACACAGCTTTTCTCCTGAGATGCTCCCTTCTGGTAGGTGGAAATCTGGGATCCTTTCGGTACAATCAGTGGAAAAGCAAAGCAGAGGCAGCTGAAGGTACAATAGGTCTCTAACTTAGTTGGGGTAAAAAGTGCTGATCTACAGTAGGGGGTATATTCAATTAAAGTCTGATGCATTCTGACATGTATTTGTCGGAATGGATCCGACAACCCCTATTCAATCGCATCTCAATTCGACTTTTTCAAGTCGAATTGAGATGAGGGTCGCAGTGGAGGAGAGGGGGGGCGAGCTGCGGGGAGACCAGCGGGGACAGCAGGGCGGGCATACAGGGGAGATCAGCGCTACAGTAGCACTGCAGCAGGATGTCACACAGCCGCCCAACCTCACTGCAATGTCCACCCGGCTTCAGCAAGCGTGCTGGAGCCAGGTGGAAGCTGCCGTGAGTGGCTGTGTGACACCCTACTGCAGTGCTACTGTAGCGCTGATCTCCCCTGTATGCCCGCCGGGTGTTCTCCCGTCTCCCTGCGGCTCTCCCCCTTCTCCTCATCTGGGTCCGCTTCTCAGTCCGATATCATTTGATGTCGGATTGAGAAGGTCGAAGTCGGTTTTGGCCCCGTTTTCGACACAAGCATGTGGATCGTCAGCTATTCCGTCGATCCACGTGCTTTTCGACAAGTCGAATTCCTCGACTTGTCGAAAAGCATTGAATAGGTCGAATCACGTTTCGACCTTAAAAAGTCGAAAACTGCCGTCTTTTCGACAGACGGCAGTTTTCGACTTCAATTGAATATACCCCTAGGTCTATTATGCAGAACTAAATTCCCATCTATAAAAGGACACAGAAACAGGCATTTATGAAAGTGTGCAGAACCACAAAAGCAGATGCAGTTCTACAGTATGTAATTAATATTCTATAGGTTCAGGTGAAAATAAAACCTGAATGGAAAGTTTAAACTGGGGAGCAGACAGATATATGTGTGTATCATGTTATGCTCACACACTAAAACAAGATGTAGCTTTCTTTATGGCACAAGATATTTAAGTGACACACACGGGATACAAGGTGTGCAGAGGGAGAACTCAATCCGGCGCCTCTTGGTTCTCAAGCAACCACACAACAAAGAGTCTTGTCATCTTAGAAGCACCTGCTCACTATGTCCTTGTTACCAAAATCTACCAACTATTCCAATATGATGTCTTTATCTGCCTGGCTGCATGCTAAAGCCTACATTTATTTTACTATGAGATATGCAAAATACAATGAAAACAAGCATTCTATATATAATTTCCCAGTACAGCATACATTGGCCCTAATACTTCATTCTTATCAGCCTATTATTTCACAGCGACAGCTTTACATACTGTAGCTATAATCTAAGTAAACACTGGGGTGGTCTTATTCTAATGGTTTCACAGCTGCCCTGGATTGAGATTTTGCACCAGGGAACCAGACAGTGAAAATGTATGAGGGAAGATAAGGAGCCACAGCCAGCTATCACATGTAAACATGGAGAGGGAAACTCTTCATAAACACACATTATTCCACAGTTTAGGATGATACAGGAACGGAACAGTTAGTGCTATATAAACACTAACATTTAAATAAACTTTAGGATTAGTAGCAATATGTGCTGTGAACTTTTTTTTAAATACATTTACCTGTTCGTGCAAAAAAAAACACAAAATAACCTTCTTTAAACACATTAACCTGTTTGTGCATCATGTTAAAAACAATAAATACATAAAAACAAAAGAAGCACTATGAAAACATACTGGTTATATTATATTCTCCTGCTATCATCACTTACATGCATAAACACTTATTTGAGGATATATCCTAATTGTAGAACTGAGGTATGTCCGCTTTAAACAACCAATTATGTTTGGAAGTCTTATATATAGAGCTTTACAATGAATACCTATTTTTACATTCCCACTTTAATTGTGCACAGGGCCTGATTCAGAGATGAAAGCAAAGCCACAGATGCGATTTTGCTTGCTGTGCGATTGTGAAAATATGCTAATGGCTCAGGCGCCGTTTCGTGCATGGAAACGCCAACTGCCGGCATCTTACATCCACTGCTTACGTACAAAAGCAGAAACATCAGACTTACAGCGGTTGGCCGATCTTCTGACTATGCCTATGCTATCGCAAACGGAGCAGTTCTCCTTAGACGCTGAGGGCTCTTGGCTGTGAGCATATTTGCAGTGGCTGACATTGGCACACCCAGAAAACTGTCCTGACACATCTTTAATTTTTCTAGTTACCTCATGACCTCCTCTAGTCACTTCATTACTACCTGTCACTCACTATCGCTACTCAAATGCTGTGCATGCGCACTGCGGCTCTGGACCCACGCAGTGTTAAATAATTGCTCCATTGTGTACAACAGCATGGCTAAAGATTTGTAATCCCTGTAGTATTGTAAATTGATACACAACAAATTAGGAATAATAACCACTATATATGCCTGCCCAACAGCCCAGTGCAGTAACTAGACATTTTAGCGCTGTGTGCAAGAAACAGCATCGGCGTCCCCCACTTCACCAAATATAGAACAGGGCCAATGCGCGTCGTAGGCGCGCGGCTTCATGGGGAAGAGGCATGGCCACACAGCTCCCTTTTACACAGTACGGCAGGCAGAGCTTCCTTTTACACAGTACGGCAGGCAGAGTCCCCTTTTACACATTAGGCAGGTAGAGTCCCCCTTGTTTACATATTACGGCAGCAGAACCCCCTTATTTACACAATACAGTAGCAGAGTCCCCCTTGTTTACACATTACGGCAGCAAAGTCCCCCTTGTTTACACATTACAGCAGCAGAGTCCCCCTTGTTTACACATTACGGCAGCAGAGTCCCCCTTGTGTGTACACATTACTGCAGCAGAGTCCCCCTTGTGTACACTTTACAGCAGCAGAGTCCCCCTTGTGTACACATTACGGCAGCAGAGTCCCCTTTGTGTACACATTATGGCAGCAGAGTCTCCCATTTTAGAGAGAGAGTGAGTGTGTGTTGTTTACCTATTGGGGCGATGCGGCAGCAAACACTGATTTCCAGCCGCTCACAGTCCCTCTCTAGTGCCACCGCGGCGGGTCTCACTGGCGGCATCTCCTGGCTGAACGAGCGCTCGGCGCTACCTCTCCAGTTCAGAGGCAGCGGCGAGGCTCACGGGAGCCATCAGTAGAGACAGCTGTCTCATATAACGGAGAAGGACGCAGGTGGCAGGTCTCACAGACGCCATTACCGCGCACAACGGGCTCTGTGTAACACCAACTGGCTCTCTCCCCATCCCTCACAGAGGCGGCGAATAAAGATAGGCGCCCGGGCACAGCCTAAATGACACTTCTCCATCACTAACAGGGCCATAGGTAGGGGTGTGATGCCAGATGGTGCGCCTTCACTGCACTTGCGCTGTGGGTAAGGCACCATCGGCACACACCTAGTTACGGCACTGCAACAGCCCATTACCTATGTCTTGCATATCTTTTTCTAATATAAAAAAGCACAGTTGAACAAAAATAGCAAAAAGGTTAATTCCATGCAAAATGACAGGAAAGTTGTCAAAGCCCCTCCCCTGTGGAAAAAAAACATTCAGAGAAACTGAAAATTCATGCACATCTTAAATTTGGGCAGAGAAAGAACACAGTTAAAATTGTTCTGATATCGACAGTTTATCATTAATAGATCACTACAATGTTCTTCAACATTAGAAACATGAAGTTACGACAGAAGACGTCTTAACTGTCATCCTTTAATGTAAGAACTAGCCAGAAGCCATTGGTGAGTAAATAGCATTATTTGTAATAGATGAGTAAGTCAACTCCATATAAAATATTTAAAAAGCAAATTAAAGGATGAAAAGAATATGGAAGTCAAGGGAGATAAATGTTTATGACTGAAGCTTGCTAAGCAATCAAAATGAAATTTAAGACAAAGCATATTTGTAAACATTTAAATTATTCATATAGAATGTCTTTTTCAAATGACCCAAATAGTATTCCACAGAGATGGATGCAAACCTAGAATACATTTTACAGCATTAAAGAAAATGCTTGTTTATAAGCAAAAAAAAAGAAAGATGAAAGGCTAAAACTACTTGTTCCTTTAGGGTCCGTGTTCAAACATTTATTTTCTATTACTTTTAACAAGTATAACACTCAACTTGTAAACATATTACACTGCCAGCAATGCCTGCTATTATTTTTATATATTGTTAAAATATTGAAAGTAATCTTTGCATTAAATAATCTGTACGTGCAATCCTTTATAAATACATTGTTTTGTATTTGTGTCAGTTGTGCTTTTTAGCTGTCTTTACATAGGTGCAGGTATGTTTGTTCTCTAAGGATACATTGCTTAATTCCCAGACGTATGGAAACCCGATGCTTACACACATCTCCGATGGTGTTCCATCGGGTTCACTACGGCTGGCCGGCGGTCGGGCTCCCGGCGACCAGCATCCCGGCGCCGGGAGCCCGACCGCCGGCTTACCGATGGATCATCTTTGAGAAAGGCCATTAAAGGACCGAAACGCGTTATATGGACGAGGACAAGCGTGGGGTGTATCTTGGGACAGGAGACTTTGAGCTGACACGCACAGTGCGGTGGTGCTGGGCCATTCAGCCTAGGACCCCAGCTACCTTCTAAAGCTAGCCCACCGCAGCCATGGACTATGGTGAGAGAATGTCTTCCATTTAAGAAGGACTCAAAGCACGTTAAGCACTTTATGAAGTCACCTGGCTCCCATCTACCTCACCCCATTTTGCACATTTGTTTCATTGTATTTTACCCACCCAGTTTGGGATTGTGTTTTAATAAATATTGTGATTTTTGTGTTAATTAGCACATGTTGGTTCCAATATTTAGTACAAAAAGTACTAACTAGCATCTACGATTATTGTGCGCCAGGGGTCCATTAATACTTCTTTCTTGTTTGCATTTTACAGAGCAGTGTTAGTAATTTTGAATGGCTAAAGTATAGTACAAAACTATTTGCAAACCATGCAGTAGCATGACAAAGGGATAGACTTACTTTTATTGCTAATCATCAGAAAACAAACCACAAAATGTATCAAAGCCAAATGCAATACAATCATCAACAAAAATGTATAAAAGGAACACTTATAAAACCATTAGGCTAAAAAATATTTAGAAATAAAGATGCTCAGTACACTAACATACTTATGTTAGTGTATCCTGCATTGGTGGACTGCATCCACCATTGATTCAATTATAAAAATTGTTGTGACACTATATTTACCATACAGGTAACATTTGCAATATACAGTATAAATTAGCGGTTGTTCAGACATCATGTAAAACAAGCACCTGCTACCTTTTGGCAGAGTTTATACACATTCTATAAATGATGTGTTTTGGCAAGTCATATCAGTAGCTCATATATTGTGCAGCCTTTTTATTAAAAGTACCTCATGGATTATATACACAATATACAGTCACCAGTGTAACTAGTGTATGGATAATTTAGGGACCAATTTAAAAGAAAAAAAAGTGTGTGTCCAATCATTAGTGCTAAGACAACAAGCAGCAATGTGTTTGTAACTAACTGCTAAAAAAATTAAGACGTGTTCTAGATCACACAGTAACTAATTCAGTTGGGAATTTAACACACTTTAGGATGAGTTACAGTAACAAGGAACCCTGCTAGCCAAATGCAGGGGCCGTGGGGCAGCGATGGTGCTGTCCACAGGGCATTGCACAATGGCACAACTCGCACTCTCCTAGATGTGGCCCTGATAATATAACATGCAAGTATTTGTTTACTGTAAGTAAATGTTTCTTTATACTTCTTTAAATCATCTAATAGTACATGGACATGTATCAAACCTTCTAAAGAGGACAAGTGGACCAATCATATTCTAGCTATCATATATTTAGTACACTCTATGAAAGGATAGCTACGCTCTGCTTATTCTAGACAACACCTTAACTTGTCTTCTTTATAAGGGTTAAGAAATTGCCGTTTATTATTCAATTGTAATATAATTCATGAACATGAATATACAGATAACAGGATCTTGAATGGACAGTAAATATCCTCCTTGTGATCCTAGTGTATCCATATACATAGACTGAGATGTGCATAAGCTACAGTTCAGTGACAGGTACAGCACAGGGAAGACGCTGATGCCTTTGTGTAGGTAGCTAAATATTCCAATGCCAACAGATGTAGCTCAACTCTATATTTATGTTCTTGTTGGGCAGACAGAAGCCAAAAAAAGCACAGTGAGAAGTAAAAATGGTGAACACAAAGTGGCAACCAGTAAAAATCCCTCAGTTGACTTGTATTAACCAGTACTGTATGTCTAGAACATACATGGATATGAAACAATTCCCTTTTAAGCTGTAAAAGAATAATAAAGTCACATTTGTACAAATGTCTAAATTTGAATTCAAATTTGTACTGATGAGCATAGCAAGCGAAACGCTTACAAAAACACAGTTGCAACAGTACATCATGTAATTAATGTAATTTGTTCTACTTAATTAAACAGAACAGAACACAGCCTGTTTTATCCTACAGAGATATCAGACATTGCTTAGGATGTGCTACTTCTCTAGGCTTCACAACTCTGGGGATAAATAAAGCTAGAAATTGTGTGATTGGCCTGCTGGGTAACACATTCTGTATTGTCAGCAATGATACAACAAAAATAACAGATGCTGGTGGTGAACATCAGGCAATTGAGGGGGCCCGTCCCATTAGATGAGGGACACGGGTTTATGTAAAATGTTGCTGAGACAGATTAAAACAGAATCAAACAGATTTAACCAACATGCCTGAATGACTGCTTACATCTATTTTCCGGCGCCTGGGAGTAAACAGCTGATTGTTATCAACTCCCATACATTACCAGATTTTAGTTTCAACCAGCAGACCACTGTAGTTGGCTGGTTGGAATGATAGTCTATAAATGTTTGGCCAGCTTTATGACGTTTTGAAGACAGAGTTTGAGAGAAACACCGTAGTAGAGATTAAATTCCAATGTTTTATATTTTATTTTTTATCAAATAATCTACACTTTTTTTTCTATATTTATATGTAAAATTGTGAAACTAAATTGTAGAAATAATGACTTCTGATGTTATAATCTATAATCAGAGAGTTATGTCATACCATCACACTTTTCGTTAGAAAAACTATGATGTATTATAAGGAACAAGGTGCCAACCTACTACAAGTTGAGTCTCTCATATTCGAAAATACAATATCCCAAATGTTTTAGCGAGACTGAGACAGTGACACCTTAGCTTTCTGATGGTTCAGGTGTACACAAACTTTCCTGTTTCATGCACAAAATGATTAAAAATACTGCACAATATTACCTCAGGCAATGAGGTGTATCAAAATAAATGCATTTTGTGTCCAATCCCCAAGTTCTCTCATTATGGAATGAAAATACTCCAAAATACGGAAAAATCCCAAAAAAGGAATTACTTCTGGTCCCAAGAATTCAGATATGAGAGACTCCACCTGTATATAAAATCCATCACTGATATTAGAAGCTGCCTCATTTTTCTACGACCTATGGAAAAGTTTCAACCTTAAATCATTTGCTTTTATAAACTGTAGGAAGAAACCTATAGTAAGGCCTGGTGACTTGTAATACAGGTTGAGTATCCCATATCCAAATATTCCGAAATACGGAATTTTTTGACTGAGTGAGATAATGAAACCTTTGTTTTCTGACGGCTCAATGTAAACAAACTTTGTTTAATACACAAAGTTATTAAAAATAATAAGAATTTACTTACCGATAATTCTATTTCTCGGAGTCCGTAGTGGATGCTGGGGTTCCTGAAAGGACCATGGGGAATAGCGGCTCCGCAGGAGACAGGGCACAAAAAGTAAAGCTTTAGGATCAGGTGGTGTGCACTGGCTCCTCCCCCTATGACCCTCCTCCAAGCCAGTTAGATACTGTGCCCGGACGAGCGTACATAATAAGGAAGGATTTTGAATCCCGGGTAAGACTCATACCAGCCACACCAATCACACTGTACAACCTGTGATCTGAACCCAGTTAACAGTATGATAACAGCGGAGCCTCTGAAAAGATGGCTCACAACAATAATAACCCGATTTTTGTAACTATGTACAAGTATTGCAGATAATCCGCACTTGGGATGGGCGCCCAGCATCCACTACGGACTCCGAGAAATAGAATTATCGGTAAGTAAATTCTTATTTTCTCTATCGTCCTAGTGGATGCTGGGGTTCCTGAAAGGACCATGGGGATAATACCAAAGCTCCCAAACGGGCGGGAGAGTGCGGATGACTCTGCAGCACCGAATGAGAGAACTCCAGGTCCTCCTTAGCCAGGGTATCAAATTTGTAGGATTTTACAAACGTGTTTGCCCCTGACTAAATAACCGCTCGGCAAAGTTGTAAAAGCCGAGACCCCTCGGGCAGCCGCCCAAGATGAGCCCACCTTCCTTGTGGAATGGGCATTTACATATTTTGGCTGTGGCAGGCCTGCCACAGAATGTGCAAGCTGAATTGTATTACACATCCAACTAGCAATAGTCTGCTTAGAAGCAAAAGCACCCAGTTTGTTGGGTGCATACAGGATAACAGCAAGTCAGTTTTCCTGACTCCAGCCGTCCTGGAACATATTTTCAGGGCCCTGACAACATCTAGCAACTTGGAGTCCTCCAAGTCCCTAGTAGGTGCAAGGCACCACAATAAGCTGGTTCAGGTGAAACACTGACACCACCTTAGGGAGAGAACTGGGGACGAGTCCGCAGCTCTGCCCTGTCCGAATGGACAAACAGATATGGGCTTTTTTGAGAAAAAACCACCAATTTGACACTCGCCTGGTCCAGGCCAGGGCCAAGATCATGGTCACTTTTCATGTGAGATGCTTCAAATCCACAGATTTGACTGGTTTTAAACCAATGTGATTTGAGGAATCCCAGAACTACGTTGAGATCCCACAGTGCCACTGGAGGCACAAAAGGGGGTTGTATATGCAATACTCCCTTGACAAAATTCTGGACTTCAGGAACTGAAGCCAATTCTTTCTGGAAGAAAATCGACAGGGCTGAAATTTGAACCTTAATGGACCCCAATTTGAGGCCCATAGACACTCCTGTTTTCAGGAAATGCAGGAAACGACCGAGTTGAAATTTCTTTGTGGGGCCTTCCTGGCCTCACACCACGCAACATATTTTCGCCACATGTGGTGATAATGTTGTGCGGTCACCTCCTTTCTGGCTTTGACCAGGGTAGGAATGACCTCTTCCGGAATGCCTTTTTCCCTTAGGATCCGGCGTTCCACCGCCATGCCGACAAACGCAGCTGCGGTAAGTCTTGGAACAGACATGGTACTTGCTGAAGCAAGTCCCTTCTTAGCGGCAGAGGCCATAAAACCTCTGTAAGCATCTCTTGAAGTTCCGGGTACCAAGTCCTTCTTGGCCAATCCGGAGCCATGAGTATAGTTCTTACTCCTCTACGTCTTATAATTCTCAGCACCTTAGGTATGAGAAGCAGAGGAGGGAACACATACACCGACTGGTACACCCACGGTGTTACCAGAACGTCCACAGCTATTGCCTGAGGGTCTCTTGACCTGGCGCAATACCTGTCCCGTTTTTTGTTCAGACGGGACGCCATCATGTCCACCTTTGGTATTTCCCAACGGTTTACAATCATGTGGAAAAAACTTCCCGATGAAGTTTCCACTCTCCCGGGTGGAGGTCGTGCCTGCTGAGGAAGTCTGCTTCCCAGTTTCCATTCCCGGGATGAAACACTGCTGACAGTGCTATCACATGATTTTCCGCCCAGCGAAAAGTCCTTGCAGTTTTTGCCATTGCCCTCCTGCTTCTTGTGTCGCCCTGTCTGTTTACGTGGGCGACTGCCGTGATGTTTTTCCCACTGGATCAATACCGGCTGACCTTGAAGCAGAGGTCTTGCTAAGCTTAGAGTATTATAAATTTACCCTTAGCTCCAGTATATTTATGTGGAGAAAAGTCTCCAGACTTGATCACACTCCCTGGAAATTTTTTCCTTGTGTGACTGCTCCCCAGCCTCTCGGGCTGGGCTCCGTGGTCACCAGCATCCAATCCTGAATGCCAAATCTGCGGCCCTCTAGAAGATGGGCACTCTATAACCACCACAGGAGAGACACCCTTGTCCTTGGATATAGGGTTATCCGCTGATGCATCTGAAGATGCGATCCGGACCATTTTTCCAGCAGATCCCACTGAAAAGTTCTTGCGTGAAATCTGCCGAATGGAATTGCTTCGTAGGAAGCCACCATTTTTACCAGGACCCTTGTGCAATGATGCACTGTTTTTAGGAGGTTCCTGACTAGCTCGGATAACTCCCTGGCTTTCTCTTCCGGGAGAAACACCTTTTTCTGGACTGTGTCCAGAATCATCCCTAGGCACAGCAGACGTGTCGTCGGGATCAGCTGCGATTTTGGAATATTTAGAATCCACCCGTGCTGTTGTAGCAGTATCCGAGATAGTGCTACTCCGACCTCCAACTGTTCCCTGGACTATGCCCTTATCAGGAGATCGTCCAAGTAAGGGATAATTAAGACGCCTTTTCTTCGAAGAAGAATCATCATTTCGGCCATTACCTTGGTAAAGACCCGGGGTGCCGTGGACAATCCAAACGGCAGCGTCTAAAACTGATAGTGACAGTTCTGCACCACGAACCTGAGGTACCCTTAGTGAGAAGGGCAAATTTGGGACATAGAGGTAAGCATCCCTGATGTCCCCGGACACTATATAGTCCCCTTCTTCCTGGTTCGTTATCACTGCTCTGAGTGACTCCATCTTGATTTGAACCTTTGTAAGTGTTCAAAAAAATTTTTAGAATAAGTCTCACCTAGCCTTCTGGCTTCAGTACCACAATATAGTGTGGAATAATACCCCTTTTCCTTGTAGTAGGAGGGGTAATTTAATTATCACCTGCTGGGAATACAGCTTGTGAATTTTTTCCCATACTGCCTCCTTGTCGGAGGGAGACCTTGGTAAAGCAGACTTCAGGAGCCTGCGAAGAGGAAACGTCTCTACATTCCAATCTGTACCCCTGGGATACTACTTGTAGGATCCAGGGGTCCTGTACGGTCTCAGCGCCATGCTGAGAACTTGTCAGAAGCGGTGGAGCGCTTCTGTTCCTGGGAATGGGCTGCCTGCTGCAGTCTTCTTCCCTTTCCTCTATCCCTGGGCAGATATGATCTTATAGGGACGAAAAGACTGAGGTTGAAAAGACGGTGTCTTTTTCTGCAGAGATGTGACTTAGGGTAAAAACGGTGGATTTTCCAGCAGTTGCCGTGGCCACCAGGTCCGATGGACCGACCCCAAAAAACTCCTCTTCCTTTATACGGCAATACACCTTTTTG
Source organism: Pseudophryne corroboree (assembly GCF_028390025.1). NCBI lineage: Eukaryota > Metazoa > Chordata > Amphibia > Anura > Myobatrachidae > Pseudophryne > Pseudophryne corroboree. Next base: position 241,554,125 of record NC_086444.1, on the reverse strand, counting down.
CCGTTTGGAATCTGCATCACCTGACCACTGTCGTGTCCATAACATCTTCTGGCAGATATGGACATCGCATTTACTCTTGATGCCAGAGTGCAAATATCCCTCTGTGCATCTCGCATATATAGAAATGCATCCTTTAAATGCTCTATAGTCAATAAAATACTGTCCCTGTCAAGGGTATCAATATTTTTAGTCAGGGAATCCGACCAAGCCACCCCAGCTCTGCACATCCAGGCTGAGGCGATCGCTGGTCGCAGTATAACACCAGTATGTGTGTATATACTTTTATGATATTTTCCAGCCTCCTGTCAGCTGGTCCTTGAGGACGGCCCTATCTATAGACGGTACCGCCACTTGTTTTGATAAGCGTGTGAGCGCCTTATCCACCCTAAGGGGTGTTTCCCAACGCGCCCTAACTTCTGGCGGGAAAGGGTATACCACCCATAATTTTCTATCGGGGGGAACCCACGCATCATCACACACTTTATTTAATTTATCTGATTCAGGAAAAACTACTGTAGTTTTTTCACATCCCACATAATACCCTCTTTTGTGGTACTTGTAGTATCAGAAATATGTAACACCTCCTTCATTGCCTTTAACGTGTGGCCCTAATAAGGAATACGTTTGTTTATTCACCGTCGACACTGGATTCAGTGTCCCTGTCTGTGTCTGTGTCGACCGACTAAAGTAAACGGGCGTTTTAAAACCCCTGACGGTGTTTTTGAGACGTCTGGACCGGTACTAATTGTTTGTCGGCCGTCTCATGTCGTCAACCGACCTTGCAGCGTGTTGACATTATCACGTAATTCCCTAAATAAGCCATCCATTCCGGTGTCGACTCCCTAGAGAGTGACATCACCATTACAGGCAATTGCTCCGCCTCCTCACCAACATCGTCCTCATACATGTCGACACACACGTACCGACACACAGCACACACACAGGGAATGCTCTGATAGAGGACAGGACCCACTAGCCCTTTGGAGAGACAGAGGGAGAGTTTGCCAGCACACACCAAAAACGCTATAATTATATAGGGACAACCTTATATAAGTGTTTTCCCTTATAGCATCTGTTTTATATATTTCTAACGCCAAATTAGTGCCCCCCCTCTCTGTTTTAACCCTGTTTCTGTAGTGCAGTGCAGGGGAGAGCCTGGGAGCCTTCCCTCCAGCCTTTCTGTGAGGGAAAATGGCGCTGTGTGCTGAGGAGATAGGCCCCGCCCCTTTTTCGGCGGCCTCGTCTCCCGCTTTTAACGGATTCTGGCAGGGGTTAAATATCTCCATATAGCCTCCGGAGGCTATATGTGAGGTATTTTTAGCCAAAATAGGTTTTCATTTGCCTCCCAGGGCGCCCCCCTCCCAGCGCCCTGCACCCTCAGTGACTGCCGTGTGAAGTGTGCTGAGAGGAAAATGGCGCACAGCTGCAGTGCTGTGCGCTACCTTTAGAAGACTGAGGAGTCTTCTGCCGCCGATTCTGGACCTCTTCTTACTTCAGCATCTGCAAGGGGGCCGGCGGCAAGGCTCCGGTGACCATCCAGGCTGTACCTGTGATCGTCCCTCTGGAGCTGATGTCCAGTAGCCAAGAAGCCAATCCATCCTGCACGCAGGTGAGTTCACTTCTTCTCCCCTAAGTCCCTCGTTGCAGTGATCCTGTTGCCAGCAGGACTCACTGTAAAATAAAAAACCTAAGCTAAACTTTTCTAAGCAGCTCTTTAGGAGAGCCACCTAGATTGCACCCTTCTCGGCCGGGCACAAAAATCTAACTGGCTTGGAGGAGGGTCATAGGGGGAGGAGCCAGTGCACACCACCTGATCCTAAAGCTTTACTTTTTGTGCCCTGTCTCCTGCGGAGCCGCTATTCCCCATGGTCCTTTCAGGAACCCCAGCATCCACTAGGACGATAGAGAAATTGTATTAAATGACCTTCAGGCTGTATGTATAAGGTGTATATGAAACATAAATGAATTATGTGAATGTACACACACTTTGTTTAATACACAATGTTATTAAAAATATTGGCTAAAATGACCTTCAGGCTGTGTGTATAAGATGTATATGAAACATAAACGCATTCTGTGCTTAGACTTAGGTCCCATCACCATGATATCTCATTATGGTATGCAATTATTCCAAAATACGGAAAAATCCGATATCCAAAATACTTCTGGTCCCAAGTATTTTGGATAAGGGATACAAAACCTGTATCCATATAATACATTTGAAAACACTTTTTTCCCAAAATAAGTATAGTTAAATAAGTGCAACAGAGTCTGCACAGAGAGAAATACTGACTGAACTCAGAATGTGCGCCGGTGATCTAATAAAATAACTTTTTTACAGAAAGTTTATTTTCATCCATTTGATTAAACACGAACTTTGTCAAAAGTAACTCTTGAAATTATTTCTGCAAATTATTTCAACCATTGACCTTAATATTTATTATAACACTAGTGTACACACAAAAAGAAAATATGAAACAACACATTTTGATAATTCAGTTTGCACATCCAGTAAAAGAAATCTATAACGTGAATAAAACCTACATTCATTAATCCAAGTAACGATCAAACATTAGATCTATTTTCCAGATAGCATATACACTTCACACTGAGTTTAATGAGTATTCTGGTGTTTATGTACATTCATATGAAGAGTATTAAACAAGATGTAGCATTTGTTAAAGTAAATTGGCTTATTTTAAAGTAAGCTACTTCAATGTATCTTAGTCGTCGCTCTGGAAGAGACTGTGGGGGTTATTCAGGCTTGTTAGCAATTGGGCAAAACCATGCTGCACTGCAGATGGGGCAGATGTAACATGTCCACAGATATTTAGATTTGGGTGGGTTATATTGTTTCTGTGCATTGTAAATACTGGCTGATTAATTTCTTCCCTCAATTTAGATTTCAGTTTAAACACCCCCCCCCCCAAATCTAAATATCTCTGCACATTACATCTGCCTCACCTACAGTGCAACATGGTTTTGCCCAATTGCTTACTTTTTTGTTTGCTAACAAACCTGAATAAGGCCCTAAGGCCGATATCCAATTGCATGCCGTAATTAACTCCATGGCAAAAATGAGCTAAAATAGCCAGACAGTATTATTGTGCTATCCAATTATGGCCTGTTTTTAACGTGCGGTAAATGGCCCATTTTCAGCCAATAACACATGGGATCCAGGATAAGTTCCCGGACCCATGTGTTATTGTGAAAAAATGGGTCACCGATGCCTGCTTATCGCACATAAGCATAATCCCATATAAGTGCTACTTATCAGGGCTAAATGTATAGCTCTGGGCCGATCCATTAGCTGCGGTAAATTACCCGCTATTTGCAATTGTTTGGTTCTATGTTGCAATTTTTTAAATTGTGCATGTGCAGATTTTTACAGTCCACATTTTTTTCAGTCTCAAAGGTGACTAGAGACTGTGTCTGACTATGGGGCTGAGAATAGTGCTGGAATGGCCATGCATACGATCACAGTGGTCATTTACAGTAGTTGCAGCCAAAGTACAATAAGGGAGTGGTTTGGGGGTTCAGAGTGTTTAAAAGTCTCATACACAGACTCCTGAATGGGTCTGAGTTGTGTGAGCTCAGACTCTGGTAAAAATGTAAAGTTAATAATGATGGCTGCATGCAACTGGTTGAAAACACTGAAAACACAGCCATTTATGCTAAAGCTCTAAGGGTGATATCCAATTACCTCACAATGAAACATTGGGAGTGAAAAACTGGTGTTTTTTCATGATTTTTTACCAATTTTTTCCCTGGGTATCAAATTAGATCTCCCGTGCAAAAATATTTTTTCTTCCGAAAACACAGGTTCAGGGAAAGCTGTGTTTACAGCGCAGCATTCCCAAAAAGCCGGCACTTTTCTGGGATTTTGTTTCACCTGCCTGAGGCAGGTGAATCAAAGTCATTGATATGCCGTGGCGATCCTTCCAGTCGGTGATCCCTAAGCCTGCCGCAGCAGAAGGGACTGCAGTAAGGACGCATGGAAACAGGCACTCATCCAGTGGCCGACATCCGCCCCTCTTCCACCCGCCCAGGTGGAGGTCATGTGATGGGGGAAGGCAAAGCACGGGAGCAGATGCAGGGCGGGGATCATGTGACAGGGGTAGCCAGAGCTCGGAAACAGTAACAGCTGCAGAGTTCTAATGGAAAGGCTAGTAAGGGAGATGTTACAGCACATGACCATCATACTATCACACACATGGCTGGAATCCTGATACATCCCTATATACGGTTTGGGTATGAGTGACCTGCAGTTGGGATACCGCCGGTCACCATACTGATGACGGAATCCTGTTGTTTAGAATGCTAGCGGGAAGGGGGCGGTGAGTGCGCCCGCCACGCAGCATGCTTGCCACAGGTTCTATTCCCACTCTATGGCTGTCGTGCGCACCCACGAGTGGGAATAGTCCCTGTCAGTCGGCATGCCAACTGTCGGGATTTTCACCAGGTGGGATTCCAGCATCGGTATAGTGACCGGCGGATAACTGCATCCCCTATATACAGAAGGTTAGGGCAAACTTTTAAAGTAATGTTAGATGGGTGCTTCTGAATGCTGCATCAGCCAATGAGCTAATGATATGAGAAGCACCAATGTGACTCACATGCACATATCTTGTCTAGCATTTCATGGTACAGGGAAACAATAGTCCCCATTCTATGGCTTGTGCCATGTCAGAAGTTTCTAACAGCTTTAGAAAGTTGTCTGTATTATCATTTGGAGGCATGCAACTTATTTATTTTGGTGATAGGGGGTGGGGTCCCTTTAAATATTAAAAATGTGTCAAATGTTTAATTCTACATCTACTTATTCTCTCTCCAGTGTGTCAACTAAAATTATAAAATATGATTGATTATATGATGCAGATTTCTTCTATTCAAAATAGATGGTGCATGTTTAATTTGATACTGCAGTGAGATAGGGGCAGGATGAGTGACACATTATCTTACTTTTATTTTTTTACTTTTTCTCTTACACAAACACAGTTCTGTTTTGCAGGAAGTCAGGAACTAGTTAACAAGCCTTATGCATTATACACATGTTTAAAATGTAAGAGACAGCTTATTACATTTGAATAATGGGCTTTTTATGCAAGTTTAAGTGCAAGCAGGGCCAAAACAGAGGCATAGTAACAAGTTTTAACATTTTCTTTATAATGAGCATTATTTTTCTTCAGATTTTATATGAGGCTATTGAAATGTCATGGCAGGGGGCACTTTATTCCTTTAATGTGGACCTTTCAGCCACAAATAAACCATAGTGTTGCTTTACAAAAATAAAGATTAATGCAGAGAACTGTGCTAATAACAGAAATAACATTCTTTAAATTACAGCCCCTTTCTAATCCCTTCTATGAAACTGAAATACTAAGGGCTATTTGTCTTCTCATCATTACTTTTATGGGCCTGATTCTTAGCCGGACGCAATTCTGATATTCACGCAAATAGCCAATGGTTTTAAACTACGCACACACCTAAGTGGCTTAAAAGATGGACTTTGCATGTGTCCCATGGTGCAAGTGCACATAGTCGCAGGACTGATGGAGATGCATGGACCCTGAAACACATTAGAAATGTACTGTGCATTCCTGGGTGGTGACTGAGAGGTGGCTATTCAGAGACATACATTTAAGTGGTTGCAAACTAAAGAGCCCCATACACTAGACCGATAATGCCCAATTTCAGCCCAATTCGGGCATTCGGCCCAATATAGTGGGTGAAATCGGGCATTTTCAGGGTGCTTTCCCCCCGATCCGATGCATCGGATCGGATCCCCCTAGATCCAACATATCAAGAGTGCTGCACTCTTGAGAGACGGATCCCGCAGTAATGGATGGGAAAGTAAGATACATCGTATGCCAAAAAAACTGCATACGATATATCTAATACTATCCTGCCAAAGGGGAGGCTGCCCAGAGGTTGGAGGAAATCTTATTACACATGACGGACCGTCATGTCATATAAGTGTATGGGGCCCTTTAGATGTTTAATCTTGTAAATCGGAGGTCATACCCTGACAGAGATTCTGCATCTACAGTAGCATGGTGCTGGTGTAACTTTTGATAGTGCTTTTACCCATGCTGCCCCCTTCACTGGAACAAGCTGCCTTGCTCTATTCGATTCTCCCCGACCTTGCAAAGCTTCAAATGGGCACTGAAAACCAACCTGTTCATCAAAGCGTAAACTTCCGCATAACCTAGTTTGGAAGCCACTCTCCCAACCCATTAACTCATGTCTTGGTCATCTATGCCTCACTTACTTCCTACCATCAGGCCGTCTTTCGCTTGCTCGCACCTCATGTCACCTGTCTGTCTCCCCCCATTCCCTAGATTGTGAGCTGTTTGGAGCAGGGCCCTCTTCCCTCCTGTTCTCACAACACTCTTCTCTCACACTTCAATGACAGCTTTTTCTTACGTAGCGAATGTCTATACCTGTATCTCCTCTCGCACATTACTGTTTATCTCTTCTAGTGGCTGCCTGCCCCTACTAGTATGCTGACTGCTCTTTGGCTTACTTTCATCTCGGCTGTAGTGTGTGCTGAGAATTGTGCCGCTAATTGTTGCCTGCGCTCTGTTTTAGTTTTTTTTGTTACTGTAATGTTAAGTTCTGTGTACCCTGTACTGTTCTGTCTGGCGTATGTACAACGCTTCAAAATACTTGTGGCCCCCTATAATTAAAATGTAATAATAATGGTGCGTCTCATGGTTGCGTCTAATGATAAATCAAGTAGGATAGTTGCATATGAAGACGCACAAAGTCCTTGCACATTCAGACACATGGATGTACACAAGAGAAGCGCAGATACTAGTATTAGCAAAAAGACGCAGACACAATACTGGCAAAAACTGCAAACATAAACAATGCTGCATCAAACTCAGAACAAGGCCCTATATCTGCCTAGTCTTTCTACTTCATTTATATAATGTTGCCATTAAATAGAGATTGCAGTACATGAATATAAGATTTTAAACCTACCGGTAAATCTTTTTCTCGTAGTCCATAGAGGATGCTGGGGACTCCGTAAGGACCATGGGGAATAGACGGGCTCCGCAGGAGACATGGGCACTTTAAGAAAGACTTTAGGTATGGGTGTGAACTGGCTCCTCCCTCTATGCCCCTCCTCCAGACCGCAGTTAGAGAAACTGTGCCCAGAGGAGACGGACAGTACGAGGAAAGGATTTTTGTTAATCCAAGGGCAAGATTCATACCAGCCACGCCAATCACACCGTATAACTTGTGATATACTAACCAGTTAACAGTATGAAAACAACATAGCATCAGTCCAAGACCGATGAAAACTATAACGTAACCCTTATGTAAGCAAAACTATATATAAGTCTTGCAGAAGTAGTCCGCACTTGGGACGGGCGCCCAGCATCCTCTACGGACTACGAGAAAAAGATTTACCAGTAGGTTTAAAATCTTATTTTCTCTTACGTCCTAGAGGATGCTGGGGACTCCGTAAGGACCATGGGGATTATACCAAAGCTCCCAAACGGGCGGGAGAGTGCGGATGACTCTGCAGCACCGATTGAGCAAACAGGAGGTCCTCCTCAGCCAGGGTATCAAACTTATAGAACTTTGCAAAGGTGTTTGAACCCGACCAAGTAGCAGCTCGGCACAGCTGTAGTGCCGAGACCCCTCGGGCAGCCGCCCAAGACGAGCCCACCTTCCTAGTGGAATGGGCCCTGACCGATTTTGGTAACGGCAATCCAGCCGTCGCATGTGCCTGCTGAATCGTGTTACAGATCCAGCGAGCAACAGTCTGCTTTGAAGCAGGAGCGCCAACCTTGTTGGCTGCATACAGGACAAATAGTGCTTCTGTTTTTCTGACTCTAGCCGTTCTGGCCACGTAAATTTTCAAAGCTCTGACCAAATCAAGGGACTCGGAATCCTCCAAGTCTCGTGTAGCAACAGGCACCACAATAGGTTGGTTCATATGAAAAGACGACACAACCTTAGGCAAAAATTGAGGACGGGTCCGCAATTCCGCTCTATCCATATGGAAAACCAGATAGGGGCTTTGATGAGACAAAGCCGCCAATTCCGACACTCGCCTAGCCGAAGCCAAGGCTAACAACATGACCACTTTCCAAGTGAGATATTTTAACTCCACCGTTTGAAGTGGTTCAAACCAGTGTGACTTCATGAAACTCAACACCACGTTAAGGTCCCAAGGCGCCACCGGAGGTACAAAAGGAGGCTGAATATGCAGCACTCCCTTCACAAAAGTTTGTACTTCTGGGAGAGAAGCCAATTCCTTGTGAAAGAAAATGGATAAGGCCGAAATCTGAACCTTAATGGAGCCTAATTTTAGGCCCAACTTCACTCCAGTTTGTAGGAAGTGAAGGAAACGGCCCAGATGGAATTCTTCCGTAGGAGCATTACTGGCCTCACACCAAGAAACATATTTTCGCCATATACGGTGATAATGTTTAGCTGTCACGTCCTTCCTAGCCTTTATTAGAGTAGGAATGACCTCATCCGGAATGCCCTTTTCCGCTAGGATACGGCGTTCAACAGCCATGCCGTCAAACGCAGACGCGGTAAGTCTTGGAACCGACAGGGCCCCTGTTGTAACAGGTCCTCTCTGAGAGGAAGAGGCCACGGATCTTCTGAGAGCATTTCCTGTAGCTCCGGATACCTGGCCCTTCGCGGCTAATATGGAACAATGAGAATTGTCTGTACTCTTCTTTTTCTTATTATTCTCAACACCTTTGGGATGAGAGGAAGAGGAGGAAATACATAGACCGACTGGAACACCCATGGTGTCACTAAGGCGTCCACAGCTACCGCCTGAGGGTCTCTTGACCTGGCACAATACCTCTGCAGCTTTTTGATGAGGCGGGACGCCATCATGTCTATCTGGGGCAGTCCCCACTGACTTGCAATCTGTGCGAATACTTCCTGATGAAGTCCCCACTCTCCTGGATACAGATCGTGTCTGCTGAGGAAGTCTGCTTCCCAGTTGTCCACTCCCGGAATGAACACTGCTGCCAGTGCGCTTACATGATTTTCCGGCCAGCGAAGAATCCTGGTGGCTTCCGCCATTGCCACTCTGCTCCTTGTGCCGCCTTGGCTGTTTACAGGAGCCACTGCGGTGATGTTGTCTGACTGGATCAGAACTGGTAAGTCGCGAAGCAAGGTCTCCGCTTGACGAAGGGCATTGTATATGGCCCTCAGCTCCAGGACGTTGATGTGAAGACAAGTCTCTTGACTTGACCAAAGACCCTGGAAGTTTCTTCCTTGTGTGACTGCTCCGCAACCTCGGAGGCTTGCGTCCGTGGTCACCAGAACCCAGTCCTGAATGCCGAACCTGCGACCCTCTAGAAGGTGAGCACTCTGCAGCCACCACAAGAGAGACACCCTGGCCCTGGGGGACAGTTTGATCAACTGATGAATCTGTAGATGTGACCCGGACCACTTGTCCAGTAGGTCCCATTGGAAGGTCCTCGCATGGAACCTGCCGAAGGGAATGGCCTAGTAAGATGCCACCATCTTTCCCAGGACTCGAGTGCAGAGATGCACTGACACCTGTTTTGGTTTCAATAGGTTTCTGACCAAAGTTATGAGTTCCTGAGCCTTTTCCGTCGGAAGATAAACCTTTCTGAAATTTGTAATGACAATCCTGTACCGCAAATCTCAGGTATGCCTGATGAGGTGGATATATGGGAACATGAAGGTATGCATCCTTTATGTCCAGAGATACCATAAAATCCCCCCCTTCCAGGCTGGCGATGACCGCCCTGAGCGATTCCATTTTGAACTTGAACCTTTTCAAGTATCGGTTCAGGGATTTTAAATTTAAAATGGGTCTGACCGAACCGTCCGGTTTCGGGACTACAAACAGGGTCGAATAATATCCCCTCCCTTGTTGCAGTAGGGGAACCTTGACCACCACCTGTTGAAGATACAATTTGTGAATTGCATTTAACACTACCTCCCTTTCTGGGGAAGAAGTCGGCAGAGCCGATTTGAAAAACCGGCGAGGAGGCACCTCTTCGAATTCCAGCTTGTAACCCTGAGAAACAATTTCTATTGCCCAGGGATCCACCTGTGAGTGAACCCAGATGTGGCTGAAAAGTCGAAGACGTGCCCCCACTGGGGCGGACTCCCTTAGCGGAGCCCCAGCGACATGCGGTGGATTTTGTAGAGGCCGGGGAGGACTTCTGTTCCTGACAACTAGCTGTGTTGTGCAGCTTCTTACCTCTTCCCTTACCTCTGGCAAGAAAGGACGCACCTCGTATTTTCTTGTTTCTCTGTGACCGAAAGGACTGCATCTGATAATGTGGTGCTTTCTTAGGCTGTGAGGGAATATAAGGCAAAAAATTGGATTTACCAGCTGTAGCTGTGGAGACCAGGTCCGAGAGACCTTCTCCAAACAATTCCTCACCCTTGTAAGGTAAAACCTCCATATGCCTTTTTGAGTCAGCATCACCTGTCCATTGCCGGGTCCATAGGACTTGTCTAGCAGAAATTGACATAGCGTTGATTCTAGAACCCAATAGACCAATGTCTCTTTGAGCATCTCTCATATATAAGACAGCATCCTTTATATGTCCTAGGGTCAATAAAATGGTATCCTTATCTAGGGTTTCAATTTCCGCTGATAAGGTATCTGTCCATGCCGCTACAGCGCTACACACCCAGGCCGACGCAATAGCCGGTATGAGTAAGGTACCCGAATGCGTGTAAATGGACTTCAAGGTAGCCTACTGCTTGCGAGCAGCAGGATCCCTGAGGGTAGCCGTATCCTGGGATGGCAGCGCTACCTTCTTGGATAAGCGTGTCAACGCTTTGTCCACCGTAGGGGAGGATACCCACCGTATCCTGTCCGTTGGCGGGAAATGATACGCCATAAGAATCCTTTTGGGAATCTGCAGTTTTTTGTCTGGAGATTCCCAAGCTTTTTCACATAACTCGTTCAGCTCATGTGAGGGAGGAAAGGTTACCTCAGGTTTCTTTTCCTTATACATGTGTACCCTCGTGTCAGGGACGGGGGGTTCCTCTGTGATATGCAAAACATCTTTTATTGCAATAATCATATATCGAATACATTTAGCCAATTTTGATTAGAAAGAAAGAATATAATATATATGTATGTGTATATATTCTACACCCACACATATATATAGAGCCTCGGCGCCGACTGAGCTAAGGAATCCCTCCAAATAGGAAAAAATATCCCAATATGCTGCAGCTCTATATGGGAGATCACTGATTCTCCCAAAAATTGAGAAAAACAACCTGGTTACAAAATAAAGCGCTGCATACCGGAAATTAATTAATGCTAATTTAATAACACATTAAAAGTGATCAATTACAACACATAAACATATTGCATTCACATGAACCCATTTATAATAAAATTATTAAAATTGATTTAATTAACCTATAAATAAATCTAGATCAAAACCTATCAATGATGCATCACTGGTATATTAGCTATCTAATAACTGCTTGACTTTCGCTGGGGGGCCCCCTGATCTCCGTTAATCGATCACAGTTATATCCTTTTAAGCCATTAATTGCCAAGATGTTAGTTTCCAGATGACCAATTAGTGAGTTAGTATAGCAAGTGTAGTTAGTAAAGCCAGCAATGTCCATTCACTGATATTAGTATGACAGTTTAGTCCTCCAAGGTTAACATGGACATATAACCATAGTATTAATCAGCTCTATTGCAAATCACATAAGCTGTCCTGGGCACTGGTTGCCGAGTGGGCTTTGATAGTCAGGGAATCTCACCGACCAGCTGATTGTCTGCTCCGGCAAAGTTTCTGCTGTCGACTCCTCCCTTCGACCGTGCCTCACCTCAGACCCGCTCGAATATACGTGTCCCAGAAATCAACGTGGCTCAGTCCGGTTGTTAACCTCCTCGTTCTCAACGCGTTTCTCCGCCTTTGAATTCAGCGGCTTCCTCAGGAGAATTATTACTGTGACTCCCATTCACCTATTTAAATAGTGTGTCACTTATCCATTTCCGGGCGTCATCCAATCCCGCACGCACAGCTTTTGCGTGTCAAGTGCGTTCCGGGATTTCAGAGACAAATGGCTTTCAGTCCTATTGCGCACGCGTGTTTTTTGCGTCTCACGTGCGGTTCAGAGTGTTAACATTTCCTCTTATCTCACTTTATCGGACAATCAAATACTCGTATCTTTATTACGTCTCAGATACAATTCAAATCTTATTCTGCTCAGGACTGTATTAAATGTATTATAAATATAACCGACACTCCCATATCTATTATATCAATATAAATGATCACTTCTATTGCCGCCCGATGGTAAACATTAATAATTCATATCATACCTAATATCACTATACCTAATAACCAAAAATCAAATTAGATTAAAACAATTACATATTTCAAATATTTTAAATATTTTCAATATCTTAGAGGGATCCCCGAACTACTACAGTGCACAATGTCCAATTCAATAAACATATTGTTATACTCTTAATCACGAGAGATAGTACCTTTATGTAATTCCTTGACCGGTTTGTCTCCCAGGTACTCAAATACCTATATGATTGGATGATTCATGGAATATGTATACCCACATATATCAATAAATATACAGACATATATCAAGAGAGAGAACATGTATCAATAAGTATACAGACATATATCGCTGGAGAGAGATAATACCAAGGATTTCAGTATAGTTTCTTAACCAATTCATCACACAAACCCTTAAATACCTATATAATTAGATGATATAAAAAATATCCACAGTAATATATTTCTTTAGGCCCTTCAACTTACAAACTGAGACCCTACTCATGACAAATATAATCAGTCATTATTAGGAATATCCAGGATTATACTGATCACCCTATAACCAGAGGAATATCATCCAAGAAATGGAGATCCATTATCTATTATCAACAGTGTGAACGTCCCTACCCCCTATAACCCATCTCATATTAAAATACAAATAGTGACATATAGCCATTCAAATATGTGTGTGCACCCACCACAAGCACACACACATCAATGGCTCTTAATCATCATAAATTTATATACATGTCTAGAAGTAAGCATGCAGGACAACAACCAAACAATCAGTACCAGAGCTTGCAATATATATTTTTTCTTGTTACCATTTATGGTCTAATAGATGTTATTGAGCTCGACTGTGTCATTCAGGCCTTCTGGTACCATTGTTCCCAGGCGAAAAATCCAGTAGGCTTCTCTCTTACAGAGGAGTCCATACCGATCCCCGCCTCTAGTTGTTTTGTGGACCTGCTCTATTCCAAACATCTGAATATTCTTTATATTCCCCAATTCGCATTTACTAATATGATTATAGAGGCTCTGTGTTCTTGTCCCATTAGTAATGTTCCTTTTGTGCTCCATTAATCTCGTATGTAACATTCTGATCGTCCGGCCAACATATTGTTTACCACAGCCGCAGATAAGAAGATAAATAATAAAGGAAGATTTACAGTTGATGAATTCCTTTATAGAAAAGAATTCCCCTGTCATTCTAGAACTGAACCTTTCTATTTTACGGCTAGTGAATAAACAAGTCTGACACTTACTATTTCCACATCTGTGAAACCCAGCTGGTTTCACTGGTAACCAGCTGTGGTTCACATCTTCTCGTAAGGTGGCGTTTTTCATATGGCTAGGTGCCAATTTCAATTTAAGATTGTTGGATTTCCTAAAAATCACTCTATCACTACACCCATTCCCCTTGTTTAGAATTTCATCCATCTGTAATATCGAACTGTTCTTCTTAATTATTGCCTTTATTTCATTAGCATGTGAGTTATATTTTGTAATGAAATGCACCGCTCTATTTGAGTCATCTTCCCCAATCTCACCCACATTATCATTATTTCTCTTCCTACCCTGTAGTAGGCAGCCTCTATCCATAAGGCATACTTCCTTATAAGCTTTACTGACCACCCTAAGGGGGTAACCTTGATCAACAAATGACTCCATCAATTTCTCTGCTTGTATTCTAAACATTTCATCAGTGGAACTGTTTCTTTTCAATCTAATAAATTGGCCCTTAGGCACATTATCACGCCATTTTTGTAGATGGCTACTACCATAGTTCAGAAAACGACCTTGATCAACATCCTTAAAGAATGTGCATGTATTCAGTTTGTCCTTTGTGGCATCCAGTGCGATATCCAAGTACGAAATGTGAGTTAAACTATATTTATAAGTGAACTTAAGACCAAAATGATTATTGTTGAGACCCTTTAGAAAATCCAATAATGTGGCCTCATCACCACCCCATATAAAGAATAAATCATCAATAAAGCGACAATATAGGACGAGATCCGCGCCCAGCCCGCCCCCCCACACATGTTCCTCCTCGAAACGGCCCATGTATAGGTTAGCGAAGCTAGGCGCGAACCTCGTCCCCATCGCTGTGCCCTTTAACTGAATATAATAATCACCATCAAAAACAAAATAATTGTGATGTAATATAAATTCTATTGACTTTAATATAAATTCACATAATTCTTCTGATATTGAATCGTCTGTCAATAAGTAATGCTTGACGGCTACCACCCCTAAATCCTGTGGTATATTAGAATATAGGGCCTCAACATCACAAGTGACCATATAATAACCCTCCTTCCACCGTGTGTGATGTATTAAATTAAGAAAATGTGTAGTATCTTTAATAAAGGATTTTAATTGACGTGTGTGATCTTGTAAAAATGAATCTACATAGTGCGAAAGATTGTTGGTGAGTGAATTGACGCCCGAAATAATCGGGCGCCCCGGAGGTGAAACTAGAGTTTTATGAATCTTTGGCAGATGATAGTAGGTGGGTATTACTGGGTGTGATATATAAAGAAAATTAAATGTGTCTTTGGATATCACCCTGGATGCCAAGGCATGGGAAAGCATGTTTTTCAGTTGAATTTGGAATTTAGATGTAGGATTACTGGATAATTTCCCATAGACAGTGGGATCTTTAAGCTGTCTAAATGCTTCCAAAAAATAGGCGCTTCTATCCTGTAACACTATCCCCCCCCCCTTGTCGGCCGCCTTAATAACTAATTCCTGATCGGAACTAAGATTTTTAATGGCCAATCTTTCTCCCTTAGTCAAATTGTCTTTATATGATCTTTTCTCTATTTTATCACATAGAGTCCTAAAGTCTCCCAAGGTGGATCTATAGAAATTTTCAACATATACTCCTCGATGTTGAAGGGGATAGAAATCTGATTTCCTCCGAAAAGGGGTTCTAGTTTTAGCATCATAAACTAATACCTCTGCATTGCCAAGAATTTCAGTGTCATTCTCCATCTCAAGTGATTCAAGCATCTGCAATGCTGCATTATCTGAGTCATCTAAAATAATTGGCAATTCATTGGAATCAGCTGCTTTAAGGGCCTTCATAGCAAAGTAGCGTTTTCTACTCAATGTTCTGGTGTATCGATTGAGGTCCACAAATAATTCAAACATATTTGGTTTAGTCCTAGGTGCAAAATTAAGCCCCTTGGATAATAATCTGAGCTCATGTTCATTTAGTTGTTTAGAAGACAAATTGAAAATCCCTTTAGTTGTTATCTTACTCGTACATTCTTTTCCATATTTCCCTCTTCCTCCCCTGGTTCCCCTGTTTCTCTTCCTCTTTTTTGGGGGGCTCTGCTTGGTGGGTCCTTGGGGTTTCTTCGTGGATATTCTAAAAAATCCTCATTCCTGTATCTAGGGGATGGTTCATTGCTTCCTGTGACACTAGCCCATCTTGTTCTCTGGGGACGTCTCCCCCTCCAATTAGGTGAAAGTCAAGCAGTTATTAGATAGCTAATATACCAGTGATGCATCATTGATAGGTTTTGATCTAGATTTATTTATAGGTTAATTAAATCAATTTTAATAATTTTATTATAAATGGGTTCATGTGAATGCAATATGTTTATGTGTTGTAATTGATCACTTTTAATGTGTTATTAAATTAGCATTAATTAATTTCCGGTATGCAGCGCTTTATTTAGCCAATTTTGGCTGTAACTTTGCATCATCGTAGTCGACACTGGAGTCAGAATACGTGTCGGTATCTGTGTCTACTATTTGGGATAGTGGCCATTTTTGGGACCCCGAAGGTCCCAGCGACATAGGGACAGACATGGGCTGACTCCCTGGCTGTTCCCTAGCTTCCGCTTTGTCTAATCTTTTGTGCAATAAATTTACATTAGCACTTAAAACCTTCCACATATCTATCCAGTCAGGTGTCGGCATTGTCGACGGAGACACCACATTCATTTTCTCCTCCTTCGCCTCCTGAAAGCCTTCTACCTCAGACATGTCGACACACGCGTACCGACACACCACACACTTAGGGAATCCTCTTATCTGAAAACAGTTCCCCCACAAGGCCCTTTGGAGAGACAGAGAGAGAGTATGCCAGCACACACCCAGCGCTATATGACCCAGGAAAAAACACTATATAAATATATGTTTACCCAGTAGCGCTGTTTGTACATACATATATGCGCCAAATTATGTGCCCCCCCTCTTCTTCAAAACCCTCTTTCACCGTGGAATAAGCAGGGGAGAGTCCGGGGAGCTTCCTCTCAGCGCTGTGCTGTGGAGAAAATGGCGCTGGTGAGTGCTGAGGGAGAAGCCCCGCCCCCTCGGCGGCGGGCTTCTGTCCCGCTCAAATATACTAAAAACTGGCGGGGGCTCTTTATATATACCGTGCCCAGCTGTATATATATATATTTTGCCAAAAAAAAGGTTCATATGCTGCCCAGGGCGCCCCCCTGCGCCCTTACAGTGACTGCCGTGTGTGAGGTGTATGGGAGCAATGGCGCACAGCTTTACTGCTGTGCGTTACCTAAGTGAAGATCATGAAGTCTTCTGCCGCCTCTGAAGTCTTCTTTTCTTTTCATACTCACCCAACTTCTATCTTCCCGCTCTGTGAGGACGGCGGCGCGGCTCTGCGACCGACGGCGAGGGTGAGACCTGCGTACCGATCCCTCTGGAGCTAATGGTGTCCAGTAGCCTAAGAAGCAGAGCCTTGAAACTCACAGAAGTAGGTCTGCTTCTCTCCCCTCAGTCCCTCGATGCAGGGAGTCTGTTGCCAGCAGGCTCCCTGAAAATAAAAAACCTAACAAAATACTTTCTGATCGGAAACTCAGGAGAGCTCCCTGTAATGCACCCAGTCTCCTCTGGGCACAGTAGTAAACTGAGGTCTGGAGGAGGGGCATAGAGGGAGGAGCCAGTGCACACCCATACCTAAAGTCTTTCTTAAAGTGCCCATGTCTCCTGCAGAGCCCATCTATCCCCATGGTCCTTACGGAGTCCCCAGCATCCTCTAGGACGTAAGAGAAAAGTAAATGTTTTAAAAAGTTAAACAGCTGGATTTAAATTATGTTTTACTGAATTTAAAATGTGAGAGACAGGTGCATATGAATACTTAGGGGGGGTATTCAATTCTTGTTGGAAACTGCTGTCTTGTTGGAAAGACGGCAGTATCCGACAGGTTTAGGTCGGAAGGGGTTCCAACCTATTCAATGCCGGCTATTCCGCCGATCCATGTGCTTTCCGACAAGTCGGGAATTCCTGTCAGAAAACACGTGGATCGGCTGAATAGCCACAGATTCACGTGCTTTTGTCGGAAACGCGGCCAAATCCGTCAGGTTTTGGCCCCGTTTCCGACAATATCAATCCTACTTTAAAAAAAGTCGGATTGAGGAGATGAGACGGGGAAGCGGGAACATGTCTGAGGGGGGCAGGGACATGTTTTAAGGGGTGTGGGGATGGGGGAGGATTAGGAGGAAGAGACGGCAGGCTGGTACCTCTATAGTTCTCCATGTCTCCGGCCAGGCTCCTCTCTCCCAGCAGCGATGTGCAGCGCTCCCCGAACGGCAATGGGCGGAGTGCGGGGAACTGAGGCTCCCTCCAGCCCCTCCCTGTGATCTCACACACGGGGACGGATGAGGACAAGCTGAGAAGAGGAGCGGGTCAGTGACAGCAGCAGTACAGGCGGGACACCAGCTCTCTGCAGTAGAGGACCCGCCCGCCGGACAGGTTGGAAATAGGTGACAGCACGGGGTATGAGCAGCATAGGGGCATGTGATAGTTGTCGGGAACAGCACATTGGATACTGAATGGTCAGAAAGAATCCGACAAGCATTGAATACACCCCTTTCTAGATAAAATTTGCAATTGAGCCAGGGACCCATCATTTTCTAATTAGATACACTTGTATAATCTTAGTACATAGAATGATATGTTGCCAACATGGTAAATCATCCTATCCTCAACACACATGCAGAAACAGCTCTTTCACTATGATTTTCTTATATATATAACTATACACACACATATATAGTATGTATAGCCGGTAATGCAGAAAATGTCGCTCAGATCTTACTTTATCCGTTGCTTCTCGTAACAAAATCAGTGTTCATGTACACTATACGGGAGCCACACATCAGGGAATGTATCAAACTCCATAGAAGGATTTTGTTGGAGCTTGAAGTCATTCATTATCCCATCTTTTCATGTCTTTAGCAGGCTTCTTTTTTTTTTCTTTTTTCTTTTACAGATTCTAAAAATATTTTTGTCCTTATGGTGTTTTTTCATGAGCGCAAACTAACAATGAATACTGTGAAGTCCATAGTACCTACAATCTGTGATGAATGTGAAATGGGATTTACTGTAGATACTGGAAGAGCTGTTCCGACTTACTGTAGCTTAACTGATACATTCTCACAATGTAGACCACTATGTTTTCATGAAACACCGTTTCCTAAATATAAATAAATATGCCACTAAGGGGTATATTCAATTAGAGTCGGAAACTGCCGTCTTTCTAACTGTAATGGGGTTACAACCTATTCAATTCAGCCTCATTTTTTCCGACAAGTCGGGAAACTGTTGGAAAGCGCGTGGATCGGCGGAATAGCCACCGATCCACGGGCTGCTGTCGGAAACGGGGCCAAATCCGACAGGTTTTGGTCCCGTTTCCGACAATGTCAGTCGGATTGACACTGTCGTAACCTGTCGGGTTTGGCCCGGCAGCATAGGGAGCTGAGAGGAGGAGATGGGGAAGAGCAGCAGGGAGAGCAGGAACCCAGTGGCTGCAGCAGCGAAGCAGGAGGATGGGTCACCGCCACCGCAGCGTCCACCCAGCTCCAGCAAGCACGACCTGCCGTAAAGTCTGGCGGCTGCGCCCCATCCTCATGCTACGCTGCTGTAGCAACTGGGTTGCTGCTCTCCCCCGTCTCTTCCTCTCAGCTCCCTCATCTCCTCAATGCGACTTTTTTTAAAGTCGGATTAGATTGTCGGGAATGGCCAAATCCGACGCCGTTCATTGAATGGGTCCTGTTGGATCCATTCCGACAAATGCATGTGGGAATGGATCCGACTTTAATTGAATATACCACTTAAACCGTAAACTTGAGTGCATCGGGAATCTGGATTATGGGGAAATGATGATTTATAGATTTTGAGCAACAAAGGAAGTATTGACCTGGGACAACTGTACTGTACAGCCTCTCTTATCTTTCCTACTTGTAAAAATATTTTTTTTTTGCGCATAATCAAGCTTCAATTATGAGCTAAAATAAGATTTTACTCACCGGTAAATCTATTTCTCGTAGTCCGTAGTGGATGCTGGGAACTCCGTAAGGACCATGGGGAATAGACGGGCTCCGCAGGAGACTGGGCACTCTAAAAGAAAGATTAGGTACTATCTGGTGTGCACTGGCTCCTCCCTCTATGCCCCTCCTCCAGACCTCAGTTAGGATACTGTGCCCGGAAGAGCTGACACAATAAGGAAGGATTTTGAATCCCGGGTAAGACTCATACCAGCCACACCAATCACACCGTATAACTCGTGATACTATACCCAGTTAACAGTATGAAATATAACTGAGCCTCTCAACAGATGGCTCAACAATAACCCTTTAGTTAGACAATAACTATATACAAGTATTGCAGACAATCCGCACTTGGGATGGGCGCCCAGCATCCACTACGGACTACGAGAAATAGATTTACCGGTGAGTAAAATCTTATTTTCTCTGACGTCCTAGTGGATGCTGGGAACTCCGTAAGGACCATGGGGATTATACCAAAGCACCCAAACGGGCGGGAGAGTGCGGATGACTCTGCAGCACCGAATGAGAGAACTCAAGGTCCTCCTCAGCCAGGGTATCAAATTTGTAGAATTTAGCAAACGTGTTTGCCCCTGACCAAGTTGCAGCTCGGCAAAGTTGTAAAGCCGAGACCCCTCGGGCAGCCGCCCAAGATGAGCCCACTTTCCTTGTGGAATGGGCTATTACTGATTTAGGATGCGGCAATCCAGCCGCAGAATGCTCCAGCTGAATTGTGCTACAAATTCAGCGAGCAATAGTCTGCTTAGAAGCAGGAGCACCTATTTTGTTGGGTGCCTACAGGATAAAAAACGAGTCAGTTTTCCTGACTCCAGCCGTCCAGGAAATATAAATTTTTAAGGCCCCGACTACGTCCAGTAACTTGGAATCTTCCAAGTCCCTAGTAGCCGCAGGCACTACAATAGGTTGGTTCAAGTGAAAAGCTGATACCACCTTAGGGAGAAACTGGGGACGAGTCCTCAATTCTGCCTTATCCATATGGAAAATCAGATAAGGGCTTTCACATGACAAAGCCGCCAATTCTGACACACGCCTGGCCGAAGCCAAGGCCAATAACATGACCACTTTCCACGTGAGATATTTCAAATCCACAGTTTTAAGTGGCTCAAACCAAAGTGATTTTAAGAAACTCAACACCACATTGAGATCCCAAGGTGCCACAGAAGGCACAAATAAGGGGCTGAATATGTAGCACTCCCTTTACAAATGTCTGAACTCCAGGCAGTGAAGCCAGTTCTTTCTGGAAGAAAATCGACAGAGCCGAAATCTGGACCTTAATGGAACCCAAATTTAGGCCCATAGTCACTCCTGACTGTAGGAAGTGCAGAAAACGACCCAGCTGAAATTCCTCTGTTGGGGCCTTCCTGGCCTCACACCACGCAACATATTTTCGCCAAATACGGTGATAATGGTTTGCGGTTACTTCTTTCCTGGCTTTTATCAGCGTAGGAATGACTTCCTCCGGAATGCCCTTTTGCTTTAGGATCCGGAATTCAACCGCCCTGCCGTCCAACGCAGCCGCGGTAAGTCTTGGAACAGACAGGGCCCCTGCTGTAGCAGATCCTGTCTGAGCGGTAGAGGCCATGGGTCCTCTGATATTATTTCTTGAAGTTCTGGGTACCAAGCTCTTCTTGGCCCATCCGGAACCACGAGTATCGTTCTTACTCCTCGTTTTCTTATTATTCTCAGTACCTTTGGTATGAGAGGCAGAGGAGGGATACATAAACCGACTGGTACACCCACGGTGTCACTAGAGCGTCCACAGCTATTGCCTGAGGGTCCTTTGACCTGGCGCAATATCTAGTTTTTTGTTTAGGCGGGACGCCATCATGTCCACCTGTGGCCTTTCCCAACGGTTCACCAACAGTTGGAAGACTTCTGGATGAAGTCCCCACTCTCCCGGGTGTCGGTCGTGTCTGCTGAGGAAGTCTGCTTCCCAGTTGTCCACTCCCGGAATGAACACTGCTGACAGTGCTAAGACGTGATTTTCCGCCCATCGGAGAATCCTTGTGGCTTCTGCCATCGCCATCCTGCTTCTTGTGCCGCCCTGTCGGTTTACATGGGCGACTGCCGTGATGTTGTCTGATTGGATCAGTACCGGCTGGTTTTGAAGCAGAGGCCTTGCCAGACTTAGGGCATTGTAAATGGCCCTCAGTTCCAGAATATTTATGTGTAGGGACGACTCCTGACTTGACCAAAGTCCTTGGAAATTTCATCCCTGTGTGACTGCCCCCCAGCCTCGAAGGCTGGCATCCGTGGTTACCAGGACCCAGTCCTGTATGCCGAATCTGCGGCCCTCTTGAAGATGAGCACTCTGCAGCCACCACAGTAGAGATACCCTGGTCCTTGGAGACAGGGTTATCAGCCGATGCATCTGAAGATGCGATTCCGACCACTTGTCCAAGAGGTCCCACTGAAAGGTTCTTGCATGGAACCTGACAAATGGAATTTTGCTTCGTAAGAAGCTACCATTTTTCCCAGGACTCGTGTGCAGTGATGCACCGATACCTGTTTTGGTTTCAGGAGGTTTCTGACTAGAGATGACAGCTCCTTGGCTTTCTCCTGCGGGAGAAACACTTTTTTCTGTTCTGTGTCCAGAACCATCCCCAGGACCAGCAGGCGTGTGGTAGGAACCAGCTGTGACTTTGGAATGTATAGAATCCATCCGTGCTGTTGTAGCACTTCCCGAGATAGTGCTACTCCGACCAACAACTGCTCCATGGACCTCGCCTTTATAAGGAGATCGTCCAAGTACGGGATAATTAAAAACTCCCTTTTTTCGAAAGAGTATCGTCATTTCTGCCATTACCTTGGTAAAGACCCTCGGTGCCGTGGACAGTCCAAACGGCAGTGTTTGGAATTGGTAACGGCAATACTGTACCACAAATCTGAGGTACTCCTGGTGAGGATGGTAAATCGGGACATGTAGGTAAGCATCCTTGATGTCCAGGGATACCATGTAATCCCCCTCCTCCAGGCTTGCAATAACCGCCCTGAGCGATTCCATCTTGAACTTTAATTTTTTTATGTATGTGTTCAAGGACTTCAAATTTAAAATGGGTCTCACCGAACCGTCCGGTTTCGGTACCACAAACAGTGTGGAATAGTAACCCCGTCCTTGTTGAAGTAGGGGCACCTTGACTATCACCTGCTGGGAATACAGCTTGTGAATTGCCTCTAGCACAGCCTCCCTGCCTGAGGGAGTTGTCGGCAAGGCAGATTTGAGGAAACGGCGGGGGGGGGGGGGGGAGACGCCTCGAATTCCAGCCTGTACTCCTGAGATACTACTTGAAGGATCCAGGGATCCACCTGTGAGCGAGCCCACTGATCGCTGAAATTTTTGAGGCGGCCCCCCATCGTACCTGGATACGCCTGTGGAGCCCCCGCGTCATGCGGTGGACTCAGAGGAAGCGGGGGAAGAATTTTGATTCTGGGAACTGGCTGACTGGTGCAGCTTTTTCCCGCTTCCCTCGTCTCTGTGCAGAAAGGAAGCGCCTTTGACCCGCTTGCTTTTCTGAAGCCGAAAGGACTATACCTGATAATACAGTGCTTTCTTAGGCTGTGAGGAAACCTGAGGTAAAAAAATTTTCTTCCCAGCTGTTGCTGTGGATACGAGGTCCCAGAGACCATCCCCAAACAATTCCTCACCCTTATAAGGCTCTATGTGCCTTTTAAAATCAGCATCACCTGTCCAGTGTCGGGTCTCTAATACCCTCCTGACAGAATGGACATTGCATTAATTCTGGATGCCAGCCGGCAAAATATCCCTCTGTGCATCCCTCATATATAAGACGACGTCTTATGTTCGCAAAATAGTATCCCTGTTTGACAGGGTTACAGACCACGCTGCAGCAGCACTATCTGCAGGTCTCAGTCTAGTACCTGAGTGTGTAAATACAGACTTCAGGATAGCCTCCTGCTTTTTATCAGCAGGTACCTTCAAAGTGGCCGTATCCTAAGATGGCAGTGCCACCTTTTTTGACAAACGTGTGAGCGCCTTATCCACCCTAGGGGATATCTCCCAGCGTAACTTATCCTCTGGCGGTAAAAGGTACGCCATCAGTAACTTTTTAGAAATTACCAGTTTCTTATCGGGGGAACCCACGCTTTTTCACACTTCATTCACTCATTTGATGGGGGAACAAAACACTGCCTGCTTTTTCTCCCCAAACATAAAACCCTTTTTTAGTGGTACTTGGGTTAATGTCAGAAATGTGTAACACATTTTTTATTGCCGGGATCATGTAACGGATGTTCCTAGTGGATTGTGTATATGTCTCAACCTCGTCGACACTGGAGTCAGACTCCGTGTCGACATCTGTGTCTGCCATCTGAGGGAGAGGGCGTTTTTGAGCCCCTGATGGCCTTTGAGACGCCTGGGCAGGCGCGGGCTGAGAAGCCGGCTGTCCCATAGCTGTTACGTCATCCAGCCTTTTATGTAAGGAGTTGACACTGTCGGTTAATACCTTCCACCTATCCATCCACTCTGGTGTCGGCCCACAGGGGGCGACATCCCATTTATCGGCATCTGCTCCGCCTCCACATAAGCCTCCTCATCAAACATGTCGACACAGCCGTACCGACACACCGCACACACACAGGGAATGCTCTGACTGAGGACAGGACCCCACACAGCCCTTTGGGGAGACAGAGAGAGAGTATGCCAGCACACACCAGAGCGCTATATAATGTAGGGATAAACACTATCACTGAGTGAATTTTCCCCAATAGCTGCTTGTATAAACAATATTGCACCTAAATTTAGTGCCCCCCCTCTCTTTTTAACCCTTTGAGCCTGAAAACTACAGGGGAGAGCCTGGGGAGCTGTCTTCCAGCTACACTGTGAAGAGAAAATGGCGCCAGTGTGCAGAGGGAGATAGCTCCGCCCCTTTTTTGCAGACTTTTCTCCCGCTTTTTTATGGATTCTGGCAGGAGTAATTATCAGATATATAGCCTCTGGGGCTATATATTGTGATTATTTTGCCAGCCAAGGTATTTTTATTGCTGCTCAGGGCACCCCCCCCCCAGCGCCCTGCACCCTCAGTGACCGGAGTGTGAAGTGTGTATGAGGAGCAATGGTGCACAGCTGCAGTGCTGTGCGCTACCTTGGTGAAGACTGAAGTCTTCTGCCGCCGATTTTCCGGACCATCTTCATGCTTCTGGCTCTGTAAGGGGGACGGCGGCGCGGCTCCGGGAACGAACACCAAGGACGGGTCCTGCGGTCGATCCCTCTGGAGCTAATGGTGTCCAGTAGCCTAAGAAGCCCAAGCTAGCTGCAAGCAGGTAGGTTCGCTTCTTCTCCCCTTAGTCCCTCGTTGCAGTGAGCCTGTTGCCAGCAGGTCTCACTGTAAAATAAAAAACCTAACATATACTTTCTTTCTAGGAGCTCAGGAGAGCCCCTAGTGTGCATCCAGCTCGGCCGGGCACAGAAATCTAACTGAGGTCTGGAGGAGGGGCATAGAGGGAGGAGCCAGTGCACACCAGATAGTACCTAATCTTTCTTTTAGAGTGCCCAGTCTCCTGCGGAGCCCGTCTATTCCCCATGGTCCTTACGGAGTTCCCAGCATCCACTAGGACGTCAGAGAAATATGGATTATCCAATGTGACTTCTACTACAAGTCATTTTCATATAGAAATATTTGGAAGTATAGTAAAAAGTGCAGAAACTTTGCTGAGACTATATTATTCTGCTTTAACTGAGAGAATAAATGTCCGCACATGTATACAATATATAAATATACAATATTTTACTTAAATCCAATGTATGGATAATCAATGCCTAAGTCATACAGCTTAATCTAAGCTGTATGACTTAGGCACTGATTATCCATACATTGGATTTAAGAAAAAATTCCATTCATACTAAAAGTTCACAACAGAGACAAATATTGTCTTTTAATATATATTATAAATAATAAGGGGGTGACATGCATATAATTATTTACAAAGTCACACAATTCATAATTACTGTACTTACCCCTATTATCATTAAGAATAATAAAAGTTAAGTTTTAAACTTAACAATCATATCAATTTAATCATCACATATACAAAATATAAAAGAGTGCTCCAAAATAGCAATCTTTCTTTTTTTTTTTGCCAACTGCAAATAAGTAGATATTAACATGTTACGGTTTTGATTGTTTGGAGCACCTCCAGCACCATAAACTATAAACCTATTATAGAAGATTCATTTTAGTGGCTGGTTCTTTATGAATTGAATGCATCAATAACTATATTTGAAGTCTGGTGCAGGATACTAAAATACCATTGTACATAGAGTTGTTAATATTGGTGGAAAATCACTTAGCAGCACAATATACAGTAGATCAGATCCTCAGTGAACAGAGACTTCTGTTTCATCTGACGTAACTGATAAGCAAGCATCGTATGCTGCAAATTGGTATTACAACCAGTGATGCAGTGCTCCATTTTGTGATGCAGTGCTCCATTTTGTGATGCAGTGCTCCATTTTATATAAAAAATTCAAAATGCAGTAATTACAGATTTTACTGGTTGACTTCCTTGTTGCTGCAAATATCTAGTCAGTCAATCATGTGGCAGCAACTCAATGCATAAAAGCATGCAGACATGGACAAGAGGACCAACTGTTGTTCAGAACAAACACCACAATGTTTTCAGCACCTTGGCGAATCAATGTCATGATAAAGTTTTTCTGGGAGTAAAGCGTATGTAGATGGGTGGGTCGCTGTCAGCACTACTACAAGGGAATAACCAATAAAGTGACAGTGTGTGTGATAACATAACAATCATGTCAGTGCCAGAGGCTGTGTGCACCCAAACAGAGCAACACCTGATTGCTCTGGCGGGCGCTATCCAGTGGTAGCCAGCGCAAAAAACACTTGAATTTCCCTCACAGAGGTAAGGAGCAGTGTTAGCTTTTTATTATATAGGGGGTTATTCAAAAAGCACACTACTGGGCAAAACTGCACTGCAGGTGAGGCAGATGTAACGTGAAGAGATTTAGATTTGGGTGGGGTATATTGTTTCTGCACAGGGTAAATACTGGCTGCTTTATTTTCACACTGCAATTTAGATTTCAGTTTAAACACACCCCACCCAAATCTAAATCTATCTGCACATTACATCTGCCACACCTGCAGAGCACATTGATTTGCCCATTAGTTTGCTTTTTTTTTTTTTTTTTGCTAACAAACCTGAAAAATGGCCATAGTTAGATCATGCAAATTATTGCTTATAATATATATTTACAATTATAGTAGACTATTCTGATTTGTGTTATAATACCAAAATGGATGCAACCTTATCTTATTTTTATTACCCACTTCTCACTGCTTCTTAAACTTACTATTGAGCAGAGCATAAAGGGGAAACATTTCCCTAGATTACAGGATATAAAAATGGCTCAGGGCTAAAAATGTAGTGAATAGCGGTTACACAAACTTGTATTCATTTATTAAAGATCATAAATGCAAACACAGACAATTATTCACATCCAAGACCTCATTAACAGATTTATAGACCATATGCTAACCTGTCTCAAGTTTGTAATTATAGACACTTAACAGATGTAAGCAAACAAGGCAAGCAGGTAAAGACGTGTAATACATCTGACACTGTCACATCTAACTGGATTACACAGGAGTCCCCAAATGCTGTCGCTGCCTATGAAGGGAACATGCAATGCATGTGAGTACATACAGTAGAGCACTTTCTTATGCATTATAGTTTTCCGAGTGTGTGCAAAGCTGATCTATAGAAGATGTCTCTAAATCAGACAACAAAAGCTGTTTTGGTCTTGAAAGCTCTTTTACATATTCCCAAGGGCCCATCTGCCAGCAAAAATAGTTTATTTTTTCCCCTGTTTGTCTCATCACTGTTCAATAAATAGCAGAGAGCATCATCCTTCTGGTACAGTGCATGCGAGGATGAAAGATGAAGCAGCTGTGTTTCTTATGCTCACCGCTGGAGTCTGCTATGTGTTCTTTTCAGAGTAACATTATGTCCACCCTGCATAGGCTTTGTACAAGAAAATGGTTTTATAAGAGGAATTTAACAATAAACTACTGTATATTGTACACTATATATATATATTTATTTTGTTTTATTTTTTTACAACTTCAGCTATCTCTTTTAGTAATTAGATACCCAAATTTTGCAAGTAGATATCCTGCATTACTGGATGCTGTTCAATAGAACTGCACAGAGATCCATAGACATATTGCTGTTCCTTTTCCCAACTGTGATCAATAACAAGCCTGCGCGGGGTACGTCCTTTACATTATTATTTAAGAGAACAAGAAAAAAAAACAAGAAAAAACTTTTGTATTAATTTGTAGTCCGATTATGGCATGAAAGTCTCCTAAACTGATTTGTAGAAGAGAAGATTTATAAGGCCAGGTGAGCATGTGACTAATCTTATGTGACCAATCACGTTATCGTCATTATACTCTATACAAGTATATGTTTTGTGAATGCTAAGAGAGTGTGTAAGTAGGAGGAACAGAGTGTGTCATTGCAGTAATTGCAAGATGCGTGAAGGTGAGAAAGGCCAGGTAATGCTCAGTTATTCATAATGGAAAATCCAAAGATTCACTGCACAGGCAGCAGCCTCCATGCTTGTGCTAACCCCAGACTTTATGCTAAGAAAGCAAAGGTGAGGACCTGCAGAGGGAATGGACACATCACAACATGCCCCCTACAAAGGAAAAATTACTTCACAGAAAGGAAAGTGGACAAGTGGAAGAGCCTCCCATCAGAGGTGGTAGACGTTAAGACAGTAGAGCAATTGAAACATGCATAGGATAGACATAAGGATACCCTTACAAAGAAATAAGAATCAAATAAGCTTTGAGATAAAAAATACACACAAAAAAAGGGGCAGTCTAGATGGGCCAATTGGTTCTTATCTGCCTTCAAATTTTAAAATTTGCTATGAGACCCTGTGATTGTGTGTTACAATCTTGGAGAGACCAAATCTACTACTCGCAGGTTATGAAAATCAGAACCATAGACCTAATGGCACTGTTGCTTTGTGTATTAAGCTGCCATTCCTGGTTGACACAACTGAACTCTCTGAAAAGAGACCTACAAGTGTTATACTGGAATGTAGGCATTAAGTTGACAATAACAAATGTTCACATTCACAAAAAGTTGACAACATAGTATCTACAGTGATGTTGACATTGTTAAAATGTTGACAGGCAACATGACAACATTCTCAGAAAGTCAACATTTGAAATGTCAACACTGCCAGAATGACATTAGGGTTTGGCTGCAGTAGAGAAGGATTAGTTACTAGGGGGAAGATAGAGTTAGGCCCTAGAGGGAGTTAGGAGGACCGAACTTACCAGAAAGCTGCTCTATAATACCCCTTTCACATCGCACAAATAACCCGGTACCGACACGGCATATTGCCGTGTCGAACCGGGTCAGTGTGCGATGTGAAAGCACACTGGCCGATTTAGCGGGTCGCCTGACCCGGTAAATCAACCCGGTAAAAAAGAAGGGTTTTACCCGGGTTGATTACCGGGTCAGGTGCGGTGTGAATGGGAGCCGTGTCGATGCGACACGGTTCCCATTCACAAGATAGGGAGAGGCGGCGCTGGAGATGAGCTCATCTCCCGACGCCGCCTCCACCCCCGCCCCTGCTGCTGCGCGCTCCGTTGTTATGGCAACCGACCCGGTATATTGCCGGGTCGGAAAGCCAGCAGCGGAGTGCAAATGCCGGATCCCACCCGGTAAGTACACGTTTGTCTTACCGGGTAGGATCCGGCATTTGCAGTCTGAATGCAGCATTAGATAACTACACCAGAGTGACTCACATGACCATCGGGACTGCTGCTGCCATCTAGAACAGATAAGTAATCGCCGGGCCAACAGGAACATTATGTGGACATTTTAACATGTCAACATTTTACCAAGATGAAACAATGGGCATCAACACTATAAACCCCCACACCTCACCCCCACCCTTCCAGTGCCTTTTCCTCTTGGCAAATATGCTTTAAACTATTTTATTGGTATTGATCAGTAAGCTATGTAGTGCCTACATATTTAAACAGTGCTTTAACAGTCCCTGTCTCAGTGGGACTTACAATTATATTCACATAGATATACACAAACACACTAGGGTTAATTTTGCCAGAAGCTAAATAACCTACTAACTCTTTGGAGCATGAAAGGAAACCCAGTAAGACAGTACATATATATATATATATAAAGGGCAGTGGACAAGTGGAATAGCCTCCCATCAGAGGTGGTAGAGGCTAAGACTGTAAAGCAATTTAAACATGCTTGGGATAGGCATATGAATATCCTTACAAAGAATTAAGGTTCAAAAAGGGTTGAGATTACCTAAAGGATAAAAAAGGGGCAGACTAGATGGGCCAAGTGGTTCTTATCTGCCGTCAAATTATATATATATATATATATATATATATATATGTATATATATATATATATATATATACACACACACACACACACACACAGCCTTGGACACAATGTGAAGTTTCTACTCTAAATGTTTCATTTCTTAATCCTCTACAATACAATGGCAGCCACTCATGACTGGCCGGCCGATTCTCCAGATACCTCAATCTAAAAATCGCCACCAGTGCGTTATGGTTTACCTCAGCACGTGCAGTTAATCAAACACGGTAAACGCCACCATCAAAGGAAAGAATCAATGTACTGATGCCAGGTAGTCCTTTGCTGCTACCCGCATACAGAATTATTAATTGCACACTCACACTTAGAAGACACAGTGAATACGCTAGATTAACGGTTTTAATAAAAAAAATATTTCCAAGGTTTGATTACAAAAAAATATTACAAATATGTTCAACAGGTTATACAGCAATCTCAGAAAATGAAAAAGGATGAATGTAAGAAAACCAGAGTCATAACATCACTTAAGTTAGAAAACTCTGTTGTGAAGCAGCCACTGGAAACATTGGGTACTGTACATCACCAGTCGTCGTGACTCTCCTTAGGCAGAATGCACCCTTAAGGCTCATGGAAGGTCCTAGCTAATCCCTTCCAATTGCACAGCACCCACCCTCTTTCTTTAACTCTTTGTTGCTGGACACTGGACGTTAATGAATCAGTCTCTCAGTATATAGGGGGGGGGGGGGGGGGGGGGTTGGCCACAGCCCAGCTGTACACCAAATTTAATTTCTTCATTAGAGGTGAAATTCTACTAGAAGTTATTCTACCTGACCTAACTTGACCAAGTCTGGTTGTTTTAAAAGTGAAGGATGCAGTTTTCCACCCAAAACTTTTAGGACTGGTACAAGACAAGAGTGCTCTATCTGTTCCCTAAAAATAAGTTCTCCTCCCATTTTCCTGTATAAAGATAGGTCAAATAAAGGATACCGCTTAGCAGCCATGTTGTTACATTCACTTTACATGAAATACAATTTCTGATACTTATTTCTGCTTTTAAACATCACAGAATTAGTTTGCAGGTCTTTTAGAATGACTCAATTCTCTACAGCAAATATTCTCAAGGCAGATATTATTACTTTAAGCAGAGCACAATGATCAAACTAGCTAAAGGGAGATCGACCAATTCTAGTGAACAAGTTAAAAATGTTCGGTTTATAATTTAGGAGATAAATGTATATCCTTTATAGACTAACAAGTGTATCCTACCTATCAAGGTTAGCAGGTAGAATACTTGGACTTTTACAATCATTTTCATATAAAAATAAAACAACTGTCCCTGCGATTACTCTGCTGGACAATGACTGCATCATAACTGTTCTAGTGCTCTATAAAACTTCCAATAAAACAGCCAGAACAAACGAGGGACAAAATGCACCTATAATAGTTTAGTATATTAGTTTACAGTCCAGGTTACAAGCATCAGCTGAATGAATAAACTTCACCCCAGTGTCTCTATTGCTGACTAATTTTTTTAATCCAGAACTACTAAGAGCACAGAAGTTGGCTTACAAACACTTGTTTTGATACATTCTCACAGTAAGTGTCACATAAAGACAATTTAGGGGAACTTGCTGTGCTCTTGTGACAACAAACAAAGAATTGGTCCCTTTCTCCTGTAACATTTTGTCCTCCTCCTATGAAATACAGTGCATCTCATGTTAAATAACAGTACATATTTTACACAAATCATTTCTGCATTTCCGCCTGTGATTATCGCTATACTTGATGGGATCCTTTGGATGAAATACTTCTGCGGAAGGAAGATGAGGAAAACTTTTCTATCAGCAGTAGCCACGGTTAAATCAAACAGAATTTGGTTAGCTGCAAGAAATCTTTTAGCCCTTATATTGAAGATTGAAGAAACATCCCTCACTCCCATGACGCATTTATGCTGTATCCAGCACGGCTGTCACATTATCGGACCATGTGTTATTACATATTTCTCCTGTGTGCCCCCACTCTGTTTATTCACTGAAGAGTGAGTTTCTCAATGCGGATTCTGTAACATGAACCACATCTCCCTTCAGATATGGTTTCATTTTAAGGTTTTGTTTCTAATCTTAGCTAAATATGTTTAAGCAGTAAATGTGTATGGTAGTTTACACTAACGAGGGACTGCCAAAAACACTTGCTGCAAAGTAGCAGACACTGGAAACAAAGTGCAAAGATGGGACTGGAAGAGAGAAGATCATTGTGGTTCTCCATAGATAACCTGTACATTATTAATCTGCCACTGTGGAGCTACAAACTGAAATTTGCCGAAACATTGTTTAAGGTATGCAGTCACTTTGCAGACATTCAAAATGTCAATACTGAACATGTTGACATTTGCAATGCTATTCTACACAGTAAGTATGTCGACAGCCACAACGTTGACACATGATTTTAAGGTTAAGGTTCGGGTTGCAATTAAGCTTAGGCTGTGGTTAGAATTAGGTTTAGGGTCATTCCATGGTAACAAACGTTACATTTGGACTAGACAGATCATGTGAAAAAGATTTTTTTGAGCATGTGTTTTGAATATTTTATGCAAAGTAAATGTTCGTGTGGAACAGGATATGCTTGAATTTTGATGCAAAGCTTGGCATCTTGACATTGTTAGATGCTTTGAGGGAGAGAATTGAAAACTGGTAACAAACGTTACATGAAAAGGACAGAACTGCAATGTTTGTGACAGATAAAGAAATGTATCTGCTACTTGGTAAGGTCTGGAAATAAAAATACATGTGTTTGTATTAGATAGCATGTATTTTAAAACAGGGGTAATGACAAAGTTATGACTTGTTCATCTCTTGCCCAGAAAAAAATTAATATAGAAAAGTAAAAAACGTTACACAGTCAAATGTTCATAATGGAGATCATTGTAAGGAGTGTCCAAAAATAAATGTAAACTAAATAGAGTAGTAAAGAACATGAAGGTCACTCAATTTGGTGAGAAATAAAAAACTTTCCTCTAACTTCTCTTAGTTTGGCTAACTTTGCAACAACCATTTCAAATGAAACTTCATCTACGTCATCTGCTTGGGGATAGACATAATACAAATCTTTCCCCATTTTCTTTCGAAGGAATTGTATCTTGAGGACATCTTCTTTCTTTTATCTCTTAAGACATTTCTTAAGAAACAATCATTGGAAATCCAATTTTCGACAAGTTGACATTCTGTACATATCGACACACTGAATGTTGGCCTTCAGAAAATATCCATATTATTCTCTCGACATTCTAACCGTCAAAAAATAAAGCACACCCATTAACAGATAACTTTCTAAACTCAAGTTCACTGAAGAAAATCCAGCACCTTAAGGTTGGTGTTAAAAAAAAAAAAAAAAAGAGAGAGAGAGAGGCTATACACATCAGCTACTGGGATCGATCATTATCTGCTCCTCTCCTGCAGAAGCAAAAAACA
The DNA here is from genome assembly GCF_028390025.1 of Pseudophryne corroboree. NCBI lineage: Eukaryota > Metazoa > Chordata > Amphibia > Anura > Myobatrachidae > Pseudophryne > Pseudophryne corroboree. The sequence continues at coordinate 241,520,666 of NC_086444.1, read as the reverse complement.
ACAAACTAAAAATGAACCATCTCTATATCTGGGTGACTGTGGGGCATATTTACAAAGTGCGGTAGTCCCTTTATCATCTGAAAAAGGATTTGTCGCCTGTTACATCAATTTACAAAGCTGATCTGCACAGACAAATCATTGATTTCTCATGAAATCCCGTAAGTAGCACAATTCACTGCAAACTATAGGAAGCTACAGGGATAGCGACGTGTGGTCACTTTAGTAAACTGTGGAAAGCCTCTTTCACAAAAATATAGTGCCAGCCGAAGCAGACATTATGCCTGCAGTATAGTGTGCTTTGTATGTGTGAGATGTCTAAGCTGCTTCCACTACCACTGGTGTGGCACAAGAACTAGTTACTGTTACCTCTTAGGGGACTCCCCTCAGCAGCACAGTGCCACAGCACAGCCTCTGGAGTACAAATCTCAAATAAATGTCACAAATCACATAGGCAGAGACAAGGCAGCAGCTATGCAAGCAGACGCTAAAACAATATTATACAAGCTTATCACATGTGGCATCAGCTCGGCAGTCAGCACTGACATGACTCCGCCTCCTCCAGTTCTCCCAGCGTGTCAGTACTGCAGCCAGCGATAATGGCAGACAGAGCAACTGCATCTGCCTCCGGCGCTTAACTGCATCTGCCTCCAACCGCCCCCACCCCCCTCATCTTGCCCCCCCCCAATCCCCACAGGTTATCAGTCTTCCACAAAACCTACTACCAGAGCATTACGCTACAGACAGAGGCGCTCGTGAGTGGGCCAATATTGAATGGGTTATGTTACTGGGATCAATGACTGATGTAATTTGTTTTGTAATGTTGCGGTATAACTGTACTGACATTCTATAAATGTGTATTAAAAACAAAAAGTTGCTGTGGCATAATTAAATTGATTTTCCTGGTGGTCAAGCACTTGTCCTACAAATAGCCTCTTTCACCGGAGTGTAATAGACTCATCTGTCAACAGCATTAGTCAATGCACTTATTGTATGTGCAACAACAGAGTAGCAATTATTTGTAGATTCTGGGTTTATAAATGTACAACATACAAACAACACTAATATATGTATAAATATGTAATTAATGCCTGAAACCATTGGTACTTTTCATTATTAATTCTGAATCCTTGAGTATCATAAGGAATAATCACCTTCTGCTATAAATTATTTTTGTGACCATATAGAGGCATGAGGCCACACACATCAGAAGTCACTAAGAACTCCACACTGACTTCAGCTACCCTTTCCTGTCTGTCATCCGCCAATTATCCATGCTCTACTTTCCCTTGTTTATACTCAGTCATCTATCTTGCTAGGACAGTATTGTGCACTGTGCCAACAACTCTCCATAGAGACTAATGGTCTACATGCAAGCTTCCATTTCTGCTGTTCACCTGATAATGGAAAAAACACAATTCCACTACAGATCTCATCGCCCGCTGCTACAGTACTGTCCATTTTTTTTTATATTTACAAGTGGTCTTCAAAATTCAATTAATTTTGGCTTTAAGGTTAAAGTGTAGAGTACATTCTCTCACTTACATCTCCGAAGGGCAAATAAGTGTATAAAATCATCAGGACCTGCAATCAGCCACAGTGTTAGAGTTTAGGGATCTCCTAATAAATGGTCTAAATCAATGATTTGTAATCACAAAGCTCCCACATTACAATAGCATTTGTGATTATTCAGTGTAATTATTAAAAACAATAAAAACACAATTACAATAAAGATGGGAGCTAAGGAAAAATCAATCCAAATAAACATAAAAAATAATTACAATCCACAGACATCTTATATAGTAGTATCAACACAATGGGAAAGATTAAAAGACAAAAACATCTACGATCATATTCTCTGACATGTGGGGGACGCCCAGCACAGGCTAGACGCCCCGCATGTCAGGCCCTACCCCCCCACCAGGTGCGGAAGCATCACACAGCGGTGATGCTTTTGCACCCGGCAAGTAGCTCTCTGCCTGCGCAGCCTAGCTGCGCTGGCAGGCGGATACCCGCCATGTTTTTGGTAACAGCGGCTGTGTGTAACATCACGCAGCCGCCGCGGCCCGCCCCAGCTATAGACCGGACACGCTTGTGTTGTATGGACTGTGCCCTCCCAACGGCGTGACACGCCCCCTCCCGCCCTGCAACCGCCTCTGCATGTCAATCTGGCAGAGACGATCGCACCAGTGAGATGCTTTTGCATCTCACTGGGTGCGCATGCGCAGAGCGCCCAACAAGAGAAAGGGCTTTAGGGTGCGATCGCTGTTGTAGAAGCGATCAACCCTGAATCAGGGTCATAGTGACCATTTTATGTGTTGCTGACCCGATACTTGCTAGTCACAACATTAAAGTTAAAAGCCGGTATCTAAATTAGGTGATTAAAGCACTACCTACTCTCCTTGAACGTCCATCAGGAGTTTTCAATACATAATAATTAACAATGATATTTTGAGTTACAATTTTCCGTGATGTTGAAATCTTGCAGATTACTCTTACTCCAGGCATAACAATTGTCTCTCTTCCCTCACCAATACATAGACATCTCACATTCCAGACATGATCATTTTGTCTTCCTTTTACAGCAGGGCATAGTGCAAATGATCAAAGATTCCTGAGTGTATAAAATGATGGAGCATGCCAAAGAAAGAGTCCAAAGTAATGATACAAACAGCACAGCTAATGGCCAAGAAAAAAAAAATCAAAGGAGGATTAGATACGTTAAAACAAGTACACAACTGCATTTAGCTTGCTTTCAGAACTTTTGTATTTAAAAAGAACTTGAAAGAAATATATGTTTTAGATCACTGGTTCTCATACTTTGTTGGATCGCAGTGACCTAGAGTCTCTACTATTAGTTCATTGCACGCTTAGGCCAAACGTATTTCTACGTCATTCATATACCCTTCAGACACCCGTACATGCTATTTATATTCCCATCAGCTCCCACTTTATGTCCATCAGACCCTCCATGCCCCTTAAAATGCCCATCAAGCACTTTAAAGTTGCTGTAGCTATCATGGCTATGAAAGTAGCCTGCTTTGGATCAAATGAAGCAGAGGAAATGGCAGGATAGAGCATAAACTCCCCCGAGTTTCACTACCCATGTATGGTTTGTAGCTAAGGATTAAGTTTAGTTCTGGTATATGCCTGCTGATAGCCTTGCTGCCAGTGCTCTAGTAGTGTTTTGCTGTCTTTATTTTAAATTCCCCATCATCACAATGTAGTTTCACCTGATACAGTAGAGATGTGTGTCCTTACACCCAGTTTCAGAAGCACACCTGTGCAAAAGGGTGCTCACAAACATGGCAGCACAAATCATTTCATTTGGGACCAGACCAACCACCCTGTATTTTGATGAATATCGGTATAACTCAAAAAATAGCTGCTTACAAAGTGTGTAGTAACAGGTCTTCTCACAAAGGTCACAAAGCAAGTCAATTTCTAATTATGATCTGCAACTCTTTTCTACAATACTTAAGTAGTAAGTATGAGTCAACAGATGTGCACTCATACACTATTAGCTCTGTTTCGCCAAACTTCTCTGCGCATCAGATCCTGTGCCAAGCACCTTTTTTTCACCCAACTGCGCATCTAAAATGCAATGTTATGCGACAAAACCACTTTACTAGAGTGCACTGATTAATTTGATATGTGACACTTGTATATCTATGTGCGACTGAGTTTATATCTGTATATGAAGTGCCACAAAGCTGCAGCCGAGGCTTTTTTCACACCAAAGTCCACTGTGCTTTGTATGCAGACTCAGACACACACAGATATACGTGTTGCATATCAAACAAATCAGTGCATTTCCTTCCATTAGTCATTTTGGTTTAAATTAGGGATGAGCGGGTTCAGTTCTCTGAGTACCGAACCCTACCGGACTCCACATCCCGAGCCCAGATCCGAGTCAGGCTCGGGTTTTCCGCCTGACTCGGAAACCCGAACGAGGCAAAAAGTAATCATCCCGCTGACGGATTCTCACGGGATTTGGATTCCATACCGCGTCGCGGCCATTTTCACTCCAGTCTCGGAGAGTGTAGTGAGAGGACGTATCTCCATCCTCAGTGTCTGTGTGGGGGCGGGAAAGTGGGGTGGCGAGTCTTGTGCTGTGTTCTGCTGCTCAGTCCAGTCCAGTGTAGTCAGTGTCTTATGCTGCATTAGCCCAGCCCGTCACAGTGTTGTTGTCCTCTGCTGCTATATGTCCCCAGTGCTGCTGGCTGCTGTATAAGTCCCTTGCATTTTTGCTGCGTTGTCTTGCATCAGACCAGGGGTAGTGTCTTGTTCAGCATCAGTCCAGTGACCAGTCACAGTGGTGGTGTCCTCTGCTGCCATATATCCAGTGTTACTGGCGTATAATTCCCGTGATATTGCTGTATAATTCCTGTGATACTGGCGTTTAATTCCTGTGATATTGCCGTATAATTCTCGGAATACTGGCATATAATTCCTATGATATTGCTGTATAATTCTCGGAATACTGCCGTATAATTCTCTGAATACTGGTGTATAATTCCTATGATATTGCCGTATAAATCCTGTGATATTGCCGTATAATTCTCGGAATACTGGCGTATAATTCCTGTGATACTGCCATATAATTCCCGTGATACTGGCGTATAATTCCTGTGATACTGGCGTATAATTCCTGTGATATTGCCATATAATTTTCGGAATACTGTCGTATAATTCCTATGATATTGCTGTATAATTCCTGTGATATTGCCGTATAATTCTCGGAATACTGGCGTATAATTCCTGTGATATTGCCGTATAATTCTCGGAATACTGGCATATAATTCCTGTGACATTGCCGTATAATTCTCGGAATACTGGCATATAATTCCTGTGACATTGCCGTATAATTCTCAGAATACAGGCGTATAATTCTTGTGATATTGCTGTATAATTCTCGGAATACTGGCGTATAATTCCTGTGATATTGCCATATAATTCTCGGAATACTGGTGTATAATTCCTATGATACTGCTGTATAATTCCTGTGATATTGCCGTATAATTCTCGGAATACTGGCATATAATTCCTATGACATTGCCGTATAATTCTCGGAATACTGGCGTATAATTCCTGTGATATTGTCGTATAATTCTCGGAATACTGTGACATTGCTGTATAATTCTCGGAATACTGGCGTATAATTCCTCTGATATTGCCATATAATTCCTGTGATATTGCCGTATAATTCTCGGAATACTAGCGTATAATTCCTGTGATACTGCCATATAATTCCAGTGATACTGGCGTATAATTCCTGTGACATTGCTGTATAATTCCTGTGATATAGTCATATAATTCTCGGAATACTGGCGTATAATTCCCGTGATACTGGTGTATAATTCCAGTGATTTTGCCAATTAATTCCAGTGATTTGGACATATAATTCCAGTGATTTTGCCAATTAATTCCAGTGATTTGGACGCATAATTATTAGTTACAGTGATTTTGCCAATTAATTCCAGTGATTTGGACGTATAATTCCAGTGATTATGCAGTATAATTCCAGTAATTTGGACGTATAATTATTAATTACAGTGATTTTGCCAATTAATTTCAGCGAATTGGACGTATAATTGTTATTTACAGTGATTTTGCCAATTAATTCCAGTGATTTGGTCATATAATTACAGTGATTTTGCAGTATAATTCCAGTGATTTGGACGTATAATTAATAATTACAGTGATTTTGACAATTAATTCCAGTGATTTGGACGTATAATTCCTGTTGGAATTGTCTGTGTCGCTTGGCATAGTCATACAGCGAACTTGGTGCACCTTTTTTCTTCTTTGTATCATGTGCTGTTTGGGGCCTTTTTTTGATATCTGCTCTCCTGTCTGCCACTGCAGTGCCACTCCTAGATGGGCCAATTGTTTGTGTCGCTTGGCTTAGTCATACAGCTACCTCATTGTACCTCTTCTACATCTTTGCATGAGGTGCTGTTTGGGGCCTAGTCTTTGAAAAGTGCCATCCTGTCTGACACTGCAGTGCCACTCCTAGATGGGCAAGATGTTTGTGCCGCACACTTGTGTCACTTAGCTTGGCCATCCAGCTACCTAATTGGACCTCTTTTTCTTCTTTGCATCATGTGCTGTTTTGGGACTAGTTTTTGAATAGTGCCATCTTGTTTGCAACTGCAGTGCCACTCCTAGATGGGCCAGGTGTTTGTGACGCACACTTGTGTTGCTTAGCTTAGTCATACAGCCACCTCGGTGAAACTTTTAGGCCTAAAAACAATATTGTGAGGTGTTCAGAATAGACTGGAAATGAGTGGAAATTAATGTTATTGAGGTTAATAATACCATAGGTGCAAAATTACCCCCAAATTCTGTGATTATAGCGGTTTTTATGTTTGTTTGTTTGTTTGTTTGTTTGTTTGTTTTTTCAAAAATCATCCAGATCCAAAACCAAAACACAAAAGGGTAGTTTTGGCAAAACCAAGGCAAAACAAAAACACGAAAGTGGAATTAGAACCAAAACACGAAAAGTGCCAGCCGCACATCTCTAGTTTAAATATGTCCGAGTTTATAATATGCTGGAATATCATTGGATGAATCCTGTGATTTTTATGCAATGCTACTTTTTTGATTGGTATTTTCTAGATAGATACAGTCTTTAAATGTATGAATCGATTGTATTCTAAATGCAACTTTAACATGTTTATCTCCATGACATTTGCTATGCCCGATCTGCATATAATTGTATGTATTACACGTATTGCTTCAATAAAAACAGTTTAAAAAAAATAAAAATTTATCAGTGCAGTCTAGTGAAGCGGTATTATTGTGTTGCAATTAAGACGCACATTATGGTGAAAAAGATGCAAAAATGCTAAGCCAATAGCCACGGCTCACTCGCGCCAGGCATCTTGCGTTGCATGGCGTATTGAAGCTAGGCGTATGAGGACACATCTGAATGAATGAAATTAAAAAATAAATCAAACTAACATTCATATGCTAAAATATTATGCTTAACTCAACATTTCTACCAAAAACGTATCCTAATTAGAGATGTGCAGGTTCGGATTCACCTGTATCTCAAAATTGCATCTTATTGGCTCTCAGATGTCACGGTTTTTGGATAGTCAATAAGAAAAGTAAAATCCGAACTCGCTTTATTTCTGGCGTTAAGAAGTGAGTAAATCTGAACCCACACATCTCTAATCCTAATATTTGAATTACAGACTTTAAAAAGGCACATTATCCCTCTGCATGCTTACACTCATCTCTTCCTACTCATTGTGAACCTTCTCTCTCTGATAAAGGTCAGCCATAAATGTACCACTTGCAAGAAGCTTTGACAGAAACACTCATGCCTCAAACAAAGCAATTTCCAGTTTCACTAAACAATTATTCAGCTTCTACTGTGTCTATGTAATTCTCAATTCTTCATTTACATTTTTATTATATCAAGCCTGAATCCCAGTCTATAAAAGTGTTGCTTTTTTGTTTTTTTTACTATATTTAACTTTATTTTTCTATTCAAACTCTTTTTATTGAAGAAAAGTTATCGAAAATGTGATATCAGACAATGAGGAGTTACATATATAATGTTCACTCTAGGAGTGAAAAGGGGCAGGGCGCCGGACTCCGGGGGCACATGTGCGCGCGCGGCCGAAATGGGGGCGCGGCCACGCAAATTAGGGGGTGTGGCCACGCCTACGTCATTTTAGGGGCGGGGCGGCCCACAGACGCTACTATAGAGAGCGTCTGTGGCCGGCGACGTCACTGTTGGTGGCGTGCCCAGCACCTCCGTCGGTGCTGGGCTTCCCCCAGCCCTCTCCCAATGCGTGAATGGATGCCGCGCGCATGCGCACGGCATCTATACACGCCGGGAGGGCAGGAAGCGGGCGGCTGTTCTAGCAGGGCGCCACAAAAGGGGCAGGGCGGGTTTTGCCTGCTAAAAAACGGGCAGGGCGCGGCGCCCTGCTAAAACAGCCTAGAGTGAACACTACATATAACATCACAAGACATGGTAACATATAAAAATGTATGAACGATGAAGGTACAGTAGTATCACCATAAAAAATGTGCATTATGTCTGGATACAGTCAATATAACACAATCTGTATAACATTAATAATAAAAGGAGAGGGAAGAGAACAACACATACTGTAAATGATGTAATACAAAAAAAGTTTGGTTTGGCACACCAGAAAACAAAGTTTACCACACAACTAGTGGTAGGAAAATTGTTGTTTGAATTATTCTGATGTCAACAAATGCAATCAGCAAAAGTCCTATTACAAGTTCAAATATTTGTGGATTATCTCAATCCCACAACGGTATCCACCATGGAATGAAAGGCAGCATTCAGAGACTAGATCAAATTCTGAGAGTTCATTTCTGATCTCTTGAAATTCAAGCGGTATGTTTAATCTGTCAGTCTCCCCTTATACTGGTTCCCTCTTAACTCCAATATCCTGGGTCGTGTTGCCATCAGGGTCGGGGTTGAGGCGGCATCAGGGGCAGAATGGAGGCAGCACTGGGAGGTTAGATCATCTCTACGGCTCCTCTGCCTATACTGTGAAAGGGTCCCGGGTCGCTTTGACCCGGCAACCCGTTCACACTGCACCTGATCATGGTAATAACCCTTCTTTATTCCCGGGTTGAAATACTGGATCAGGTGACCCAGGAATTAGGGACTGACCCCTTTCACACTGCAAAGCAACCCGCCTCGAAATATACCGGGTCAATACCAGGTTATTTGTGCGGTGTGAAAGTGGTATGAATAATCTCAAACTGTATATTCTTATATTGCGCTTCTTTAATGTTCAAATTTACCTTGGGTGAAGCAGAAATGGTCATATATGTTAGTGTAGTAGGTATAGTTCAAAATGAATATTCACCTCAGGCGAGAACAGACCACACTGGGAAAGGGTGTAAATAACAGCTCAAAGCCTGATGTTCAATTAAACACACCTTGATAGTCCCTTTAGAAACAAAATTACCTTCTAAAATTCCTCACCAAGGAGGATTAATTTGCTTATTCTGAACAACACCAGACACAAAGCGTCTATAGCAGAGCCCAATCGAGAATATGCAGTAAAACACACCTCTGAAACCCTCATTTGGTAATAAAATTACCTTACACAATTCCTCACAGGATCAATCAGCATTAAATGAATTCCATGGGACAAACAGTATCTCAGGATTTCAGATGGTATTAAGTCTAAGTACAATCAGACAAGCGCATGGGTAAGAGTTCCGGTTACTCCTACTGGTACAAGTCCAATGACTCAGCAACACCCATATAGAGATTCCAGAGTTTCCTAGAACACATTTTTGGTCTCACTTCTTCATGAGCGGATCACGAATTGATAGGCAGTGTCAGTGCCACGACCAGCCAATGGGGACCTCAGCTGATGACACATACACCAGCTGTACCGCCAACACCCGGACTGCCCAAATCTGACAGGTTGCCAGACACATCTGTATAACTATTGGCCAATAGGCATTCAGATTAACAAACTATGGGACAGCCATGCAAAAGCTGGAGAGGGGACATGCTGATACTTCCGGTTTAAATACTGGCACCCTACACTAGTTCTGCAGGCTACCACTGAAGAAACCCTCCTGAAGTGAAACAGCTGTCTGGTTTATCCCTTGGAGGGTCAGCGCGTGAATGGCTGCCCTCCTTATTAACACCTACCCCATATGGATTCCGGGTACTTTTTTCTCTCTCCTATTCTCCATTCTGAATACTGTGGGTCTCCATTAATTACAGTCTGCATTAGGTCTTGGGGCACCAGACCATATAAGAGAATTAACACTCGTATCATATACCTTCCTCTTATTCTGTGGGCATTTCTGCCTCTGGAGAACGTTAAATGTTGTAACACACCCTGAGGCAGCAGCTTCACAGTAGCAGGTGCTTTCTACACTATCCTTCTACTTGTGTCTAGGCACTTTCATTGTGATGATTTTTCTATAGGTGGTGGTCTTCAATACCATTTTACAGTACCAGGCCTGCTACTGGGAAGAGATCACAAAAGCAGATGTCTTCCTTTTGTCTACACTACCTACCCCTGTAATACACTCAGCAACCTTGCACACATATTAATAACTGCTTTGCATATGATATGCAGCAGCATCTTTTCTGTCTAGGGGTAATTACAGCTATATATCTGATCAAACTGATCTCTATGGGGTATATTCAATTAGGGTCAGCTGCATTCCAACAAGCATTTGTCGGAATGGATCTGACAAGGGCTATTCAATGCCAATCTCAATTCGACTTTAAAAAAGTTGAATTGAGATTAGGGACCGGAGAGGGTGAGAGCCGCAGGCAGACGGGGAACAGCCGCAGGCAGACAGGGGACGGCAGCGCTGCAGGAGGATGTGGCACAACCACCAGACCTCACGGCAGCATCCACCCAGCTCCAGCAAGCGGGACCTCACTTGCTGGAGCCGGGTGGACGCTGCCCCGAGCGGTGGCTATGACACATCCTCCTGCAGCGCTGTGCTGTAGCACTGCTGTCCCCTGTCTGCCCGCGGCTCTCCCCCGTCTGCCCACGGCTCTCCCCCCTCTCCTTCTCAGTTCGACTTTTTTTTTAAGTCGAACTGAGATGGTCGGAAACGGGCCCAAAACCTGTCGGATTTGGCCCTGGTTTCCTCAGAAGCACGTGAATCAGCAACTATACCGCCGATTCACGTACTATTCAACAAGTCGAATTCCCCGACTTGACGAATAAAAATGCTGGGGACTGAATAGGTCGGAACCCCTTCCAAACTGAAAAAAAGTCGAAAACTGCTGTCTTTTCAACAAGACGGCGGTTTCGACCTTAATTGAATATACCCCTATATCTGCTTCCTTGAGTACACAGATCATATGGATATTTGTTGTTTTGTTTGCCTCAAGTATTGTATGACAAAATTTACCACAAAAGTAGTAGTAGTATACAAGACTCATATTTCTTTGAGTGCTATATTTTCACGCCAGCAGTATTCTTTTTTTTTATTTTATTTTTTAAACAATTTTATTGACAGGAAAATTATAAACACAGAAAAAATTAACTCATCAAGGAAACAGAAATCATAAAATACAGTACATACAGAAGAATATGTACAAGAAACAACTGGAGAACAGTTGACTTTAAAAAGGGTGGCCGGTATCCAATACGGTCATATTGTACCAAGTGGTGAAGCTAAAACTTTGACGCAGGAGTAATTTGGTGCCTGAAGGTAGTGTTAAGATATAGGGTAACCAGGTGTCAAAGAAAGTTGCGGTCCGTTTTTCTTTTTGTAGGGAAACCTCAGACCAATCCATTGTGAATAGATAGGATAACCTGGGACACAAAAGAGTAATGGGTACCGGGTCTGGAGATATCCATTGGGATAATATATTTTTAGCTGAGGCAGCCAGTTTATTAAGTAATTTCAGGTTGCCGTTAAACTAGATCTCGATTCGGCAGGAACTATACCCCAAAAGGCCCACACATCATCAATAATAAAGGATAGATGTAGATCACAAGTAATGTAGGTTTGAAGGGCAGACCACAAGGAACGAACCCGGGGACAGGACCAAAGACAGTGTTTAATATCGGCCTCCAGGTCTCCACACTTAAAGCAAGCCGACGTGTCTGCGTAGCCTATCAAAAATTTAAGCTTGGCCGTGAAGTACGCCTTATGTAGAATTTTGTGGTTCATCTCTACATATGATATAGAAACCAGTTGTTTGTTCAAAGTTTAGTAGGCAGAAACTTCATGGCGAGACCAGGGAAATCATCCCCCCATTTCATCAGTCCCCCCCGAACCTCCCTTAAGGTGCAGTACCAAGCGGGCTTGGTCATAGATGTATGAGGTAGTGAGTGGAGATCCTGGGTTGCGTCGTACAACACTGTCAAGACATACCCCTATCTCCCAAAGCAGTTAGAATTGAGGTGACGTAACTACAGGCCTGTAGGAAGGGGAACAAGGTATTGGCAATGTCAGGAAGTTTCCTTGAAGTTGTGTACATGTTAAGAGAGTAAATGATTCCGATTGTAAAAATTGGAATATATAACAGAGGTGGGGGTGGAAGTCCCCACAGTGGTAAAAATATAGATTGGTAGCGTAACAAACGTAGTCTAGGGCGCAAAGTATGCCAAGCAACACAGGCAGAGTAGATTAAGCAGTTGAATTTAATTGATGGCAGGAGAGCCTGAGGTAGAGTATGCAGCAGAGAAACTAGATTCCAACCGGGTGTGAAAGCCTGATCTAGGTGGCTATTGGAATAAGTTTGGGTGCCGCTGATCCAATCGGTGGCTATTCTGTAATTAGCTACTAGGGCATAGGATCGTAAACATGGCAGGATAAGTCCTCCCAGTTCACGTTTTTGCTGGAGTCTAAATAGAGAGATTCGAGGGTGTTTGTTTGCCCATATGAATTTAGAAAGTGCTTTATTCAAGTTTGACAATAGGTTTTTAGAGGGATAAATGAGTAGAGTTTGGGGGACATAGAGGAATCGAGGGAAACTGATCATTTTAAAGAGATGGCAGCGACCAATATACGTTAAAAGGAAGGTGGGCCCATTTGGAAAAATCTAGGAGGGTTCTCTGAAGGAGCGGGTTGTAATTAAAATCATGTAATAGGGACGGATGGCGTGGTATCTGTATGCCTAAATATGTGAGGCAGTTGTTCTGGCCCCAACGGAATGGGAAGGAGTCCCACCACGCTTGTTGTCCCTCTGGGAAAAATGCTAATGCCTCCGTCTTAATGTAATTGATCTTAAATCCAGAGACCGTTTCAAAGTCTGCCAACAGAGTAAGGAGTTTTATGGTTGGAGAAGTAGAGGAGAATGTCATCGGCAAAAGATGAAAACGTCACCTCCATCTCCCCAATCATTATCCCCCGCCAGAGAGGTTCCTTAATAAAGTGTCTAAATAGGGGGTCTATAGCAAGGTTAAATAGTAGGGGGGAGAGAGGGCAGCCCTGCCTCGTTCCTCTGGCTAAATCAAAGCAGCGGGTATTGTTAGAATTGACAGCCAGAAAGGCTTTAGGGTTATCGTAAAGGGTAGAAAACACTTTTAAGAAGGGGGTACCAAAGCCCTGTACCTGGAAAATTCGGGAAAGGTGTGCCTAAGAAATCCGGTCAAATGCCTTGTCGGCATCGCAACTTACTACCAGGTTATCCACTAAGTTGGCTTGGTGTGTCGCCGTCATGGCAGCTAGAAGTGTCCGAATATTACGGATCAAGTGTCTCTTGCACATGAATCCCGTTTGGGCAGGGTGAATTAAATTGGAGAGTATGGGCTGGAGTCGGGTAGCAATAAGTTTTGTGAATATCTTAAAGTCCTGGTTAAGTAAGGAGATCGGTCTATAAGAGGAGGGAAGGGTGGGATCTTTGTTTGGTTTCAAAAGTAAAATGATTCTTGCAACGTTAAACTGTGGGGGGGCTGGGTTACCCGAGAGAATGGAATTAAATAGTTGGGCAAGAAGTGGAGAGACTTGTGAAGACAGGGATTTATAATATGTAGCAAATAGACCATCTGGTCCAGGGAACTTACCTATAGGGAGTGATTTAATCGTCTGTTCTATCTCTTGTGTCGTTACGGGGGACATTAAGAAGTCTCTGTCGTCATCAGTAAGGACTGGGAGGTTTAGACAGGTCAGGAAGTCCATTCCTGCTGCCGGATTATCCACCAGGGCGCTATAGAAAGATTCAAAGTAGGATAAAAAGGTCGAACTTATATCATTGTGGGAAGTGGAGAGGGTGCCCTTAGGGAGTTGAATGGAAAGGATAGGGGCTGCTGCCGTGGATGCACGTACCATGTTGGCCAGGAGTTTTCCCGGTCTATTTCCCCAATGAAAATAACGATTTTTCTGATAGTTAAGACTCATCTGGGCCCTTTCAGAACAGAGGGTGTCATAGAGGTCCTTAGCCTGTTTATATAAGAGGCGGGAGGATTCTGAGGGGTCAGCCAATAAGGTGGAATAGGCTACCGAAACTGCCGTGGAAGCTTGGGAGAATCTCTGGGCAAGTTTTTTCTTTTTGGCTGCTACATATGCTATAATGTGGCCTCTTAGTACCGGTTTAGATGCCTGCCAGAGGAGATTAATGTCCGGGCGATGGACATCATTGTCCACAATGTAATTAGAAGAGGACTGTGCTAAGTGAGCTTTAAAATAGTCAGTAGATGCTAAATAGTCAGGGAATTTCCAGTTATAAGAAAAAGTTTTAGGTTGAAGTAAGGTAATGGACATCCAAATGGGGGCATGGTCTGATAATAGAATATTCTTTACGCCACTTGTTCTATTTTATGTAAAAGAGAACCTGACACCAGCCAGTAGTCCAGACGGGAAAATGAGTTGTGGTGATGGGAGTAGAAGGTGTATTCGCGGGAAATGGGATGAAAAAATCTCCAGGAGCCTATGAGGGTGAGGGAGTCAAGAAGAAGGGAGACTGTGGGGGGGGGGGGGGGGGGATGGGGGGGATCTGTTGTTAAGGTGACGAGGACCTCCTGATACATCTAGTGCTGGGTCCAAAATTACATTAAGGTCCCTGCCCAGAATCATAAATCCCTCTGCCCATACCTGTAATTTAGAATAAACATCAGAAAAAAAGGATGCATTTGGGCCAGTATATATAGTATATAGGCATACCAATGTATATAATTCACCCTCTAAATCGACTTTAAAAAAGAGAAAACGGTCTTCTGGTTCGCGCCATTCATCACGTATGACATAGTGGACCGATTTACTAAACAATATCAGAACCCCACGAGATTTACTGTGATAAGAGGCAGAGTTAAAACCTTGGACCCAAGTGTCACGCATTGTAATGCACTCAGAGTTTAGCAGGATACAGAAGTGCAAAAACGAATGCCCTTGGAGAACAGTTCTGTACATACCAGGGAGAATTCTCTGCGTTTAGTGGAGACTTGGAAGGAAAAGTCCTGGAATAATAAGATTCTAGCGTCCTCGTATTTGAGGTCTTTCAGCTTCCGGTATGCATCCAGAATTGAGACCTTGTCGAGGTAATTCAATAGGTGAAATATGACAGGACGGGGGCGCTGTGGTTGTTTATCGCGCCAGTCTGGACCGATACGGTGTGCTCTCTCCATTTGGAGCGGTCTGGCTGATGACGTTAGTACTAAAGCTTCAGGTAGCCAGAAGGACACAATATAAAGCAATTCTTTAGGTCTCACTGATTCCGGCAAACCAATAAGTTGCAAATTATTCCGGCGATTTCAATTTTCAAGTTCCTCTAGTTTGTCTTGAAACGCCAACATATTAGTGTCCTGTGTATGTAACAAAGTTTTCGCCTTCGTTAATTCGTCCTCCAAAGCTGAAATCCTATCTTCAGCTTCCGATAAACGAGAGGTGGGCTGTTTCAAAAGTGCGGTCGCGGAGGTCACGGCTTCGGTGAGAGGGGTTAGTTTAGCGTCGAGTAGTGGAGATAATATATCCGATATTTCCTTGGCTCTTTTAGTTGTGTCAGAATAAGCGGAGGTCGGATTAGAGGAGTCCAAAGAGTCATCCCTGGAGGGAGAGGATCAAAGAGGAGAAGAAGTGACCGCAGAAAACTTCTCTTTCTGTTTCTGGGTCTGCAAATTTTTTGTGTTCCTGGGCGTTTTAGCCACATATTTCTCCATGGTGAGGTAGGGTAGTATAGTAAGATAATAAGATACGCTGCAATGAGTTGTCCACAATAAGCTGATCGATAGATATCAGGCAGGATAGGTGATGCCAGGGAAGGAGATGAGTCACTGATCACATATCACACTATGGCAGAGCTGTTGGGCTGTAGTACTGCAGGGAGGGGGGGGGGGGGGTCACCCAGAACAGCCAGCCCAGCAGTGTAGCCCTTCCTGAGGAGTGCTTATATAAAACAGGGAGAAAGGGTATGGCAGCCCTCGTTCCTTAATGTAATGTCCCCATCGGGCAGGCAGCGACCAGCGCAGTACCTGCCATAAGGTGCAGGCACGGATTGTGGTGCCCAAGATGTCTGGAGGGATCCTTGCTGGAAACTGCAGCCTTATGAAGTACAGCGCTGTTGCTGTAAGCCTGGCTGGAAGGCACTGCAAGCTGGGGGCAGGAAACCTGGGCAGAGGCGAGTGGTGGAGGCGGAGGATTGCGCGCCGTTCACGGGAAGCACCGCGGCGTTGGAGGCCATGGGCCCCGCCCGTGATGTCACTGGCAGCCGCTACAAGAAACTGCAGCGAGCCGTGGCCCTCTGTCCGAGGATCCAGCGGCTGTTCGTTCCGCCGGCAAGGGCCCTGCCAGCTGAGGGAGCGGGCGGCCATGGTACAGGGCTCCCGGCCCAGACACTGTGGTGCTGGAGGCATGTGGGCCTAAGATGGTGGCCGAGGGTGCCGGCGTTTACCAAACGCCTTCGTTCCGGCGGGGTATGGGCGGTGGGGAGCCAGGATCAGGGTCCACTTACCCACACTATCTCCCAGGGGTGTCCCGATGTTGGGGGGGCGCCGTACCCAGTGAGGAGGGGATCAATAAAGATATTTCCCAAGCAGGGAGTGGAGAGCTCACTTAAAACGTGGCCTGTTGTCAGGCCCGCCCACCGGAAGTCACCAGCAGTATTCTTAGTAACTTATCCTTTATGTCTGTGATTACTACAGTCATATTTAAAGACTACATTATTAACACGGATGAGACTTATGCACTTGTTTATAATTTATTTAACAGGGCGACATTTGTGTTGGTGCAAATTTTCTTATACAATGCTCAAAAAATAAAGGGAACACTTAAACAACACAATGTAACTCCAAGTCAATCACACTTCTGTGAAATCAAACTGTCCACTTAGGAAGCAACACTGATTGACAATCAATTTCACATGCTGTTGTGCAAATGGAATAGACAACAGGTGGGAATTATAGGCAATTAGCAAGACACCCCCAATAAAGGAGTTGTTCTGCAGGTGGTGACCACAAACCACTTCTTAGCTACTATGCTTTCTGGCTGATGTTTTGGTCCCTTTTGAAAGCTGGCGGTGCTTTCACTCTAGTGGTAGCATGAGACGGAGTCTACAACCCACACAAGTGGCTCAGGTAGTGCAGCTCATCCAGGATGGCACATCGATGCGAGCTGTGGCAAGGTTTGCTGTGTCTGTCAGCGTAGTGTCCAGAGCATGGATGCGCTACCAGGAGACAGGCCAGTACATCAGGAGACGTGGAGGAGGCTGTAGGAGGGCAACAACCCAGCAGCAGGACCGCTACCTCCGCCTTTGTGCAAGGAGGAACAGGAGGAGCACTGCGAGAGCCCTGCAAAATGACCTCCAATAAGCCACAAATGTGCATGTGTCTACTGAAACGATCAGAAACAGAATCCATGAGGGTGGTATGAGGGCCTGACGTCCACAGGTGGGGGTTGTGCTTACAGCCCAACACCATGCAGGACATTTGGCATTTGCCAGAGAACACCAAGATTGGCAAATTCGCCACTGGCGCCCTGTGCTCTTCACAGATGAAGGCAGGTTCTCACTGAGCACATGTGACAGACGTGGCAGAGTCTGGAGACGCCAAGGAGAACGTTCTGCTGCCTGCAACATCCTCCAGCATGACCGGTTTGGCAGTGGGTCAGTAATGGTGTGGGGTGGCATTTCTTTGGGGGGCCCCACAGCCCTCCATGTGCCCGCCAGAGGTAGCCTGACTGCCATTAGGTACCGAGATGAGATCCTCAAACCCCTTGTGAGACCATATGCTGGTGCAGTTGGCCCTGGGTTCCTTCTAATGCAAGACAATGCTAGACCTCATGTGGCTGGAGTGTGTCAGCAGTTCTTGCAAGATGAAGGCATTGATGCTATGGACTGGCCCGCCCGTTCCCCAGACCTGAATCCAACTGAGCACATCTGGGACATCATGTCTCGCTCCATCCACCAACGCCACGTTGCACCACAGACTGTCCAGGAGTTGGCGGATGCTTTAGTCCAGGTCTGGAAGGAGATCCCTCAAGAGACCATCTGCCACCTCATCAGGAGCATGCCTAGGAGTTGTAGGGAGGTCATACAGGCACGTGGAGGCCACACACACTACTGAGCCTCATTTTGACTTGTTTTAAGGACATTACATCAAAGTTGGATCAGTCTGTAGTGTGTTTTTACACTTTAATTTTGAGTGTGACTCCAAATCCAGACCTCCATGGGTTAATAAATTTGATTTCCATTGATAATTGTTGTGTGATTTTGTTGTCAGCACATTCAACTATGTAAAGAACAAAGTATTTAATAAGAATATTTCATTTATTCAGATCTAGGATGTGTTATTTCAGTGGTCCCTTTATTTTTTTGAGCAGTGTAGATAGATACAATTAGAAAGTTTCCTATATGTATCATTGATTGTTCTTCATTATTTACACCTTGGGTTACCAAGTGGGGAGCTATTTAACGCCCTAGATTGAAATTTGATCCAATCTCTGTACTCGCAAGTGTGTGATATTGGCTACGTGATATTAACTATCTCATATACTACAGTGATCATACACCATACCCAACAAATTTGGTATCTTGATCAATATTGTGGCCCCAGGCTTGAGCCAAAGGCAATACATTCTGCCACGCCTGTGTGCACCATATAACCAGCAGTGTATACTGTCAACCTGCTGATTAACTGTTAGGAATATACTTGCGTGCAACACCATTTTAACTAATATATGTTTTCTATCAGTTCGTCTGTGTCTGTAATTTCTGTGGGGTCATTTTCCCTCATTTTATCCATATGATTTACTAAAAGTTACATTTTATTAACTGTCAGTAGATCTGTTTCTCTGGAAAGGGAGTACCTTTTATTCTCTTTTTGTGCTACTTACAATCTCCAAAAACTTCCTTGATACCTTTCAATACAGCCTCAGCCATCTTCATGACTGAGGGGATAAAAATAAATTATATTTAAACGTATATAGATTAAGAAAAGAGAAACATTGGGTATAAACTTGAGATTTGACTAACAGGTCCTTCTCATCTACAAACCTACGTGGAGATACATCAATAATAGGAAGGAGTGGCTGCAACAAATGTCTTCCCAGCAGAGATGTCGCTATGACAGACATGAGAATAGTAGAAATTACGAAGCAAGGGGAATATACCATATCTAAAGTTAGTTTATTATATAAGAGCTCTATCGACTTTATCGGCACAAAATAACGTAGTTATCGTAAATCTTTTTCTGGAGTATTTAACCACTTAGCACTGCCAGCACTTCAAGAAAAGAGTGTTCTTCTGACCGGACATAAAAATTTGTAAGGAAAAGCTAAACAAAATACAACCCTGCTAAACCTGGGTTCAAAAATCAGGTGAATCCCTTAAGGAGAGGGGGGGAGTGGTGGTGGTGGTGGTGGTGGTGGTGGTGGTGGGGGGGGGAGGGGGGGTAGTAGGGACGGAAGGAAAAAGGAACACGGATTTAGAAAGGGGGAAGATAAAGAAAATAATTTATTTTAAAAAAAGAAAGAAAAAAGGTAAATAAACCATTCAAAAGCGACCAACATAACAAGAATGTAAACAACTAGTATAAACTGCACCTGGAAAACAAGGAGAGGCTAGAAAACTGTACATCCAGGACAGCTAAACAAGCAGGATAGGAGCTAGGGCAGACATTAACAGTCATTTATCGCACAGTAAAAACTGGCTTTTTAGCCCGATAATATCTCAGGCTATGCAATTATAGCCTGTTTTTACCGTGCCGAAAAATTAACCGTTACCGGCCGATAACACATGGGATCTGGGATAAGTACCATGATCCAAGCGTTTTCGGCTGAAAAACGGTTCTCCTGGGGCTGCTTATCGGGGATTCTGCTTTGCGTGCCTGATGCACATGAAGCATATTCCCTAACATTTAACATGATAGCCTCAGGGGATCCATTAGCTGCGGAAATTTACTGTAGCTAATAGTATACCTCCCTATATATGCAAAGAGCTCATTCTAAACAGTGAAAATATGACATATACAGTAGGTAAGTTAAACACAAAAATTTGTCTATTTTGTAGTAGAAAATAAGAAAAAACAGAAACAATCTCACCAAACACGTTCATCACAGGAAAGGATCAGGTTACAACAGATGTGCTAGGGTCAGACAGGAGTTTCAACTTCAGATTTAAACTTGAGACACAATGGGGGAGATTCAAATGTTTGAAAAGTCAGTTGGGAGTCTGGTTTTTCCTATCTAATAGACAGAAAAAAAACAGACACCAAACCGACCTTTCAAATATTTGAATCTCCCCCAATAACAGAGTTCCCCAGCCGAGGAGAGGGAAAGGATTGCTACTTGGCAAAGATAAGCCTCCCAATCCGGGAGCACCAGAGTTTGGATACTCAGAGATGAGAAGAAAGTGTCAAAGATTGAAGGTGCATGAAGTGAGATGATCCTGCCATTGTGTGGAACTTGAAAATTAAATGGCAAGCACCATTGATATTTAAAGTTAACTTTGTGAAGATAGTCCGTGAAAGGGCTTCAGGGACCTCCATCACTGTCAAGTCAGGAAATATTTCCATTTTTTCACTATTAAAATCTATCCCATTAAGTTGATGGATGGCCTCTTTAGGAGTATAATAGTGAAGGCCACAAATAACATCTTGAGAAATGTTTAATGGTAACTCTCTGGGATGGAGGGCCCTATCAAATGACATTTAACTGCTTGGGTCCAAACCAAGTATTTCACAGAAGAGCTTAGAAAAGATATCTAACAGACTAAATTCTAGATATCTAACAGGCTGCTGGAAGGCCCCAGACACACAGATTACTGCAAAGGCCAAAATTACTAAAGTCGTCCTTGCAAGACTTCAGACTGTGCACTTCCACCAATTAACGGTACACCACTTCCCTAAATTGGGTGAGATCACCACCAGACTTCCTTATGATCCTAAAAGGTGGCAATGTGATCTGTGAGCTCTACTATGCCTGAATGGCAGCCACCTCTTGGTGAAATGTAATTTACTCTCCAGTCTGGCGATCATGTTTTGTTGGAATACACTTAATGTGTGACAAGATATCACTAATCAGTTGGAAAATGGACGAGAGATGAGCAGAAAACCCCTCAAAGACATTCTGAAGATGATGATGGTGCAGGAGAAGAATGGGAAGCTGCACCCTCCAATCTTGAGCTAGACATATTTAGAAATGTCCTGGTGTCATTGCATGTCATGGTGTGAACCACCCTCCCCTCTTCCTGCCAAGTCTGACTTGGGATTTTATTTATCTTACCCCATAGGTAACATGGGAGGAGTACCCCAAGAAGGAATCTAGACAGCCATGTGGCAGGCAGTCAGATCAGGGCTAATTAGCAGAAACATCTATGTTCTAGTAATAAGTAGTAGTAAGTGGGCGCAGACAGCTCCCTATACCTCTGCAAGAAGGAAAAGTAGTGGCAATTCAGGAGAAATTAGTTAAAGTGTGGAGAGAATCTATGAGATGGCAGGGAGTGTAGCAAGTATACCTCAGATAACAACAGAGTCACATAAATAGCAGACTAGAAACAGCAGGATTATCAGAGTCATTGGGAGTATATAATGCCCCTCAGGCCTGGGAAGAACTCAACGCCAGGGTGCCTAACTGGTGGTACACATAAGGAGATCTACAGTTGTAGGCAAAGCTAAACCACAGCAGGAAGGGTGCTTCAGGTATCTCCTCAACAACAGGACTGTAATAGCAGTGGGCTCTCCAGTCCACAGCTGCCAGCATCATAATAGTAGGAATCAGCAAGCTGAGCCATGCAGGGAGCCTGTGCCCATGATCCAGAGACCACAACTAATGAGGAAGGGAAGACTGCCCAGCCACCGCTATGACGATCCAATCACTGGCCTGCCATAAGGCTCAGGTTGGGTCACATCACCTGAACAAGTTCAGCCCAGGGAGAGTCCATGGGAGTCACAGCTGCAGTCAGAAGAAGGCTTTAGCTCTGAAGATAATGGCCGCTGGAGTAAACAGCACAGAGGACGTGAATGCAGATGTCCAGGAGACCACGCATCCTTGCATGATGTCTGGACACCATTAGTACAGGAGCCCCTCCAAAAATCCTCAAGTGACAGGTTAGAGTTGGAGACTGCATTCCCATGGAGCAAAATCAGGATGCTCCCAACATGTAGGGCTACCAGGACCACATCCTTCCCTCCCCCGCCCCCAATTTGTAACTTTACATATCACTATATATTAGAATTTTTAAAAGTTGTGGCTAGAGGAGGGTGCTGAGCTAATGGAAAAAGTGGTTGCTCCTGTTTGCCATCTCTTCTCTCCTACACAGGTTAATGCCATCAAATATTGTATGTTATATTAGTGTATGTAAATATGTCTTCTAAATGAGCTATTAGTCACTGAAGGTCACCTACCATGTTAACCCCAACCACTAGCACAGGACTTTGAGTGAGTCCATTAAATAGTGGTCAGATATACTGTGCCGGAAGTGCAGGTTTGTCTAGAGCAGAGAATCAAAGGAAAAGTGTTCATAGGGTAATCTTGGGGTTAGGCTCAAGATGCTCATGGACTAATGCTTCCTTTGGTTACTGTAAATAGAGATCCATTGTTCAGCTTTATGTCCAGCTAAACTGTCCAGAGATGCAAACCGCAGGTAAAACACATTCAAAATGAGTGTACAGTAAAATGCCATATTCAAATGAAATAGTCTAAAATTGTACTTTAACCATTAGGTTGGGAGGGAAAACAAGAAGAAACTGTGTGGTCGATGCACTAGGAAAAGATTGCTTTATTCTAAAACATAACCTTTATTTAATGTATATCTAATAAAGGTTATGTTTTAGAATAAAGCAATCTTTCCTAGTGCGTCGACCAGTTTCTTCTTGTTTTCCCTCCCAACCTCATTGTACATATACTGTAGTTGACAGCACCCCCTCATCATAATAAACATTTTCTTATAAGGGAAAAGGGGTATAGACCAGTGAATGTATGGTGATGATTCACATACACTCACAACATTAAACATATATTGAGGACTTCCGGTTCCGGCCTCATGGAGTACTGAGCTCCGTCCACCGCTCCCCTACAAATACCTTTTTCACGGCTTTTAAAGCCTCGTTTTGACCCCGGAGCCTCCCGCAGTGCCCCAGCTACCTATCCTGCTGCAAATGGACAAGTTCCTGGCCCCGATGACGGCGCACCCTCAGCCGGATCATCAACAGCAGCCGCAGCCTCCACGCCAGGAGAAGCGGCGTGCTGCAGGGACGATGACGGCGGAATCCGCTGTCGATAGCGCTCCCCCCCTTCACAAAAAGACTGCAGCCGAGGGACCAGATTCAGGGGGTCAAGTAAGTGCCGGCAATGAATCCCCTGTGACTTACACAGATGTAGTGGCAGCCATAACAGCCACCATGACACCACTTCTCTCCAAGGCTGTAGCTGACATCACCAGCCAACTTCAACACCTCACACACAGAGTCTCTAAAACAGAGCAGCAAATCACTGTAGTCTCCCATGACGTTGAAGGCTTGCAGCATACAGTAAAACGCCTCACTAATGATAATTACCAGCTATGGAACAAGATTGACGACATTGAGAACAGATCGCGTCGTAATAACATTAGGCTGGTCGGTCTGCCCGAATCTATTAAGGGTCCTGCATTGGCCCATTTTGTCCGCAACACCCTCCCCTCGCTCCTAGGCATTGAGTCAGTTTGCCAGGACATGGTTATAGAGAGGGTCCATAGGGTGGGCCCGACACCGACCCCTAACAGACCGAGACCCCGCGTTACACTGTTCCGCTGCCTAAACTATTTACATAAGATGGAGATCTGGTCGGCCTCTCGCAAGGCCAAAACCCTGTCGTGGGAAGGGCACAAACTGCATATATTCCAGGATTATTCTGCAGAACTGTCGCGCGCCAGAAAAGGTTTTTCCCCTGTATGCTCTAGACTGGTTGCAGAAGGACGCAAATTCGGCTTGCTGTACCCTGCTAGACTCCGCATTTATGATGGGACCTCGTTCAAGGACTTTTCCAACCCCCCAGATGCAATGGCATATCTCCAGGAGCTGTCCCAAGCGTAAGATGCCGACATCACGGATTCCACAGAATAACGTTTCATAGCCTCAACCTCGTTATATTACGCTTTGGCCTTTCAAATGAAAAGCATCCATATTAGCTCATATTATATCAGTCTGTTTATTGCATTTGCAGATTAAGTATTATGATATGTTTATCTATATACCTTATGATACACTGCGGAAATCTCCTGGTCACCCTTATATTTAGTTGCACACTGGGGAGCAGGGACGGACCTACCCCTCCCCGCCGGATGTGTTTCTTGTTTATCACACTGTTATTACTCAGCTATTACGGAAGTGCGGCACCAGATACTAACATCTGGTTGCCTCCTCTCACATATGTTCATCCCCTTTTTCCCTTCATCTTTCCCTTCATTCTTACTGACACTCTTTACCCTCCTTTTCTCTTAAGCACTACTCTCCACTCTGTGAAATGGTTGGATGTTGTAGTAACACTTAATATACTCATGCTGAAGGCTGCTGCCCTCGATCCTCTATGTTTTGAACCACTCTTCCTGTTTCTCCCAGTTTCCAGGGGGGATGCCTGATCTCCGCTACGCTACATGGAATGTTGGAGGTATTAACTCCCCAGTGAAAAGGAGAAAACTCCTGATTTACTTACAAAAAAGCGGCGTAGATGTGGCATTCCTGCAGGAGACCCACCTGACCCCGTCTGAAACCTTAAAACTGGGAATGCTGGGTTGGTCTGTGTTGGCATCCTCCTCCTACAACTCCAGAGCCCGTGGTGTAGCGATTCTGGTGCGCCGATCTTTACCATTCGAATTACACAATACCACTGCAGACGACTCAGGTAGATTTGTAGTAGTCTCTGTAGACTTGTTGGGCAAAAAATTTATTCTGGCTAACATATACACCCCCCCCCCCTTAATCCAAGTCCTACATCCGTCAGCTAATTGCCCTTCTGACTCCTTACATGGGAGATAACCTCATCATCGGAGGGGATTTTAATATGATCTCTTCTACACTCCTAGACAAATCTTCAACACGTAAGATCCCTCACTCCACACTCCCCAAACTAGGAATCCCCTTTTTCTCATCTACTCTACAGGTTATAGACCTCTGGCGAGCCCTAAATCCAACGGAAAGGGAATACACCTGTCTCTCAGCGGCGCACGGCTCTCTCTCCCGCATTGACTACTTCTTTATCTCCCATACTCTCTTCCCTCAAGTCACTCAATGCACCATTGCCCCCATTTCCCTCTCCGATCATGCCCTGGTTACCTTTACTGCTCATTTCCCTGATGACAGGGACACCACTAAATTGTGGAAATTCCCCTCCAGGTTCTGCAAATCTCTAACTTTCAAATCCTTCTTGGAAGCTACTTGGGAAGACTATTGTACCAACAACTCTGAACACATTAATTCCGACCCATTCTTGTTCTGGATGTCGGCAAAAGCCGTACTCAGAGGTGCAATTTTATCTTTTACCGCAGCTTCCAACAAGAAATATTCGGCTCAATACTTAACACTCCAAGACGCCTTATCCCAATCATTTCAGATCTATAAATCATCCCCCTCTCCAGCCACAAAACAGGCATACCTGACATCCAAAACCCATTTTGATGAATATCTATCGGAAATGGGTGACAGGTATCTTTTCTCAGCCCATCACAAATTCCACAAGTTTGGCAACAAAACTGGACGTTTACTTTCCAATTTACTAAAGGGCACCTATTCCCCAGCGATCGTTCATCCCCTTCGCACTACACAAGGAACTCTGACCTCCACGAATAAACAGATAGCTCAGGTTATGCACACCTTCTACTCACAGCTTTATACGTCAAAGGGACCAAACGCTTCTCCACAAACAACAATACCCCAGTCCAACACCCCCTCTCACCCTCCGGAGCCCACCCAACCTTCAACCCCTTCAGGGACACACCAGCCCTCTTCCTCCTTTTGGGAGGCTCTCCCTTACCCTGCCCTCTCGAAAGAAATGGCTTCTCAACTCCTATCCCCAATTACTCTAACTGAAGTCCGCCTGGCAATTGGGCAATTGAAACCCCATAAGGCCCCAGGCCCCGATGGCTATACTGGGGAATTTTATAAACTCCTCCAACACAAATTTGATTATATCCTAGTTGAGGTTTTCAATTCCTTGTTGCTAGCGAAGACCCCCCCGCATTTCAATTCAGCCATTCTTAAATTACTCCCCAAACCTGGAAGGGACCTGTCGCTACCTGGCTCTTATCGCCCAATATCCTTGCTGAACCTGGATTACAAGCTATTTGCAAAAATTTTAGCTGACCGTCTAAAACTCACGCTCCCCCACACCATCCTCCCGGATCAGACTGGCTTCATAGTCGGCAGGCATTCAGTGGTCAATGTGAGAAAGGTAATAGCAGCGTTGCACTCCTGCAAATCCGATTCATCCCACATAGGCTCCGCCATCCTATCCTTAGATGCGGAAAAAGCCTTCGACCTAGTCGAATGGCCACACCTTTACACTACCCTACACCGATTTGGCTACCCAGAACCCTTTATCCGAGCTATCAGAACTCTTTATTCATCTCCAGCCACCCAAATATCTTGCAACGGCTTCCTCTCCAACCCCTTTTCTATTGGAAAAGGTACAAGACAGGGCTGCCCCCTATCCCCTCTCCTATTCGCCATTGCTTTAGAACCCTTAGCCATCGCCCTCAGACTCTCTACCTCTTACACTGGCATATTTGTAGGTACAACTGAAATTAAGATCGCCTTATTTGCAGATGACATGCTCTTATTTGTATCTGACCCACTTTCGTCTATCCCTGAAATTCTACGCCTGATCTCAGACTTTGGTGCAACGGCGGGATATAAGATTAATATTGAAAAATCAGAACTACTTCCTTTAAATATTTCCCCCTCCATGCTCTCCACACTCACGCAAACCACTACCTTCACGATCACTCAGTCACATTTTAAATATCTGGGAATCAATATCCCGCGAGATAACGCACGTATCTATGAGCTAAATTTTTCTACGGTTATCTCTGCTGTCCTCACTAAGCTAGAGGGCTGGGCTACTCTTCCCCTATCTATGTTGGGACGGATCGCAGTTCTTAAATCTGTAATCTTTCCAAAAATCTTTTATATCATGCAATCTCTTCCAGTTGGCCTCAGGGACCTGGACAACATCAAGCTGCGCAGAGCTATGACCCGTTTTATCTGGCAAGGAAAGAAACCTAAAATAGCTTTTGCGAAGCTGGTGATGGACAGGTCAGAGGGAGGGTTTGGAGTCCCAGAATTTTTAACATATTCCCTTACAATTTTCCTTCGATATGCCACAGACTGGCTACTGGGTAAGAGCACTTATACAGACCTTGCCTTAGACACTAATGCCTTTAGTCCATTCTCTCCTGGTGCTCTTCTACACACAAAAAAGGCCCTGATCCCACCCTCCATTTTGGAACACCCACTATTCAGAGACACCTATTTTAGCTGGGTGAAAATTCATAAAAAATTAAAACTAGACCATACTGCTTCCACATATATACCTCTCTGGGGAAACCCATCCTTCCCTCCTTCCCTTCACAACACTCTATTCCTCCAATGGCGGGAGAGGGGGCTGTGCTCCGCTTCACAGGTTTTCGACCCAGGTGGACACATTACGCAATTTGAAACGCTGAGAGACAGATATTCTCTACCCTCCTCCCACTTCTTCATGTATCTTCAAATGAGACACTACCTTACATCACTTAACCTTAAACCCTCTCACACAACCCACCCCTCCCCACTAGCAAAAATTATAAAGCAATGGGAATCCAAAGCTTACAAAATTAAACAGCTATATACTCACCTGGTGAACATTCCCTCCACACCATACCTCCCAAAATTAGTTGCTGCATGGCAATCAGAGGTCTCGAACATCACCTCCTACGAACAATTGCTAGGCCACCACCAGCGCACCTTATCCATACTGAACTCTGCATACCTCCAGGAGGTACATCTCAAAACCATACATAGGGCATACTTACCGCCCTACAACCAGGATGCTGATAACCCCTCCAACTCTAATAAATGCCCTAAATGCAAAGGGGCTAAAGCCACATTCTACCACTGTCTCTGGAGTTGTACTACGATTCAGCGCTTTTGGAATAAAGTATTAGGATTCATTAATACAAAATTTCACACTTCTTTATGTCCTGACCCGAGGGCATGCCTCTGCATGAATTTCTCTACGTGGAACTCTATACCTGGGGTTAAACCACTATATCCTATGTTTACCATGCTATTTACGATCGCAAAAAAAATGATCCTGAAGCGCTGGGTTGTTCGATCCATCCCCTCTCTATCTGAAGTTTTAAAAGTTATGCTGAAATATATTTATTTTGACCGCAAAACTACTATTCTCACGGGATATACCAGCCTTGCGGGGTTCCACAAAAAATGGAGTCCTTATTTGACCACACTCGACCCGGATACACAAGCACAGATAACCTCAACCTTTGAAAATCCCCTGTGGAGGATGTCTAAAGGAACGACTAGATAATGTAACTATGGGAATATACTATACCTCTTTCTCTGAATAACTACTTTACCCCCTTCTTCCTTCCTAGTTGTAGGTCTGGTGTAATGCCTCTCTATCTCCCATGCCATCCCTACCCCCATATTTTCTATTTTCCTTTTCTTTATATTTTCATTCTCGATACATACCTCTAACTCTATGTTTTGGCCTTCACTCTATGAACATCTACGTTGAATATTGTAACAATTCCTCCATACACAATATCCCGGGTTCACACCTGGTAGACACCTTACCCAAATAGGTGTAAACCAATTGTTAGTGCTCTCTCTATTCCCCCCCCTCCCATTTCGCTCTTTTCTTCCCTTCCCTTTTAAACCCCTTACCCAAACTCACTCTCTAAGTTTCGATGTTATTTCTTAACTATTTGCCTTAAATTGTTTAGACTACATTTACAGGTGTCTACAATTACATAATACCACTTATCGGTGAGATCCGACAACCTGAGACAATATACTGTTTAATTGTTCTTATCTCCTAACTCTTGTATTTTTGATTGTCGATTGTACTCCTACATTTATACTCAAAAACTCAATAAAATTCAGTTTTGCAAAAAAAAAAAAAAAAAAAAACATATATTGAGTGTGCAGATACCCAATCCCTGTGTACTTCAACCATTACCAGGCTGTGACAGATATAGAAATAAAATCAAAGGAGGATTCTAAACTTTAAATAAAAATATTGCATGGAATTGTGCAAGATCATAGCTCATTTCCTCAGGGGAAAAAGATTTTATAATCTAACAAGATCTATACCGATATCAGTAACTGGTCACAACCTTATACATCTTTAGAAATTAGTCTCTAATGACATTCAAGAAATTGGCTAATTATAAAGCAGATAAAAATGAAGCTTACATAAATAATACTATATTGTACACTAGTTACTGTAGTGACATCAACAATGGGGTGGGGTTTGGCTCTAGCCATGTCAGACATGTCAAAAAAGACAACACGTGGGAACTGTATAGTATATTGAGTTTACATATACTAGTAAGAAAATGTATTTACTCCTTGTAATATTAGTAGTAATATTACTGTGTAAGGTGAAAGACAAAAAAAGGCACCAAAAGTTTTTTTTTTTACATTAATGTAATAAGACTTTATTTTGTTAAATGTAAAAACCATTATAGACATAATTGGGTGAATTTGGCCACTGCCATCTTATTACATATCTCCTTGCCTATAAATTGACCAAATTAGCAAACATGAAAAATCAATACTTAATCCCGAGTTATAGGCTCCTTAGCACACATGGAGGCTCGCTATAAAATATTCACACTTTAACTTGAAAACTCAATTTTATGCTTCGTATCCCCAAGTCACACTGATTTCCATAATTGGAAGTTGACACACTTGCAATATGGGATTTCAATGGTGATAAACTCCGCAAATCTGGCAATAGTACTTCTAATTTGACCGCTTGTGAAGAGACAGCACAGACAGTGAAGCGATGAAATGTTCATGAACTATTGTTTTAACTGTAGTGTTTGATCTTTACAAGGGAATCTGTGCATT
Organism: Pseudophryne corroboree; assembly: GCF_028390025.1. Classification (NCBI taxonomy): domain Eukaryota; kingdom Metazoa; phylum Chordata; class Amphibia; order Anura; family Myobatrachidae; genus Pseudophryne; species Pseudophryne corroboree. The sequence goes on along the minus strand of NC_086444.1, from coordinate 241,490,691 downwards.
TAAATTGCCATACAATGTTTATATTCATTACATCCAAGATTAGGCTAGCTATTAATGAACACGCAGTTTATTTTTAATATACTTTGGGGTTTATTTTTATCTAGTATCCGCAATTACAGATGTTTCTTTTTATTTGCTTAATATCATATGTTCCCTACTATTGTTTTAAATTCTACTTTCACCAAAACCTAAAAACACAGTGTTAGATAGAATGTCTAAAGTACAATGCAGTCACAAAATGTGCCTACCTGATTTTGGAATTCAAGCTGTCAGCTCAGGTCCACCGATGTTTTTTTTTTTGACCTGTCACTGTTCAAAATTATCCCATCATGTTCTACTACATGTCTGAAAAAGGACCATGTTGCTAGGAGTATGGAGATTTCAGTAGTGTCTCTATGACGCATCCTGCTTTTATCAAAGTTGTCTATCCTTGTGTAAAGTGTGCGCTCAGTGGAATAGCAGTAAAAGGCACTTGGACAATATCGGATGGCTCTACTGTTGTACTTACTACATCTTCAACCAACATGTACTTTGAGAATTCCACTAATAACTCAAATTTCAGTTCTTGGTGGCACAGTCATTCAACAATTTGGTAGTGGCACCTCTCCTTTGTAAGTACTTGCAAAGTTTTCAGGGAAGAATTTAAATCATGGGTACACGTTTAAAGCTGAGTCAGCAGAGCAGTAGTCGCGCATGTGACACTTTTTGAACAAGTATTGTAGTCATCCAGTAAATGTATATGCTAGTCTAACAAGGCATTACATTACAGTATAATTTGTAGGCAACCTAACACTTCTAATGAGGACATCTGAGGTTTATGAGGCTTTTGTGAGTACTGTGAAGCTTTTGTGAGTTTTGTCATTGTTTGAAAGAGGGGACTAACATCTTTTAAACAAGGGTGATCTTGAGTCTCTAGTTTCTAGTATTGCAGAGGTATGGCCATTTTAATGCCTACTGTACAATTCCCTGGTGTTTTACAAATAACTGTAGTGTTGTTACTGGAAGGGGAGGGGTGTAATTAAGCTATCAAGTCCCACCCCCTCTTTAGTATCCAGGAGCAGAAATTAGCAGTGGGGGATTTTTAGGTAAATCCCTTCCCCTTTTAACTCTAGCAGTTCTAAGAATGAGTGAAACTTGTTCTTAGCACTTGTGATGTACAGTATATGCCAAGTTTGAGCCTCACTCTTAGCACTGAAGGGGTTACAATAAGATATAGCTGCCATTCTGACTGCTTAAAAAGTGGAACAGTATTCCAAGTACAATGAACCAGAGTGCTCAATGACCATCATGTACCTTAGTAAATAACTTCAGCCAATGAGTCTGGTAGTAAGGCTGTCTGCAGATCAGGAAAACCAGACCAAAAAGATCTACTAAAAGCCCTGTACAAATGAGATAAATAGAAGCAGTTTGAACATGTTCTATGGTAGAGCACTGGTAGACAAGCACAGTGCTTGGTATCTCAGCAGTATTCACTGCATTTTAATTGGCCAGCAGGGGCAAGGCCTCTGTTTGCTATCCAAGGTACATATTCTAGAAGAAATGATCCTAAAATGGATGAATATTTCAGTAAGAGACAATAAATTCTACATTCTGCCCTTATTAGCCTTTGTTAGTAGTTCTGTGTGCAGGAAAATACGCAAGTCTCTGTATGGGCTAAAAGTTATCTTAGGTCTTGTATCCCTTCATTATTTTTGCTTGCCTTTCTGTGGCTACAGTCCAATTACATAAGACTCCTGTCTTTTGCTGCTGAACCACACTTCTCATCCATTATATTGCAATATGATTATAACATATGAACATGATTGCCAGGCAGGTTCTAATAGGCTCTGTAAATAAGGTAAACTACACAAGTTCTCTACAATAATAAAAAAAAAAAGTGCAGGGTATGTTTCTACTGTTGTACTCTTCATATCTGTTCTTAGGATTCAGTATCTCAGCTCCAGCAAGAAACTTGTTAAGGTCAGTGAATATATTTGGCCCTCTGAAAATTTACATTAGCAAGCTTTAATTTAACTCAATGTCAAAACTGCTTTCCACAAATGAAGCACCATCTGTAACCTGAGCCCAGTCCAACTTCCTATAACATAAATGAGATTTATTTCTGTTGCCAAGGTGATTTTATCTTTCACGTAGAAACGGAAAAAGAAAAAAGCTTGAGCTCATGACCAGGGGATTAAAAAAAAAAGCAGCGACGCATATCCACTTGTGCCCATCAGGAAAGGAGAGGCGCTCCCATTCACACACATTTAATGAGTAATAAATGTTACCACAGTCATTTCTCTTACTCGAGCAGCTCTCACACACTGGGAGCAGGAAGACAAGGTGGATCCTGCACTTGATCTGTGCTTCCTCAAGTGCAGCCAAAACTAACAGAACTGTGCTTTTGCCCTTTTACTTATCAGGGCTCTCAGCAGATGGTGTGGTTAGCAGACATGTCATTTGACCTTATGGTTTCTTACTTTCTATAATAGCATTTATCAATCTGATTTAACAAAATAAACTCAAATTGAGAAAAAAATAATCTTGTACATTAACTGCTTTTCTGTCCATGAAGGGTTTACACATTAGATGGACAAGCCAAATTTCCCCTAACAGAATACTATACTGTACAACAGGAATAGGCAAACTGTGGCACTACATCTACTTTGGAACTAGACTTCCCAGCATGCCCTGCCACGGTTTTACCATGCTCCAATAGCAAAACTGTGACATTGCATGGAATGCAGAGGGTTTTTTTTTGGTACCTATATAGACAGATCTATGTGTCTATGTGCTCCCTCTTTTCATGCATAGAGGCTCACCTCTATTGCAACTTTCAGGAACCATTATCATACTGTAGGTGCTGGCATTTAGCTGTAAAATAAACACATCATTGCTAAATGCTGTTACTTTTGCCAAGGCCCGGGCTTTCATATACAGTATGGTCACAGAAATAGTAAAAATATCCACGAAGGTAGAACTGGAGGTATGGAAGAGCTATACTTTATGTGAGAACCCAAACCTAATCAGATGCTTGAAGTGGGGTGGGGAAGCGTTCAGCAACAGACAAGGCTGCTGTAATTTTTCAGATTGTTTTTTCTTATGGTAAGTAATAATGTGTGGGAGTGCACAGGCTGCTATGCAGTTATGTCTGGGGATGTGCAGGCTTCCGTGTAATAATTTTTATAGATTTTTTTTTTCTTTTATGATTTTATTTTGGGGGCCAGGATTGTTCCACAATGTGCTGGGCAGCGGTTATGTGTATATGTAAGTATGTGTATGTATCAAAAAAGTTGTAGAACTTTACTTCAGTGTCACAATTTCAAACCATTACCTACTGTACTATACACATTATAGTAACTTGTTATACAGCTATGTTCCCATAGACATGGGTCTCCTTTTATGATTAAACAGATATTAACACAGTACTGAGATTAAGGGTAATATGTGGCCATTTTGAAACCTAGAGGGCTGCCAATGAAGTGTAACTATCTTTAGCCTAACACAGGCCTGACCAACCTGTGGCTCTTAAGCTGTTTTGAAACTACACATCCCAGCATGCCCTGACAGTTTTAGCGTCCCCTAACAGCAAAACTATGGCATGATGCAAGTTGTAGTTTCACAACAGCTGGATAGCCATAGGTTGGCCAGGTCTGGTCTAGTATATTGTGCATAAATACCAGACTGTTGTCATTATTAGGCAAAAATCAATCACAGGGCAGTACGAGTACGGATGGTGTGGTTAGCATTACTGCCTCATAGCACTGATGTTTTGGGTTCAATCCCCACCACTGCCCTAACTTTGTGGCGTTTGTATAGTCTCCCATGCTTGCGTGGGTTTCCTCTGGGTACTCCGAATTCTGCCCACTAGCCAAAACTACACTGGTAGGTTAATTGCATCCCAACAAAAATCAACCCTAGTACTGTATGGAAGTGTGTGCGTGTACATGTGTTTAGAGCAGACTAGATGGGGAAAGTGGTTCTTATCTGCTGTCAAATTCTATGTTTCACTTTAGCTTACAAAGTGAATATACGTCCATTCACATTAAACTATATGTATATACTGAGCTGGCAAAAGCCCTCCAAACACAATATGCCTTACATAAAAAGTGTCCTTTCCCACATAAAACCAGTTAGGGTCTCAGCATCCGGAAATGTATTTGGCACGCATTTCCAAATAGACCTCATTCAGGGTAAAGCCCTCCTACGTGTGATTGATAGTAACAAAAGGTCACAACTGTGTCCTCAAAACAAATGTGCAATGAGTGCTCTGTCTTTTTATGTAATCCCTTATATAAAAAAAACATGCCATAAATTGCAACTTAAAAGGGGGAGCTTTAAAAGCATCATAACAAGTAGAAGAATTCAACTGCCTTCTCTATTGTGATATCAGTGCTGCAATCCTCAGAACAGGCCTGGATGTTGCTGTAAAAGTGATTTATGCAGAGCAGAAATATTGTTCTCAGGCGGAATCCTGAAAGAGGCAAATTAACCCATTCACCTAAGCTAAATAGTTTTGTCAATGAGACTGCTGGATATGGTCTATCTTAGAAGAGAATATTGTGGTGTCTAGGAGGAAATAAAAGGCTGCTAATGTAAGGAAGAGGGAAGGAAAGCTTGTAAGACGAAAGCAGCAATACTGGAGATACACTGTGAAACCTGCTAACAGACACTACAGGCTAAGGAGAACAAAATAACTTTGTGATCCTTCTTTGCTAGAGAAGTCTGCAGAGAATGAAGCTGTGATGCTCGGCTGATCTCTCTAGACTTGCACTAGTTAAATCGCTTGCTGTTGTGCTCTGCCCTGGTTTGATGAATAGGAATTCATTTGCTAGAAGTGCAACAGAAGACCATTGTTAGGCACAGATTAGAAATGTAAACACTTCGCATTTCCCACAGCTACCGACTTCACAATTGATTCTGAATGCTGCTTTCAAGACAATAAATTTAGGGTGCCAGTAGTGCTAAAAGCCAATAAAAGAGCAACACTACCTCCTAGTGGTGGCAGAAGGAATAGGAGAATTAAATGACTTACATACTGTAATACATTGTTTGTAATAGCTCTTCAGTTGCCGATAAGTAAAACATATAAACCACATTTACATATACAGGTCCATTTAGGCTGCCCATTTGAATGTGTGTGGGTGTGCATTTTGGGGGGTGGGGGTATTCATTAGTGCTCTTATCTTCCTAATATTTTTTATGTATATTATATTTTCCTCTGAGTGTGAACTACAGCAATGTGGGTTCCATGTACTCTTATTGTGTATGGGGCAATATGGATTGTGTAATGGTTAGCATTGCTGCGTCACAGCACTGAGGTCATGGGTTCCATTCCCACCACGGGAATGTTTGTATATTCTCCCCATGCTTGCGTGGGTTTCCTCCGGGTACTCCGGTTTCCTTCAAAACTCCAAAAATATACTGGCACAGTAGGTTAATTCATTCCCAACTAAAAAATAACCCTGTAAGTGAGTGTGTGTACATAAGCAGACTATATATGTGGTTTTTATCTGCCATCCAATTATATGTTTCTATGCAAAAGGTTGTCCATTAGGGTATCGTTGCCCTCTAACAATTTTCAAAGGATGTCTCATTCCTTTTTTTTAACTCTTCTTTTAAAAAATATTACTTTCCTGAACTGTATTAATGCTTTGCAGAAGCAACTTGAAAAAAAATAAACTCCCTCATTTCACTACAATGAAGTGTACTATTTTGCTCTGTGTTACTTTTATTGTAAGAGTGTGAGCTAGTACATATTCACCCCAAAAGACTTAAGTGGATCTGCAAAATATTAATGTGAAGAATACATTCTTATGCTAACAGTAAACTTTTTGTTAATTACTAAATGCTTTTGTAACATAAAAAATTGTTAAAGCAAAATAACAATGACAATAGATCATCTTCGTATAGAAGAAAGTGATCGTCCTGACTCTCCCATTCTACCACTGCATGACTAGTATGCTCGTTATTTCTCATAGAGGGCCAGCGCTACCATTATGTGACCAGCCTGTATGTCAATCACTGAGTGACTTATTTTTTCCTCTGACCCCCACACTGAGCACCTTCCTCATTGGCTGACAAGGATTTAGAAGGGGTGTTTTTAATAATTTAAATAATAACCCACCATGCATCCTATTTTGTATACTGATGTTGCTCCTCCTTTACAGTACGAGACTGGGAGATTGAGGTCACACTCCGAGGGGCAGATGTGTTAACCTAGAGACGGCCTAAGGAAGTGAAAAAACAGCGATAAGGGCAAGGTGATAAATGCACCAGCCAATCAGCTACAATATGCAAATTGCTATTTAGGAGCTGACTGGCTGTTGCGTTTATCACCTTGTACTTATCACTTCCTTATGCCTTCTCCAGGTTAATACATCTGCCCGCCAGTCTGAAACAGAAATGGAGCAGTAGCAGTCGCACAGGCAGCACTGACTCTGTTATCAGCTCCTCTCCCCCTCCTTGGTTCCATACAAGGGAAAAAACATTGGCATGACACAATACCTAAGGAGGAAGCAGGCTTAGGGTACTCAGCGACCTTCCGTTGTCCTGCCGCTGTATCTGCTGTAGTGATAACTCCAGCCCCAGTTCCTCTTGTTTTGCTGACAATTATAACCACCACTAATCCTATAGTTTGTTTTTGGATTCTTGTGCCCCAACAGAATTATTTTTACATTTACATTACATACATTACATTTAGGACTCCACATTTAAGTTCATTTCTCTATTTTCTCTGACTTCTACGGTAACACAAGATGTTTACCATTCATGAACAATAGAATATCAAAGACATCTCTTTATATATGCATGGTAGTCAGCAATCCAACACTTGACATGTGGATTTAACATGCCCAAAGCTTGCTAGCTCTGCAGATGAAATTCCCCAGCTAATAGCTGTCAAAACAAAACATCCTTTGTAGGTAAGCGCAGCACACTAGGTTTATAGGGATATTCCCAGAGGGTCTTTTTTCATCTAGTGACAACTTTTTACATTTTCCCTAAGGACTTCTGCCAGTACACACAGAAGGTAAACTCCTAAAACTCAGAAATAAACATATTTACTTTTCCGTCATAAGATAAATTTGGCCACTTTTTATGAAACATATAAACCAATCATGCAGGGTTGTTGTTGTTGTTGTTGTTGTTGTTATTATTATTATTTTATCAAATAAATGTTTAGTGCATTTTTCTACATTGATTCAGATGCAGGTGCTAGATCAATCGCAGCCGTGATTCTGTACGCAGTTTAAAGTGCAAACATATGCTAATGCTGCCGCCACCTGGAAATGTATGAAGACGCCACCGCCGGCCTCGGTGATATCAGCATCTGTGTACACATCGTGGGTCCTCCCATAATCAGCCATCTGAGTGGTTCTATGATCATGCAGGATGGCTGAGGAACTGAGACACTGGTGCCATGTTTTCTGCATAGGCACGCCTGCGACATGCCTGTATTTTTGCTGCCACTCCCATTATCTCCCACAGAAACAGCCTCATGTCAATCATCTGCAATAGATTCCTAAGAGCGAGTATCCTTGCAAAAGTGCCTTGGTGCATGCACAGCACGATCACGACTCATGTACAGACGGACGATAATCGCTCCACTGTGGTAATATTTGAATTGCATCTGAATCAGGCCAAAAGTGCCTTACTGGTTTCTCTGATCATGTAAAAGAATATACTATCTACAGATAACAGAATAGCGCCAGCTAGTGGTCGGGTTGAAAGAAAAAGCAGAGAGCGTCACTTATAAAGCATACCAGATGCGCAGCATAAAACACCTTGGACTTGTATCCAGTACATCTAGGTGGTCCCAGCACACATGAAAGTGCCCACTAACTCCCCACTCTCACGAGACCTCCCGGCAAACTAAAAGTGCATTTAGCTATGCGGACAGGGGGAGATATCTGTGCAAAAGTGTAACATTTCACTACAAAATTCAATCAACTCTTTTAGTAAATTAAACTATTCAGTTTTGGCCTAATCCATGGTTTAGTACGCATGAGAATGATGAGGCCCTGATTTAACTAGTTAACGGCAATAGACACAAAATGGAAAGATTGTTAAACATATAGGCCCTACACACTGGCCGATAACACTGAAAGATATGAATGATCTCATTCAGTAATGAACAAGATATCGTTCATATCTTTCAGTGTGTCGGCACCAATGATGAACGATGCGCAGCCCTGTGCTTGTTCATCGTTGGTGCCGGTTCGTTTATACATGCATGCCAATATGGACAATCTCGTCCATATTATCATGCAGTGCTATTGGGGCGGGTGACGGGGGAAGTGAAGCTTCTTCACTCACCCCCCCTCACCCCTCACCACCAGCACCGGGTCGTCCGTCGGCCGAGTCGGGCACCTCTGCGGCCAGTCGGGCATTGTGTAGGGTCCATAAGAAATAGATTAAATCTGAAGACTGATACAGTGACAACTCACAAGCATTGATAGATTTAACTATATATTGCTGGCTTAAAACAAACTAAATAGAATGTAGAAAAGAAGTAACATAGTGCTCTATACTGTATATGCAGCAGGACTGAGATCATAAAGCGCATCTTGCCCAAAGGCCCTCACACAATGATAAACAGCTCTGTCTCCTATACTACTATTGCCAAAGGGACCCTCCTGCACACTGATGCGTGAGACAACCTTTATGTTCTGGTTCTGCGCAAGGTCATCAAGCACTCACAAAGCAGGGTAAAAAAGTATGACATAACCTTTCCTAGAACTCAAACAACAATTAACTATCAGGTTGTACAATAGCTTGAATATTCTCCAAAACAATAAATACTGCTAGTTACTTAATGACAGATTTATAGATAAGCTGTACTCCACAAAACACATCTGTTTGTGAGTATCAGCCAAAGTGTTTTAAAGGGATTTATATGGATGTCAATCACTGGAATAACATTGTTTTTCTGACATGCAATCATCTTTGCTTTTGGCTTGTTTTCCTATTTATAACAGAAGAATATCATTTGTATTTTTATATTGTAATCTACCCGAAGCAGAAACCATCGCTGCAGGAAAAAAACAAGCAAAACAAAATCTGTTTTGTTGCTAAAATTAATCAGCATGTGATTATGCCTGGACTATGTGTGAAAAACACACAAATGAAATGTGTCTACAGCTCCTGTGGAAAGCAGCACAGAATAACATGATGCACCAAACCTGCGCCACCAGACTATTTTCATACCTCTATGAAAGCTCTGCGCCACCAGACTATTTTCATACCTCTATGAAAGCTGTTTTTACTGATTATTGGTTTTTGTTAAAGCAAAAGATTACAAGCAAACGGTTACTATCAACTTTAAAATATATGTCAAAAGTCAGAAATTTTGTTTCCGCAATACAGCAAGATCTAAGGCACATAGACAATATTTTAATCACTAACCACTGTTAATTCTGTTTCCACAAGGCACAACCAGTCCAAGTTGTGTGGATGAAATACCCTTCAGACCAGCCCAACATAGGATGTCATGAAAATATCACTGGAGGGAGCAATGAATGCTTTTCTATAGCTGGTCACACACCAGACCAACTTTCCACCAACCATCCAAGTGGTTGGTTGGTTGGTTGGTTGGTTGGTTGGTTGGTAGGTAATGTACTGTATGAAAATTAACAATTTTCTCCCAAACAACGTAAATTAGACAAAACAGTCATTCAAGTTGGTTACATTTTATTTGAAAGGCAGTTTTTGTTTTCTGGTGTTTGGGAGCCAATAGCTCTTTGTCATTTGCTCCCATCTAGTTGGATTGGTGGACCAAAGTTGGCCAGTGAAGGAATTGATCAACTAAAACGTCTTCTCTGCTGCGTCATGATGTTGCAAGTGCTGCACTTCTGAGCCACAACATAGAAGCTGCGTTATGGAACCTAAAGCCAGTAACTCAGGTCAAAAGGTAAGGCAGGAATGAAATGTGCAGAGCCTTCACCTGGCATTGAGTGGTCAAGGGACCTCCAAGGGTAAGAATTTGTGGGTGGCTGAACCAGACAACATCCCCTTTCACCCGGTACCCATGGCAAGTACCACCCTGGTTATATGCAGGACCAGGACTCCTACATCCAGTGCAAGTTGTGTACATGGAAATGTTGCTTTTCATTGATAAAGGGCATAATTCAGATGTGGTCGCAATGCTGCGACCGCATCTGCATTAGGCCCTCTATCAATGAAAAGCAACATCAGCCAAAGTTTTCTTATAGCACATGCGTATGAGCCGCAGTGCACATGCAGTGATTGATTTGCTATAGTGGTTGCAATGAGGAATTAGTTGCAGAGTGAGAGACAGGAAGACAGTGTTTCGGAGTGGTAACGGAGTGGTCAGGTAAACGCACGCATGTCCTGGCCGTTAAGACTGCATTCTCTTGGCGTGCATAAATTAGTAGTTGTGATCTAATTTGCAACTGGAAAGCCCTCTGCATCCCATGAGAGCAGCTCAGCCTGCGCTACTTCAGAGGCACTCTGCGACATGTTCCGATTTGCAGCAATGGTAATGATGTATCAGAAATTACACACTGTTGGACGGAAATGATGCAACTGCAGTGAGCGTCCCTATGCTCAGGTTAGTTTCTGTCCATATAAACATATAACTGCAGCACTTACATAAGGCAAAAGACAGCAAAAGCAGCAGCAAGAACAACCACACCTGAATGACCCCCAGAGAGCATAAGGATTTATTGTTGCAATTACAGATGTGTCTTCTTAAATCATTGCTGCAGTCACGCTAAAAAGCCCATCCAGTTGTGCCATGATGCAATGTAAAGAAATAAGTTGCACAAGCAGTGTCTGCTGATTAAAATGATATGTGGCATGCCTACATTATGTGTGTAATTGCGGCTCTATCTGCAACCGAAATGCCACGTTCAGGAAAACACTGAAGCATAGCATTTTGTATGCAAATACAGTTGAAGTCACACACATAATATAGGCATGTTGCATATCATTTTAATCAGCAGAAGCTGATCGCCAAGCTGGAGGCTAGACGGGCATCGGTACAGATGTGACGTCTTACATCTTTGCTCTGTGTGCTACATATAACGCGCGAGTGCCGTGTGACTTGGTAGCATCAGGCATTTTTTTTGTGATTTTTTTTTTCTGTGAAAATGCTTCTTAGACGCAATGTAATGCAATAGGACATTGCATTACATTGCGTCTAAGACGCATTTTCACAGAAATTACAAAAAAAATCACAAAAAAATACGCCTGGTGCTACCAAGTCACACGGCACTCACGCGTTATGTGTAACGTGACTTATAGCGCACAGAGCAAAGACGTAAGATGACACATCTGTAACCACGCTCATCTAGCTAGCCTCCAGCTTGGCGTATTCGCATCAATACAGCCACTGCAATTATGCCCACATGCGTCTAAGTACGTGCATACACAGGAATACATGGGTGGCATACTAAGGCCAGCTTGGCGTACAAAGTCGTACACGTGCCTTGGAACGGTATTGTGTGCCCATGCATCCGAGCCATCACCTCTTCAGTGTAGGCTTTAAAAGGGTCAAGAATATTAAATACAAAACCATGCACATTTTGTTTTTAATATCACTGCCCCTTTAAATCCATCAGTCAAAACTGCAGCAGCTTTAAAATGTGCCACATCGTAAATTTACCCCATCAACCTTATCATGAATGTGGCCAGCAATGGGTCATGCAATACACAGATCAGATAAACTATTGGTCTTTTACCAGCTACTTACACCTAGTTATCAGCCCTCCACCGAATACATTTTTATCTAGTTATGGTTAAATCTCCAGTCATCATTAAAAATGTTGAAATATGCCAAGGATAGTGTCCAGGCGTATTACCAAGATTAGTATCTATCTGTTATTGTATTTTACACAGCACTCCCCAACAGTGAGCATGTGAAACGGTCTCCAGCTGGAACGAATATCCAAGATTAATGATTAACTTATTCTCAAAGCAAAATAGTGACCCTGCTTTAGTCAGATAATAATTAGAGGATATGTTGGAAATAAAATATGTTACGTGATGTACAGTATGACTGGTGACTCAATGCAGCCTGCTCAGCTTGGCTTCTGCCAAGAAACTCCATATTGTTACAATTTGCAAAAAGCTGTACAGTATGTATGGATAATGAAGATGTTTCTTAGCATCCCCAGTGACTAAAGTGAATTACTATACCTGCACAAGGGCCAGGAATGTAAACTGGTGAATGAAACAATAAAGCCGTAATAGGGATTAGGAGAATAATAAGAATTTACTTACCGATAATTCTATTTCTCGTAGTCCGTAGTGGATGCTGGGGACTCCGTAAGGACCATGGGGAATAGCGGCTCCGCAGGAGACAGGGCACAAAAGTAAAAGCTTTAGGATCAGGTGGTGTGCACTGGCTCCTCCCCCTATGACCCTCCTCCAAGCCTCAGTTAGGATACTGTGCCCGGACGAGCGTACACAATAAGGAAGGCTCTTGAATCCCGGGTAAGACTCATACCAGCCACACCAATCACACTGTACAACCTGTGATCTGAACCCAGTTAACAGCATGATAACAGCGGAGCCTCTGAAAAGATGGCTCACAACAATAATAACCCGATTTTTGTAACAATAACTATGTACAAGTATTGCAGACAATCCGCACTTGGGATGGGCGCCCAGCATCCACTACGGACTACGAGAAATAGAATTATCGGTAAGTAAATTCTTATTTTCTCTGACGTCCTAAGTGGATGCTGGGGACTCCGTAAGGACCATGGGGATTATACCAAAGCTCCCAAACGGGCGGGAGAGTGCGGATGACTCTGTAACACCGAATGAGAGAACTCCAGGTCCTCCTCAGCCAGGGTATCAAATTTGTAGAATTTTGCAAACGTGTTTGCCCCTGACCAAGTAGCAGCTCGGCAAAGTTGTAAAGCCGAGACCCCTTGGGCAGTCGCCCAAGATGAGCCCACCTTCCTTGTGGAATGGGCATTTACAGATTTTGGCTGTGGCAGGCCTGCCACAGAATGTGCAAGCTGAATTGTACTACAAATCCAACGAGCAATCGTCTGCTTAGAAGCAGGAGCACCCAGTTTGTTGGGTGCATACAGGATAAACAGCGAGTCAGTTTTCCTGACTCCAGCCGTCCTGGAAACATATATTTTCAGGACCCTGACAACATCTAGCAACTTGGAGTCCTCCAAGTCCCTATTAGCCGCAGGTACCACAATAGGCTGGTTCAGGTGAAACGCTGACACCACCTTAGGGAAAAACTGGGGACGAGTCCGCAGTTCTGCCCTGTCCGAATGGAAAAAGAGATATGGGCTTTTGTGAGACAAAGCCGCCAATTCTGACACTCGCCTGGCCGAGGCCAGGGCCAACCGCATGGTCACTTTCCATGTGAGATATTTCAAATCCACAGATTTGAGCGGTTCAAACCAATGTGATTTGAGGAATCCCAGAACTACGTTGAGATCCCACGGTGCCACTGGAGGCACAAAAGGGGGTTGTATATGCAGTACTCCCTTGACAAACGTCTGGACTTCAGGAACTGAAGCCAATTCTTTCTGGAAGAAAAACGACAGGGCCGAAATTTGAACCTTAATGGACCCCAATTTTAGGCCCATAGACACTCCTGTTTGCAGGAAATGCAGGAATCGACCGAGTTGAAATTTCTTCGTGGGGGCCTTCCTGGCCTCACACCACGCAACATATTTTCGCCACCTGTGGTGATAATGTTGTGCGGTCACCTCCTTCCTGGCTTTGACCAGGGTAGGGATGACCTCTTCCGGAATGCCTTTTTCCCTTAGGATCCGGCGTTCAACCGCCATGCCGTCAAACGCAGCCGCGGTAAGTCTTGGAACAGACATGGTACTTGCTGAAGCAAGTCCCTTCTTAGCGGCAGAGGCCATGGGTCCTCTGTGAGCATCTCTTGAAGTTCCGGGTACCAAGTCCTTCTTGGCCAATCCGGAGCCACGAGTATAGTTCTTACTCCTCTACGTCTTATAATTCTCAGTACCTTGGGTATGAGAAGCAGAGGAGGGAACACATACACCGACTGGTACACCCACGGTGTTACCAGAACGTCCACAGCTATTGCCTGAGGGTCTCTTGACCTGGCGCAATACCTGTCCAGTTTTTTGTTCAGGCGGGACGCCATCATGTCCACCTTTGGTCTTTCCCAACGGTTCACAATCATGTGGAAGACTTCCAGATGAAGTCCCCACTCTCCCGGGTGGAGGTCGTGCCTGCTGAGGAAGTCTGCTTCCCAGTTGTCCACTCCCGGAATGAACACTGCTATCACATGATTTTCCGCCCAGCGAAGAATCCTTGCAGTTTCTGCCATTGCCCTCCTGCTTCTTGTGCCGCCCTGTCTGTTTACGTGGGCGACTGCCGTGATGTTGTCCGACTGGATCAATACCGGCTGACCTTGAAGCAGAGGTCTTGCTAAGCTTAGAGCATTGTAAATTGCCCTTAGCTCCAGTATATTTATGTGGAGAGAAGTCTCCAGACTTGACCACACTCCCTGGAAATTTTTTCCCTGTGTGACTGCTCCCCAGCCTCTCAGGCTGGCATCCGTGGTCACCAGGACCCAGTCCTGAATGCCGAATCTGCGGCCCTCTAGTAGATGAGCACTCTGCAGCCACCACAGAAGAGACACCCTTGTCCTTGGAGACAGGGTTATCCGCTGATGCATCTGAAGATGCGATCCGGACCATTTTTCCAGCAGATCCCACTGAAAAGTTCTTGCGTGAAATCTGCCGAATGGAATCGCTTCGTAAGAAGCCACCATTTTTCCCAGGACCCTTGTGCAATGATGCACTGACACTTTTCCTGGTTTTAGGAGGTTCCTGACTAGCTCGGATAACTCCCTGGCTTTCTCCTCCGGGAGAAACACCTTTTTCTGGACTGTGTCCAGAATCATCCCTAGGAACAGCAGACGTGTCGTCGGGATCAGCTGCGATTTTGGAATATTTAGAATCCACCCGTGCTGTTGTAGCAGTACTGCTACTCCGACCTCCAACTGTTCCCTGGACTTTGCCCTTATCAGGAGATCGCCCAAGTAAGGGATAATTAAGACGTCTTTTCTTCGAAGAATTATCATCATTTCGGCCCTTACCTTGGTAAAGACCCGGGGTGCCGTGGACAATCCAAACGGCAGCGTCTGAACTGATAGTGACAGTTCAGTACCACGAACCTGAGGTACCCTTGGTGAGAAGGGCAAATTGGGACATGGAGGTAAGCATCCTTGATGTCCAAGGACACCATATAGTCCCCTCTTCCAGGTTCGCTATCACTGCTCTGAGTGACTCCATCTTGATTTGAACCTTTGTATGTAAGTGTTCAAAGATTTCAGATTTAGAATAGGTCTCACCGAGCCGTCTGGCTTCGGTACCACAAATAGTGTGGAATAATACCCCTTTCCTTGTTGTAGGAGGGGTACTTTGATTATCACCTGCTGGTGAATTGCTTCCAATACTGCCTCCCTGTCGGAGGGAGACGTTGGTAAAGCAGACTTCAGGAACCTGCGAGGAGGCGACGTCTCGAATTCCAATCTGTACCCCTGAGATACTACCTGTAGGATCCAGGGGTCCACTTGCGAGTGAGCCCACTGCGCGCTGAAACTCTTGAGACGACCCCCCACCGCACCTGAGTCCGCTTGTAAGGCCCCAGCGTCATGCTGAGGACTTGGCAGAAGCGGTGGAGGGCTTCTGTTCCTGGGAAGGGGCTGCCTGCTGCAGTCTTTTTTCCTTTCCTCTACCCCTGGGCAGATATGACTGGCCTTTTGCCCGCTTGCCCTTATGGGGACGAAAGGACTGAGGCTGAAAAGACGGTGTCTTTTTCTGCTGAGAGGTGACTTGGGGTAAAAAGGTGGATTTTCCAGCTGTTGCCGTGGCCACCAGGTCCGATAGACCTACCCTAAATAACTCCTCCCCTTTATACGGCAATACTTCCATGTGCCGTTTGGAATCCGCATCACCTGACCACTGTCGTGTCCATAAACATCTTCTGGCAGAAATGGACATCGCACTTACTCTTGATGCCAGAGTGCAAATATCCCTCTGTGCATCTCGCATATATAGAAATGTATCCTTTAAATGCTCTATAGTCAATAAAATACTGTCCCTGTCAAGGGTATCAATATTTTCAGTCAGGGAAACCGACCAAGCCACCCCAGCACTGCACATCCAGGCTGAGGCGATCGCTGGTCGCAGTATAACACCAGTATGTGTGTATATACTTTTTAGGATATTTTCCAGCCTCCTATCAGCTGGTTCCTTGAGGGCGGCCGTATCTGGAGACGGTAACGCCACTTGTTTTGATAAGCGTGTGAATGCCTTATCCACCCTAGGGGGTGTTTCCCAACGCGCCCTAACTTCTGGCGGGAAAGGGTATAACGCCAATAATTTCTTAGATATTAGCAATTTTTAATTCATCTGATTCAGGAAAAACTACAGGTAGTTTTTTCACACCCCACATAATACCCTTTTTTGTGGTACTTGTAGTATCAGAAATATGTAACACCTCCTTCATTGCCCTTATCATGTAACGTGTGGCCCTACTGGAAAATACATCTGTTTTTTCACCGTCGACACTGGAGTCAGTGTCCGTGTCTGTGTCGACCGACTGAGGTAATGGCCGTTTTAAAGCCCCTGACGGTGTATGAGACGCCTGGACAGGTACTAATTGGTTTGCCGGCCATCTCATGTCGTCAACCGACCTTGCAGCGTGTTGACATTATCACGTAATTCCATAAATAAGCCATCCATTCCGGTGTCGACTCCCTAGGGGGTGACATCACCATTACAGGCAATTTCTCCGCCTCCACACCAACATCGTCCTCATACATGTCGACACACACGTACCGACACACAGCACACACACAGGGAATGCTCTGATAGAGGACAGGACCCCACTAGCCCTTTGGGGAGACAGAGGGAGAGTTTGCCAGCACACACGAAAACGCTATAATTATACAGGGACAACCTTATAATAAGTGTTTTTCCTTATAGCATCTTAATATATTATAATATCGCCACACAAAATGCCCCCCCTCTCTGTTTTAACCCTGTTTCTGTAGTGCAGTGCAGGGGAAAGCCTGGGAGCCTTCCTAGCAGCGGAGCTGTGTAGGAAAATGGCGCTGTGTGCTGAGGAGAATAGGCCCCGCCCACTTTCCGGCGGGCTCTTCTCCCGGTTTTTCTGACAACCTGGCAGGGGTTAAATACATCCATATAGCCTCAGGGGCTATATGTGATGTATTTTTAGCCAGCATAGGTACTTTCATTGCTGCCCAGGGCGCCCCCCCCAGCGCCCTGCACCCTCAGTGACCGTTGGTGTGAAGTGTGCTGAGAGCAATGGCGCACAGCTGCCGTGCTGTGTGCTACCTTAAGAAGACTGGGAAGTCTTCAGCCGCCGATTTCTGGACCTCTTCTCTCTTCAGCATCTGCAAGGGGGTCGGCGGCGCGGCTCCGGTGACCCATCCAGGCTGTACCTGTGATCGTCCCTCTGGAGCTAGTGTCCAGTAGCCTAAGAAGCCAATCCATCCTGCACGCAGGTGAGTTCACTTCTTCTCCCCGAAGTCCCGCGTTGCAGTGAGCCTGTTGCCAGCAGGACTCACTGAAAATAAAAAACCTAACAAAACTTTTACTCTAAGCAGCTCTTTAGGAGAGCCACCTAGATTGCACCCTTCTCGGCCGGGCACAAAAACCTAACTGAGGCTTGGAGGAGGGTCATAGGGGGAGGAGCCAGTGCACACCACCTGATCCTAAAGCTTTTACTTTTGTGCCCTGTCTCCTGCGGAGCCGCTATTCCCCATGGTCCTTACGGAGTCCCCAGCATCCACTTAGGACGTCAGAGAAAAGCCTTTAGTAGTTTAGCTAAATATAAAGTTAGAAGATTCCAGGAATAGGACTTTGTCAGTGCGGATGAAACAATCATTTCTAATACCTTTTGCATCAGTAACGAACTTAATTTCCAATACAGATCGACAAGGCATTGCAGCTTTATAAATGTGACTGTCACAAGGATTTCACCAGGGATAATTTAATATACAGGGTGGTCCATAAATGTGGAAACACCAATATAAAAAGGAAATGAGTAAGGAAATATTTATCTAGTGTCTACACATATGACATGGGAGTGGGTAAAACTTTTTAGGGTATGTAACTAGAATGCAGTATTTCTGTTGTTTTTTTGTTTTAATGTATCTTTATTTATAACACAAACAGAACATGTTGAGATTGTTTTGATATCTGGAGATATCAACACGTGCTATAGTAAATGATTTCGGGTGGTATTCATGTGACCGCCGGTCAGCTGACCGACAGTCACATGACCTCCTCCACCAGCCCGACGGGTCACTATCCCGACGGTCGGCATGCCGACCAACAGGGCCTATTTCCACTCGTCGGTGTCCACGACACCCATAGAGTGGGAATAGAACCCGTGGCGACCGCAGGTCGCCACCGACTCCGCAGCGCGGCGAGCGCAGCGAGCCCGCAAGCGGCTTGCTGCACTCGCCCCTCCCCGCCGGGATCCCGGCGTCGGTATGCTGTCGGGATCCCGGCGTCGGTAAGCTGACCGGCGGTCAGGAGACCGCCGGTCAGCAGTACTATACCCATGATTTCAACAAACATCACCCAAATAGGCCACCCATTAATCAAAGTGCAGTTGACAAACTCCTTGCCAAATTGAAAGAAACCTGATGAGTGGCAGATAAACCAAAAAGTGGATGACCAGAAACTGCTAAAGATGAAGCAACAACAACTGCTGTGCTACATTATTTTCAAAGAGCCCACAACGTAGTTCTTGTCGTCTGTGTCATGAATCTGGGGTTAGTTGTACGGCCATTTTGAGAATTTTGTCTACACATAAATGGCACCTCTACAAGATTAAGATGCTACAAAACCTGACTGAGGATGACCCAGACCGTTGAGTGTAGTTTAAACACTGGGTTATACAGCAACTTCAAATGAACCCTCTTTTTCCACATTAGGTATTGTTTAGTGATGTGGCAAATTTCTTTGTCAATGGTGAGTTAAACAAACAGAACCACGGGTACTGGTCAGAGACAAAACCTCACTGGATGGATGGCTGTGGGGTTGTAGCCTTGGCAAAACAGTTGGTATGGTGTGGTTTATGGGGTACTTGTATTGTGGGACCATTCTTCATTGATGGAACATTAAAAGCAGCACGTTACAGGAAGCTGTTGGATGAAGATATTTTTCTATCATTGTTATCAGAGGATGGGTCATATCCTAATTTCTTCCAGCAAGATGATGCCCCACCTCATTACGGATTCATTGCCAGGGAATATCTTGATGTGCAGTTTCCCAAGATCCCCCGATTTAACTCTGTTGGATTTCTTACTGTGGGGCTACATGCTGTGAAGATACAAGATCGTTATCATCTACAATAATACATTGATGATGCTTGTGCTCAGCCAGACATGTTGGCCAAGGTTCATCAGGAATGTGAAAAGAGAATAGCCTTAACACTGCTACATGGTGGACAGCACTCTGAACAAATCCTATAAACTTTGTTAAAACTCGAGAATTTATACAGATACGTTAAAATGAAGAACGCCATTGTTTTTCTTATGAAATTTTGCATTTGTTTGATGTCACATTACTATATTCCCAATTAAAACATTAGAGTTGCATCCAAAATGGCCGACTTCAAGATACCCTAAAAAGTTTTCCCCAACTCCCATATCATGTGTGTAGACACTGGATTAATAGTTCCTTACTCATTTCCATTTTTCTTTAAGTGTGTTTCCACACTTATAGACCACCCTGTATATAATGGGATCCGGTCAGGATTCTGGCTGTCAAAATACAGACGCCGTGAGCCAGACACAGGTAAGAATATTTCAGAAAACTAAACCAGTTTATGGTCTTGTTGTTTACTCCCTTATACCAGATTTTCATTCCAACCAGCCATGGAGTTGGCTGGTTGGGAAAGATAATCATTTAAATATGTGGCTAGCTTAATGGTGTGTACACATGGGGAGATATTTTCTTACGATTTTGACTATATAGTCAATATGGTAAGAAAGTAAGTGCCGATCGCAAGGTGAAAGTCACCTTGCGATCCCGATGAAATGCCGATGCGCGGTCCCGCGTGGTCGGCATCGCAAGCCTAGATAGACTGTGTAGGCAAGTCAATTTTGACTATCTCATAGAAAAGATAGTCAATATTGACACTTAGCCAAAATCGCACATAGTCCGTATCGCAAACACAGTCATTATGTGCTTGCGATGCTGACCTAGCCCCTATCGCATAGTGATAATCGGGGTTAGCCCGAATCTCACCGTGTGTATGCACCTTAAGAGTGCATGTTTTCAATATCTCCTTGCTGGGACACAGGTATATTCATTACAATCTGAGACATTTAAAATGTCCACAGGTGGTTCTAAGTCTTTTACTTGTGTTTCTGTGAAGAGACTGCACTATACAAAGATTTAACCTGAACTTGTCAAGGGAGCAATAAACATTCATAACTTGAGGGGGAAAAACAGTGAACTAGTAAACAGACCCTTGTATTATTAACTTAGGTGTATATTCTGTAGATAGCACTGGGACTGAACACTTGAACAATTGAGATAATCTTCATAAATAGATTACTTGAGGAAACTGAAAAACATACTCTGCATTTTGTTTTTGTTGCATACTTTATAAATTCTTAAGCAATTCTGTAAAACCTGCTGACTGCAAAGGGAATAAGAGTAGAAGCAACTGTATGGACAATTTCCAACAACATAGGAAGGATAGATGAGCAACAGTATAGCTCCCCATAGTGAAAATTCAGTTTGATACAATACCTACAGTAGCTGCACATATATCAGGCACTTATGGTAGTGCCAACATTGCAGGTTTTTGCGTGCAATTCATTGGAAGGTGAGGGAAAACTTGCAATGCTGACAGGATGCAATGTGCTGTTCTGGAATTGAACATTGCGTCAATATCGGGAACTGAAGCCCCCCCCCCCCCCCCCCCTTATCATACAGTATGTTTAACTACATTAATAACAGATATTAACACTCAGATAACCGCTTCAAGTATATTGGTGCCAGTCACTAAGACAAATGCTTGCATGTTCAGAACCGATGCATATTACAGTACATCATGAAGAACAGGAGATCGTACCATAGATGAAAAATGCACAAATGTATTCTACTGTACATACTATGGAGGAAATGCTTTGGTTGGCTGAAACGATAATCAAGAGAATGTAGACTATACATTTATTAGAAATTAGTGATATCATGTAGAATAAAGTCTCTACAAGCAGATCACTAGTTACACTTATTTAACAGTTACTTATATAGCGTCAGCATATACTGTTGTGCTTTACAATTGGAAACAAACATTAATAAAACAAGACTGGGTAATAACAGACAGACATAGAGGTAAGAGGGCCCTACTCGCAAGCTTGCAATCTATAGGAAAATAATCATTGACGCACAATAATAAGTGCCACATATAGCATATCGTACCAGACAGATTTCAGAGAGTCTTGGTGGGCTGTATGATCCAGTCACACAGCAGTGTTGGCCTGAGGTTAGTGGGATGTATGAGTGTAGAACTTGTGTGAGCAAATAACGTGTTTGTGGTGAATGTAGGCAAGTCTCACAAGTAGCTTGGAGGGAGTAGTCATGCTGATGAGTTGAGGACTCATGGGGTCACTCTGACCCGAACGGACGCTGCAGTTTGTCGCAGCGGTGCGATCGGGTCAGAACTGCGCATGTGCCGGCTCCGCAGTGGCAGGCAGAGGTGGTCGCTGGGCGGGGGGGGGGGGGCAGAATGGCGGTGTTTGGCCGCCATTTCGTGGGCGCGGTCCGGCCAACGCAGACGTGGCCGAACGGAGGGGCGGGCCGCAGCGGCTGCATGACGTCACACGCAGCCGATGTGGACCGGGGAGCGACGAGTAGCTCCTGGCCAGCACGCTAAAGCTGTGCTGATCGGGAGCTACTCTGGAAGTGCAATGGCATCGGGGCGGGATAGGGATGTTGAAAACAACCATAATTATGGTTGGGATAACAGAGTATAAAAAATAAAGGAGCCAGGGAGAAAATCCTGCTAGAATGCACTTCAAAAGATGTGAGCATGAGTGATGGAGCCTGTGAAAGAACTGCAAATGTGCAATATTAGGACAGTAATAGTCCAACCCCACCTTCTTTACAGTTTTCAGGCCTGGCAGTATGGGTGAAGTGTATAAGGGCTGCAGGAGGAGGAGTGTCAGAAGGTTGAGGTTTCTTGAAATAAAGAGGTCATGGATTAATTAATTACAAACAGAGTGTGCATTCCATAAGGCACATTTAAGTGATTTAGAGGGTGATGGAAGACACATGATGATATTAATTGAATTTCTAAACTGTTGTGAATCAGCTGCATGTGTATGGGGCATGTGGGTGGGGCCTGAATATGGTGATATATCAGCAGCTAAAAGTCGCAGAAAGATAGATATAATATTTCTAGGATTCGCATGAATGTTTATTGTGGCAGGTTGAGGATGTTACCATCAATATTTACAGATAAGAAAAAAGTTCATGAGTGTTAATAAGAGGTGGTGGATTACTGGGGAAGCAATTTTGCACAAGTGGATGACATGCAGCGAGAGTGAAGGATGTTATAGCGTTAGAGATGATACCATAGTGATGTGAATAAAAAAAAATAAGAATTTACTCACCGGTAATTCTATTTCTCGTAGTCCGTAGTGGATGCTGGGAACTCCGTAAGGATCATGGGGAATAGACGGGCTCCGCAGGAGACTGGGCACTCTAAAAGAAAGATTAGGTACTATCTGGTGTGCACTGGCTCCTCCCTCTATGCCCCTCCTCCAGACCTCAGTTAAAGAAACTGTGCCCGGAAGAGCTGACACAACAAGGAAAGGATTTGGAATCCAGGATAAGACTCATACCAGCCACACCAATCACACTGTACAACTTGTGAGAACCATACCCAGTTAACAGTATGAACAACAACTGAGCCTCAGTAACAGATGGCTCATAACAATAACCCTTAAGTTAAGCAATAACTATATACATGTATTGCAGAGAGTCCGCACTTGGGACGGGCGCCCAGCATCCACTACGGACTACGAGAAATAGAATTACCGGTGAGTAAATTCTTATTTTCTCTGACGTCCTAGTGGATGCTGGGAACTCCGTAAGGACCATGGGGATTATACCAAAGCTCCCAAACGGGCGGGAGAGTGCGGATGACTCTGCAGCACCGAATGAGCAAAGGCTAGGTCCTCCTCAGCCAGAATATCAAACTTGTAGAACTTAGCAAATGTGTTTGAACCCGACCAAGTAGCAACTCGGCAAAGCTTTAAAGCCGAGACCCCTCGGGCAGCCGCCCAAGAAGAGCCCACCTTCCTTGTGGAATGGGCTTTTACTGATTTAGGATGCGGTAACCCTGCCGCAGAATGAGCTTGCTGAATCGTGTTACAGATCCAGCGCGCAATAGTTTGCTTTGAAGCCAAAGCACCCAGTTTGTTGGGTGCATGCAGGATAAACAGCGAGTCAGTTTTCCTGACTCCAGCCGTCCTGGCTACATAGATTTTCAAAGCCCTGACTACGTCCAGCAACTTGGAAGCCTCCAAGTCCCGAGTAGCCGCAGGCACCACAATAGGTTGGTTCAAATGAAACGCTGATACCACCTTTGGGAGAAATTGGGGACGAGTCCTCAATTCTGCCCTGTCTATATGGAAGATCAGATAAGGGCTTTTATATGACAAAGCCGCCAATTCTGACACACGCCTAGCTGAAGCCAAGGCCAACAGCATGACCACCTTCCACGTGAGATACTTTAGCTCCACGGTCTTAAGTGGCTCAAACCAGTGTGATTTCAGGAAATCCAACACAACATTAAGATCCCAAGGTGCCACTGGAGGCACAAAAGGGGGCTGAATATGCCGCACTCCCTTAACAAACGTCTGAACTTCAGGCAGTGAAGCCAGTTCTTTTTGAAAGAAAATAGATAGGGCCGAAATCTGGACCTTTATGGATCCCAATTTTAGGCCCATAGTCACTCCTGACTGTAGGTAGTGCAGGAATCGACCCAGCTGGAATTCCTCTGTAGGGGCCATCCTGTCCTCACACCAAGCAACATATTTTCGCCATATACGGTGATAATGTTTTGCTGTCACGTCTTTCCTAGCATCAGCGTAGGAATAACTTCATCCGGAATGCCCTTTTCCGCTAGGATCCGGCGTTCAACCGCCATGCCGTCAAACGCAGCCGCGGTAAGTCTTGGAACAGACAGGGCCCCTGCTGTAACAGGTCCTGTCTGAGAGGCAGAGGCCATGGGTCCTCTGAGATCATTTCTTGTAGTTCTGGGTACCAAGTTCTTCTTGGCCAATCCAGAACGATGAGTATAGTTCTTACTTCTCTCTTTCTTACTATCCTCAGTACCTTGGGTATGAGAAAAAGAGGAGGGAACACATAAACCGACTGGTACACCCACGGTGTCACTAGTGCGTCCACAGCTATCGCCTGAGGGTCCCGTGACCTGGCGCAATATTTTTTTAGCTTTTTGTTGAGGCGGGACGCCATCATGTCCACCTGTGGCAGTTCCCAACGATTTACAATCTGTGTGAAGACTTCTTGATGAAGTCCCCACTCTCCCGGGTGGAGGTCGTGCCTGCTGAGGAAGTCTGCTTCCCAGTTGTCCACTCCCGGAATGAACACTGCTGACAGTGCTAGCACGTGATTCTCCGCCCATCGAAGAATCCTTGTGGCTTCTGCCATTGCCATCCTGCTTCTTGTGCCGCCCTGGCGGTTTACATGGGCGACCGCCGTGATGTTGCCTGACTGAATCAGTACAGATTGGTCTTGAAGCAGGGGCTCTGCTTGACTCAGGGCGTTGTAGATGGCCCTTAGTTCCAATATATTTATGTGTAGAGAGGTCTCAAGACTTGACCACTGTCCTTGGAAGTTTTTTCCCTGAGTGACTGCCCCCCATCCTCGGAGGCTTGCATCCGTGGTCACCAGGATCCAGTCCTGTATGCCGAACCTGCGTCCCTCGAGAAGATGAGCACTCTGCAGCCACCACAGCAGAGACAACCTGGCCCATGGGGACAGGGTGATCAACCGATGCATCTGAAGATGCGATCCGGACCATTTGTCCAACAGATCCCACTGAAAGATCCTTGCATGGAACCTGCCGAAGGGAATTGCTTCGTAAGAAGCCACCATCTTTCCCAGGACTCGCGTGCAGTGATGCACCGACACCTGTTTTGGTTTCAGGAGGTCCCTGACCAGAGATGACAATTCCTCGGCCTTCTCCTCCGGGAGAAACACCTTCTTCTGTTCTGTGTCCAGAATCATTCCCAGGAAAAGCAGACGCGTCGTAGGGATCAGCTGCGACTTTGGGATATTCAGAATCCAGCCGTGCTGTTGCAACAGTTCCTGAGAGAGTGATACACTGACCAACAACTGCTCTTTGGACCTCGCCTTTATGAGGAGATCGTCCAAGTACGGGATAATTATAACTCCCTTTCTTCGAAGGAGTATCATCATTTCGGCCATTACCTTGGTAAATATTCTCGGAGCCGTGGAGAGACCAAACGGCAACGTCTGGAATTGGTAATGACAGTTCTGTACCACAAACCTGAGGTACTCCTGGTGAGGTGGGAAAATGGGGACATGCAAGTAAGCATCCTTGATGTCTAGCGACACCATAAAATCCCCCTCTTCCAGGCTTGCAATAACCGCCCTGAGCGATTCCCTTTTGAACTTGAACTTCTTTATATAAGTGTTCAAGGATTTTAAATTCAGGATGAGTCTCACCGAACCGTCCGGTTTCGGTACCACAAACATTGTGGAATAGTAACCCCTGCCCTGTTGAAGGAGGGGGACCTTGATTATCACCTGCTGGAGGTACAGCTTGTGAATTGCCGCCAGTATTACCTCCCTTTCCCTGGGAGCAGCTGGCAAGGCTGATTTGAGGTAACGGCGAGGGGGAGTCGCCTCGAACTCCAGCTTGTATCCCTGAGATACAATTTGTACAGCCCATAGATCCACTTGTGAGCGAACCCACTGGTTGCTGAAGTTTCGGAGACGTGCCCCCACCGCACCTGGCTTCGCCTGTGGAGCCCCAACGTCATGCGGTGGACTTAGTGGAAGCAGGGGAGGATTTTTGTTCCTGGGAACTGGCCGCCTGGTGCAGCTTCTTTCCTCTACCCTTGCCTCTGGCCAGAAAGGATGCTCCTCTGACCTGCTTGCCTTTCTGAGGCCGAAAGGACTGCATTTGATAATACGGTGCTTTCTTAGGCTGTGAGGGAACCTGAGGCAAAAAAGTCGACTTCCCAGCAGTTGCTGTGGATACGAGGTCCGAGAGACCGTCCCCAAATAGTTCCTCACCCTTATAAGGCAAAACCTCCATGTGTTTTTTAGAATCAGCATCACCTGTCCACTGCCGAGTCCATAATACTCTCCTGGCAGAAATGGACATTGCATTAATTCTAGATGCCAGCAGGCAAATGTCCCTCTGTGCATCCCGCATATATAAGACGACGTCTTTTATATGTTCGATGGTTAGCAAAATAGTATCACTGTCGAGGGAATCAATGTTGTCTGACAGGGTATCAGTCCATGCTGCTGCAGCACTACACATCCAGGCTGAAGCAATAGCAGGTCTCAGTAGAGTACCAGAGTGTGTATACACAGACTTCAGGATAGCTTCCTGCTTTCTATCCGCAGGATCCTTTAGGGCGGCCGTATCCTGAGACGGCAGTGCCACCCTTTTAGATAAGTGTGTTAGCGCCTTGTCCACCCTAGGGGATGTTTCCCAACGTAACCTATCCGTTGGCGGGAAAGGGTACGTCATCAGTAACCTCTAAGAAATCACTAATCAGGGTAACTCCACGCTTCTTCACACAAATCATTTAATTCATCAGATGGGGGAAAAGTCACTGGCTGCTTTTTCTCCCCAAACATAATACCCCTTTTGGTGGTAACCGGGTTAATATCAGAAATGTGCAATACATCTTTCATTGCAGTAATCATGCATCGGATGGCTTTTGTAGACTGTACATTTGTCTCATCCTCATCTACACTGGAGTCAGACTCCGTGTCGACATCTGTGTCTACCATCAGAGCTAGCGGGCGTTTATGAGCCCCTGACGGCTTCTGAGTCGCCTGGGCAGGCGCGGGCTGAGACCCCGGCTGTCCCAAGGCTGCTGCGTCATCAAACCTTTTATGTAAGGAGTTGACACTGTCGGTTAAGACCTTCCACATATCCATCCAATCAGGTGTCGGCCCCGTCGGGGGCGACATCACATGTATCTGCCCCTGCTCCACGTAACCCTCCTCATCAAACATGTCGACACAGCCGTACCGACACACCGCACACACACAGGGAATGCTCAGACTGAGGACAGGACCACAAAGTCCTTTGGGGAGACAGAGAGAGAGTATGCCAGCACACACCACAGCGCTATATAACACGGGGATTTACACTGTTAATAAGTGATTTTCCCAATAGCTGCTTGTTTGTATCGATTTGCGCCTAAATTTATGTGCCCCCCCCCTCTTTTTAACCCGTCTTGTACCAGGATACTGCAGGGGAGAGCCTGGGGAGCATGCTTCCAGCGGAGCTGTGAAGGGAAAATGGCGCTGGTGTGCTGAGGAAGAAGGCCCCGCCCCCTCAGCGGCGGGCTTCTGTCCCGCGTTTTCTTTAACTTAATGGCGGGGGTTTTTACACATATACAGTTAACTGACTGTATTATGTGTATATTTAGCCAAAAGGTAATATAATTGCTGCCCAGGGCGCCCCCCCCAGCGCCCTGCACCCAACAGTGACCGGAGTGTGTGGTGTGCTGTGGGAGCAATGGTGCACAGCTGCAGTGCTGTGCGCTACCTTAATGAAGACCGGAGTCTTCTGCCGCCGATTTCATCTCCTTCTTCTGTCTTCTGGCTCTGCAAGGGGGGCGGCGGCGCGGCTCCGGGAACGGACGATCGAGGTCAGGCCCTGTGTTCGAACCCTCTGGAGCTAATGGTGTCCAGTAGCCTAAGAAGCACAAGCTAGCTGCACGCAGGTAGGTTTGCTTCTCTCCCCTCAGTCTCACGTAGCAGTGAGTCTGTTGCCAGCAGATCTCACTGAAAATAAAAAACCTAACAAATACTTTCTTTCTAGCAAGCTCAGGAGAGCCCACTAGGAGCACCCAGCTCTTGCCGGGCACATATTCTAACTGAGGTCAGGAGGAGGGGCATAGAGGGAGGAGCCAGTGCACACCAGATAGTACCTAATCTTTCTTTTAGAGTGCCCAGTCTCCTGCGGAGCCCGTCTATTCCCCATGGTCCTTACGGAGTTCCCAGCATCCACTAGGACGTCAGAGAAAATAGTGATACACTGTGATTTATAAATCTTAAGTAAAAGGTAAGGAAATACAAAAATTTAAAGTTTAAAACAACCTATTTACATTGTCCAAGATAATGAGATAAAGTGACTCAGTGTCAAACTGTAGAGGGTGAAAATGGTTTTTGCCTGTTCTCCAATGTTAGCACACTGTTAGTTCAACTGTAGGCTTAACAGTTAAGTTATACATGGTGTGATTAAACAGCTCTAGTCTTAATGTTAGGATATTAAGTCAATTGGACAACTGAGCAAAGGAGTTAAACTGCACTGTGTTAGACTATGTAAAAACCAGGCCAGTATGCTGTCATAAGGGGAAGTAGTTAATATCCCGGCGGTCATGAAATCACTGAACTGTATTCGCATAAATATACTAAATGATGCCTCCATTGCATGAAATTAACAGGTGCAAGTCAATCCCGGGAATTAGACTCTTTAAATGAAACTTGTACACATTAAGGGTAATTTACAAAATGCACACATGAAACAGTATTCCAAATGCTCTACTTTGACTTCATAGAAGTGCATGGATTAGTCAGTCAAGATTGCGGTTTATAAAGCAAATGTTTATCCCATCCGAAGGGAGAAACAAGATTCCATTTAGCAGGACAACATTATTTAAATGAGGTATAAGGGAAGAATGAGAGCATTTAAAAGGGAAATCTCCTGCTTTAGATTGCACACTGCCTTTTCCTGCCCATAATTTACGCCCAGGTGATCAGATCTCACCCCTTTACTTCTAACAGGGTTCACTTTGCACCTTCCATTTGTCAGCGTCAGATAAATTGGATGAAGGCATTTTTTAATACAGGTCACAAATAGCTTAGTTTGATTTGGTCACATGCGACTGCAACTTATTTGCATGTTTTAATATAGGTTGAAAGTTATATTAAGATTAACAATGGTTAAGTTTGTGACTTGTAAATACAGTATATAACATTGGTACATTTAAAAAGGGATTTCCAACTAAAAGTAATAATACTATTTACACTGTGTACTATATGGATAAAAGTGATTTGCGTACACAGTATGCTACGTACTGTTGGGACTTAATCTGTTCCTTAACTCAATAGGATGACTCCGGTGGTCTTGCGGAAGTGATCGCATCATGCGGCTATTAAATTTGATAGATACAAAGTTCTTACATTAAAAAATGTAGTTTTCACCTACATCTACATGCTCATGTTTAGACTTGTTTAAATCAGCATAAAAAAGACACATTGTTTTATGTAAATACCAAATATCTACTACATATATCCAGCTACACAGACAAACGTTCCTGACCTATATGACGTTGAGTATACACAGATTCCTGCCTGTATCCAATGACTTTATTCCACAAGAACTGTACCCAATGACTTTATTCCACAAGAACTACATGAATGCCAGTTTATAAATTGTGTGAGCTCTGACTCTGAAGGTCATAGAGCATTCTGTATAGAAGCTTAGGACAGCATTGTCCATTCACATGCGTATTGTATTGGCGGTACTTAAGTTTTATTTTATGGAATAAGTAGCTCTTTGTGCTTTGGAACCACATGGTCGGATTGGACTACATAATTATGACAAAGTAGACGACTTTAACACTTTTGCCACACTTAGGGGTCAATTCAGTTAGGTGTGAGCTGGGTCCTGCAAGCTGTTCTTATGGTAAACTTGCACAGCAAATTGCTTGTGCAATTCAATTCCAAACTCACATCCCTCTGTGCAGGTAAAAGGGTTGGGCTTATGTTAAAGTAAAAATGGCAGGACACATAGAACCTGTGGTACACCCCTCCTGGTGAATAATCATTCAATTGGAGTGGTTTAAGGAACATAATTTAGCAATAAAGACATGTCAGTTTTCAGGTGATTTTTTCTAAAAAGTTTAATCACTGGTCTACAAAAATAAACTGAATCTAAATGTATTTTTCATGCTGAATTCAAATATGCAGTAAGATTTTTTCCATCGGGCAGGTTTTTTGTGTGACATACATTACTACTAATTTAATAAAATGTTAAATGCTAAATGATATATATGCACCTCATTCTGGCTGACCTAAAAAGTTGTAGATGATGATTTTCGGGCATATTTTGCCCTTGGGATGTCGTTCTTCATGGTCGAGCAACAGTCAGCCAGCATACTGGAACTCTATTTGCCTTACTACCTCTTTTCCATCATAGAAATCTGCTAATGGAAACACTGGCCATGCCCATTCACTGACAGTCACAACATTTTCTGGGAAGAAGTCTAGGTGGGAGTCCAAGAAGTGTTGCATCCCATAGCTTTGTATGAAGTCACTAGATCACTCACTGTATCACAATAGTTTTCTGCTTTATGATTTTCAAGAAAACAAGAACAGAAATTTCTGAATGACAACCAGGCTGCTTTTTGCAGTGGATTTAACAGTTCCCGAAATTGTCAACATTCATTAGTGATCTTATTTGTGGTCCTATAACAATTACTTCTTTCAGTTTTGCATCACTTACCTTTGGAAATGTAGATTTCAAATGCATAAATGCAGCACAGTATATCAATTGCTTTTACAAATTGTTTCATCAGTCCTACAGTAGGGAAGCAAATACGCTTTTTCAGGAGCCACTAAAAGGGGTAACACATGTTTCTGCCCAGGAATAAGAGATTCACGTTCAGGCCATTGTTTTCTAATGTAGTTGAATGACCTTCAAATCACTTCATATTAAGGTTGAGTATCCCATATCGAAATATTCCAAAATACAGATTTTTTTTTGAGTTAGACTGAGATAGTGAAACCTTTGTTTTCTGATGGCTCAATGTATACAAACTTTGTTTAATACACAAAGTTATTAAAAATATTGTATTAAATGACCTTCAGGCTGTGTGTATAAGGTGTATATAAAACATAAATGATTTTTGTGCATGTACACAAACTTTGTTTAATGCACAAAATTATTAAAAACATTGATTAAAATTACCTTCAGGCTGTGTGTATAAGGTGTATATGAAACATAAATGCATTCTGTGCTTAGACTTGGGTCCCATCGCCATGCTATCTCATTATGGTATGCAATTATTCCAAAATACGGAAAAATCCGATATCCAAAATACTTCTGGGTCCAAGCATTTTGGATATGGGATACTCAACCTGTATAACACTTGTAGTTTTCATACTGGATTTTATCTATAAGCAAATTCATATTTTCAGACGTCTCTTTCATGTCAGTGGCATGCACTACAGGTCATAAAGAACACTAAAATATGAAGAAAAAAAAAAAGCACCAGTCACAAACACACTATGCCTGATGGAAACATTCTTATCACATATTTGAATTCAGAATTTAAAACTGCACTAGAGTCACTGATCAGTTTTTTTGTGTTGACCAGTGTAATTGATAAAATGATGTGGGACATGTATATATAGGTACTTGATTGATGGAGG
Organism: Pseudophryne corroboree; assembly: GCF_028390025.1. Taxonomy (NCBI): domain Eukaryota; kingdom Metazoa; phylum Chordata; class Amphibia; order Anura; family Myobatrachidae; genus Pseudophryne; species Pseudophryne corroboree. Next base: position 241,458,997 of record NC_086444.1, on the reverse strand, counting down.
AATGGTTTTAGAACTTGTATTTTGGAGCTAAAAAGCATTTCTCCAACTTCTTACAAAACAATATTAAAAAAATATATCACTTTAGAGACGTTTTCTGGCCACCAAAATGCTGGAAAGACTTTCATTTGATGTAAAACGTGCTTGCTATAAATTTTTCATGAATAATATAACGTGTCAATATCAGCATTTGACAACTTTTAAGAACCTGCAGTACTTTTCTTATGGCCACTAACAGCCTTCTGTATGGTCCTGCTATCTCAGATGCCAGTTTTTTGAGGTCCAGGATGGTTTCCCCACTGTCTCCTGCACTTGTCCAGGTCGCCTTTTGTATAAAAGTAGCACAATCTCACCACAAGTCCTGTCAATTGGTATTTTTAATTGAATCCCACATTTCTCAGGTGCGCTCATTTACGCAATGTTTGCGAGACTTATACACACTTGCTTTTGTAAACTCACTCCTATTGAAGTAACCCCTTTGACTATACAATACCGATGGCGGGATCCTGGTTGTTACATGGCCAGCAGGGGGGGAGAGCAGCGAAGCCCCTTGTGGGCTCTTTGCAGCTTCTATTCCCACTCTATGGGTGTCGTGGACACCCAGAAGTGGGAATATTCCCTGTTGGTCGGCATGCCGCCCGGCGGGATTTTCAGATGCCGGGATCCCAGCGTTGGTATTCCGACCGGTGGTCTCCTGACCGCCGGTCACATAACCACATCCCGTTCATCACATGTTTCAGCTTTTAAACGGCATACATTCTTTAAATAGACCCATGGTGATACAAGTGTAATTTCTAGTCCAAACATGAGCCAACACCCCTACTACACATGTTAAGACCACAAACCATATTGCACATTTACAGGGTTGTTCTCTATATTATCTTACTGCAAACTTTGGGTTTAAAATAATGCCAGGGGGTACTTTGGATTATAACTTCACTTTTAAATGTAAAACTGTCATGCTTAGCAACAGATACAATACACAAACTTCAAATACTGTGTCCTTTAATTAACCCATTCTAAGAAAAAGGAACCATAGTGGTTACTTTGCACTGCTAAGACCTTATTTCACAGGATGCCCAGAGGAGAGAGGGGAAGTGCTCAGTAGCAGATGTGTCTTCCTACCTTTGTGTCTTCGGTGCTAACTCCAAGTTCTAGCACAGCCTGGGGAGATTTCATCTTTGCTTGGGTGGATTGAGCCATCTGGAGGTTGAGCTGCCAGGCAGTTGTCTCCAGCTAGACAACAAAACACAAAAAGCAATAGTTTTTTTATTCTATGTGCTTCTGAGTTCATATAGACAAAGTCGAACAGCAGTTTTGGCAAACTGAGAATATAATTATAAAGCATTTCCTTCTTTGTGCCATCTGTGTCATTGTTCTTGGCAATCAGTTTCAATATATTACCTAAAATAAGATTTTACTTACCGATAAATCTATTTCTCGGAGTCCGTAGTGGATGCTGGGGTTCCTGAAAGGACCATGGGGAATAGCGGCTCCGCAGGAGACAGGGCACAAAAAGTAAAGCTTTTTCAGATCAGGTGGTGTGCACTGGCTCCTCCCCCTATGACCCTCCTCCAGACTCCAGTTAGGTACTGTGCCCGGACGAGCGTACACAATAAGGGAGGATTTTGAATCCCGGGTAAGACTCATACCAGCCACACCAATCACACCGTACAACCTGTGATCTAAACCCAGTTAACAGTATGATAACAGCGGAGCCTCTGAAAGATGGCTTCCTTCAACAATAACCCGAATTAGTTAACAATAACTATGTACAATTTATGCAGATAATCCGCACTTGGGATGGGCGCCCAGCATCCACTACGGACTCCGAGAAATAGATTTATCGGTAAGTAAAATCTTATTTTCTCTATCGTCCTAGTGGATGCTGGGGTTCCTGAAAGGACCATGGGGATTATACCAAAGCTCCCAAACGGGCGGGAGAGTGCGGATGACTCTGCAGCACCGAATGAGAGAACTCCAGGTCCTCCTTAGCCAGAGTATCAAATTTGTAAAATTTTACAAACGTGTTCTCCCCTGACCACGTAGCTGCTCGGCAAAGTTGTAATGCCGAGACCCCTCGGGCAGCCGCCCAAGATGAGCCCACCTTCCTTGTGGAGTGGGCCTTTACAGATTTAGGCTGTGGCAGGCCTGCCACAGAATGTGCAAGTTGGATTGTGCTACAGATCCAACGAGCAATCGTCTGCTTAGACGCAGGAGCACCCATCTTGTTGGGTGCATACAATATAAACAACGAGTCAGATTTTCTGACTCCAGCTGTCCTTGCAATATATATTTTTAATGCTCTGACAACGTCCAGTAACTTGGAGTCCTCCAAGTCACTTGTAGCCGCAGGCACTACAATAGGCTGGTTCAGATGAAATGCTGACACCACCTTAGGGAGAAAATGCGGACGAGTCCGCAGTTCTGCCCTGTCCGAATGGAAAATCAGATATGGGCTTTTGTAAGATAAAGCTGCCAATTCTGATACTCTCCTGGCAGAAGCCAGGGCTAGAAGCATGGTCACTTTCCAAGTGAGATATTTCAAATCCACCTTATTTAGTGGTTCAAACCAATGAGATTTTAGAAAGTCCAAAACCACATTGAGATCCCACGGTGCCACTGGAGGCACCACAGGAGGCTGTATATGCAGCACTCCCTTAACAAAGGTCTGGACTTCAGGGACTGAAGCCAATTCTTTTTGAAAGAAAATCGACAGGGCCGAAATTTGAACCTTAATAGATCCCAATTTGAGACCCATAGACAATCCTGATTGCAGGAAATGTAGGAATCGACCCAGTTGAAATTCCTCCGTCGGAGCACTCCGATCTTCGCACCACGCAACATATTTTCGCCAAATTCGGTGATAATGTTGCACGGTTACTTCCTTCCTTGCTTTAATCAAAGTAGGAATGACTTCTTCCGGCATGCCTTTTTCCTTTAGGATCCGGCGTTCAACCGCCATGCCGTCAAACGCAGCCGCGGTAAGTCTTGAAACAGACAGGGACCCTGCTGAAGCAAGTCCCTCCTTAGAGGTAGAGGCCACGGATCTTCCGTGATCATCTCTTGAAGTTCCGGGTACCAAGTCCTTCTTGGCCAATCCGGAACCACTAGTATCGTTCTTACGCCTCTTTGCCGTATAATTCTCAATACTTTTGGTATGAGAGGCAGAGGAGGAAACACATACACCGACTGGTACACCCAAGGCGTTACCAGCGCGTCCACAGCTATTGCCTGCGGATCTCTTGACCTGGCGCAATACCTGTCCAGTTTTTTGTTGAGGCGAGACGCCATCATGTCCACCATTGGTCTTTCCCAACGGGTTACCAGCATGTGGAAGACTTCTGGATGAAGTCCCCACTCTCCCGGGTGAAGATCGTGTCTGCTGAGGAAGTCTGCTTCCCAGTTGTCCACTCCCGGGATGAACACTGCTGACAGTGCTATCACATGATTCTCTGCCCAGCGAAGAATCCTTGCAGCTTCTGCCATTGCACTCCTGCTTCTTGTGCCGCCCTGTCTGTTCACATGGGCGACTGCCGTGATGTTGTCCGACTGGATCAACACCGGTTTTCCCTGAAGCAGAGGTTCTGCCTGGCTTAGAGCATTGTATATTGCTCTTAGTTCCAGAATGTTTATGTGAAGAGACGTTTCCAGGCTCGTCCATACTCCCTGGAAGTTTCTTCCTTGTGTGACTGCTCCCCAGCCTCTCAGGCTGGCGTCCGTGGTCACCAGGATCCAATCCTGTATGCCGAATCTGCGGCCCTCCAATAGATGAGGACTCTGCAACCACCACAGAAGAGACACCCTTGTCCTTGGAGACAGGGTTATCCGTAGGTGCATCTGAAGATGCGACCCTGACCATTTGTCCAACAGATCCCTTTGGAAAATTCTTGCGTGGAATCTGCCGAATGGAATTGCTTCGTAAGAAGCCACCATTTTTTCCAGGACTCTTGTGCATTGATGTACAGACACCTTTCCTGGTTTTAGGAGGTTCCTGACAAGCTCGGATAACTCCTTGGCTTTTTCCTCCGGGAGAAAAACCTTTTTCTGAACCGTGTCCAGAATCATCCCTAGGAACAGCAGACGAGTTGTCGGCATTAACTGGGATTTTGGAATATTCAGAATCCACCCGTGCTGTTTTAGCACTTCTTGAGACAGTGCTAATCCCATCTCTAGCTGTTCTCTGGACCTCGCCCTTATTAGGAGATCGTCCAAGTATGGGATAATTAATATGCCTTTTCTTCGAAGAAGAATCATCATCTCGGCCATTACCTTTGTAAAGATCCGAGGTGCCGTGGACAATCCGAACGGCAGCGTCTGAAACTGATAGTGACAGTTTTGTACAACGAACCTGAGGTACCCCTGGTGTGAGGGGTAAATTGGAACGTGGAGATACGCATCCTTGATGTCCAAGGATACCATAAAGTCCCCCTCTTCCAGGTTCGCTATCACTGCTCTGAGTGACTCCATCTTGAACTTGAACTTCTTTATGTACAGGTTCAAGGACTTCAGATTTAGAATAGGCCTTACCGAGCCATCCGGCTTCGGTACCACAAAAAGAGTGGAATAATACCCCTTCCCTTGTTGTAGAAGAGGTACCTTGACTATCACCTGCTGAGAGTACAGCTTGTGAATGGCTTCCAAAACCGTCTCCCTTTCGGAGGGGGACGTTGGTAAAGCAGACTTCAGGAAACGGCGAGGTGGATCTGTCTCTAATTCCAACCTGTACCCTTGAGATATTATCTGCAGGATCCAGGGATCTACCTGCGAGTGAGCCCACTGCGCGCTGTAATTTTTGAGACGACCGCCCACCGTCCCCGAGTCCGCTTGAGAAGCCCCAGCGTCATGCTGAGGCTTTTGTAGAAGCCGGGGAGGGCTTCTGTTCCTGGGAAGGAGCTGCGTGTTGCTGTCTCTTCCCTCGACCTCTGCCTCGTGGCAGATATGAATAGCCCTTTGCTCTCTTATTTTTAAAGGAACGAAAGGGCTGCGGTTGAAAAGTCGGTGCCTTTTTCTGTTGGGGAGTGACTTGAGGTAGAAAGGTGGATTTCCCGGCTGTAGCCGTGGCCACCAAATCTGATAGACCGACTCCAAATAACTCCTCCCCTTTATACGGCAAAACTTCCATATGCCGTTTTGAATCCGCATCGCCTGTCCACTGTCGCGTCCATAAAGCTCTTCTAGCCGAAATGGACATAGCACTTACCCGTGATGCCAGTGTGCAGATATCCCTCTGTGCATCACGCATATAAAGAAATGCATCCTTTATTTGTTCTAACGACAGTAAAATATTGTCCCTGTCCAGGGTATCAATATTTTCAATCAGGGACTCTGACCAAACTACCCCAGCACTGCCCATCCAGGCAGTCGCTACAGCTGGTCGTAGTATAACACCTGCATGTGTGTATATACTTTTTTGGATATTTTCCATCCTCCTATCTGATGGATCTTTAAGTGCGGCCGTCTCAGGAGAGGGTAACGCCACTTGTTTAGATAAGCGTGTTAGCGCCTTGTCCACCCTAGGAGGTGTTTCCCAGCGCTCCCTAACCTCTGGCGGGAAAGGGTATAATGCCAATAATTTCTTTGAAATTATCAGCTTTTTATCAGGGGCAACCTTTCATTACACACGTCATTTAATTCTTCTGATTCAGGAAAAACTATAGGTAGTTTTTTCATACCCCACATAATACCCTGTTTAGTGGTACCTCTAGTATCAGCTAAATGTAACGCCTCCTTCATTGCCAAAATCATATAACGTGTGGCCCTACTGGAAAATACGGTTGAATCGTCACCGTCACCACTGGAGTCAGTGCCTGCGTCTGGGTCTGTGTCGACCGACTGAGGCAAAGGGCGTTTCACAGCCCCTGACGGTGTTTGAGTCGCCTGGACAGGCACTAATTGATTGTCCGGCCGCCTCATGTCGTCAAACGACTGCTTTAGCGTGTTGACACTATCCCGTAGTTCCATAAATAAAGGCATCCATTCTGGTGTCGACTCCCTAGGGGGTGACATCCTCATATTTGGCAATTGCTCCGCCTCCACACCAATATCGTCCTCATACATGTCGACACACACGTACCGACACACAGCAGACACACAGGGAATGCTCCTAACGAAGACAGGACCCACTAGCCCTTTGGGGAGACAGAGGGAGAGTTTGCCAGCACACACCAAAAGCGCTATATATATATCAGGGATAGCCTTATAATAAGTGCTCCCTTATAGCTGCTTTGTTATATCAAAATATCGCCATAAATTTGCCCCCCCCTCTCTGTTTTACCCTGTTTCTGTAGTGCAGTGCAGGGGAGAGACTTGGGAGCCGTCCTGACCAGCGGAGCTGTGAGAGGAAATGGCGCCGTGTGCTGAGGAGATAGGCCCCGCCCCTTTTCTGGCGGGCTCGTCTCCCGCTATTTAGAAAAATCAGGCAGGGGTTAAATATCTCCATATAGCCTCTAGGGGCTATATGTGAGGTATTTTTAGCCTTTATAGGTATTCATTTGCCTCCCAGGGCGCCCCCCTCCCAGCGCCCTGCACCCTCAGTGACTGCCGTGTGAAGTGTGCTGAGAGGAAAATGGCGCACAGCTGCAGTGCTGTGCGCTACCTTTAGAAGACTGCAGGAGTCTTCAGCCGCCGATTCTGGACCTCTTCTGACTTCAGCATCTGCAAGGGGGCCGGCGGCGCGGCTCCGGTGACCATCCAGGCTGTACCTGTGATCGTCCCTCTGGAGCTTGATGTCCAGTAGCCAAGAAGCCAATCCATCCTGCACGCAGGTGAGTTGACTCCTTCTCCCCTCAGTCCCTCGCTGCAGTGATCCTGTTGCCAGCAGGAATCACTGTAAAATAAAAAACCTAGCTAAACTTTTTCTAAGCAGCTCTTTAGGAGAGCCACCTAGATTGCACCCTTCTCGGCCGGGCACAAAAATCTAACTGGAGTCTGGAGGAGGGTCATAGGGGGAGGAGCCAGTGCACACCACCTGATCTGAAAAAGCTTTACTTTTTGTGCCCTGTCTCCTGCGGAGCCGCTATTCCCCATGGTCCTTTCAGGAACCCCAGCATCCACTAGGACGATAGAGAAAATGTATTAGGTGAGCATTCTGGGGATAGGAAAATGGCACAAAAACAAAATGCATACTTAGTGAGAAGAAAGAACAACAACAATGGATAAATCGTTACATAATGAAGAGTGACAGAATGGAAACATATTCTGCCTACTACCTCTAATTTCTTTATAAATATTACCTGTTTGGGTGTGGGGAAGGGGCCATTTTTTCTAGTTAAAAGCAACGGCTCTAAATTTCTGGAGTTTGTATATTGTCCCCTTGCTTGTGTGGGTTTCCTCCAGGTACTCCAGTTTTCTCCCACAATCCAAAAATATGCTGGTAGGTCAATTTTCTCCAAACAAAAATGAACCCTAGTGTGTACAGATACATCTTTGCTGCAGTCATGCCAAACAGCATCTCTTGGCACGCCAGGTCCCATGAGACTCTGCTAGCGTCAGGCATCTTTTTTGTGAAATTATTTTGCCGAAAACGCAACACAATGCAACTAGGATGCACAAGGAGAATCTGCTGATATTTGATATGCAACAATTGTAGATCTGTGTGCGAATGAGTCTCTGAATCTGCATACGAAGTACTACCATGCAGCGACCGTGGCTTTTCTAAATTTATTATATACAGACTCAGTTGCACAGATATACAAGTGTCGCATATCAAATTAATCAGCACAGTCTAAGACGCATTGTCAGCATATCCCGCAGCATGGTGTATGGAAGCTAGATGTATGTGGATACATACAGATGGGTCCATGTTTATCTGTTGACCTTTAATAGGATTAACTGAGACTGGGCAGTTGGACTTAATCCCCTGCTGTATTGTTCTCTGTATTGACTTGCAGCTAAGAACAATAGATGAAGGGTTTATGTTAATAAACCATGTTGTGCCTAGGTGCAGCAAACTAGCCAAGTTAACCATGGACCCATCTGTATGTAAGAATGTGCATTTACATGTGTTTAGGGCAGACTGGATGGGCCAAATGGTTCTCATCTGTCGTCACATTCTAGGTTTCTATTTAACACTTACTATTGGGCTTCATCTTGTGCTACACTGACCAACTTGTAATACATACACTGATCAATGTGGTAAAACCTTATTTTTCTTTTTCTTTTTTTTACTTTTGTTAAACAATACATTAGAAATGGACTTATAGTGTAGACTAATCTAAACCAGTATTATATCCATACATGTGCTTGTTTAGCTTGCACTGAGCAATGCAGTTTGTATCTAGTCTTAGGCAGAGTAGGAGAGGAAAGATTGGCAGTGAAATATGAAAAGTGACATACAAGGATGCTGCTGATTGACAAGTAGACAGAAACGGTGACAGAATGAGCTCTCATTTTCATACATTAATAACTGTAGGAAATGATGGCGTCCTTTTCAACAGAATATTTTTAGAGACTGAAACCCAAAAATTATGCACACTTCATGCACAAAACATAAAATGACAGGCAAAGCAAAAACATGGATAAGCACTAATATAACAGTAAACTATAAATTAAAATAAATTTGTTCTTATGCAAATGTTAAAAAGTTTATTTTATTCATTGAGAGACCATCACTTTTAGTGTTTTAGGTGGTAGGAAAAAGAACATTGGGGGTCATTCCAGTCTGTTCGCACGCTGCTGTTTTTCGCAGCGCATCGATCAGGTCACTACACCGCATGCGTATGCACTGCAATGTGTAGACGCGTCGTACGGGTACAAAGCAGATCGTTGCTGAATGATGGATTTAACGAAGAATCCATTCGCACAGCCGATCGCAAGGAGATTGACAGGAAGAAGGCGTTTATGGGTGTCAACTGACCATTTTCAGGGAGTGTTTGGGAAAATGAAGACGTGTCCAAGCGTTTGCAGGGCGGGTGTCTGACGTCAATTACGGGACCAGATAGGCTGAAGTGATCGCAAGGGCTGAGTAAGTTCAGACCTAACATAAAAGATAGATAAGGAAGGGGAAGTGGGGTGTGGGGATGAAAGTTGGCGCACTGGGTTGGTCCCTTGAGGGGGAAGAAAATATGATTCTTAATAGCTGAACCGGTATGTGGGTAGAATATCCATTAATTATCATGCAAAAATTAAGAAACCGGCGATGCTCCCCAGAGTTGTAAATGATACCTTAAGAATAGAGGAGAAGAAAATACAACTCTATTGTTTGGGGCACTCTTGAAAAAATATAGATTTTCTCATTGTAAATTCGATGCTTTACAGCAGATTTACAAAAGCAGAAACCAGGTATATGTGATGTACCCCTCTTTTTTTCTGAGCTTTATCTTCCGGTTCACCCCCCACATGATAATGAAACATCATGCATAAGACGAAGATTATAGCTCTCATGTGTCTCAATTTCAGTATATCTATACCACAAAGGTGGTTAGTATTGACTAAACAATTGGATTTACTTTGTTTCTGATTGAGGCTAGTAATAGATACATTTGTTACCATCAATTAGTGTGACTCAGGGGGTAATCCCAGAAGCTACATGTTGGTAGACTGTTACAACCTGTGGATGTATCAAAACCACAGAATGGATGGAACACAGTATATATAGGATATAAGTTCGGATACAATAGGAATAATTTAATTCCTAATAAACTATTGAGTAGGAGATACCCAGCGCATTATATATTTAGTATTTATCATATATATGTTGCATGTTGTTATGTCTATGTAAGTCACTTAAACTTATAATAAAAGTAAAGTTTTAAATAAATATTTTTTTCAAGAGTGCCCCAAACAATAGAGTTGTCTTTTCTTCTCCTCCATTCTATAAGTTCAGACCTACTCAGAAACTGCACAAAATGTTATTGCAGAGCTCGGCTGCACAGGCGTTCGTACACTTGCAAAGCGAAAATACACTCCCTTATAGGCGGCGACTATCTGATCTCAGCGCTGCAAAAAGTAGCTAGCGAGCGATCAACTCGGAATGACCCCCATTGTCCATTGTCAAAATGACGTGCAACAACAAAAAATAGCAGTCGCGGGCTTGATCTGTGCTGACAGTGCCACCCTAAAATGTGATATTATCAGTTAGAATTTTGTCCTCGTATAGCAAAGTAGGCAAAATAATTGTTTTAGATCATGTTGGCATGACATCTCTTCATAACTGTGCAAATCGATCACCAGGCTCAGTCACCATCCAAATGTATGTAATGAAATTTCAAATCTACCCAGGCCTGGGGGTGCCCTTTATTGGAGGTGGGGGGGAGCCAATTCCGCTAGGATGACTAGTTGGGGGTATAACTCAGGTCAGGATGACACTGTGAAGTGTGTCTCCTGGCTGTGGCATTACCTCCCTGCTGGTTCTGAAAAAAAAAAAAAAATGTGGGCCCCCTACCCATTTTTTCCCCAGGGCTGGATATGTTTGGTGGGGCACTCACACATTTTTTCTTATTTTAACTCTTTCTTTAATTTTAAACATGGAGAAGCACTGCATAGATCACACTGATCTGTGCAGGCTTATCAAATATCTCTACTCACAGGCAGGACTTTACACTTTAGTCACAAAAATGAGTGAACACTCACACTATTAAACACGACTGCATAAGCCATCAGAAAACACGATTCTTAGTAACTGAGGGGCAGATGTATAAAGCCTGGAGAAGTGATAAAGTGGAAGGTGATAACGCACCAGCCAATCAGCTCCTAACTGTCATTTTTCAAACCCAGCCTGTAACATGGAAGTTAGGAGCTGATTGGCTGGTGCGTTATCACCTTCCACTTTATCACTTCACCAGGCTTAAGAAATCTGCCCCTGTGAGTGTTGGATCTTTAAAGACTATCGCATATCCCAGCGGTGATGATCGTGTTTAAACATGGCCCAAACACGATTCTTAGTAAATTTACCCCTTACAGTCTAATGGTCACAGTGGACTGGGGCCTGGTTCAGAGACAGATGATGCTGCATCTGCTCTTGCATCTGTGGTAATATGCAAATGCCAGTATCAGCCTTCCCGTGGTGTAGCAATCGTGTCTGACTACAGTAGGACTGAGATGCCTACATTTTGTATCTCTTCATGCTGTAATGCCGCGGGTGATTCTTTAGATGCCTCCGTCTGTGCACCATCCCTATGGCAGGTGCGTGCCTCTGGCAACGCATTCGCTTTCAATGACACACGTGCGATACTCCTACAACAAGCCCATGAGAAAGGCTTTTTTGCGTTCACTTCTAACCAGCTCCCGGTCACCTTCCAGGAAAGCCCATCACTTTGCTGCCCATCACATGATTAGAACACACTGCTCTGCCTAGTGGCAAAGTGACTAATAAGCAACTCACAAATAATAATAGGAGTGTAATCATTCTCCTTGTACAATGCCATAGGACAGACTTTGCATGCCCTGTGAAGCCCACTTTATATATGAAGTGCGCTAGTGGATCCAGTCTCTATACCATTGACGCACCATCGGACAAAACAACGACTATTTAATGAGCGCCTGCTTGGTGCAGAATTTCCATAGTGGCCACTGTGGCTGTGGTGCTGTGAACAAGATTGGAGTCCCATAACAACTGCTATTTTTGCAAAGACTTTAGGACACCTCCCATTCTCCACCCTGAACCGCCCATGATCCGCAGAAGTCATCTCATGTAACAGTGATGTAAGCACATGCGTATACCATTGCACTACTTTTTTTTGCATTTGTGCATAAAGGATTTCTTCTGGGCTGCACATGCACATTTTGCCCCCAGTATGCGTTCATACGTATAATGTACCTCTATATCAGCCCAATGACTTAACCAATGACATCACACCACAACATTGGAGATGTGCAAATACTGCACTAATTTCTAGCTTCTAAGGAGTTTATATACAGTAAATATACAGTATTGGGAGTTGATTTTATAATCCGACTTGCAAGACAACTTTATACTGAACTGCCCATTATATTTTCCTTTACTAAATCAAGGGGTCATAAAAAGCTTAATGAAATTAAATATATTATTGTTAGTTGAATATAGTTCCAGCCTCCAACAGTGAGCACAGTACATCTGCCAAAATAAGGGCTTGGTTAGTAGCAGTATTAAAGAGCCCTTATTCCCAACCCTGAGAGTAGGAATTTCTAAGAACTATTGTGTGCGAATGCTAAACTGTCATTGGTAAGTTATGATTTTCACTTTAGTAAATAGTGAGTGCAGTCATTGCCCAATTTACCTATGTAATCATTTGTCTTTTGCAGGCTTGTATTTCACTTAGAGAAAGCTTACAAGTTCAACTACAAGTCCCATCAAGCCCAGCCAGGCACTGGCAACACTATGGTTGATGCTAGATTCAAGTGGCCTAAGGGACCTTTTACGTCAGGGGGAGGAGGCACGACACAAGGGGGAGGAGCTAGGCCAGCGGGATAGGTCCTCTACTATCCAACTATTACCTTTAGTAATCACCGAGCCCAAAGCATGGCGAGCGAAGTGAGCCAGCGAGGGTACTTTTCGGGGTACCCTGTTTGGCCATAGCTCCTCTCCCTGGTGACGTGTCTCCTCCCCTAGTGACGTCAGAAGGTCCCTTCTCCCACTCCGATTTAGAACCAACCGCAACACTATGCTGATAATAATGACTGTGTACCTACTCTATTATGCAGGAATATATAAATGTAAAGTAAATAATGCAGGCAAGAACAAAAGTACTGCAAGTTGTTATTTCTGTATTCTTCTTTTCTACAAGTCACAGCTTTATATCTGGTTAGCAGGAATAACTTGCAACAAAATAAAAGCAGACTTTTATCACACGGACAGATTATCAGCTCATGCTCTACTGCAATTTCTAGTAGCCGAAAAAGGCATGAAATGGAGATCAGCTCTTGAAGTATTAAAGCAACTAAGAAAGTTCTTTTTTTCATTTCCTTCCATTGACTAAAACAGTGCATGTGAGTTCACAACCAGTCTGGTCTACAAAACACGGTTGCTAGGAGAGAAGCTCCTTGTGTGTTATGTCTAGCGGATGTAAGGGTTTCCCTAGTGTGTAAATGAATTACTATGCAGAAAAAAATAAGAATTTACTTACCGATAATTCTATTTCTCGTAGTCCGTAGTGGATGCTGGGGACTCCGTCAGGACCATGGGGATTAGCGGCTCAGCAGGAGACAGGGCACAAAAGTAAAAGCTTTAGGATCAGGTGGTGTGCACTGGCTCCTCCCCCTATGACCCTCCTCCAAGCCTCAGTTAGGATACTGTGCCCGGACGAGCGTACACAATAAGGAAGGATTTTGAATCCCGGGTAAGACTCATACCAGCCACACCAATCACACTGTACAACCTGTGATCTGAACCCAGTTAACAGCATGATAACAGCGGAGCCTCTGAAAAGATGGCTCACAACAATAATAACCCGATTTTTGTAACAATAACTATGTACAAGTATTGCAGACAATCCGCACTTGGGATGGGCGCCCAGCATCCACTACGGACTACGAGAAATAGAATTATCGGTAAGTAAATTCTTATTTTCTCTGACGTCCTAAGTGGATGCTGGGGACTCCGTCAGGACCATGGGGATTATACCAAAGCTCCCAAACGGGCGGGAGAGTGCGGATGACTCTGCAGCACCGAATGAGAGAACTCCAGGTCCTCCTCAGTCAGGGTGTGCCCCTGACCAAGTAGCTGCTCGGCAAAGTTGTAAAGCCGAGACCCCTCGGGCAGCCGCCCAAGATGAGCCCACCTTCCTTGTGGAATGGGCATTTACATATTTTGGCTGTGGCAGGCCTGCCACAGCATGTGCAAGCTGAATTGTACTACACATCCAACTAGCAATCGTCTGCTTAGAAGCAAGAGCACCCAGTTTATTGGGTGCATACAGGATAACAGCAAGTCAGTTTTCCTGACTCCAGCCGTCCTGGAAACCTATATTTTCAGGGCCCTGACAACATCTAGCAACTTGGAGTCCTCCAAGTCCCTAGTAGCCGCAGGTACCACAATAAGCTGGTTCAGGTGAAACACTGACACCACCTTAGGGAGAAACTGGGGACGAGTCCGCAGCTCTGCCCTGTCCGAATGGACAATCAGATATGGGCTTTTGTGAGACAAAGCCGCCAATTCTGACACTCGCCTGGCCGAGGCCAGGGCCAACAGCATGGTCACTTTCCATGTGAGATATTTCAAATCCACAGATTTGAGCGGTTTAAACCAATGTGATTTGAGGAATCCCAGAACTACGTTGAGATCCCACAGTGCCACTGGAGGCACAAAAGGGGGTTGTATATGCAGTACTCCCTTGACAAACTTCTGGACTTCAGGAACTGAAGCCAATTCTTTCTGGAAGAAAATCGACAGGGCCGAAATTTGAACCTTAATGGACCCCAATTTGAGGCCCATAGACACTCCTGTTTGCAGGAAATGCAGGAATCGACCGAGTTGAAATTTCTTCGTGGGGCCTTCCTGGCCTCACACCACTCAACATATTTTCGCCACATGTGGTGATAATGTTGTGCGGTCACCTCCTTCCTGGCTTTGACCAGGGTAGGAATGACCTCTTCCGGAATGCCTTTTTCCCTTAGGATCCGGCGTTCAACCGCCATGCCGTCAAACGCAGCCGCGGTAAGTCTTGGAACAGACATGGTACTTGCTGAAGCAAGTCCCTTCTTAGCGGCAGAGGCCATGAGTCCTCTGTGAGCATCTCTTGAAGTTCCAGGTACCAAGTCCTTCTTGGCCAATCCGGAGCCACGAGTATAGTTCTTACTCCTCTACGTCTTATAATTCTCAGTACCTTGGGTATGAGAAGCAGAGGAGGGAACACATACACTGACTGGTACACCCACGGTGTTACCAGAGCGTCCACAGCTATTGCCTGAGGGTCTCTTGACCTGGCGCAATACCTGTCCAGTTTTTTGTTCAGGCGGGACGCCATCATGTCCACCTTTGGTCTTTCCCAATGGTTCACAATCATGTGGAAGACTTCCCGATGAAATCCCCACTCTCCCGGGCGTCGGAATGAACACTGCTGACAGTGCTATCACCTGATTTTCCGCCCAGCGAATAATCCTTGCAGTTTCTGCTATTGCCCTTCTGCTTCTTGTGCCGCCCTGTCTGTTTACGTGGGCGACTGCCGTGATGTTGTCCCACTGGATCAATACCGGCTGACCTTGAAGCAGAGGTCTTGCTAAGCTTAGAGCATTGTAACTTGCCCTTAGCTCCAGTATATTTATGTGGAGAGAATTCTCCAGACTTGATCACACTCCCTGGAAATTTTTTCCCTGTGTGACTGCTCCCCAGCCTCTCAGGCTGGCATCCCTGGTCACCAGGACCCTTCCTGAATGCCGAATCTGCGGCCCATTAGTAGATGAGTACTTTGCAGCCACCGCAGAAGAAACACCCTTGTCCTTGGAGACAGGGTTATCCGCTGATGCATCTGAAGATGCGATCCGGACCATTTTTCCAGCAGATCCCACTGAAAAGTTCTTGCGTGAAAACTGCCACCATTTTTCCCAGGACCCTTGTGCAATGATGCACTGACACTTTTCCTGGTTTTAGGAGGTTCCTGACTAGCTCGGATAACTCCCTGGCTTTCTTCTCCGGGAGAAACACCCTTTTCTGGACTGTGTCCAGAATCATCCCTAGGAACAGCCGATGTGTCGTCGGAAACAACTGCGGTTTTGGAATATTTAGAATCCACCCGTGCTGTTCGTAGAACTACTTGAGATAGTGCTACTCCGACCTCCAACTGTTCTCTGGACCTTGCTCTTATCAGGAGGTCGTCCATTTTCTTTGAAGAAGAATCATCATTTCGGCCATTACCTTGGTAAAGACCCGGGGTGCCGTGGACAATCCAAACGGCAGCGTCTGAAACGGATAGTGACAGTTCTGTACCACGAACCTGAGGTACCCTTGGTGAGAAGGGCAAATTGGGACATGGAGGTAAGTATCCCTGATGTCCCGGGACACCCTATAGTCCCCTTCTTTTTAGAATAGGTCTCACCGAGCCTTCTGGCTTCAGTACCACAACATAGTGTGGAATAATACCCCTTTCCTTGTTGTAGGAGGGGTACTTTGATTATCACCTGCTGGGAATACAGCTTGTGAATTGTTTCCAATACTGCCTCCCTGTCGGAGGGAGACGTTGGTAAAGCAGACTTCAGGAACCTGCGAGGGGGAAACGTCTCGACTTTCCAATCTGTACCCCTGGGATCCTACTTGTAGGATCCAGGGGTCCTGTACGGCCCCAGCGTCATGCTGAGAAACTTGGCAGAAGCGGTGGAGGCTTCTGTTCCTGGGAATGGGCTGCCTGCTGCAGTCTTCTTCCTTTTCCTCTATCCCTGGGCAGATATGACTCTTATGGGGACGAAAGGACTGAGGCTGAAAAGACGGTGTCTTTTTCTGCAGAGATGTGACTTAGGGTAAAAACGGTGGATTTTCCAGCAGTTGCCGTGGCCACCAGGTCCGATGGACCGACCCCAAATAACTCCTCCCCTTTATACGGCAATACTTCTTTGTGCCGTTTGGAATCTGCATCACCTGACCACTGTCGTGTCCATAAACATCTTCTGGCAGATATGGACATCGCACTTACTCTTGATGCCAGAGTGCAAATATCCCTCTGTGCATCTCGTATATATAGAAATGCATCCTTTAAATGCTCTATAGTCAATAAAATACTGTCCCTGTCAAGGGTATCAATATTTTTAGTCAGGGAATCCGACCAAGCCACCCCAGCTCTGCACATCCAGGCTGAGGCGATCGCTGGTCGCAGTATAACACCAGTATGTGTGTATATACTTCTTAGGATATTTTCCAGCCTCCTATCAGTTGGCTCCTTGAGGACGGCCCTATCTGGAGACGGTACCGCCACTTGTTTTGATAAGCGTGTGAGCGCCTTATCCACCCTAAGGGGTGTTTCCCAACGTGCCCTAACTTCTGGCGGGAAAGGGTATACCGCCAATAATTTTCTATCGGGGGAAACCCACGCATCATCACACACTTCATTTAATTTATCTGATTCAGGAAAAACTACAGGTAGTTTTTTCACACCCCACATAATACCCTTTTTTGTGGTACTTGTAGTATCAGAAATATGTAACACCTCCTTCATTGCCCTTAACAAGTAACGTGTGGCCCTAAAGGAAAATACGTTTGTTTCTTCACCGTCGACACTGAAATCAGTGTCCGTGTCTGTGTCTGTGTCGACCGACTGAGGTAAATGGGCGTTTTAAAGCCCCTGACGGTGTTTGAGACGCCTGGACAGGTACTATTTTGTTTGCCGGCCGTCTCTGTTGACATTATCACGTAATTCCTTGAATAAGCCATCCATTCCGGTGTCGACTCCCTAGAGAGTGACATCACCATTACAGGCAATTGCTCCGCCTCCTCACCAACATCGTCCTCATACATGTCGACACACACGTACCGACACACAGCACACACACAGGGAATGCTCTGATAGAGGACAGGACCCCACTAGCCCTTTGGGGAGACAGAGGGAGAGTTTGCCAGCACACACCAAAAACGCTATAATTATACAGGGACAACCTTTATATAAGTGTTTTTCCCTTATAGCATTTTAATATATATAGTCATATCGCCAAATAAGTGCCCCCCCTCTCTGTTTTAACCCTGTTTCTGTAGTGCAGTGCAGGGGAGAGCCTGGGAGCCTTCCCACCAGCATTTCTGTGAGGGAAAATGGCGCTGTGTGCTGAGGAGAATAGGCCCCGCCCCCTTTTCGGCGGGCTTCTTCTCCCATTTTTCTGAGACCTGGCAGGGGTTAAATACATCCATATAGCCCCCAGGGGCTATATGTGATGTATTTTTAGCCAGAATAAGGTACTATCATTGCTGCCCAGGGCGCCCCCCCCCAGCGCCCTGCACCCTCAGTGACCGCTGCTATGAAGTGTGCTGACAACAATGGCGCACAGCTGCAGTGCTGTGCGCTACCTTATGAAGGCTGAAAAGTCTTCTGCCGCCGGTTTCTGGACCTCTTCACTTTTCGGCATCTGCAAGGGGGTCGGCGGCGCGGCTCCGGGACGAACCCCAGGGTGAGACCTGTGTTCCGACTCCCTCTGGAGCTAATGGTGTCCAGTAGCCTAAGAAGCCAATCCATCCTGCACGCAGGTGAGTTCACTTCTCTCCCCTAAGTCCCTCGATGCAGTGAGCCTGTTGCCAGCAGGACTCACTGAAAATAAAAAACCTAACAAAACTTTTACTCTAAGCAGCTCTTTAGGAGAGCCACCTAGATTGCACCCTTCTCGGCCGGGCACAAAAATCTAACTGAGGCTTGGAGGAGGGTCATAGGGGGAGGAGCCAGTGCACACCACCTGATCCTAAAGCTTTTACTTTTGTGCCCTGTCTCCTGCGGAGCCGCTAATCCCCATGGTCCTGACGGAGTCCCCAGCATCCACTTCGGACGTCAGAGAAAGAAAGGCCCTCATTTCAGGATTTAATGTCTAGATGTAAATAGTAGTATGCACTAAATCATGCAGCAAGTCAAGCAGGCTGAGATGTGAACAGAGATAGCTAAATTTTTTATATGGAATAGTAGTGGTTGTAAATCTGGAATAAATAATAGCGGCAGAAGGTTTTGCTGTACATCATTTCCGTTCAGTTCCATAAGCAATCAACATTTCTAGGCAGGATATGGATTAGACTTGGATTAGCTAATTGAGCATCTACCACTATATATGTCTGTTTAGAGAGGCAGAAAAGACTCTGCATTAGGAGGAGGTGCAGGTCCTGATATGCCATATGGAGCACTATGGGGTTGCTCCAAGGTAGGTAGCTTTTAGCTTAGATATATTAAGTAAGGAGCCATTATCATGTGGCTCCTTGCTGGTTAATCATAGACCCAGATTGGGGAAATGGGGGAGTGGGGTGCGGTGCCCCTGGATTGGCTGGGCTGGATGGCTCTAGTGTGGCATACATTTACATTCTATTAACTCATCACTTACTAATTTCTTCACTAATACTATTTCTTTATTTTAATTACATCTCATTATTTTTGTATCACTTTCTGTATATAGCTTCGGCTTCCTAACACTAAATTTATTAACACTATAGTTTTTTCACTGGTATGCTGCCCTGGGCTTTCTGGCTTAAGCTGATTTTTGAGGTGTCACACCCTGCACCTAGATATAGCGCTAGGGACCCCCAATATACAGAGAGGCTTTGACGCGGCTTGGGGGCTTATTCATACATTTGCGCAAATATATGTAACCAAGATCTCTGAATTCTAATATTGTGTAGGATTTATAATAAGAATTTACTTACCGATAATTCTATTTCTCATAGTCCGTAGTGGATGCTGGGGACTCCGTAAGGACCATGGGGAATAGCGGCTCCGCAGGAGACTGGGCACATCTAAAGAAAGCTTTAGGACTAACTGGTGTGCACTGGCTCCTCCCCCTATGACCCTCCTCCAAGCCTCAGTTAGGATACTGTGCCCGGACGAGCGTACACAATAAGGAAGGATTTTGAATCCCGGGTAAGACTCATACCAGCCACACCAATCACACCGTATAACTTGTGATCTGAACCCAGTTAACAGTATGATAACAGAGGAGCCTCTGAAAAGATGGCTCCCAACAATAATAACCCGATTTTTGTAACAATAACTATGTACAAGTATTGCAGACAATCCGCACTTGGGATGGGCGCCCAGCATCCACTATGGACTATGAGAAATAGAATTATCGGTAAGTAAATTCTTATTTTCTCTAACGTCCTAAGTGGATGCTGGGGACTCCGTAAGGACCATGGGGATTATACCAAAGCTCCCAAACGGGCGGGAGAGTGCGGATGACTCTGCAGCACCGAATGAGAGAACTCCAGGTCCTCCTCAGCCAGGGTATCAAATTTGTAGAATTTAGCAAACGTGTTTGCCCCTGACCAAGAAGCTGCTCGGCAAAGTTGTAAAGCTGAGACCCCTCGGGCAGCCGCCCAAGATGAGCCCACTTTCCTTGTGGAACGGGCTTTTACAGATTTTAGCTGTGGCAGGCCTGCCACAGAATGTGCAAGCTGAATTGTACCACAAATCCAACGAGCAATAGTCTGCTTAGAAGCAGGAGCACCCAGCATGTTGGGTGCATACAGGATAAACAGCGAGTCAGATTTCTTGACTCCAGCCGTCCTGGAAACATATTTTCAGGGCCCTGACAACATCCAGCAACTTGGATTCCTCCAAGTCCCTAGTAGCCGCAGGCACCACAATAGGTTGGTTCAGGTGAAAACGCTGGAACCACCTTAGGGAGAAACTGAGGACGAGTCCTCAATTCCGCCCTGTCCGAATGGAAAATCAGATAAGGGCTTTTACAGGATAAAGCCGCCAATTCTGACACGCGCCTGGCCCAGGCCAGGGCCAACAGCATGACCACTTTCCATGTGAGATATTTTAACTCCACAGATTTAAGTGGTTCAAACCAATGTGACTTTAGGAACCCAAACTACATTGAGATCCCAAATTGCCACTGGAGGCACAAAAGGAGGCTGTATATGCAGTACCCCTTTTACAAACGTCTAAACTTCAGGGACTGAAGCTAGTTCTTTTTTGGAAGAAAATTGACAGGGCCGAAATCTGAACCTTAATGGACCCCAATTTCAGGCACATAGACACTCCTGTTTGCAGGAAATGTAGGAATCGACCCAGTTGAATTTCCTCCGTCGGGCCTTACTGGCCTCGCACTACGCAACATATTTTCGCCAATTGCGGTGATAATGTTTTTGCGGTTACATCCTTCCTGGCTTTTGATCAGGATAGGGATGACTTCATCCGGAATGCCTTTTTTCCTTCAGGATCCGGCGTTCAACCGCCATGCCGTCAAACGCAGCTGCGGTAAGTCTTGGAACAGACAGGGTCCTTGCTGGAGCAGGTCCCTTCTTAGAGGTAGAGGCCACGGATCCTCCGTGAGCCTCTCTTGAAGTTCCGGTTACCAAGTCCTTCTTGGCCAATCCGGAGCCACGAATATAGTGCTTTCTCCTCTCCATCTTATCAATCTCAGTACCTTGGGTATGAGAGGCAGAGGAGGGAACACATACACTGACTGGTACACCCACGGTGTTACCAGAGCGTCTACAACTATTGCCTGAGGGTCTCTTGACCTGGCGCAATACCTGTCGAGTATTTTAATCATGTGGACGACTTCTGGGTGAAGTCCCCACTCTCCCGGGTGGAGGTCGTGCTGAGGAAGTCTGCTTCCCAGTTGTCCACTCCCGGAATGAATACTGTTGACAGTGCTATCACATGATTTTCCGCCCAGCGAAGAATCCTTGCAGCTTCTGCCATTGCCCTCCTGCTTCTTGTGCCACCCTGTCTGTTTACGTGGGTGACTGCCATGATGTTGTCCGACTGGATCAACACCGGCTGACCTT
The DNA here is from genome assembly GCF_028390025.1 of Pseudophryne corroboree. Taxonomy (NCBI): domain Eukaryota; kingdom Metazoa; phylum Chordata; class Amphibia; order Anura; family Myobatrachidae; genus Pseudophryne; species Pseudophryne corroboree. Next base: position 241,437,675 of record NC_086444.1, on the reverse strand, counting down.
GAAGCAGAGGTCTCGCTAAGCTTAGAGCATTGTAAATGGCCCTTAGCTTCAGGATATTTATGTGAAGTGATGTATCCAGGCTTGACCCTAAGCCCTGGATATTCCTTCCCTGTGTGACTGCTCCCCAGCCTCGCAGGCTGGCATCCGTGGTCACCAGGACCCAGTCCTGAATGCCGAATCTGCGGCCCTCTAGAAGATGAGCACTCTGCAACCACCACAGGATGGATACCCTTGTCCTTGGTGACAGGGTTATCCGCTGATGCATCTGAAAATGCGACCCGGACCATTTGTCCAGTAGGTTCCACTGGAAAGTTCTTGCGTGGAATCTAACGAATGGGATTGCTTCGTAGGAAGCCAACATTTTTACCCAGAACCCTTGTGCATTGATGCACTGAGACTTGGTTCGGTTTTAGGAGGTTCCTGATTAGCTCGGATAACTCCCTGGCTTTCTCTTCCGGGAGAAACACCTTTTTTCTGGACTGTGTCCAGGATCATCCCTAGGAAACAGAAGACAAGTCGTCGGAACCAGCTGCGATTTTGGAATATTGAGAATCCAATCGTGCTGCCGCAACACTACCTGAGATAGTGCTACACCGACCTCCAACTGTTCCCTGGATCTTACCCTTATCAGGGAATCGTCCAAGTAAGGGATAACTAAAATTCCCTTCCTTCGAAGGGATATCATTTCGTCCACTACCTTGGTAAAGACCCGGGGTGCCGTGGACCATCCCTACGGCAGCGTCTGAACTGATAGTGACAGTTCTGTACCATAACCTGAGGTACCCTTGGTGAGAAGGGTAAATTTTGACATGAAGGTAAGCATCCTTGATGTCCCGAGACATCATGTAGTCCCCTTCTTCCAGGTTCGCAATCACTGCTCTGAGTGACTCAATCTTGAATTTGAACTTCTGTATGTAAGTGTTCAAAGATTTTAGATTTTAGATTTAGAATCGGTCTCACCGAGCCGTCTGGCTTCGGTACCACAATAGTGTGGAATAATACCCCGTTCCCTGTTGCAGGAGGGGTACCTTGATTATCACCTGCTGGGAATACAGCTTGTGAATGGCTTCCAAAACTGCCTCCCTGTCAGAGGGAGACGTCGGTAAAGCCGACTTTTGGAAACGGCGAGGGGGAGACTTCTCGAATTCCAATATGTACCCCTGATATATTACCTGAAGGATCCAGGGGTCTACTTGCGAGTGAGCCCACTGCGCACTGAAATTCATTGAGAACGGGCCCCCACCGTGCCTGAGCTTGTAAAACCCTAGCGTCATACTGAGGGCTTGGCAGAGGCGGGAAAGGGTTTCTGTTCCTGGGAACTGGCTGATCTCTGCAGCCTTTTTCCTCTCCCTCTGTCACGAGCAGAAAAGAGGAACCTTTTGTCCGCTTGCCAACAAAGGACTGCGCCTGATAATACGGCGTCTTATTTTGAGAGGTGACCTGGGGTACAAACGTGGATTTCCCAGCTGTTGCCGTGGCCACCAGGTCTAAAAGACCGACCCCAAATGTCCCCTTTCAAAGGCAATACTTCCAAATGCCGTTTGGAATCCGCATCACCTGACCATTTTACTGGTAGAATTGGACAACGCACTTATACTTGATGCCAGTCGGCAATTATTCCGCTGTGCATCATGCATATATAGAAATGCATCTTTTAAATGCTCTATAGGCAATAATATACTATCCTTATCTAGGATATCAATATTTCCAGTCAGGGAATCCGACCATGCCAACCCAGCACTGCACCTCCAGGCTGAGGCGATAGCTGGTCGCAGTATAACACCAGTATGTGTGTAAATACCTTTTTGGATACCCTCCTGCTTTCTATCAGCAGGATCCTTAAGGGCGGCCATCTCATGAGAGGGTAGAGCCCTTGTTCTTACAAGCGTCTTATCCCCCCCTAGGGGGTGTTTCCCAACGCACCCTAACCTCTGGCGGGAAAGGGTATGCAGCCAATACTTTTTAAGAAATTATCAATTGTTATCGGGGGGAAACCCACGCATCAACACACACCTCATTTTATTTCTCAGATTCAGGAAAACTACAGGTAGTTTTTCCCTCACCGAACATAATACCCCTTTTTGGTGGTACTCGTATTATCAGAAATGTATAAAAACATTTTCCATTGTCTCAATCATGTAATGTGTGGCCCTACTGGAAATCACGGTTGTCTCTTCACCGTCGACACAGGAGTCAGTATCCGTGTCGGCGTCTGTATCTGCCATCTGAGGTAACGGCCGCTTTAGAGCCCCTGACGGCCTATGAGACGTCTGGACAGGCACAAGCTGAGTAGCCGGCTGTCTCATGTCAACCACTGTTTTTTTATATAGAGCTGACACTGTCACGTAATTTTCAATAGTACATCCACTCAGGTGTCGACCCCCTAGGGGGTGACATCACTGTTACAGACACTCTGCTCCGTCTCCACATCATTTTTCTCCTCATACATGTCGACACAAACGTACCGACACACAGCACACACACAGGGAATGCTCTGATAGAGGACAGGACCCCACTAGCCCTTTGGGGAGACAGAGGGAGAGTATGCCAGCACACACCAGAGCGCTATATATATACAGGGATAACCTTATATAAGTGTTTTTCCCCTTATAGCTGCTGTATGTTTTAATACTGCGCCTAATTAGTGCCCCCCTCTCTTTTTTTAACCCTTTCTGTAGTGTAGTGACTGCAGGGAAGAGCCAGGGAGCTTCCCTCCAACTGAGCTGTGAGGGAAAATGGCGCCAGTGTGCTGAGGAGATAGGCTCCGCCCCCTTTTCGGCGGCCTTATCTCCCGGTTTTTTGTATATTCTGGCAGGGGTTAAATGCATCCATATAGCCCAGGAGCTATATGTGATGTATTTTTTGCCATGTAAGGTATTTCTGTTATGTTTTATTGCGTCTCAGGGCGCCCCCCCCAGCGCCCTGCACCCTCAGTGACCGGAGTATGAAGTGTGCTGAGAGCAATGGCGCACAGCTGCAGTGCTGTGCGCTACCTTATTGAAGACAGGAACGTCTTCTGCCGCCGATTTTTCCGGACCTCTTCGCTCTTCTGGCTCTGTAAGGGGGCCGGCGGCGCGGCTCCGGGACCCATCCAGGCTGGACCTGTGATCGTCCCTCTGGAGCTAATGTCCAGTAGCCAAGAAGCCCAATCCACTCTGCACGCAGGTGAGTTCGCTTCTTCTCCCCTTAGTCCCTCGATGCAGTGAGCCTGTTGCCAGCAGGTCTCACTGAAAATAACAAACCTAAACTAAAACTTTCACTAAGAAGCTCAGGAGAGCCCCTAGTGTGCACCCTTCTCGTCGGGCACAGAAATCTAACTGAGGCTTGGAGGAGGGTCATAGGGGGAGGAGCCAGTGCACACCAGTTAGTCCTAAAGCTTTCTTTAGATGTGCCCAGTCTCCTGCGGAGCCGCTATTCCCCATGGTCCTTACGGAGTCCCCAGCATCCACTTAGGACGTTAGAGAAATTTGGTTACTGGTATCATTCAGGTTGCTGGGGTAAACAAAATGCTTTTTTTCTTGCTTAGAGATACCCCTCCCTTGCAAGCACCTGAGAGCTAATTGAGCATCTACCACTATACATACCTTAAGAACCTTATTCAGAAATGGACGCAGATCGCCGCATATGCAGCCAGATCTGCATCCATCTCCTCACATGCTGGGGGTCGCTCAACATAGGGCAAGGCTACCCAGCATGTGTGACGGGCTGCCTCCCGATGCATCCACAGTTATGTTGTAGACGCATTGAATTACGGTTGACCACTGGCAGCGCAGCACAGCCTAGTTGCACTGTCAGGCGATCCACCACCATTTCTTTAATCGGAGCAGCTGCATGTGACGTCACACAGCCTCCCCGGAAACGCTCCTGGCCTGCCCCCATTCGGACCACCACACCTCCCCAACACCGCGTTGCTGCTTTGCGAACGCTTACCACTGTCAATCACACTGCGGCTGCATCCTTCCGGTATATGGCTGCAATGTGTAAGGTCGAGCAGGCCACCCGAATGCAGTCGCTGCGTACAGACGAGCAGCTGCGTTTGGGTCTGAATGTATGTGTATATATATTAAGAGTGTGTGTATATATATTCAGAGCACTGTCATATTACTACAAAGTTACACTAGGCCACTTATTTCAACTGATTAATATGATGCTTTGCGGATTGATGCTCTATAGATATCAGATATAAATGTGAATAATTCCCCAAGGGGATTTTCAAAAGTTGGAACAAACACTTGAAAACAGTATTCAACAGAGCTTGTAGACAATTCCTCATGGGGAATGAGGATAATTGCTAAAAAAAAGTGCAGTCAAACTGGATTCCTTGGCAGCCTCAGCACCAATACCCGCTCTGCTTGTGCTGCTTCCCCCAGCCTCTGCTGTGCCAACATTGCTAGACTGCAGGATATATGTTATACAGGAAGGGATGCTTGGGTATGAAGGAGTCAGAAAGTTGAGGATAGGAAGTAATCTACTGAACTTCAATCAGTTCTAGTTCTACAACCCTTAAGTAACATTTAACATACAGTAATACCCAGATGTGTGCGCAGCTAAACATCGCACAAGGCACCTATGGGAGCTATCTGCTGATTGGAACTTCCACTGGAACAGTCATGATGATTACAGACTCTTACTGAGCTGTCTGGAATTGATGCAGAAACAAGTTATTTAATTAACCATCAAACTTATAGTAGGGACCAGTGGCGGAATCCAGTGGTTCCCAAATTTGTAAACCCTGGTAGGACTACTTACTGCTACTAAAGCAACTTTAGACAAATGAGCACTGTCTCTCATTCAGTCATTATTAGTATTATTATTATTATTATTATTATTATTATCATCATTAATAAATGCATACTGCACCTGTGCTAATTTAATGCGTTTTTTTTTTACTTTTATTCACTTGTATGATTTTATACCAGTGTAACTGCTTATTTTATCTACATATTTTATCACTTATGTCATTGTTATTTTCTGTGAGCTACTCATTTAATATTCATTAAATATATGCATTTACCCTCATATGGCATATACCAGTTTTCTACATCTCTGACATAGCAATAGGTTAGCACCTTCATGTATCACACCCCTACACATATTTAAAACCTGGACCATTGGGGTGCTTTTGAGAACATCTGGATTACATAATAAAATCTGCACTTGAAAATGCTAAAAAAAAAAAATTCTAGTCAATGAAATGCAAAGAATGTATATTATAGGAATAATATGGCAGCCCAACTATGCATTCTATTTTGAAAAGAGGACAACATATTGTATCAAATTATGACACCCCTGAGTTTACTGAAGTCAGAATGGGTGCCACTTCTTAATGCTTTCTGTAGTATTCAGTAATCCAGTGGTTCCCAAACGTTCTTGAATCACAGCGTCCTAGTGTGTCTGCATTGTTTTCATGGCAACCCTAGGCCCAAAGTTTTTTATTGAGAAATTCAGCAAAAATGATTAAAGTAAATTGTACTTACCTGTCATCCTTAGGGTGTATTTATAATCTTCTGAAGAAATGGCCTTCAGAACTGAACACAGTATTCCAGATGAGGACTTACCAATGACCTATATAGTGGCATTATTACTTCTTTTTTCCTGCTACTGATTCCTTTCCCTAAGCAACTGACTAGCCTTGCTCATTGGTCGACACAATAATTTTAGTTTTTTTCAAATTTTTCATAATTTACCATTCACGTGGGCCATGATTAAGAATAGTTACCTGTGCCGAGCACAGCAGTAGTGAAGTGAGGCACCTTGCCCAAAGCGTAGCAAGCCCCATTAAGGGTACATGTTTCTAATAATTTTGCTCAGATATGGTGAAACATACAAAATGACACCATAGAAACAAAAAAAAAAAAAAAAAAACTTGTGGTGACCATTTTCATGTCAATCCTGTCAAATGTTTGCATGATGACCATTTGAGGTCGACCTATTTACTGAAGATCTACTGAGCACTGTTCTGGTATCATACTGTCACTAACGGCCTAAAAAAAAACATAAAAAAAAACAGGATTTTAATTACCTACCGGTAAATCCTTTTCTCTTAGTCCGTAGAGGATACTGGGGTCCATTTATCCTCCAGAGGAAAGGGAAAAGATCAGAGCAACCTTTTAGGGATCTGAAATTTCTTATCAGGATTAACCCACGGTTCTTCAAACAGGGTATTCAATTCCTTTGACACTGGAAAAGTGAGGACTTCTTTTTTATATTAAAATAAGATTCCTCACATTCCTCTGACACCTTATCAGGAATATGCAGAACATCTCTGATAGCTTCTATAAGAGCCTCTATTCCCTGTGACAGAGCCGCTTGCCCCCCGCCAAGTCTACCTCACCCTCCTCCAAGTCTGACCCTTCAGCGTCAAAGTCAGACTACAGGATATGGGCCAGAGATCGCTTTTGCGGACAAATGGGAGGGAAATGAGACGCTGTTTTGGGGACTGAGTCTCTGCTCATAAACTCATCCACAGTCTCTTTAAAGTATTGCGTCTCTTTCTCATTGCGGGACAATTTTGTAGAAAGAGTGGAGATCATTCCTTTCAGAAAATTAACCCACTCTGGTTCAGCCCCGCTATTCTGTGAACCCTGAGTACCCAGTAATGAGCCCCCTGGTGAAGAGGAACACTTCGCAGTACAAGAAACACACTCTTTACCAGACATAATGTAAATATGACAGCACACACACACACACACACACACACACACACACACACAGGAAAAGGTTAAGCACAATTAACCCACAAAGAGCCCTTCAGGGAGACACAGTTGTTTGGAGCCAGCCCCCACGCGCCCTTACCACTAATGCTAAGCTTAGCCGGGTCACAGACTAAATACCCTGATAGGGGACTTAGTACACGAGCAATCGCACCCCCTCTGCTATGACCCCCTGGTACCGCTGAGGTAATTTGTAGTCACACGGGAGGAGCTGCGCATCCCTGTCAGTCAGAGTCTGTGTCCACTGCAGAGGGAAAATGGCGCTGGTGAGCTGCATAGTGAAGCCCCGCGCCTTCAATGGCGCGCGATCTTCCCGCTTTTTTTTTTTATACTGGCTGAGGTGAGGTGCTTAAAATGGACAGAAACCGTTTTGAGGCTGTGTTGCCAGTATGGGTACAGTGTACTGAGACGCAGTTGTGTACTGTGTCTGGAGACGCATTCCGCCCCGTTTATAATGTGTGCGTCTCCGTACCCTCATGCGGCCATAATGGCCGGCGCTCTGCTAACCGGGACGCCGGCTCAGTACTCTTCATTCTTCTAGCTCTGATAGGGGTGGTGGCGTGTTGCGGGAATGTACGCTCGCCGTGGTGGTGCTTGCAAATTGTTCCCTCAGGAGCTCAGTGTCCTGTCAGCGGGGAACGGGACCATTAACCCTTCCAGAGGTTGCCCCCCCCCCCCCAAAAAAAAAAGTCCCAAGAAGCAGGCAGGCTGGTGCCAACCAGCCCTGCCTGAAAATAACATATAAAATAAATGCAGAAAACTCTTCAGGAGCTTCCTTCAGTGTGACTGGTTCCTCCGGGCACATTTTCTAAACTGAGACTGGTAGGAGGGGCATAGTGGGAGGAGCCAGCCCACAATATCAAATTATTAAAGTGCCCATGGCTCCTAGTGGACCCATCTATACCCCCATGGTACTAAAGGGACCCCAGTATCCTCTAGGACAGGCTTTTTCAACCAGTGTGCCGTGGCACACTATTGTGCCGCGACCAGTTGCAAGGTGTGCCGCGGAGCCAGAGCAGCTTCCTGCACCTTCAGAGTGAACTGTTGGCCTGGGCTCTTCTTAGAGGATGTCATGCTCCGGCCGTGACCTATGCCTTGAAGACGTGGCGGTGTGATATCATAGGTCACGGCCGCCGCATCTCACCACCCAGCCAGCCCACCCGTCTGCATACACATCTTCCAGTTCACGCCTGCATACACAGCTTTCCTTGCCCACCCACATCCACACCTGCCCGCTGCTCAGTATTCGCAGCACTCCACTATGAACAACCCCAGCCACTGAGGGACAGGAAGGAGGACAGCTGACCGGTAGGGGCTAATAGTTGTTATTTTACTTCTCCTGTGGTGAACAATAGGATTTATGTGGGGAGAATAAGGATTTATGGGGGTGAACAATGTGAATAATTCATGTGGGGAGCAATAGGAATTATGTGGGGCGAATAAGGGTTTATGGGGGGAACAATGCGAATAATTCATGTAGGGAGCAACATGATTTATGTGGGGAGCAATGTGATTGTTTTTACTGTGTAGGCCAATGTATGTGTGGATTTTTTTTTTTACTGTGAGGGCAAATGTGTGTGCTTTGTTTTTTTCTGTGGGGAACTTATGGTGTGCCTTGGCAATTTTAAAATATTGTTTGGTGTCCCGTGAGTATAAAAAGGTTGAAAATCACTGCTCTAGGACGTAAGAGAAAAAAATATATTATTCTGTCTTAATTTGTGCAGTGTTTTTGATCTGATTTTACACAGCGCATTTCAAGTTTGTTAGTGGTTATTTTTTAGACCTAAAGCCTGCCAGAAGACAATATTGTGCAAATCGTCTTACAGATGAGTCCTCATACATCATTGCTACAGTCGTGCTAAACAGCTCCTCTCGGCACGCTAAGACTCGTAAGACTCTGCTAGCGTTGTGCTTCTTTTTCGTCTTGATCTTCCACTGCGATTTGGCTAGGAGGGTCCAGGAGACTGAGCTGAATAATTTGGTACGTAACACTGTGTGCAACTAAAGCGGTATATCCAATTAGGGGCATAATATAGCATGGGTTGAGGTTGTGTGAACATTCGCACAACTACAACCCTTTACACTAGCATGTGGTGGAGGCACCCAGCACAGGGCAAGTCCGCTCTGTATGCCAGTCACTCAGCTATCATGCAAACACTTCGCTTTCCTGCGAAGCGCACGCATGATCAGGGTAGCCCTCTGCCTGAGCAGACAGACGGCTACCCGCAATCTTTCGGATCGCAGCGGCTGCCTGCGTTGTCTGAACCATGCCCCCTCCCCCAGGCCACCCTGAAACACCGACACCCCCTTCAACCCCGCGAATGCCTCTGCCTGTGAATACGGCAGAGGCGTTTGCAAATGTGAGATGTCGTCGCATATCACTGTGTGCGCAGGCATAGTGCAGCTTCTGCACGTACGCACACTGTAACTCATCGCAGATGCGTTACATGCTGAATCAGGCCCCAGATGTGATGAAACATTGGGTGCGAAAAATGGGATTTTTTTTTTACCAATATTTTTTCACGCGTATCCACTTGAGGGGTGTATTCAACAAGGTCCGTTTTTTGCGCCTAGGTGAAAAAAGTCACTTTTCGCTATTTTTTAGGACGAATGGGGATTCGCCCTATTCAATAGCAGGGCCGTTTTTTTTGCCTAGGCGAAAAACTCAGGAGCAAAAAAACAGGTGGATCTGCGAATCCACGTGTTTTGCCACCTAGGCCGGCGAAAGCGCGTGCCGTGTTCAGTGAAACCTGTGTGTTTTTGCCACCGCAGCCCTGCCTCACACCGGTGAAACAAAATCCTCAATAAGCCACGGCTCATGTGGGCTTATCGGGGCTAATAGGATAGCCCCTGGTGAAGCAATTACCACAAGTAATTGGATAACAGACAATGTGTCTGACTCTGTATACCAATTGATACAATACAGCAGCTTTTTTCCCCAATAAATGTTTTATTGTGCTCCGTATACGGGTTGGGGCTGGTATGCCAACATCAAAGGGGAAGGGACATATGACTACTTCAAAGAAATAGCTTAACACTCCTCATATTTGAAACTACACTTTATGGCACTGTAGTAGTAGTAATAATAATAATAATAATAATTATTATTATTATATTTATTATTAAGTTTCTTATATTGCGCTTTACAATTGGAACAATAGTAATGGAACAAAACTGGGTAAAAACAGACTGACAGAGGTAGGAAGGCCCTGCTCGCAAGCTTACAATCTGTAAATTAAGGTATTGCAGTGCTCACTATAAACATGCACAAAAGACAACCAGGGAATGCCCATCAAACAGGACATATTTCAGGAACAAATACTTACAATACTTACTAGATATAATCAGCAGCATCCTACAGAATATATTGCCATCATTAGTTAATCAGGTTGGATTTTTTCATTATATTTATCAGAACAAATTATACAAGACCAAAGCAAAACAGTATGCTCATTTATTACAGGTTTAACTTTAAAGTCATCTTATCTGGCCTTTCAATGTTATCTCAACCTTCACTGTCATCCACTGCAGTAATGATTTATATGGAAGTACCATACAACTCTATAAATACACCAAATATTTTGACTTTAAACCCATATCAACCTAAAAATACTTTTGATGTAGACTGTATACAGTTAACTTTCACAGTAGCAAAAAAGCAAATATAAAAAACACAAACCACTATAGATATTAACATTACATTTTTACATCTTTAAATGTTTCAACCAAAAAACTATTAACCTTAAAGATCCTCAACACAATATAGCTCTAAAAAAATAATAAAAAAAAATCCAATTTTTACATTATAAGATAAACCCTAATTGCTTAAGATATTATTGTAAACTATGCACAGAGAGCAAACATATGTAATTATTAAATGAAACTAAATCTAAACCCGCAATGCACCGTACTATATCAAAATGCAACACTACATTATGCAACAGCTTTATAAATATTCATATTGCTGGCGTGCGGAATTTTTTTTTTAATGCTAGCACAAGGATTTTATTATGTATTGTTGACAAACACAATTATGGTTGTTCCCTTTCATTCTAAACATATTACACCCTGCTTCCTGTGACCTCTTTGAGAAAAAATGTCCCCCCATTCAAACAAATTCTATAAACATGTCACTGCCATTTAGTGACCTGCAAAGATTAGTCGTTGTGGAACAAAAACATAATTATCCTCAACAGTGTCTGGCTTTGATAAATGAGGTACTTTAGCTCCCCACACAAGCAAATAGGTTAATTATGTTACAGTTCCTGATCATTGTTTGGGGCAAATGGATCAAGGATAATGATTATGTTTAATAGGGTGATAGCATAGAGCATATTAAAAGTAAATCTGAATAGCTAATAAAGCAGGACATTTTTTTTATAGGAACTGATTCGGAGTTGAGAATAAAGCAAGAAACAGCAAGTAAGTGCACCTGGGGAAAAACATGTTGTACTGCAGATTTAAAATGTTCAAAGAGATTGAGATTTGAGAGAGGTGTTTCCAAACTCAGATCTAAATAAAGCTGTCCAGCATTTGTAAGCTACATAAAAAAGCAACCAGTATTTACCCTAGAATCAAAAAAATGTACAGTATGTACAGGATTCCCTTGCACTGCAACATGCTTTCTCCAGGAACACAGATATGGTGTGTACACACGGTATGATATTTCTTTCGATTTATACTATATACTCAAAATCGTGTGTATAGTCCTTGCTATGCCGATGCGCGTTTCACGCCAAATAGTCCGTTTTGGGCTGTACGTCGCATTGCGCCGTATGTACACAGCCTTACTATTCTTCCTTTGTTCTAACTCAGAATCAGGCCCATACACTAAAACTAGGCACACACTATGCAATGTTTGTTTTTTCTGTCGAACAAATGGGCCCCTTTATCTGTGAGTGGAAGGTACCGATACTGTGTTTACGTTACACATGAAGCTAATTTTTTTTACTTTTAAAGTTTCACATTTTCTGGCACACCACCTTTAGCGGATAATCGCTAAACAAATAAACAAAGCAGAGCGCTTCTGGTGTTTTTGCCCCATTTGATCGGAATTTGATCAAAATGCTCATGCCTATACAATAAAAGTCAGATCACCCGATTATTGAAAAATCTGCCCAATATATGAACAGTGTTACTATCATTTACACATGATGAAGACAGCCATTCAGAGTCTAATCGGAACCCTGAATTTCGACAGGGACCCCCAAAGAGAGTCTGTTGAACTTCACAAATGGGAGATCACAAGACCGAGGTCAGGGCAGGTAGCACGGATTCATACTCACACGACTAAGGAAGGTTTAAAAGTCACAAGCACCCTTACATTGATATATGTTCTTGTGAGTCTCAGCATCCTCCACATGCTTTTGTAGTAATACACTATTGTGCAAGCCCTGATATCCTGTCTCAATGCACATGGATTACATGTAGTAAGTAGCCATAGAGAAACACAACTAACAAACATGTTATCCAACTATACTCATCAAGTTAGTCAAAACAAGAAGGGGGTGTGGGTGAGGAGAAAAGTAAAATGACTCATATGTATTATTCAGTCATCCTAAATAAACTAATAATTGACATTTGGGATAGTATTGTCAAGCCACAAGGATAAAATGGTTCAAGATAGAGAAAATAGGATTTTAATTACCTACCGGTAAATCCTTTTCTCGTAGTCAGTAGAGGATGTTGGAATCCACATTAGTACCATGGGGTATAGACGGGTCCACTAGGAGCCATTGGCACTTTAAGAGTTTGAGAGTGTGGGCTGGTTCCTCCCTCTATGCCCCTCCTACCAGACTCAGTCTAGAAACGGTGCCCGGAGGAGCCGGTCACAGCTAGGTGAGCTCTACAGAGCTTCTCTGGTAGAAGTTTATTTTTAGAATTTATTATTTTACAGGGAGGATGCTGGCAACAGAAGGACATCTTCGAGAGAAGGATTTTACACAGATAGTGGCAAGATTCACACCAGCTCACACACAAGGCAAACCAAGCTAACTAGCTTAAAACATCAGCAACGGGTGAACAATATTATTTACCAAGTAACAAAACAGTACTTACCAAGAACTAAGCAGTACTGAACTAAGTAACCACTGCAGGTTCACGAAGCGCTGCGCGGGCGCCCAGCATCCTCAACGGGCTATTAGAAAAGGATTTACCGGTAGGTAATTAAAATCCTATTTTCTCTTACGTCCTAGAAGATGCTAGGGTCCACATTAGTACCATGGGGAAGTACCAAAGCTCCCAGAACGGGAGGGAGAGCGCGGAGGCTCCTGCAGAACTTGTACAACTTTGCAAACGTGTTCGACCCCGACCAAGTAGCCGCTCGGCAAAGCCGTAAAGCCGAGACACCCCGGGCACCCGCCCAGGAAGACCCCACCTTACGAGTAGAGTGGGCCTTAACAGACGTAGGACACGGCAATCCTGCCGTAGAATACATATGCTGGATACATGATCCAGCGAGAGATTGTCTGCTTAGAAGCAGGACACCCAAGTTTCTTGAGATCATACAGGACAAACAGAGAGTCCGATTTTCTGTGACGAGCAGTCCTCTTCGCATAGATTTTCAGAGCCCTTACAACATCCAAGGACTTTGATGAAACTGAGGAGTCAGTAGCAACTGGCACCATAATAGGTTGGTTGATATGAAATGCCGACACAACCTTCGGTAGCTCTATCTTCATGGAAGATCAAGTATGGGCTTTTACATGACAAAGCCCCCAACTCCGACACACGTTTAGCAGAAGCCAAGGCCAACAAAGTGACGGCCTTCCACGTGAGAAACTTGACTTCAACCTCCTGTAGAGGCTCAAACCAGTCTGTAGGAACTGCAACACCACGTTAAGATCCCAGGGCGCCGTAGGCGGCACAAAAGGAGGTTGGATGTGCAAAACTCCCTTCAAAAAGGTCTGAACCTCAGGGAGGGCAGCCAATTGTTTCTGGAAGAAAATGGATAGGGCCGAAATCTGGACCTTTACGGAACCTAATCTCAGGCCCATATCAACACCTACTTGGAGGAAGAGGAGAAATCGTCCAAGTTTAAACTCCACCGTAGGAAACTTCTTGGATTCACACCAAGATACATACTTTTTCCAAATACGATGGTAATGCTTTGACGTTACTCCTTTCCTAGCCTGTATCAGGGTAGGAATAACCATGTTCGGAATGCCCTTCCGAGCTAATATCTGGCGTTCAACCTCCATGGCGTCAAACGTAGCTGCGGTAAGTCTTGATAAGCGAACAGCCCCTGCTGCAGCAGGTCCACCCGAAGAGGAAGAGGCCTCGGCCTTTCTAGCAGTAGATCCAGAAGATCAGAATACCAAGCCCTGCTTGGCCAGTCCGGAGCAATGAAGACTGCCTGAACTCTTGTTCTCCTTATGAATTTTAGCACTCTTGGAATGAGTGGAAGTGGAGGAAACACGTACACCGACTGGAACACCCACGGAGTCACTAGGATGTCCACCGCCACTGCTTGCGGGTCCCTTGACCTGGAACAATATCGCCGAAGCTTTTTGTTGAGACAAGAGGCTATCATGTCTATTTTGGGTACGCCCCAAAGATCTGTTACCTCCTTGAACACCTCCGGATGGAGACCCCACTCTCCTGGATGGAGATTATGTCTGCTTAGGAGTCCGCTTCCCAGTTGTCTACTCCCGGAATGAAGTCAGTTGTCTACTCCAGGAATGAAGATTGCCAACAGTGTCAACGCGTGTTTCCGCCCAGAGGATGACTTGTTACCTCTGACATTTCAGCTCTGCTCTTCGTTCCGCTCTGTCGGTTTATGTAAGCCACGGTCGTTACATTGTCCGACTGCACTTGAATGGTCCAATTTCTCAGATGGGCCGCTTGGAGAAGACCATTGTAGACTGCTCTTAGTTCCAGAATGTTAATCGGCAGGCCGGCTTCCAGACTTGACCACCTTCCTTGGAAGGTTTCCCCTTGAGTGACTGCGCCCCAGCCACGGAGACTTGCATCCGTGGTCAGAAGGATCCAGTCCAGAATCTCGAACCTGCGGCCCTCCAGAAGGTGAGGTAATTGCAGCCACCAGATGAGTGAGATCCTGGCCTTTGGCGACAGACGTATTCTCTGGTGCATTGTAGATGAGATCCCGACAATTTGTCCAGGAGATCCAGTTGGAAGGGCCGAGCATGAAATCTCCCGTACTGCAGGGCCTCGTAAGAGGCCACCATCTTCCCCAGAAGGTAAATGCACTGATGAACCGACACCCGGGCTGGCTTCAGGACAACCTAGACCATTGTTTGTATCACCAACGCCTTTTCCTCTGGAAGAAACACCCTCTGCACTTCTGTGTCGAGGATCATTCCCAGAAATGACAACCTCCTGGTTGGTTCCAAATGTGATTTTGGAAGATACAGAATCCAACCATGTTCCCTGAGAAGCTAGGTCGTGAGTGCTATGGACTGTAACAGTTTCTCCTTGGATGATGCCTTCATCAGCAGATCGTCCAGATATGGAATTATGTTCACCCCCTGTCTGTGTAGGAGAACCATCATTTCCGCCATCATCTTGGTGAATACCCTCGGTGCTGTGGAGAGGCCAAATGGCAGGGCCTGGAATTGAAAATGACAGTCCAACAGTGCGAATTGGAGATAAGCTTGATGCGGCGGCCAAATTGGAATGTTGAGGTACGCAGGGATACCAGGAATTCCCCCTCCTACAGACCTGATATAACCGCCCTTAGAGACTCCATTTTGAACTTGAACTCCCTCAGAAAGGGGTTTAGTGATTTTAAGTTCAGAATGGGCCTGACCGAACCATCCGGTTTCGGTATTACGAAAAGGTTCGAATAGTAACCCTTGTTTTGAATCTGGGGAGGAACTGGTACAATAACCTGTGCCTCCACCAACTTCTGGATGGCTCCCTGTAGGATAGCCCTGTCTGCCGGCAAAATTGGCAAGCATGATTTGAAGAACCGGTGAGGAGGGAGATCTTGAAATTCCAGCTGGTACCCCAAGGACACAATATCTTGTACCCAGGGATCCAGGCCGGACGACACCCAGACATGACTGAAATGTCTGAGTCTCACCCCCACCAGCCCTACCTCCAGGCCGCGCGATCCACCGTCATGCGGAGGACTTGGCGTACCTGAAGCAGTCTTCTGTTCCTGGGAACCCGCAGCAGGTTTCTTGGATTTTGGTCGACCTCCTCTAAAGGTGGTGTTGGACGGTTTGGTCTTTCTTGTTTTAGCAACCCGAAAGGACTGTGATGCAGCTGAAGAAAAAGGTTTCTTCATAGCAGGTGCAGCTGAGGGAAGAAAAGGTGACTTACCCGCTGTAGCTGTTGAGATCCACGCATCCAACGCTTCCCCAAAGAGAGCCTGACCTGTGTAGGGTAAGGTCTCCACCCCTCTCCTGGATTCCGCGTCGGCAGACCACTGGCGCAACAAAAGTCCCCTACGAGACAGACATGGAAGATATCCCTGCAGCCATGGAACCCAGGTCTTTCATGGATTCCACCATAAATCCTGCACAATCCTGATTGTTACGTAAAAACAATTCAACATCACTTTTATCCTTTGTATCCAAATCCTCAAGTAACGTGCCTGACCACTTTACTATAGCTTTGGAAATCCATGCACAGGCAATAGTGGGACGTAGAATCGCCCCTAAAGCTGTGTATATGGATTTGAGCGTAGTATCAATTTTACGATCAGCCGGCTCCTTTAAGGCGGTAGATCCTGGAACAGGTAAAACCACCTTTTTCGAGAGTCTGAATACAGACACGTCTACTATGGGTGGGTTTTTCCCATTTTTTCCTATCCTCCTCAAGGAAGGGGAAAGCAACCAGAACCCTTCTAGGGATCAGGTGTTTTTTCTCCGGGTTCTCCGAGAAATTATAGATTTGACAGAGGATAACCATTCAGGCTCCCTTGCTGGTATATAAATCACTTGTGAGGCCACACTTTGAATACTGTGTACTATTCTGGGCACCTTACTACAAAAAGGATATCCTGGAGCTAGAAAAGGTTCTGAGGCGGGCGACCAAAATAATTAAGGGTATGGAGATGCTGGAATACGAGGAAAGGCTTGCAGGACTAGGCATGTTTACACTGGAAAAGAGGACATTAAGAGGGGACATGATCAACATTTACAAATATATAAGGGGACAATACACAGATCTTGCGCAGGACCTGTTTTTGGTTAGATCAACACAGAGAACTCGTGGACACTCGCTCAGGTTAGAGAGGAGATTCCGTACAATACGGCGTAAAGGCTTTTTTCCAGTAAGGACGATACGTGTTTGGAATTCCTTGCCTGAGGTTATTATAAAAAAAAGGGGTAAAATGTAACGACAGTCATCAACTTCAGTCAAAATTTTATACAAAATAATTGTGCATAGGAGACCACATATAGGTTGAACTAGATGGAGAATTGTCTTTTTTCAACCTTGGATACTATGTATCTGCGCTAATATAGTGCAATCCTGAGTCCCTGGACATAGCTAAATGGAAACCCCAGACACTCCACACACACACACACACACACACACACACACACACACACACACACGGGAGGATAGACAGAGTTTCACCCCCAAGACTGGCAAGAGAGACACAGAGATTGGAGCCAACCCACACACAGCGCTTTCAAGGTATAGGGAGACCCCAACCAGCGCTGACTGTGTACCTTAATAGGTTATACAGTCTGTACACAGCCTCCACCCCCCTTCTACAACCCCCTGGTACCGTAAGAGATAGCTGGAGTTGATATGGAGGGATTGCTCTTCACTGACAGGGTTTCTGCAGGCAGGAAAATGGCGCTGAACGCTGCTGCGTCCACTCTTAGAAGCTCCGCCCCCTTAATAGTGCTGTCTTCCTGCTCTTCTGGAGATCATACTGGCCTGAGGAATCATGCTGGCAGCGATTCTGGGACCCTGACAGGCTTAGAGGTCAGTGTAGGGTGTAAGCGCTGGCTCAGGACGCCCCTAAAAGCACCGCACTATGTACCGCTGAGACCGGGAGCGCAGCTAGCACTGCGCTCCATACCCTGTTGCTGCCATCTTCACACCGGCTCCCCGCTTGCTAGGGGGGCTGGTGACTGACTCGCCACTGATCTACTGGCTCTTTCTTTAAGGGGGTGGCGGCATGCTGCCAGAGTGAGCGATCCCCTGTGGCGGGGAACGTTCGATCCCCTCAGAAGCTCAGTGTCCTGTCAGCGGAGATACTGGCTCAGACTCCGCAGGGCGGACACTACTCCGCCCCTTAGTCCCACAAAGCAGGGAGGCTGTTGCCAGCAGCCTCCCTGTAAAATAATAAACTCTGTAGAGCTCTCCTAGCTGTGACCGGCTCCTGCGGGCACATTTTCTAAACGGAGTCTGGTAGGAGGGGCATAGAGGGAGGAGCCATCCCTCACTCTCAAACTCTTAAAGTGCCAATGGTTCCTAGTGGACCCGTCTATACCCCATGGTACTAATGTGGACCCCAGCATCCTCTAGGACGTAAGAGAAAATAAAAAACTCACCATTTATCTCTGCAACTATTTAATAGCACAAGGCAAATCACAGAATTCAAAAGGTGAACTGTAATATATTTTTTACACTAAAGACACATTCCTCTTTACTGCCATCCAAAACGTCCATACTTTCTTCCTTACAGTCATGCCTCTACCAGCTTTATCTATTGCACTGCAAGTATCATTAATCTAATCATGTCAAAGTGCCAGTGGGTATGAGCTCATATCCAGGAATGGACTAAGCAGCAGTGATGCCAGTGCAGTGCAATGGTGTCCGCTGCTCACAGCAGTACCAGCAGGCCAGCCAGGTACTAACATTGAGTCAGACTGTCTCATTATAGTACACTGGTGGGCGCCACGATGCGGGCAGTAATACAGAGGGAGGTGGAGGTGGTCCCCTTCACACATGTCACCCAAAGCTATTCCTCGCTTCCTCCTCCCAGCTTCAGATGGTCCTTCTGCTGTTTCCTTTGGGAGTCTGATGTCCCTGGTGCGAAAACCAGTGAAGAGACAGGAGAGGAGCAGCCCTGCTTGCCTCCGCCAGCCAAACCTCACGGTCGCTTCCTACACACCTCCATCGGCACGGTATCCGGACTCCAGGTCGACAACAAAAAGGTCGACACACCTTAGGTCGACGCCAATTGGTCGACACACCTTAGGTCGACATGGGCAAAAGGTCGACAGGAACAAGGTCGACATGGAAAAAGGTCGACATGAGTTTTTCACGATTTTTTCCCTTTTTTTGAACCTTTTCATACTTGACGATCCACGTGGACTACGATTGGAACGGTAATCTGTGCTGAGCGAAGCGGTAGCGGAGCGAAGGCACCATGCCCGAAGCATGGCGAGCGAAGCGAGCCATGCGAGGGGACGCGGTGCACTAATTGGGGTTCCCGGTCACTCTACAAAGAAAACGACACCAAAAAAACATAAAAAACTCATGTCGACCTTTTTCCATGTCGACCTTGTTCTTGTCGACCTTTTGTCCACGTCGACCTAAGGTGTGTCAACCAATTGGCGTCGACCTAAGGTGTGTCGACCTTTTTGTTGTCGACCCTGAGTCCCAGACCCCATCGGCACACCTGCCACTCTCCTTTCTGTGCAGTTTTGTGCCATGTAAGGTCTCGAAGCCGGCAGACATTAGCAGTTGCTGGATAGATGAAACTGTGTGCTGGGGTCCTCATCTACATGGTCAGCCTGGCCATGATGAAGATGATGAATGGGTGAATAAGAGGCCTTACAGTGTGCATAATGTGAACAAAAGGCATTACCATGTGGTATAATGTGGATAAGGCGCACTACCATGTGGCAAAATGTGAACAGGGGGCACTACAATGTGGAATCATGTGAATAGGAGGCCCTACTGTGGCATTACGTGAATAAGGGGCAATTCTGAGGCATTAAATGAATAAGGGTAACTACTGTGTGGCATAACAAGAACTGGTGACATAACATGAATTGTGGGCACTACCGCGTGGCACAACGTGAATTGTGGGCACCACTGTGAGGCATAATGTGAATTGTAGGCACCACTGTTAGGAATATCGTGAATTTAGCGCAGCATTACAATTGGAAACAGTGGGGGGAAAAAAAACAGACAGTCATAGATGTAGAGAGTCCCTGCTCGCAAGCTTACAATCTATAGAATAGTGGCACATCTTGTATTGTGGATGCTGCTGTGTGGCTTAACGTGAATTGTGGACATTACTGTGTTGCAAAATATGAATACATTTTGTGTGTGTATATATATATATATATATATATATATATATATATAATCTGATATAATTAGATGACTGTTGGTGGATGTTATATAAAGAGAGGATGACCTTACACATTTATACACCCATATTAGAATCACATATATCTCTTTATTAAAAGATTTTGATTTAAAACTTATCATAAAACTTTTCCTTTTCTTTTACATTGGAGATACAATTGTATATTTCAACATCATTTGTATAAGGAAAAAAACAACAATATAATGAGCTTTCACCCTACGCGTTTCGTCTATATCGACTTCGTCAGGGGTGTTTTCTAAATAACAGCTCTCTGTTTATATTGGAATAACTGTAGTATTCAAAAGGTATGAAGTTCTAATTGAACCAAAGTTGTACTGAAAAATATTTATTACCAAGTTGAAAAAACTTGAAGAAAATTATTCCCAGAATATGATAGCGTTTATTGGGATTCCTTATTATAGGCCACCTAATGAATTATATTCTTCTCCAGCATGTAGATATATATTTCATTCATTTTTCTTGGCTCATTGGGTTGGCATTTCCTCAGTTTTTCAAAGTATCAGTGAAGTCCAACAGAAGGGATCCACTTGTAAACTTAGGATAAAAATATCCCTTTAATTTTCCAGCAGTTGTCCTATAGGTCTGCCTGCATAGGTATCCAATATTGGTATATTGTTGTTTTTTTCCTTATACAAATAATGTTGAAATATACAATTGTATCTCCAATGTAAAAGAAAAGGAAAAGTTTTATGATAAGTTTTAAATCAAAATCTTTTAATAAAGAGATATATGTGATTCTAATATGGGTGTATAAATGTGTAAGGTCATCCTCTCTTTATATAACATCCACCAACAGTCATCTAATTATATCAGATTATAGAATAAGAGCGCTCCATAGAGATATTTCTTCTTTTATCTATTTTTGATCCTTACCGACAAAGGATTCTCTCTGTGTTGAAGCTTCTTTCCCGTTTGGAAATATAATAGTATTTATGTTAGTAAACTCAGACACTAACTGACATAAAGTAATTAGACATTTCAGTAGTGTATAATAAGAGCGCACTAAGGGAACATACTAATATATATATATATATACATATATATATATATACACACACACACAAATACACAGTGCACCCGGAAAGTATTCAAAGCGCTTCACTTTTTCCACGTTCTGTTATGTTACAAGAAAGTTTTTTTTTAGATTTTTGTAAATTTATTAAAAATAAAAAACTGTGAATACTTATGTACATGTGATTTTAGTTGTTTATTTTTAATAAATTTGCAAAAATCTAAAAAAAACTTTTTTCACGTTGTCATTATGGGGTATTGTGTGTAGAATTTGAAGGGGGAAAAATGAACTTATTCCAGTTTGGAATAAGGCTGTAACATAACAATATGTGGAAAAAGCGCAGTGAATACTTTCCAGATGCACTGTATATTATAATGTAAATATAGTACTTAGTGTAAATACTTAAATACATAAGTTTTTTCGCTTCAATCCCACTGTCACAAAGCCCAGGGGGGTGCCACGTCCACTGGCTGCTCCTGATTTCTCGGTCTGCTGGCGAGGCAGACAAACCTGATGACTACCACGCGGTGAGTACCATCGTCTCCAGTTGCTCGGTGCTGCCACATTAAGGGTCATTCCGAGTTGTTCGCTCGTTATATTTTTCTCGCAACGCCTGCGCCAAGTAAATTTGCTATGCAGTTAGGTTTTTTACTCACGGCATTACGAGGTTTTTTCTTCGTTCTGGTGATCGTAATGTGATGGACAGGAAGTGGGTGTTTCTGGGCGGAAACTGGCCGTTTTATGGGTGTGTGCGAAAAAACGCTACCGTTTCTGGGAAAAACGCGGGAGTGGCTGGAGAAACAGAGGAGTGTCTGGCCGAACGCTGGGAGTGTTTGTGACGTCAAACCAGGAACGAAACTGACTGAACTGATCGCAGTTGCCGAGTAAGTGTGGAGCTACTCAGAAACTGCTAAGAAGTGTCTATTCGCAATTCTGCTAATCTTTCGTTCACAATTTTGATAAGCGAAGATTCATTCCCAGTAGGCGGCGGCTTAGCGTGTGCAAAGCTGCTAAAAGCAGCTAGCGAGCGAACAACTCGGAATGAGGGCCATTGGTCTGAATCAGGTGATCGCTGTTCCATCAATGTAATGTGATGACCAGTTCTTGGTATAGGCATAGAACCTAATGAACGTGTTCACTGAAGACCACGTAGCCACCTTGCACAATTGTTCAGTGGACGCGCCGCGGCATACTGCCCAAGAAGGTCCAACAGACCGAGTAGAATGGGCCTTGATAGCAGCAGGAGCTGGGAGTCCAGCCTGCGCATAAGCTTGTGCAATCACCATTCTAATCTATCTGACTGAGGTTTGCTTATTCGCTGGCCAGCCATGTTTGTGAAAACCAAACAGTACAAAAAGGGAATCTGACATCCTGACAGAGGCAGACCTCTCCACATATATACGGAGAGCCCGTACCACATCCAAAGACCGCTCTTTGGGGGATAAACCAGGAGAGATAAAGGCCGGAACCAAAATTTCTTGGTTAAGGTAAAAAGATGACACCACCTTAGGCAAATAACAAGGGCGAGTTCGAAGAACTGCCCGGTCACTGTGAAAAACAGAAAGGGCGGACAGCAGGACAAAGCGCCTAAGTCTGATACTCTCCTAGCAGAGGCAATAGCCAGCAGAAACAGGACCTTAAGTGTAAGCCATTTAAGGTCCACAGACTCAAGAGGTTCAAATGGAGACTCTTGCAGGGCATTCAGGACAACAGACAGATCCCATGGAGCTACAGGAGGGACATAGGAAGGCTGAATCTGTAAAACACCCTCAGTGAAAAGTATGAACAGACGCAATTTTTCTCTGAAACCACACCGACAAGGCAGATATATGAACCACGAGGGAGGCCAGACGAAGGCTTAAGTCCAGACCTTGTTGCAGAAAAGCCAAAAGTCTGGAAATTCTAAATTTATATGCATCGTAATTCTTAGCAGCACACCAGGTGAAGTAAGAATTCCAGATCCTGTAATAAATACGTGCAGATGCCGGTTTACGGGAATTCAGCATAGTATGGATAACCACCTCAGAAAACCCTTTGGCCATCAGGAGCGATGATTCAAGGGCCACGCCGTCAAAGCCAGTCTGGACAGGTACGGGTAGACACAAGGGCCCTGAACGAGGAGGTCTGGGCGCTGAGGAAGTAGAAGAGGACGGTCTATCGACAGACCCTGCAGGTCTGAGAACCAATGCTGTCTGGGCCACGCTGGAGAAACTAGAAGTAGGTTTCCTCTTTCTTGCTTGAACTTCCATAGGACCCTGGGCAGGAGTGACACTGGAGGGAACACGTAGGGCAGCCGAAAGGTTCATGGAATTGCCAGTGCATCTGCGAACGCTGCTTGAGGATCCCTTGTTCTTGATCTAAAGACCGGAACCTTGTGATTGTGTCAAGACGCCATCAGGTCTACATCTGGGTGGCCCCACTTGTCCACTAGGAGTTGAAAGACTTCTGGATGAAGATTTCACTCTCCGGTGCGCACGTCCTGATGACTGAGGAAATCCGCTTCCCAGTTGAGGACTCCCAGGAATGAACACTGCCGATAACGCTGGCAGATGGCGTTCTGCCCAATGAAGGATTTTTTACACTTCCATTATTGCCATGCAGCTTTGAGTGCCGCCCTGATGGTTTATGTATGCCACCGTGGTGTCGTTGTCTGACCGTACTTGAACTGACCTACCGAGTTAGCGCGTTGAACACTGCCCGCAATTCCAGAATGTTTATGGGGAGGAGAGATTCCTCCCAGGTCCACCGACCCTGGAAAGAGTGTTGCTCCAGCACCGCGCACAACCCCTCAGACTGGCGTCCGTAGTCAGGAGGACCCAGTTGGGGATCCAGAAGGGACGGCCCCCGCTCATCTGCTGGTCCTGTAGCCACCTGGACAGAGATAGACGAGCCTCAGGAGTCAAAGAGATCATCTAAGATCTGATCCGATGAGGTAGGCCATGCCACTTGGAAAGGATTAACCATTGCAGAGGCTGAGAATGAAATTGAGCGTACTCCACCATGAAAGGCGACACTATCAGGCCTAGTACTTGCATCACCGAATGTACCGACACTCTTGGGCGAGAAAGGAAGCATCGTATCCTATCCTGGAGTTTCAGGACTTTCTCTGGAGACAGAAAGTCTTTGGCTGTGTGTATCCAGTAGTGCCTCCAGGTGCACCATGCTCCGAGCAGGGACCAGCAAAGACTTCTTCCAGTTGAGGAGCCATCCGTGGGCTTGTAGGAATCGCACAGTCAGTTGCAGATGACCGAGGAGGACATCTTGGGAGTTCGCTAGGATCAGCAAGTCGTCCAGATATGGCAGGATCCGGATTCCCTGACGACGGAGATGGGAGGTCATCATGGCCATGACCTTGCTGAAGATCCGAGGAGCCGTGGTGAGTCCAAACGGCAGAGCCTGGAATTGATAATGTAGGTTGCCAATTGCAAACCGCAGATATTGCTTATGCGAAATGGCAATAGGAATACGCCTTATCCCCTATGCTGGTCCTCACCACCGGGTACTGTGGAGCCTTATCAAAATGAATTTTAACAATACAACCTATGCACCCTGCCCTAGTGGATATATTGGGGTCTCTGTACTGACACAGTGTCCATGCCAACGCGCGGTACGTCTCCTGGGACCGCGACCAGAACGCGATTTAGTGGCTCTTACCTCCTCCCTAAGAAGCAGCCACGCAATCCTGGAGAGCGTCCACCGCAAGTACGTGGGAACTCGGCAAGTGGGAGTATGCGGCGCTGCTGGGGAGGTGATGGAGCCGCAGTACAGTATGTCACAATAACATATAAAGTGCTGCAGCCCTTGAAGTCTTCTAAAAGCTGTTTTCATGGCTGCCTAGCGCAGCCCTCCCTGTTAAGTGGAACCAAAAAAACTAAACAAGAGAGCGCAGGCAGACTTAACAAAAGTTCACAATTTATTAAAACAGTGATCACAAAATAAGATAATATAAAAATGATTATGATTAAGAACTAATTCCGTACTACAACTCCATACATTCCACACATTAAAGTGCACTGATATGCTAGTATATTGACAATATGAAGTATTCTAGAAATTTTAAGCAGCTGGTGTTTTAGATGCTGAAGATCTGGATGTTATACGTATAACAGTCTCATACTTGTATTGATTTGTTCAAAGTGAAAATCACGTATATACAAAGTCAGTGCACTGTTGATTACAGATTAAATATCTGTGAGTTACCTCCAATGGACGAAGCACCCGTTCCGTTTGGTTAACTATATCCTCATACAGGGATTTAACGCTTATTGCTTCCTTACTGTGAATATAGCACTCCCGAGTGCTCAGGTGTCCGCTTGTTCCAGCGACTATGTCCACTGTTCTCTCCTTACTTAGATCGTGTCCAGCTTAAACACAAGAAATATTTTCAATCTTTCTAAAAGAACCCTTACAACTGCAGAGATTTCCTTACTAAATAGGGGATTGAAATTCGCCCCAGAAAATAAACCTAACCTTTTCACGCTGTTTGTGGATCTTAATAGATTCGTACGCACTCTAAGTAGAAAACGGTATTTTATTAATAAATCTCTACATAGACAAAACATTAAGGGGGCACCAGTATGTCTGGATACACAGGACAATGAATGTCTTGGGATTTTAGAATCTATCCTTGGTGAAAATGGGGAGATGGCTAGTACCCCAGACACCGATGGGCCTGGTAAAATTTATGATGTTAATAGAGTGGATTATAAGAAATTCAAACTGTCATCTGAATTTTACCCTTTGCAACACAGAGGCCCTTTCATTGAGGGTTTTTATACCACCACCTTGAGGGAGTTTAGGGAGCTGTGTACCGAACGGGATGCTATGAATATACGGGACAATCTCTCTAAATCTGAGAGAACAGCACTTAACAAACTTATGAGAGATGAAGAGATAATCATCAAGCAAGCCGATAAAGGCGGTGGTCTGGTGATCCAGAATATTGGTGATTATCTCCTTGAAGCTCATAGACAACTCAATGATAGCACTTTTTATAAAAAAATTTCTAAAGACCCCACAAGCACTTATCAAGCTGAACTTAAGTCCCTACTTGAGATGGCGTTAGATGAGGGGATCATTAATAAAGAAACCTACCTGTTCTTGATGGTTAAATATCCGGTTGTCCCTATATACTACCATCTACCGAAGGTACACAAGTCACTGGTATCCCCACCAGGACGTCCCATCATATCAGGGGTGGGATCCCTGACTTCTAACTTATCCGCATACATAGATGCACATTTACAGAAATATGTCCAAGCTTTGCCCTCCTATATTAGAGACACTACACAGTTTCTTCAAAAATTGGATGGTATACTTTGGAAGGATTCCTACATACTTCTTACGTATGATGTAGAATCCTTATATACTAATATAGTACATGATTTGGGTCTATTGGCGACTAATCATTATCTGTACTATGACACAGAGGTTAATGTTTCTCTTCGATCTTTCATTCTATCAGCTATGAGGTTTATTTTAGAGCACAATTATTTTTCATTTGATTCACAATTTTATTCACAAATTAGGGGTACTGCCATGGGGACCAGATTCGCACCGAGTTTTGCCAACCTTTTTTTGGGGCACTTCGAGGAGCGCCTCATCTGGGGGGGGCATCTCGGTGCGGGCCTGGTCCTTTATGGCAGATATATAGATGATTTATTTTTCATTTGGGATGAGGATGTCTCACCTTTTTCACTACTCACTGGTTTACTTAATTCAAACACACTGGGTTTAAAATTCACTAACACTTTTAGTAAAATATCTATTAATTTTCTTGATATCACTGTCACTATTCAGGATGGCAGAATAGTTACTTCCACTTATACTAAAGATGTGGATTGTAATAATTACTTACACTTCACCAGTGGGCACTACAAACCATGGAAACTTAATATACCCAAAGGACAGTTCCAGCGGCTGCGTCGGAACTGCTCCACTGAGGAGGCCTTTAAGAACCAAGCAGTAAGCATGTATAAGGCATTTATACGGCAGGGATATCCTGCACAAATTTTGGATAAAGCTCTCTCAGAGACCCAATCTATATCTAGGACTACATTAGTTCATCCTGTAGTTAAAAAGAAACAAGACTTTAATGATAGACAAGTAGCGTTTATTACACAGTATAATACAGCAGCGAAGGACATCAAAAGAATTATCACAAAGAATTCTGCTATTCTGAAATCAGATAAATTGTTAGAGACAACCCTAACCGGAAGTAACTTAGTGGTATTTAGAAAAGCTGATTCACTGAAACAAAAATTAGCACCAAGTCTATTCAAAAGAAAACCGAAAGAAATAGGGGATAATATAATGAAATTACCATCTAAACCGAATGGTTTTTTCAAATGTGGTAAAGATAGATGTGTAACGTGTCTCTTTGCAGAAAATAAATGCACTAAGATCAAATCCTTCAGCAGATCAGAAGAGTTTGAGATAAAAGGTTTTATGAACTGCAGGACCAACTTTGTGATATATGTCATCCAATGCAAATGCGGAATGCAGTATGTTGGCCGTACGATTCGTCCCCTCCATGTAAGATTCATGGAACATAAAAGGAATATTTTAAAGAATATCAAAACGCATAGTCTGTCTAGTCATGTCTCTTGGTGTCAGAAGGGTTCTGTAAATGGTCTAACCATTAGAGCAGTCGAACATATCAAAGTTACTATGAGGGGAGGTGACAGATACAGAAAGCTTTGCATGCGTGAAGCATTTTGGATTTTTCGGTTACATACTTTGAGCCCACATGGTCTTAATGACACAGTGGAACTCAACGCTATCTAATTGGTCTCTCATTTTGTCTCTTTTTTCTATCTCTTTTGCAATTTATGCAAAATCATATTGTCCCCTTTTGTGGGGTTAAGTACAGTTGTCTCCATGAGCTGTCTTTACCATTATGTCTCTTTGATTTTGTTTATGCTGGGGGAGTGGGAGAGTGCCTCCCACTTTGGCAGATGAGTGTAAATATATCTCTCTGCCATCGTTTGATGCTTTCTTCCATTCCCACCTTTCTTCCCACCTGTGTATATGTATATTTATATTTATATATATTTAAATATTTTATTTAATTTTTTATATTTATTTTTTATTTTTTATATTTTTATATTTATTTTTATTTATATTTATTTCATTCTTTATTTTATTTTATTTATTTTATTTATTTTAGTATCCAGTACAATGGAAATCAAATGGCTTATCCATACTATATGCATAGATATATATGCCTAATGATGAGTGGCATGTAATTGGTCTAGTTTAATTGATTATCACCTGTTTTTTCATAAGGAATGTATATGTATTTTTCTTTACCCTATAAGATACAATTGGATTAATCTAAGTGAATATTCCATATAGATACATGGAATTCATTGATTAATAAATTAGACATGGTTTAATATTGCTATGGTCAGATCATATTAATAATTATTATAGTGATATGAACCATTCACCCTGTGAAATTTGGATTATAAATAATTATATTAACAATTATATTGGGATATATTGCTGTCTCCCACTCCGCTAAGATATAACATCAATGATAATAGTAATGAAATGTATAAAAGTATTACTCTGTAAGTTATTTGAATTTTAATTTTAATTTTGGTGTGTTATTTGGTTGAATTAGTCTGTTTGGACATTCGTATTTAAGATTGTTTGATCTGTCTGTGGAACTGACTTTAATTCCACTTGCACACACGTTCACTAATGATCTGAACAGGTGCCTCTCAGGTGCCTGTACTAATGACCGTCCTAGGAGTTCTTTAAATATGAGGAACCAGCAGGATAGGTTCATTATAACCCTCTGAGGAAACGACCAGATTGTGCCGGTCGAGAAACGCGTCAGGGCTGCTATAGGATCCGACTACCTTCTATCCAACAACTTCCACCTTTTACGGACTTCACCGGTTCCAGCTATACTCCACTGTCGTGTAAAAATCTGCCCGATTTCAGCCTCCTGCACTGGTCCATTTTGAATCACGGGGACCGTGGCGGCTAGCTCACCTCAACTGTCGGGTCGGGATCTGCCCGAATAAAGCCACCCGCATTGGTCCCTCCTGCAAACAAGGGGACCGTGGCTGACAGCTTGTCTTTTTGGATCAACGGCACTTCGACCTGCCGCGGCACTGCCAGGTGATCCGTTGGAGCAGTGAGCAGTCACGAGCTGGACACGATCTAAGTAAGGAGAGAACAGTGGACATAGTCGCTGGAACAAGCGGACACCTGAGCACTCGGGAGTGCTATATTCACAGTAAGGAAGCAATAAGCGTTAAATCCCTGTATGAGGATATACTTAACCAAACGGAACGGGTGCTTCGTCCATTGGAGGTAACTCACAGATATTTAATCTGTAATCAACAGTGCACTGACTTTGTATATACGTGATTTTCACTTTGAACAAATCAATACAAGTATGAGACTGTTATACGTATAACATCCAGATCTTCAGCATCTAAAACACCAGCTGCTTAAAATTTCTAGAATACTTCATATTGTCAATATACTAGCATATCAGTGCACTTTAATGTGTGGAATGTATGGAGTTGTAGTACGGAATTAGTTCTTAATCATAATCATTTTTATATTATCTTATTTTGTGATCACTGTTTTAATAAATTGTGAACTTTTGTTAAGTCTGCCTGCGCTCTCTTGTTTAGTTTTTTTGGTTCCAATTGTCTAGGGATTGCTAATACCCTATTCCTTTGGGAGCAGCGGGCAGCGTTTCAACATAGGCTCAGGGAGGCGCCTTTTCCCCGTTTTAGTTTCTCCCTGTTAAGTGACCTGCTCTGCAGGCACCAAATTACAAACTGAGCTCCAGTACCCGGAGTTGGGGTTATAGAGGAGGCCCGGCAATGCATCCTGGGAACAGTCAAAGCTTTAGCCTGTTGGTGCCTCTGGATCAAGATCCAACTCTACACCCCGATGTATTCCCTGTGGAACACAGTGTACCCCGCTGCAGAAAGCAGCTTAGGAATTCCTGCAACTGTAACTGTCTGTGCAGAGCTCTGCAGCAAAAGGAAAATAGGATTTTAATACCTACCGGTAAATCCTTTTCTCTTAGTGCGTGGAGGATGCTGAGGACTCCGTAAGGACCATGGGGTATAGACGGGCTCCGCAGGAGACATGGGCACACTATAAGACTTTGAATGGGTGTGCACTGGCTCCTCCCTCTATGCCCCTCCTCCAAACCTCAGTTAGAAACTGTGCCCAGAGGAGACAGACATTTCGAGGAAAGAATTTATTGTGTAAATACAGTGAGTGTCATACCAGCGCACACCACGAACATACCGTAAAACATGGCATTCAATAGAATACCAGCCAACGGCATGAAAAACAATATACAGCCACAAGCTGAGAAGATATGTAACACAACCTGTACATCAACACAACCAATAATAAGACACCGCCTGCCATGGCCTAAGCAACGTCAGTGATAGCCTGACAGAAAAGAAACACCACAAGAGTGTAACCATAACCAATAACTGCAGACACAGTATGCACAGGGACGGGCGCCCAGCATCCTCTATGGACTAAGAGAAAAGGATTTACCGGTAGGTATTAAAATCCTATTTTCTCAGACGTCCTAGAGGATGTTGGGGACTCCGTAAGGACCATGGGGTTAATACCAAAGCTCCAGACCGGGCGGGAGAGTGCAGGCGACTCTGCAGCACCGATTGAGCAAACAAAAGGTCCCCATCAGCCAGGGTATCAAACTTGTAGAGCATAGCAAAAGCGTTTGAACCCGACCAAGTAGCCGCACGGCAAAGTTGAACCGCCGAGATTCCTCGGGCATCCGCCCAAGAAGAGCCCATCTTCCTAGTAGAACGGGTCTCCACCGACTTCGGTAACGGCAATCCGTCTATACCCCATGGTCCTTACGGAGTCCCCAGCATCCTCTAGGACATCTGAGAAAAAAACATTCTCTCAGGTGATGGAGCACAACATAATACATCTTGTACCAGAGGCAGTGAGCGGCTTAATTCTCTAAATCAGTCACATTCCTAAAGCCTTTCCCCAGTCCTCTCTCCTAAACTTGCATATCACAACACTGCATGCCTCTGGTTCATGAATATGCACAGCTCACTGTGACAGAACGTGTACTATCATGTAGAGATAGAGCCTGTGCCATGTGCATGAGGAAGAGACCTTAATGTAGCTTTACAGCAACACAGATTAAAGCCACGGGCTAAAGTGGCTAGGAGTCCCTGTAGGATAAACAAATGAATCCACAAATGTATATTTCAGCCTTCTACCAAAAATATATGTACAGTATTTAACACTGTTCTACAGAAAAGGTGCTTACAGTAAATATAAACTAAAACACTGGTCAAATATGTAATTGTTGCCCCTAAAGCATCCATCAGGCCAGAACTGCTTTACTTTCCTGGTCTGTTTGAGTAGGTACAGATGTGCCCTCATACATCTAGCCACAATACGCCACACAGCAGAAGATGCCTGGTGCAAGTGATCTGACAGGTCCTGTGCAACTCAGCTTGTACCGGGTGTCTTTTTTTGCTGAAAATGTGATGCAGGAGACTGTGCTGATTAATATGATATGCGGCACTTGTATATCTGTGTGCGTCTAATACCGCTTTCAGACAGCAATAGGCGGGTCGCACCCGGGTGCTTAATGGGTGCGACCCACTTGAGCCCCTTTCAGAAAGGAGTACCCAGCCCGGCATATTGCCAGGTTGCTGATGTCAGCGGTGACGCGATTGGAGATCAGATGATCTCCAAGCTCCGCCCGTCCATACAGTGTGAACAGGAAACAGGTCGCATCAACCGAGAAACACGTTCACACCGCACAGCGACCCAGGTTGAAGCCGTATGCAACCCTGGTCGCTAGCAGTGTTGGAATGCTGGGTCGCTGGACCCGGGATATTTCCCCTAGGCCCTTTCAAACCGCAGAGCAACCAGGATTACTGCACGCTCATGTGCAATAACCCGGGTTACAAGCTGGCGGTCTGAATGGGGTATGAGTCTGTATATGAAGCACAAAAGGAACTTAACATGGAAAAAAGCTGCTGCTGCTGCATCGTAGCACTTTGTATGCTGACTCAGAGACTCCATCACACACAGATATACAAGTGTTACATATAAATTAATCAGCAGTCTCCTGGTGCGTCCTAGTCGCACCGTGTTGTGACTAAGTCACATTTTCAGCTTAAAGGACGCCCAAGGCTAGTAGAGTCTCACAGAATTTGGTGTGCCAAGTGGAACTGTTTGGCACGACTGCAGTAAAGATGTATGAGGACACTTCTGCAGTGGTTTTGTCACAGTTCAAAGAGGTTGGATAGAGATCAACACTATTTGAAACAGTAAGATGTGGTGAAATAGCACAGGGACACTGAAACCTTTCAGTGATGGCTGGAATTCAACTTTTCTCTTTTTTTTTATGTGTAAAATGAATTTGTCAATCTGAACCAAATAAATGTTATTTACCGATAATGTGACATATTGTGGGACCAGCTTTCATGGTCACCCAGTAAGGGTTTCTGTTATCATGCAGCCAACTCTCCAATGGGAAAAATTCCCAGTGACAGACACCACTGCTACAGAGATGGGGTTATCCAAGAAGGGAGCTACCATTAATCCTGAACCATAAGAGACACATCATAGTGTTGTGCTGGTAGTAAGAAGCTACAGGGTGGCATTATAAGGTTACATGATGGAACTATGAGGCCAACATTTACCCCTGAGGTAAGCAATGTGTGGCACTCCAGCTGTTGTGATACTACACAACTCATCATGCCCTGCCTAGCCTTGCTGTTAGGACATGCAAAAATAGGATTTTAATACCTACCGGTAAATCCTTTTCTCTTAGACCGTAGAGGATGCTGGGGATGCTTCAAGAAACATGGGGTATATATGGGATCCGCAGGAGACATGGGCCCTTTAAGACTTAAAAAGGGGTGTGAACTGGCTCCTCCCTCTATGCCCCTCCTCCAGACTCCAGTTATAGGAACTGTGCCCAGAGAGACGGACATTTTGAGGAAAAGGATTTATTTAATTAATTTAAACTAAGGTGAGATACATACCAGCTCACACCTCAAACACGCCGTACAACATGGCATTCAACAACAACGCATGCAACGGCATGACCAACATCAGCCACAGACTGACTGAACTTAACTCAACATGAGTGTAACCATTACCAAACTGCAGATACAGCCCGCACTGGGACGGGCGCCCAGCATCCTCTACGGACTAAGAGAAAAGGATTTATCGGTAGGTATTAAAATTTTAATTTCTCATACGTCCTAGAGGGTGCTGGGGATGCTTCAAGAACCATAGGGTTTATACCAAAGCTCTAGAACGGGCGGGAGAGTGCGGATGACTCTGCAGCACCGATTGACCAAACAAGAGGTCCTCCTCAGCCAGGGTATCAAACTTGTAAAACTTCACAAAGGTGTTTGAGCCCGACCAAGTAGCAGCTCGGCAAAGCTGTAATGCCGAGACCCCTCGGGCAGCCGCCCAGGATGAGCACACCTTTCTGGTAGAATGGGCTTTTACCGATTTTGGTACCGGCAATCCTGCCGTAGAATGAGCCTGCTGAATCGTATTACAGATCCAGCGCGCAATAGTCTGCTTGGAAGCAGGAGCCCCAATCTTGTTGGGAGCCCACAGGACAAACAGAGCCTCTGTTTTCCTAATCTGCGCCGTTCTGGCGACATAGATTTTGAAAGCACTGACCACATCGAGAGACTACGATTCCGCCAAGGCATCAGTAGCCACTGGCACCACAATAGGCTGGTTTACGTGGAATGATGAAACCTTTTTTGGTAGAAATTGCTGACGAGTTCTCAACTCCGCTCTATCAGCATGGAAGATTAAATAGGGGTTTTTGTGAGACAAAGCCGCCAACATGACTACTTTCCAAGTAAGGAATTTTAACTCAACCTTACGTAAAGGTTCAAACCAATGAGATTGCAGGAACTGCAATACCACAGTAAGATGCCACGGTGCCACAGGGGGCACAAATGGAGGTTGGATGTGTAGCACGCCTTTCACGAAGGTCTGAACTTCTGGAAGGGAGGCCAATTCTTTCTGAAAGAAGATTGATAAGGCCGAAATTTGTACTTTAATAGAGCCTCACTTTAGGCCCGCATCCACACCCGCTTGCAAAAAAATGGAGCAAACGCCCCAGCTGAAATTCTTCCGTAGGAGCCTTCTTGGATTCACATCAAGACACATATTTCCTCCAAATATGGTGGTAATGCTTTGCCGTTACTTCTTTTCTAGCCTAAAGAAGTGTGGGAATGACTTCACTGGGAATACCCTTTCGGGCTGGGATTTGGCGTTCAACCGCCATGACGTCAAACGCAGCCGCAGTAAGTCTTGACACACGCACGGTCCTTGTTGTAACAGGTCCTCCCAAAGAGGAAGAGGCCAGGGATCTTCTATGAGCAACTCCTGAAAATCTGGATACCAGGCCCTCTTTGGCCAATCCAGAACAATGAGTATCGCCTGAACCCTTGTTCTTCTTACAATCTTTATCACCTTCGGAATGAGTGGAAGTGGAGGGAACACATAGACCGACGGAAACACCCACGGTGTCACTAGGGCGTCCTCGACCTGGAACAATATCGCTGAAGTTTCTTGTTGAGGCGGGACGCCATCATGTCTATTTGAGGAATTCCCCAATGACTTGTCACTTCTGCAAAGACCTCTTGATGAAGACCCCACTCTCCTGGATGGAGATCGTGTCTGCTGAGGAAGTCTGCTTCCCAGTTGTCTACTCCTGGAATGAAGACTGCTGACAGAGCGCTTGCATGTCTCTCCGCCCAGCGAAGAACTTTCGTGGCCTCGGCCATCGCCGCTCTGCTCTTTGTTCCGCCATGGCGGTTTGTGTACGCCACTGCTGTTATGTTGTCTGACTGAATCAAGACGGGCAGACCGCGAAGAAGATGTTCCGCTTGCAGAATGCCGTTGTAAATGGCCCTTAATTCCAGAATGTTTATGTGCAGACAAGCTTCCTGGCTTGACCCTTTTCCCTGAAAGTTTCTCCCGTGTGACTGCTCCCCAACCTCGGAGACTTGCATCTGTGGTCACCAGGATCCAATCCTGAATCCCGAACCTTCGTCCCTCCAGAAGGTGAGAACTGTGCAGCCACCACAGAAGGGAGATCCTGGTCCTGGAAGATAGGATTATTTTCCGGTGCATGTCCAGGTGAGACCCGGACCACTTGTCCAACAGGTCCCACTGAAACACGCTGGCATGGAACCTGCCATACGGAATGGCCTCGTAAGCCGCCACCATCTTACCCAGCAACCGAGTGCATTGAAGAACCGACACTCTTGCCGGTTTCAGAATCTGTTTTGCCATGTTCTGTATTTCCAGAGCCTTTTCCACTGGAAGAAAAACTCTCTGTAATTCTGTATCCAGAATCATACCCAGGAACGACAGCCATGTCGTCGGAACCAACTGTGATTTTGGCAAGTTTAGGAGCCAACCATGTTGTTGCAGAATCGTCAGTGAGAGTGCAACATTTATCAGCAATTGCTCCTTGGATCTCGCCTTTATGAGGAGATCGTCCAAGTACGGGATAATTGTGATTGCCTGCTTGCGCAGGAGAACCATCATTTCCGCCATAACCTTGGTGAAAATCCTCGGAGCCGTGGACAGACCAAACGGCAACGTCTGAAATTGGTAATGACAATCCTGAACAGCAAACCTCAGGTATGCCTGATGTGGAGGATATATGGGAACGTGTAAGTAGGCATCCTTTATGCCGACCGACACCATAAAATCCCCCTCCTCCAGACTGGAGATCACTGCTTGGAGAGATTCCATCTTGAATTTAAATTTTTTTAGAAAGAAATTGAGGGATTTTAGGTTCAGAATCAGTCTGACTGAGCCATCCGGCTTCGGGACCACGAACAGACTCGAATAAAAACCCTCCCCCTGTTGTGACGGGGGTACTGTGACAATGACTTGATTTTGACACAGCTTTAGTATTGCAGCGCATACTACCTCCCTTTCTAGAAGAGAAGCTGGCAAGGCCGATTTGAAAAATCGGTGAGGGGGCACGTCTTGAAACTTTAATTTGTACCCCATGGTTACTATTTCTAATATCCAAGGATCCAGGTCCGAGTGCACCCAGACCTGACTGAAGAGTTTGAGACGTGTCCCCCACCGGTGCGGACTCCCGCAGAGGAGCCCCAGCGTCATGTGGTGGATTTGGTAGAAGCCGGAGAGGACTTCTGCTCTTGGGAACTTGCCACAGCCTGTGACCTTTTTACCTTTCCTCTTCCTCTCGCAACAAGGAAGTAGGACCCTCGTCCTTTTTTGAATTTATTGGGCCGAAAGGACCTCATCTGATAGTGGGGCGTTTTCTTTTGTTGTGCAGGAACATAAGGTAAAAATGATGACTTACCCGCGGTAGCCGTAGACACCAGGTCAGTGAGGCCATCACCAAACAAGACACTACCGTTAAACGGTAGAGACTCCATAGTCTTCTTAGAGTCAGCATCAGCATTCTATTGATGAATCCGCAATGCCCTCCTAGCTGAGACTGCCATGGCATTGGCCCTTGATCCCAAAAGGCCAATATCCCTTGCAGCTTCTTTTAAATATGCTGCAACGTCCCTGTTATGACCCAGAGTCAAAAGCACGCTATCCCTGTCCAGGGTATCTATCTCAGATGACAAGTTGTCTGCCCACTTTTCAATAGCGCTACTCACCCATGCCGAAGCAGCGGCAGGCCTGAGTAGCGAACCTGTAGTGACATAAATGGATTTTAGTGTATTTTCCTGCTTACGATCCGCAGGATCCTTTAGGGCTGCCGTGTCAGGAGACGGAAGCATCACCTTTTTGGACAGACAGACGCGATAGAGCTTTGTCCACAGTGGGGCTTGACTCCCACTTTTCCCTGTCCCCAGAGGGGAACGGATATGCCACTGGAATTCTTTTGGGAACCTGTACCTTCTTGTCAGGATTTTCCCAAGCCTTTTCAAAAAGAGCGTTCAGTTCATGAGAGGGAGGAAACGTTACCTCAGGTTTCTTTCCTTTAAACATACATACCCTTGTATCAGGAACAGCAGGGTGCTCTGTGATATGCAAAACTTCTTTTATCGCCACAATCATGTACTGAATGCTCTTAGCCAGTTTAGGATTTAATCTGGCATCACTATAGTCGACACTGGAATCAGAGTCCGTGTCGGTATCTGCTATTTGGGTAAATGCACGTTTCTGTGACCCTGAAGGGGTCTGAGCTTGTGACAATGCATCCTCCATGGATTTCCTCCATGTCTGGTTCTTAGACTCAGATTTCTCTAATCTCTTAGTCAACCGAGCCACATTTGCATTCAAAACACTCAACATGTTTACCCAATCAGCCGTCGGCGGTGCCGACACGGTCACTCCCACAATCTTTTCTGTCCCCACTCCAGCCTCCTCCTGGGAAGAGCACTCAGCCTCAGACATGTCGACACACACGTACCGACACCCACAACCACACTGGGGTTACAGGAGACAGACACACAGCAAAGCCTAATAGAGAAACACAGAGGGAGTTCTGCCAGCTCACAACCAAGCGCCCGTCCCGGTTCTGAAGCGAGTAATATACTGCCCAGACCTGTTAGCGCTTTTAATTTCAACAAAATTGCACCAAATCTTTTGCGCCCCCCCCCCATTTTGCACCCTGTTACTTGCACAGTAGTGTGGGAGGCCAGGCTCAGCGTCTCTGCAGCTTCTGTAAAGAGAAAATTACGCTGGTCAGAGCTGTACTAAGCCATGCCCCCTTAATGGCGCTCTTCAGTCCCGCTTAATTTCACATATTTATACTGGCGGGGGTCTGTATTTAGTGCCCAGGCACTATATACACTCTTGCCAGTCGCTATATAAGGATTTATGCTGCCCAGGGTGCCCCCCCTGCACCCTGCACTCTGCAGTGCCGTTATGTATGTGGGAGCATGGCGCGCAGCGCGGTACCACAAACGCAGTCTTCTGCCGTCACTGAAGTCTTCTGATCTTCTTCTACTCACCTGGCTTCTGACTTCTGGCTCTGCAAGGGGGTTGACGGCGCGGCTCCAGGAACGAGCATCTAGGCGTACCTAGCGATCAGACCCTCTGGAGCTAATGGTGTCCAGTAGCCTAAGAAGCAGAGCCCTGAAACTCACAGAAGTAGGGCTGCCAGCAGGTCTCCCTGAAAATAATAAACCTAACAAAAGTCTTTTTTTCTGAGAAACTCTGGAGAGCTCCTCAGTGTGCATCCAGTCTCACTGGGCACAGAATCTAACTGGAGTCTGGAGGAGGGGCATAGAGGAAGGAGCCAGTTCACACCCCTTTTAAAGTCTTAAAGTGCCCATGTTTCCTGCGGATCCCGTCTATACCCCATGGTTCTTGAAGCATCCCCAGCATCCTCTAGGACGTATGAGAAAACAATGTAAGGGCATTTTGGGATGTGTAGTTCCACAGAGGTAATCTGTGTCAGGGTCAAGACATATTAAGGCTATGCATTCTTATGGGTGTACTACAGTATGCCGATGCTTAGGATCCCGGCCGTCGGTATACCGGCAGCAGGGCGAGCGCAAAAGAGCCCCTTACGGGCACGGTGGCACGCTACCGTATTTATTCTCCCTCCACGGTTGTTGTGGACACCCCAAGAGGGAAAATAGTTGTCTGTATGCCGGCTGTTGGTATTCTGGCGCCGGTATGCTGAGTGCCAGGATCCCGACAACCAGCATATCAAGTGCCTCCCCTTTCTCATAGCATAATGGGGTTATACATATGGTGCCAGGTGTCTATTTTTAAACTGAATAGTCAGATGTTGTATTTTCTGCAGTACAACACTGATAAATGACTAGATAATGGGAGAACATGTGCTTTCCATTAAGAGATCTGTATTAAATAACCATTTCAGTGAATTATGATACTAAGGGGGTGATTACATTGTTTTGAGCATCTATTTTTCTCATCTAAACAGGCAGTTTAGATGTCCAAAGAACAGACAAAATTCAGTTGTTTTTGGTCGCCCAAGCATATCGTGGATATTGTCCCAAATAGACAGGGTTTAACCACATAAAACAGCTAAACCCATCTCAAGTCCTGCTTTGGGTGTAAAAAGCAGACTTACAGCACATTTCTTCTCACACCTCAGGAGGATGTGAGAAAAATGTGTCTGCCAACTAAATTGCTCCATTGGTTGCCTATTAGTTGTGATGTCCATTGTAAACAACTGAATCGCCCCTTAAAACTCTAACTGTATATATATATATTCTTTATATAGTTTTCCCAGCATGCAGGATAACTTTTTTTACACTGACATGGCAACCGCAGAGGTTTAAAAAAATTTAAACATGGAGGAAATAATAAGATTTTACTTACCGATAAATCTATTTCTCGGAGTCCGTAGTGGATGCTGGGGTTCCTGAAAGGACCATGGGGAATAGCGGCTCCGCAGGAGACAGGGCACAAAAAGTAAAGCTTTTTCAGATCAGGTGGTGTGCACTGGCTCCTCCCCCTATGACCCTCCTCCAGACTCCAGTTAGGTACTGTGCCCGGACGAGCGTACACAATAAGGGAGGATTTTGAATCCCGGGTAAGACTCATACCAGCCACACCAATCACACCGTACAACCTGTGATCTAAACCCAGTTAACAGTATGATAACAGCGGAGCCTCTGAAAGATGGCTTCCTTCAACAATAACCCGAATTAGTTAACAATAACTATGTACAATTTATGCAGATAATCCGCACTTGGGATGGGCGCCCAGCATCCACTACGGACTCCGAGAAATAGATTTATCGGTAAGTAAAATCTTATTTTCTCTATCGTCCTAGTGGATGCTGGGGTTCCTGAAAGGACCATGGGGATTATACCAAAGCTCCCAAACGGGCGGGAGAGTGCGGATGACTCTGCAGCACCGAATGAGAGAACTCCAGGTCCTCCTTAGCCAGAGTATCAAATTTGTAAAATTTTACAAACGTGTTCTCCCCTGACCACGTAGCTGCTCGGCAAAGTTGTAATGCCGAGACCCCTCGGGCAGCCGCCCAAGATGAGCCCACCTTCCTTGTGGAGTGGGCCTTTACAGATTTAGGCTGTGGCAGGCCTGCCACAGAATGTGCAAGTTGGATTGTGCTACAGATCCAACGAGCAATCGTCTGCTTAGACGCAGGAGCACCCATCTTGTTGGGTGCATACAATATAAACAACGAGTCAGATTTTCTGACTCCAGCTGTCCTTGCAATATATATTTTTAATGCTCTGACAACGTCCAGTAACTTGGAGTCCTCCAAGTCACTTGTAGCCGCAGGCACTACAATAGGCTGGTTCAGATGAAATGCTGACACCACCTTAGGGAGAAAATGCGGACGAGTCCGCAGTTCTGCCCTGTCCGAATGGAAAATCAGATATGGGCTTTTGTAAGATAAAGCTGCCAATTCTGATACTCTCCTGGCAGAAGCCAGGGCTAGAAGCATGGTCACTTTCCAAGTGAGATATTTCAAATCCACCTTATTTAGTGGTTCAAACCAATGAGATTTTAGAAAGTCCAAAACCACATTGAGATCCCACGGTGCCACTGGAGGCACCACAGGAGGCTGTATATGCAGCACTCCCTTAACAAAGGTCTGGACTTCAGGGACTGAAGCCAATTCTTTTTGAAAGAAAATCGACAGGGCCGAAATTTGAACCTTAATAGATCCCAATTTGAGACCCATAGACAATCCTGATTGCAGGAAATGTAGGAATCGACCCAGTTGAAATTCCTCCGTCGGAGCACTCCGATCTTCGCACCACGCAACATATTTTCGCCAAATTCGGTGATAATGTTGCACGGTTACTTCCTTCCTTGCTTTAATCAAAGTAGGAATGACTTCTTCCGGCATGCCTTTTTCCTTTAGGATCCGGCGTTCAACCGCCATGCCGTCAAACGCAGCCGCGGTAAGTCTTGAAACAGACAGGGACCCTGCTGAAGCAAGTCCCTCCTTAGAGGTAGAGGCCACGGATCTTCCGTGATCATCTCTTGAAGTTCCGGGTACCAAGTCCTTCTTGGCCAATCCGGAACCACTAGTATCGTTCTTACGCCTCTTTGCCGTATAATTCTCAATACTTTTGGTATGAGAGGCAGAGGAGGAAACACATACACCGACTGGTACACCCAAGGCGTTACCAGCGCGTCCACAGCTATTGCCTGCGGATCTCTTGACCTGGCGCAATACCTGTCCAGTTTTTTGTTGAGGCGAGACGCCATCATGTCCACCATTGGTCTTTCCCAACGGGTTACCAGCATGTGGAAGACTTCTGGATGAAGTCCCCACTCTCCCGGGTGAAGATCGTGTCTGCTGAGGAAGTCTGCTTCCCAGTTGTCCACTCCCGGGATGAACACTGCTGACAGTGCTATCACATGATTCTCTGCCCAGCGAAGAATCCTTGCAGCTTCTGCCATTGCACTCCTGCTTCTTGTGCCGCCCTGTCTGTTCACATGGGCGACTGCCGTGATGTTGTCCGACTGGATCAACACCGGTTTTCCCTGAAGCAGAGGTTCTGCCTGGCTTAGAGCATTGTATATTGCTCTTAGTTCCAGAATGTTTATGTGAAGAGACGTTTCCAGGCTCGTCCATACTCCCTGGAAGTTTCTTCCTTGTGTGACTGCTCCCCAGCCTCTCAGGCTGGCGTCCGTGGTCACCAGGATCCAATCCTGTATGCCGAATCTGCGGCCCTCCAATAGATGAGGACTCTGCAACCACCACAGAAGAGACACCCTTGTCCTTGGAGACAGGGTTATCCGTAGGTGCATCTGAAGATGCGACCCTGACCATTTGTCCAACAGATCCCTTTGGAAAATTCTTGCGTGGAATCTGCCGAATGGAATTGCTTCGTAAGAAGCCACCATTTTTCCCAGGACTCTTGTGCATTGATGTACAGACACCTTTCCTGGTTTTAGGAGGTTCCTGACAAGCTCGGATAGCTCCTTGGCTTTTTCCTCCGGGAGAAAAACCTTTTTCTGAACCGTGTCCAGAATCATCCCTAGGAACAGCAGACGAGTTGTCGGCATTAACTGGGATTTTGGAATATTCAGAATCCACCCGTGCTGTTTTAGCACTTCTTGAGACAGTGCTAATCCCATCTCTAGCTGTTCTCTGGACCTCGCCCTTATTAGGAGATCGTCCAAGTATGGGATAATTAATATGCCTTTTCTTCGAAGAAGAATCATCATCTCGGCCATTACCTTTGTAAAGATCCGAGGTGCCGTGGACAATCCGAACGGCAGCGTCTGAAACTGATAGTGACAGTTTTGTACAACGAACCTGAGGTACCCCTGGTGTGAGGGGTAAATTGGAACGTGGAGATACGCATCCTTGATGTCCAAGGATACCATAAAGTCCCCCTCTTCCAGGTTCGCTATCACTGCTCTGAGTGACTCCATCTTGAACTTGAACTTCTTTATGTACAGGTTCAAGGACTTCAGATTTAGAATAGGCCTTACCGAGCCATCCGGCTTCGGTACCACAAAAAGAGTGGAATAATACCCCTTCCCTTGTTGTAGAAGAGGTACCTTGACTATCACCTGCTGAGTGAATGGCTTCCAAAACCGTCTCCCTTTCGGAGGGGGACGTTGGTAAAGCAGACTTCAGGAAACGGCGAGGTGGATCTGTCTCTAATTCCAACCTGTACCCTTGAGATATTATCTGCAGGATCCAGGGATCTACCTGCGAGTGAGCCCACTGCGCGCTGTAATTTTTGAGACGACCGCCCACCGTCCCCGAGTCCGCTTGAGAAGCCCCAGCGTCATGCTGAGGCTTTTGTAGAAGCCGGGGAGGGCTTCTGTTCCTGG
This sequence comes from Pseudophryne corroboree, assembly GCF_028390025.1. Lineage (NCBI taxonomy): Eukaryota > Metazoa > Chordata > Amphibia > Anura > Myobatrachidae > Pseudophryne > Pseudophryne corroboree. The sequence goes on along the minus strand of NC_086444.1, from coordinate 241,394,900 downwards.
GAAGGAGCTGCGTGTTGCTGTCTCTTACCTCGACCTCTGCCTCGTGGCAGATATGAATAGCCCTTTGCTCTCTTATTTTTAAAGGAACGAAAGGGCTGCGGTTGAAAAGTCGGTGCCTTTTTCTGTTGGGGAGTGACTTGAGGTAGAAAGGTGGATTTCCCGGCTGTAGCCGTGGCCACCAAATCTGATAGACCGACTCCAAATAACTCCTCCCCTTTATACGGCAAAACTTTCATATGCCGTTTTGAATCCGCATCGCCTGTCCACTGTCGCGTCCATAAAGCTCTTCTAGCCGAAATGGACATAGCACTTACCCGTGATGCCAGTGTGCAGATATCCCTCTGTGCATCACGCATATAAAGAAATGCATCCTTTATTTGTTCTAACGACAGTAAAATATTGTCCCTGTCCAGGGTATCAATATTTTCAATCAGGGACTCTGACCAAACTACCCCAGCACTGCCCATCCAGGCAGTCGCTACAGCTGGTCGTAGTATAACACCTGCATGTGTGTATATACTTTTTTGGATATTTTCCATCCTCCTATCTGATGGATCTTTAAGTGCGGCCGTCTCAGGAGAGGGTAACGCCACTTGTTTAGATAAGCGTGTTAGCGCCTTGTCCACCCTAGGAGGTGTTTCCCAGCGCTCCCTAACCTCTGGCGGGAAAGGGTATAATGCCAATAATTTCTTTGAAATTATCAGCTTTTTATCAGGGGCAACCCACGCTTCATTACACACGTCATTTAATTCTTCTGATTCAGGAAAAACTATAGGTAGTTTTTTCATACCCCACATAATACCCTGTTTAGTGGTACCTGTAGTATCAGCTAAATGTAACGCCTCCTTCATTGCCAAAATCATATAACGTGTGGCCCTACTGGAAAATACGGTTGAATCGTCACCGTCACCACTGGAGTCAGTGCCTGCGTCTGGGTCTGTGTCGACCGACTGAGGCAAAGGGCGTTTCACAGCCCCTGACGGTGTTTGAGTCGCCTGGACAGGCACTAATTGATTGTCCGGCCGCCTCATGTCGTCAAACGACTGCTTTAGCCTGTTGACACTATCCCGTAGTTCCATAAATAAAGGCATCCATTCTGGTGTCGACTCCCTAGGGGGTGACATCCTCATATTTGGCAATTGCTCCGCCTCCACACCAATATCGTCCTCATACATGTCGACACACACGTACCGACACACAGCAGACACACAGGGAATGCTCCTAACGAAGACAGGACCCACTAGCCCTTTGGGGAGACAGAGGGAGAGTTTGCCAGCACACACCAAAAGCGCTATATATATATCAGGGATAGCCTTATAATAAGTGCTCCCTTATAGCTGCTTTGTTATATCAAAATATCGCCATAAATTTGCCCCCCCCCCTCTCTGTTTTACCCTGTTTCTGTAGTGCAGTGCAGGGGAGAGACTTGGGAGCCGTCCTGACCAGCGGAGCTGTGAGAGGAAATGGCGCCGTGTGCTGAGGAGATAGGCCCCGCCCCTTTTCTGGCGGGCTCGTCTCCCGCTATTTAGAAAAATCAGGCAGGGGTTAAATATCTCCATATAGCCTCTAGGGGCTATATGTGAGGTATTTTTAGCCTTTATAGGTATTCATTTGCCTCCCAGGGCGCCCCCCTCCCAGCGCCCTGCACCCTCAGTGACTGCTGTGTGAAGTGTGCTGAGAGGAAAATGGCGCACAGCTGCAGTGCTGTGCGCTACCTTTAGAAGACTGCAGGAGTCTTCAGCCGCCGATTCTGGACCTCTTCTGACTTCAGCATCTGCAAGGGGGCCGGCGGCGCGGCTCCGGTGACCATCCAGGCTGTACCTGTGATCGTCCCTCTGGAGCTTGATGTCCAGTAGCCAAGAAGCCAATCCATCCTGCACGCAGGTGAGTTGACTCCTTCTCCCCTCAGTCCCTCGCTGCAGTGATCCTGTTGCCAGCAGGAATCACTGTAAAATAAAAAACCTAGCTAAACTTTTTCTAAGCAGCTCTTTAGGAGAGCCACCTAGATTGCACCCTTCTCGGCCGGGCACAAAAATCTAACTGGAGTCTGGAGGAGGGTCATAGGGGGAGGAGCCAGTGCACACCACCTGATCTGAAAAAGCTTTACTTTTTGTGCCCTGTCTCCTGCGGAGCCGCTATTCCCCATGGTCCTTTCAGGAACCCCAGCATCCACTAGGACGATAGAGAAATTTGATTAAGAAATGCTAATTGGTATAATCCGTTGGACCAGAATCTTTCTAGACCAACACCCTCACGTAAGGCAATTTCTATTCATTATACATTTATAAGTGAGGACCTAGCTCAAGACTTGGCCAGTTAGGGGATGCGTTAATTGTTGACACAATTCTCAACACACACTGCTGACTGATAGTACTTATAATGAGCTTTTCTTTTTCTTTTTTCTTTAATGTTAACATATTTGTCCCCCCCACAGATGGTATAAATTGGGTTTATTCAATTCTCATGCTTGCCCTACATGTGACAGGGAGGAGATAAAAACTCCGGAGTATACTGGAGTATGACAGGTGAGGCTCTGCCTTCCTGCAGACACATCACATATAGATTGTAAGCTTGCGAGCAGGGCCTTCCTACCTCTGTCTGTCTGTTTTTTACCCAGTTTTGTTCTAATTGTAAAGCGCAGCGGAATATGCTGCGCTATATAAGAAACTGTTAATAGATAAATAATAAATCAATGCCAGACACCCCTTTTTTTAATAGTGTATATTAATTGCACTTGTAGCTTAGTGTTCGCACTAGGTTGTTTAACTGCTAAAACAGCCTGCCAAGTCGCCGCCACGTGAAAAGATGCTGTGTATATGCGCACGGCATTTATTCACATGAAAGGGAGTGTTTGGGGGAAGACCCGCACCTTCGTGGGTGCTGTGCACACCCCCATCAGAGACGCCGATGGCTGGGGCACACCCCATTAGTGAAATTGACGCACTGCGACAGATATCACAGCTGTATCGAGGCACATGCACACTGTATCGAGGCACATGCGCACTGCATCTCCGACCACATGCGCACTGCATCTCCGACCACATGCCCATCTGCTTAAAAATTGGAACAGCTTCAACCAATGAATCAGCCCTAGTGTTTGGCCACCCCAGACATAAAACAAGCACACACAATACCGTAAAGCATTCAGGGTAACTCAGGGAACAGTAAAACTAGAAGAACAGCAGGATACACTCCCCACTCTGATACAATTCTTCTTTAAAAGCGCATAAGATCTTATATACCAGGCAGAGCTTTACTACAAGTCTATAAATATGAGAAAGCTGACAATGCTGGAAGTATCACTAAGTTTCAATCACCAGCTTAAGGCTAAGTGATTAGCCGGAAATGTCAGATGAAGGAGAACTGGGCACTGACGCCATGCACCAAGTTAATACAAGAGATACATCAAAAGACACAGCAGATACAAATGATAATGTAAAGCAATATGCACTTTGCCAGACTACACGTTCTACAACACGATTCACATCTAGCATGCAATCCTCTGAAATGTCTGTGCAAACAATATTAATACAGTGGTTACACTGAGATTTGCATTTCGAAAAAGATAGTATGTGTAACAGTATTGTAAAAGGACAAACAAGTCGTTACTGTGCATTTTAGGTAATTTAATAAGACAGTAGAATGCATCAAGTAGAATGGTAAAGTAGATTACAATGGAACATAGGGGGTCATTCCGAGTTGATCACTCGCTGCCGATTTTCGCAGCGCAGCGATGATGGCAAAAAACAGCATTTATGCGCATGCGTATGCCCCGCAATGCGCACGTGCGACGTACGAGTACAACGAACGATGTGGTTTTGCACAGTCTCTAGCGAAGATTTACAGTAGGTCTCACTGACGGCCGCAGAGTGATTGACATGAAGTGGGCGTTTCTGGGTGTAAACTGACCGTTTTCAGGGAGTGTTTGAAAAAACGCAGGCATGCCAGGGAAAACGCAGGCGTGGCTGGGCGAACGCTGGGCGGGTGTGTGACGTCAAATCCGGACACAAATATGCTGAAGTGATCGCAAGCGCAGAGTAAGTTTTGAGCTACTCTGAAACTACACAAATTGTTTTTGCAGAGCTCGGCTGCACAGGCGTTCGCACTTCTGCTAAGCTAAAATACACTCCCCAGTGGGCGGTGGCATAGCGTTTGCACGGCTGCTAAAACTAGCTAGTGAGCGATCAACTCGGAATGACCCCCATACTGCACAACAAAGCCACTGCTTTCACAAACTTGCCTACAAAGTCGGACATTAGCAACATTTTTATACCTCATGATTTCCTCATATGCACTGTACATATGTACCACTGCTAAGAAAACCTTAGCAAATTTTTATTCTTCAAACCTCTCATCTAACTCAGACTATTAACTGCAAAATTATCTAAAAACTGTAACTCTCTTCTAAACCCTCCCAAACCAACACTTCCCATGAACTTGCATTCTACTTCAGAGGCCATATTCACTGTGAAATAGTATTCCCTTCTCTAAGCAGAAACTTACTCAATTCCTTCCCTGCATCCTCTGGCACTCTCTTTATGTGACACCACTAATGTTGATGGCATATCAGCCATCTTCTTCTCAACTTTGCCCTGTCCACTCACAAATCAGTAGTTTACACTCTCCTGTGCTCATGCCAGAAAAAACATCTGTCTCTTTTTCAACCGGTATCTTTCCATCATTATTCCAGCATGTGGTTGCTTTTATTTTCATGATTAGATTAATGACTTGCCTACAGTCACCTCACATGCTCAGTGACCCCTAATGGACAGACAGTGTTCAATCACTGGATAATCAGCTGAACAGGCCTAAAATTGTACAATATATTGCCACGATCAAGCAGGACATGCTGAAATCGTTAAGCATGTCCGAAAGTTCCGATAATTGGTTTGCCCACATAGTAACATAGTGGCAGATGTATGGGTATGGGTCGTTGGGTCAACCCAACTTAGGTCGACACTCATTCTGTCGACCACTGAAGGTCGACATAGGCGTTAGGTCGACATGTCAAAAGGTCGACATGCGGTTTTTGACTGTTTTTGGTGTCATTTTCTCCGTAAAGTGACGGGGAACCCAAATTAGTGCACCGTGTCCCGTCGCATGGCGAGCGAACTTCGGGCAAGGTGCCTTGCTCTGCTACCGCATCGCTCAGCACAGATTACCGTTCCAATCGTAGTCCACGTGGATCGTTAAGTATGAAAAAAATGGAAAAAGATGTAAAACTCATGTCGCCCTTTTGACCTGTCGACCTAGTACATGTCAACCTAACGCCCATGTCGACCTAATGGCATTGTTGACCTTCAGTGGTCGACCTAATGAGTGTCAACCTAAGATGTGTCGACATAACGAACGTAACCCAGATGTATTAACCTAGAGAAGGCATAAGGAAGTGATAAACCAGTGATAAATGCAAGGTGATACACGCACCAGCCAATCAGCTCCTAACTGTTAATGTACATATTGGAGCTGATTGGCTGGTGTGTTTATCACTTGGCATTTCTCACTGGTTTATCACTTCCTTATGCTGTCTTCAGGTTAATACATCTGCCACATAGTGAGGTTGAAAAATAGACAAGTTGTCTATCGAGTTCAACCTTTATTAAAAACCCTGCACTATTCTGTTTGTAACCATAGAGTCAGCCCGAATGACTCAAGCGAAGACTGTTTTAGTCTATCTGCCAACTAGAATGCATATTTCTAATACTACCATGCTAAATTACATCCATTTCAAATGCTAGATCCTTGGATATCTTTCTCAGTTAGAAATTCATCTATTCCATTTTAAACATATTGCTTAAGCCTGCCATTACTACCTTCTCTGGCAAAGAATTCCAAATCCTTACTGCCCTTACTATGAGGAACCCTTTCCCTCGCAGGGTATGACATTTTCTCTACTCTAGTTTCAGAGGGTGTCCGCGTGTCCTGTGTAGAGATCTCTTAAGAAACAAAATTGCCTGATGGCTCCATGTATTGTCCCTTTACATATTTGTAAATATTAATAATGTCTCCTCTTAGACGATTCTTTTCAAGTGTAAACATATATAACCTAGTAAGCCTTTCCTCATAATCCAGTGCCTCTAACTCCTTTATCAATTTTGTAGCTCGCCTCTGAACCCCTTTCAAGCTCTAAGATATCTTTTTCATAGTGTGGTGCCCAGAACTGTACACAATATTCAAGGTGTGACCGTACCAATGATTTATACAGTGGTGGGATTACACTTTCATCCCTTGTCTCAATTCCCCATTTTATGCATGCTAACACCTTATTTGCCTTCATTGCTTCACTTTGACATTGGGTACTGTTGTTAAGTCTATTATCAATAAACACCCCAAAATCTTTTTCTATTACCGTTTCCCCTACATTTTGCCCATTTAATTTGTAGGTTGCATGATAATTTAAAAAAAAATTAAAAAAAATGTATATGGTTTTATAAGATTATACAAACCCAAAAACAGAAAACCAATGATAACGGCAGACTTATTAAAGCATACTAGTTACAAAAAAAGAAAGGTACAATCAAGGAATGTATACAAATAGGAGACATATAATAGATACAGCAGGATTTACATACCTCAAGCATAACATCAAGCAATAAGAGCCCACTGGCGCCAAATGGGCTCGCATTGAGGTCAGGTGACTGATACATGGGGCATATGGTTACAAACATATCCTGCATAAAAGACCTAAAGAAAGTATTCACACTACAATATAGGATAAAGGTAACGGTTCCAAAATATCTGCCAAATATCAAAACAAAACAATAACCCTACAAAACAAACCACCCCAGAACCCCCCACCCTGTATGGCCCAACCCCAACCCAGGCACACTTGGATCTCAGTTTCCCCAAAACCAAACTAACATTACCTAACTAATCCCCCGCCCCCCCTTCACCACTGAATAAGGATATTAAAAACACAGTCTGATGAGGGCAACAAAACAATTGACCACTAAGCTAGAGCTAGCCAGCCCCGGCCCTCCCACTATATACAAAACATGGACCACCATCCAAAATCAGTCAGATTCGCAAATGCCCCTCCCCCCCACCCAATTAACCATAACTTGAGTAGCCGACTTCCTCCTCACCTATATAAAGGATATCAAGGACTCATATGATCTTCAAACAGGATTAAACTAGTCCCAACCTTCCCGCCACACAAAAAACATCACTAAATCGCAGCTGAATGAATAATAAAAACAAGATTTATGGTAAGAACTTACTGTTGTTTAATCTCTTTCTGCGAGGTACACTGGGCTCCACAGGGAATGGCATTGGGGTGTAGAGTAGGATCTTGATCCGAGGCACCAACAGGCTCAAAGCTTTGACTGTTCCCAGAATGCATAGCGCCGCCTCCGTGCACAGCAGCTCAGTTTTTGTTAACCAGTCCAATGCAGTAGCAGGCAAAAGAGACGACAACTGTTAGTAGCCAAAAACACCACACTCTCACGACAGGAGAAAGTGTCAGTGGCTAATGCCATACCAACCCAAAGAAGCTAAGTGCGTCAGGGTGGAGCCCTGTGGAGCCCAGTGTACTTCGTAGAAAGAGATTTAACAACGGTAAGTTCTTACCATAAATCTCATTTTCTGCTGCGGCGTACACTGGGCTCCACAGGGAATGACATTGGGGATGTCCTAAAGTAGTTCCTTATGGGAGGGGACGCACTGTAGCGGGCACAAGAACCCGGCGTCCAAAGGAAGCATCCTGGGAGGCGGAAGTATCGAAGGCATAGAACTTTATGAACGTGTTCACTGAGGACCACGTAGCCGCCTTGCACAATTGCTCAAAGGTCGCACCACGGCGGGCCGCCCAAGAAGGTCCAACAGACCGAGTAGAATGGGCCTTTATAGTAACAGGAGCTGGACAACCAGCCTGTACATAAGCATGTGCAATCACCATTCTAATCCATCTGGCCAAGGTCTGCTTGTGAGCAGGCCAGCCACGTTTGTGAAAACCAAACAGTACAAAGAGAGAATCAGACTTCCTGATAGGAGCTGTCCTCTTCACATAGATACGGAGAGCCCGTACCACATCCAAAGACCGCTCTTTGGAAGACAATTCAGGAGAGGCAAAGGCCCGGAACCACAATCTCCTGATTAAGGTGGAAAGAAGACACCACCTTAAATAGGTACCCGGGACGTGTTCTAAGAACCGCCCGGTGACAGTGAAAAATCAGATATGGGGACCTACAAGAAAAGGCATCCAAATCCGACACCCGTCTGGCAGAGGCAATAGCCAGCAGAAACACCACCTTAAGAGAAAGCCACATAAGGTCTGCCGATTCAAGAGGCTCAAACGGAGACCCTTGCAACGCCTCCAGAACCACGACAAGTCCCAAGGAGCCACAGGCGGGACGTAAGGAGATTGAGCCCACAACACACCCTAAGTAAATGTATGAATGTAGGTAAAGTTGCAATTTTTCTCTGGAACCAAACCGACAAGACAGAAATATGAACCTTGATGGAGGCCAGACGAAGGCCTAAGTCCAGGCCTTGTTGTAGAAAGGCCAAAAGTTTGGCCGTACTAAACTTGTAAGCATCATGATTGTTAGATGCGCACCAAGCAAAGTAAGAATTCCAGACCCTATGATAAATCCGAGCAGAAGTCGGTTTCCGGGCCTTCAACATGGTTGAATGACTGCCTCAGAAAATCCTTCAGCCCTAAAGACGGAAGCTTCAAGAGCCACGCTGTCAAAGCCAATCGGGCTTAATCCTGATATACACAGGGGCCCTGAACGAGGAGATCTGGGCGCTGCGGAATTAGAAGGGAGAGACCCTGAAGATCGGAGAACCAGTGCCGGCTGGGCCACGCTGGAGCGAGAAGTAGGATTCCTCCTTCTTGCTTCAATTTCCTTATTACTCTGGGCAGGAGTGACACCGGAGGGAACACGTATGGCAGCCGAAAGTTTTATGGAATTGCCAGTGCCTCAACGAACGCTGCTTGAGGATCCCTTGTCCTTGATCTGAAGACCGGAACCTTGTGATTGTGTCGAGATGCCATCAAGTCCACATCTGGGAGGCCCCACTTGTCCACGAGGAGTTGAAATACTTCTGGATGGAGGCTCCACTCTCCGGCGTGTACGTCCTGACGACTGAGAAAGTCCGCTTCCCAGTTTAAGACCCCCGGAATGAACACGGCCGATATAGCTGGCAGATGGCGTTCTGCTCACTGAAGAATCCGTGATACTTTCCTCAATGCCATGCGGCTTCGAGTGCAGCCTTGATGATTGATGTACGCCACCGTGGTAGCGTTATCCGACTGTACTTGAACAGGTCTGTTCTGTATTAAATGCTGGGCCCAGGTCAATGAGTTGAACACCGCCCGCAATTCCAGAATGTTTATTGGGAGGAGATAAACCATCACACTGGGCGGGAATGAAATTGAGCGTACTCTACCATGTTGAAAGCCGACACCATGAGGCCTAGTACTTGCATCGTTGAGTGTATCGACACTCTTGGGAAAGAGAGGAAATATCTGATCCTGTCCTGAAGTTTCAGGACATTCTCTGGAGACAAAAATAATCGCTGGTTGTGTGAGTTCAGTAGTGCTCCCAGGTGCACCATGCTCCGAGCAGGGACCAGCGAGGACTTTTTCCAGTTGATGAGTCACCCGTGGGCTTGTAGGAATTGGACCGTCAGTTACAGATGACTAAGGAGAATCCTCTTGGGAGTTCGCCAGGATCAGCAAGTCGTCCAGATACGGCAGGAGCCTGATTCCCTGACGGAGAAGAGGCGTCATAACGGCCCTGACCTTGGTGAAGATCTGAGGGGCCGTGGCCAATCCAAAAGGCAGTGCCTGGAATTGATAATGTAGGTTGCCAATAGTAAACCACAGATATTGCTGTTGCGACATGGCAATACATATGTGCAGGTAAGCATCCTGTATGTCCAGGGATACCATATAGTCTTCGGGTTCCATGGCCAGCACTATAGAGCGCAGAGTTTCCATACGGAATTTGGATACTCTCACAAACTTGTTCAATGATTTGAGGTTGAGTAATGATTTGAGGTTGAGGCCGGAAGGACCCATTTGGCTTCTGAACTAGACACAGGGTTGAATAGTATCCTCTGCCTCTCTGAGACAGAGGTACCGGCACTACCACTCCTGTATCCAGGAGGGATTGCACAACCAAGTGTAGAGCTTGCACTTTTAACGGATCCGCCGGGATAACCGTCGAGCAGAACTGGCGAGAGGGACGTCTCTTGAAAGAGATTGCGTACCCGTGAGAGACAACTACTCGCACCCAGACAACTACTCGCATCCGAAGTGGTCTTTAACCAGGCCTGGGCGAACTGCAGAAGTCGGCCACCCACCCTGGGGTCCCCCAGGTGGAGGCCCGCGCCGCCATGCAGCAGGCTTGTCTTGTTTGGAATCAGGCTGACGGGTGGCCCAGGATTGTTTAGATTTAGGCTTAGTGGTTTTGGAAGCACGAGTCTATAGCGGATACTCCTGACCCTTTGCTTTTCCTGGAGGTTGAACGGAACGAAAGGTGGTCCTCTTAGCCTTTGGAACACAAGGATTAGTATTTGGGAGAAACGCAGTCTTGGCAGTAGCCAAGTCAGTTACAATCATGTTCAGATCCTCCCCAAATAGGATGTCTCCATTAAAAGGGAGCACCTCTTAGTTCTTTTTGGAGCCCAGGTCCACCTTCCAGGACCTCAACCACCTAACTTGACGAGCCAGGATAGACGTAGTAAATGCCTTGGCCGCAATTACACCTGAATCAGAGGCCGCCTCCTGAATATAGTGGGAGGCTGTGGTAATATAAGACAGATATTGTCTGGCAGTGTCAGAAAAAATAAGATTTTAAACCTACCGGTAAATCTATTTCTCCTAGTCCGTAGAGGATGCTGGGGACTCCGTAAGGACCATGGGGTACAGACGGGCTCCGCAGGAGATAGGGCACCTAAAAAGAACTTTGACTATGGGTGTGCACTGGCTCCTCCCTCTATGCCCCTCCTCCAGACCTCAGTTAGAGAACTGTGCCCAGAGGAGATGGACAATACAAGGCAGGATTTAGCAATCCAAGGGCAAGATTCATACCAGCCCACACCAATCATACCATGTAACCTGGAACATACATAACCAGTTAACAGTATGAACAAAAACAACAGTAACGGTCCAAGACCGATGTCAACTGTAACATAACCCTTATGTAAGCAACAACTATATACAAGTCTTGCAGAGTTTCCGCACTGGGACGGGCGCCCAGCATCCTCTACGGACTAGGAGAAATAGATTTACCGGTAGGTTTAAAATCTTATTTTCTCTTACGTCCTAGAGGATGCTGGGGACTCCGTAAGGACCATGGGGTTTATACCAAAGCATCCAATCGGGCGGGAGAGTGCATATGACTCTGCAGCACCGACTGAGCAAACGCTAGGTCCTCATCAGCCAGGTTATCAAACTTGTAGAATTTAGCAAAAGTGTTTGACACCGACCAAGTCGCCGCTCGGCAAAGTTGTAATGCCGAGACGCCTCGGGTAGCCGCCCAAGAAGAGCCCACCTTCCTAGTGGAATGGGCCTTAACCGAATTTGGTACCGGCAATCCAGCCGTAGAGTGAGCCTGCTGAATCGTATTACAGATCCAGCGAGCAATAGTCTGCTTCGAAGCAGGAGCGCCAATCTTATTGGCCGCATACAGGACAAACAGAGCCTCTGTTTTCCTAATTATAGCCGTCCTGGCTACATAAAGTTTTAAGGCCCTGACTAAGTCCAGGGATCTGGAATCTTCCAGGTCACTTGTAGCCACAGGCACCACAATAGGTTGATACATATGGAACTAAGAAACCACTTTAGGCAAAAATTGCGGACGTGTCCTCAATTCAGCTCGATCCACATGAAAAATCAAGTAGGGGCTCTTGTGTGACAAAGCCGCCAATTCTGACACTCGCCTTGCTGATGCTAAGGCCAACAACATGACCACCTTCCAGGTAAGAAATTTCAACTCAACCTTGTTAAGCGGTTCAAACCAGTGTGATTTTAGGAACTGCAACACCACGTTCAGGTCCCATGGTGCCACTGGAGGCACAAAAGGGGGCTGGATGTGCAGCACTCCCTTTACAAACGTCTGGATTTCTGGAAGAGAAGCCAATTCCTTCTGAAAGAAAATCGAGAGGGCCGAAATCTGTACCTTAACAGAGCCTAATTTCAGGCCCATATCCACTCCTGTCTGTAGGAAGTGGAGAAGACGACCCAGATGAAAATCATCCGTAGGTGCATTCTTGGTCTCACACCAAGACACATACTTTCGCCAGATACGGTGATAATGTTTTACCGTCACTTCCTTCCTAGCCTTTATTAAAGTAGGGATGACCTCTTCCGGAATCCCCTTTTTCGCTAGGATTCGGCGTTCAACCGCCATGCCGTCAAACGTAACCGCGGTAAGTCTTGAAATACACAGGGCCCCTGTTGCAACCGGTCTTCCCTCAGAGGAAGAGGCCAGGGATCTCCTATGAGCATCTCTTGTAGATCCGAGTACCAGGCCCTTCGAGGCCAGTCTGGGACAACGAGTATCGTCTGTACTCTTCTTCGTCTTATGATCCTCAACACTTTTGTGATGAGAGGAAGAAGAGGAAACACGTAGACCGATTTGAACACCCACAGTGTTACCAGAGCGTCTACTGCTACTGCCTGAGGGTCCCGAGACCTGGCGCAATACCTCCGAAGTTTTTGTTGAGGCGTGACGCCATCATGTCTATTTGAGGAGTTCCCCAAAGACGTGTTACGTCTGCAAAGACTTCTTGATGAAGTCCCCACTCTCCTGGATGGAGATCGTGTCTGCTGAGGAAGTCTGTTTCCCAGTTGTCCACTCCCGGAATGAAGACAGCCGACAGAGCGCTTACATGATTTTCCGCCCAGCGAAGGATCCTTGTGGCTTCCGCCATCGCGACTCTGCTTCTTGTCCCGCCTTGGCGGTTCACATGAGCCACTGCTGTGACATTGTCTGATTGAATCAGAACCGGTAGGTTTCGAAGAAAACTCTTGTAAATGGCCCTGAGTTCCAACACATTGATGTGTAGACAGGACTCCTGGTCTGACCAAAGACCCTGAAAATTTTTTCCCTGTGTGACCGCTCCCCATCCTCGGAGGCTCGCGTCCGTGGTAACCAGGATCCAATACAGAATTCCGAACCTGCGACCCTCCAGGAGGTGAGCACTTTGCAAACACCACAGGAGGTACTCTCTGGTCCCTAGGGACAGAGTTATTTTCCGATGTAAGTGCAGATGGGACCCGGACCACTTGTCCAGAAGGTCCCATTAAAAAGTCCTTGCATGGAACCTTCCGAAGGGAATGGCCTCGTAGGCCGCCACCATTTTCCCCAGAACTCGAGTGCATTGGTGAACTGACACCCTTTTCGGTTTTAGCAGGTCTCTGACCATGTTCTGGATGTCTTGGGCTTTCTCTATTGGGAGGAAGACCTTCATTTGTTCCGTATCCAGTATCATACCTAGGAACGGTAGTCGAGTTGTCGGAATCAACTGTGACTTCGGTAGATTTAGAATCCAACCGTGTTGCTGGAGCACTCTCAGCGAGAGCGCCACACTGCTCAGCAATTTCTCCCTTGATCTCGCTTTTATCAGGAGATCGTCCAAGTATGGGATAATTGTGACTCCATGCTTGCGCAGGACCACCATCATTTCCGCCATTATCTTGGTGAAAATCCTCGGGGCCGTGGAGAGTCCAAACAGCAACGTCTGAAATTGGTAATGACAATCCTGTACAGCGAATCTCAGGTATTCCTGATGGGGGGCATATATGGGGACATGAAGGTACGCATCCTTTATGTCCAGAGACACCATAAACTCCCCCTCCTCCATGTTGGCTATTATCGCTTTGAGAGATTCCATTTTGAATTTGAATCTTTTTATGTACAGGTTTAGGGATTTCAGATTCAAAATAGGTCAGACCGAACCGTCCGGTTTCGGGACCACAAATAGGGTTGAGTAGTAACCTCTTCAATGCTGGTGCAGGGGAACCTTGATTATCACTTGCTGTATACACAGCGTTTGAATTGCAGCTAACACTATATCCCTTTCCGATATGGAAGCTGGTAGGGCCGATTTGAAAAATCGGCGCGGGGGCACCTCCTCGAATTCCAATTTGTAACCCTGGGAAACTATTTCCAACACCCAGGG